>NC_138317.1:10695000-11895000 GCF_965601325.2 Salmo salar | reverse complement strand
TTATTAAGGATCCGCATTAGTTCCTGCCAAGGCAGCAGCTACTCTTCCTGGGGTCCAGCAACATTAAGGCATTTATATACAATTCAAAATATTACATGACATGACATTTCATAACACTTTACCCCACACATTAAGTGTTTTCCCTCAGGCTACTACACTATCACATACAGTTGAAGTCGGAAGTTTACATACATCTTAGCCAAATACATTTAAACTCAGTTTCTCACAATTCCTGACATTTAATCCATGTAAAAAGTCCCTCTTAGGTCAGTTAGGATCACCACTTTATTTTAAGAATGTGAAATGTCAGAATAATAGTAGAGAGAATTATTTATTTCAGCTTTTATTTCTTTCATCACATTCCCAGTGGGTCAGAAGTTTACATACACTCAATTAGTATTTGGCAGCGTTGCCTTTAAATTGTTTAACTTGGGTCAAATGTTTCAGGTAGCCTTCCACAAGCTTCCCACAATAAGTTGGGTGAATTTTGGTCCATTCCTCCTGACAGAGCTAGTGTAACTGAGTCAGGTTTGTAGGCCTCCTTGCTCGCGCACACTTTTTCAGTTCTGCCCACAAATTTTCTATAGGATTGAAGTAAGGGCTTTGTGATGGCCACTCCAATACCTTGACTTTGTTGTCTTTAAGCCATTTTGCCACAACTTTGGAAGTTTGCTTGGGGTCATTGTTCATTTGGAAGACCAATTTGTGCCCAAGCTTTAACTTCCGGACTGTTGTCTTGAGATGTTGCTTCAATTTATCAACCAAATTTTCCTCCCTCATTATGCCATCTATTTTGTGAAGTGTACCAGTCCCTCCTGTAGCAAAGCATCCACACAACATGATGCTGCCACCCCCGAGCTTCACAGTTGGGATAGGGTTCTTCGGCTTGCAAGCCTCCCCCTTTTTCCTCCAAACATAACGATGGTCATTATGACGATGGTCATTATGGCCAAACAGTTCTATTTTTGTTTCATCAGACCAGAGGACATTTCTCCAAAAAGTACGATCTTTGTCCCCATGTGCAGTTGCAAACCGTAGTCTGGCTTTGTCAAGGCGGTTTTGGAGCAGTGGCTTCTTCCTTGCTGAGCGGCCTTTCAGGTTATGTCGATATAGGACTCGTTTTACTGTGGATAAAGATACTTTTGTACCTGTTTCCTCCAGCATCTTCACAAGGTCCTTTGTTGTTGTTCTGGGTTATATTTGCACTTTTCGCACCAAAGTACGTTCATCTCTAGGAGACAGAACGCATCTCCTTCCTGAGCGGTATGACGGCTGTGTGGTCCAATGGTGTTTATACTTGCATACTATTGTTTGTACAGATGCACGTGGTACCTTCAGGCATTTGGAAATTGCTCCCAAGGATGAACCAGACTTGTGGAGGTCTACATTTTTTTCTGAGGTCTTTGCTGATTTCTATTGATTTTCTCATGATGTCAAGCAAAGAGGCACTGAGTTTGAAGGTAAGCCTTGAAATACATCCACAGGTACACCTCCAATTGACTCGAATTATGTCAAGTAGCCTATCAGAAGATTCTAAAGCCATGTCATAATTTTCTGGAATTTTTCCAAGCTGTTTAAAGGCACAGTCAACATAGTGTATGTACATTTTTGACCCACTAGAAATGTGATACAGTGAATTATAAGTGAAATAATCTGTCTGTAAACAATTGTTGGAAAAATTACTTGTGTCATGCACAAAGTAGATGTCCTAACCGACTTGCCAAAACTATAGTTTGTTAACAATAATTTTGTGGAGTGATTGAAAAACGAGTTTTAATGACTCCAACCTAAGTGTATGTAAACTTGTGACTTCAACTGTATTTACAATACATCATCCATGTGTACGTGTGTGTAGAGTGTGTGTCTTGTCATGTGTATGTGTGTCTGTACCTGTGTGTCTCTTCACAATCCCCACTGTTCCATAAGGTGTATTTTTACCAATTTTTTAAATCTGATTCTACTGCTTGCATCAGATACCTGATGTGGAATAGAGTTCCATGTAGTCATGGCTCTATGTAGTACTGTGCTCCTCCCATAGTCTGTTCTGGACTTGGGGATTGTGAAGAGACCTCTGGTGGCATGTCTTGTGGGGTATGTATGGGTGTCTGAGTTGTGTGCTAGTCGTTTAAACAGACACCTTGGTGCATTCAGCACGTCAACACTTCTTACAAAAACAAGTAGTGATGAAGTCAATCTTTCCTCCACTTTGAGCCATGAGAGATTTACATGCACATAACTGAACATAAAGCAATCATTCTCTAACCCCTTTGCCATGCATTTATCTTTCCATGTAGTGTCAACGGAGGCTAACAAGGTGATAGAAATCAACCCTTACCTGCTGGGGACTATGTCCAGATGTCTCTGTGGGATCGAGTCTCCCTATACAGTTACATGGTGTTAATATCACAATCATCAATGCCTGTCTGTGTAAGTCAGGCTTATGAGGCAAGGGTTGGGTGAAGAGAAAATGTACCAATCTTCCTTACACAATTTCCTTAACAAATGCATGGGACATAAAGTAATCACCTCACAACCATATCAGTATCAACCAGTGACTTTGTGGTTACCATCTACTTAACGTTTTGTCCATAATGCTGATGTAGACTCCCCCTCTCCCTTTCTTGGTCTTCTTGGTCTGCTTCTAAGCCATATTAATGCCTTGACCCTTTAGGTATCTGGGGTGTTAAAATGTATCAGGAGGTAAACCAGTGTGTTAGCACTCTGACTGCCTAGTCTCATACAGTGACTGACCATCTCTTTGTGTCTCAGGCTGTACAAACTGAGGAACAAGCAGAGGATCTCAGTGTCTGCAGCCTCTAAGCTGCTGTGTAACATGATGCTGGGATACAGGGGCATGGGGCTGTCTATGGGCAGCATGATCGTTGGCTGGGACAATAAGGTACAGGGTGGGTGAGGAGTGGAGTGTACGTGTGTGGTGTGTGTATGTGTGGTATGTGTGTGTGTGATATGTGCACGAGTGTGCATGTTTATTTGAAAGCCTACATTTTCATCCTTATCGTAGACAATATGTTTGAGTACCGTTGGAGTGCCTCCAATTGTCACGTCTGTTGATGAGTTTTAATTGATTTGTGTCTTGCTGTCCAGGGCCCTGGTTTGTACTACGTGGATGACAACGCCACACGCCTCTCCGGTCGTATGTTCTCTACTGGTTGTGGTAGCAGCTATGCGTACGGAGTGATTGACAGCGGCTACCGTGAGGACATGACGGTTGAGGAGGCGTACGAGCTGGGCCGCCGCGGCATCACCCACGCCACACACAGAGACGCCTACTCCGGAGGAGTGGTCAACCGTGAGTGACCTTGTTCTAAACCTATACTCGTTCTGTGACTATTTTGATTTGATTTGACTTGACTACGTCATTTCTTGTGTGACCATGTGAATCACAGATAGGTGTTTGCTGTGTAAATTCCAGGTGTGAATTCCATGTAAGAGGTTATAACTAAATATGTGAATTATAATCGTATCTCGTTAGGATTTATTATATGCTGAAGCCATAGGAAAATTAAAATGTAAACAATACCTTTACATTAATTGATGTATTTTAAATACATGTATGTGTAACTGTGTCTGTGTGTTTGTCCAGTGTACCACATGCAGGAGGACGGCTGGATAAAGGTGTGTAAGGAGGACGTTTCAGAGCTGATCCACCGCTACAGGAAAGGCATGTTCTGATCCCAGATCAGTTTCCACAGACACACTGTGTTCTCTCTCAACTGATCCCAACACTGCTCCAAATAAAGACTGTTTTCAAACTGTATACTCTGGCCTCTATTGTTTAACCTGGAGATCTAACATGCCTAACAATGTTTATGTCAAATGAATTGTCACGGGCCTCCCGAGTGGTGCAGTGGTCTAAGGTACTGCATCTGCATCGCAGTGCTAGCAGTGCCACTAGAGATTCTGGGTTCGAGTCCAGGCTCTGTCGCAGCTGGCCGTGACCGGGAAACCCATGAGGTGGTGCACTATTGGCCGAGCGTCATCCGGGTTAGGGGAGGGTTTGGCAGGACAGGATGTCCTTGTCCCATCGGGCTCTAGCGAGTCCTGTGGCGGGCTGGGTGCTGACACGGTTGCCAGATGTACAGTGTTTGCTCTGACACATTGGTGTGGCTGGCTTCTGGGTTAAGCAGGCATTGTGTCAAGAAGCAGTGTGGCTTGGTTGTGTTTCGGAGGACGCACAGCTCTCGACCTTCGCCTCTCCTGAGTCCGTACGGGAGTTGCAGTGATGGGACAAGACTGTAACTACCGATTGGGGAGAAAAAAGGTTTAAAAAAACATTTGGCACAACTTGCTGCATCTGTTACCAGTCTGAGTTGAATGTACAGTATATGACTACTTTCTTAAGGGGGCCAGAACATAATTACAAATCGCAAATTGACCAGACATACTGTATATTTGACTAAAACATAATCATTTCAGACCACATACACTGAGTTTGGAAAACATCATAACGCCTGCTCTTTCCATGACATAGACTGACCAGGTGAAAGCTATGATCACTTATTGATGTCATGTGTTAAATCCGCTTCAGTGTGGATCACTGTAGATCCAGTGTAGATGAAGGGGAGGAGACAGGTTAAATAATCATTTTTAAGCCTTAAAACAATTGAGACATGGATTGTGTACGTGCCATTCATAGGGTGAATGGGCAAGACAAAATATTTAGTTGCCTTTGAATGGGGTATGGTAGTAGGTGCAAGGCACACCTGTTTGTGTCAACTGCAATGCCGCTGGGTTGTTCTTGTTTCCCGTTTGTATCAAGTAGGTCTATACCACCCAAAGGACATCCAGGCAACTTGACACAACTGTGGGAAGCGTTGGAGTCAACATGGGCCAGCATCCTTGTGGAACGCTTTCGACACCTTGTAGAGTCCATTCCCCGATGAATAGATTTCTCTTTTTTTTGCAACTCAATATTAGGAAGGTGTTCCTAGATTTTTGTACACTCAGTGTATCTATATTATGCGTGGGAATACTTTGGAACATATTACCCAAATTAGAATCACTTGGAGCTGATTTGCTGGTGTTTTTCAAGTATTTTATGTCCAAAAATCACCCTCGGGCCACCAGTTGGGGAATAATGGTATATGAGAATCGACCAGTTATTTCCCAGTGCCAGTCATACAAACCTGGATTTTTATTTTCTCTGTAGTCTGTTGAGACTTGTGAAATACACGTTAAATAAATTGTGATTTGACAACTTTGTGACTTGAAGAGGTTAAGTCAAATATTTTAGCATACAAAAGGGTCAAATAACATAACCTCATAACCAACAATTGAAGGAGTAAGTAAAGTCCTTATCGTCCTATCAAGCGTAACAAACTGTTTCCTGAAACACAAGTACAGTACATGTCCCAAACCAGTCGGATGTGTTCACCCAGTTTCTTTTGGTTGGCACCATTCTGTAAATGTCCACCTTAGTGTAGGAGTTCACTGTACAAATCAAACATTACAAGCAAAATGTGCTACCAAAGGAAGTTTTTAATTAATGGAATGAATTTGCCATAACATCAGAAGTAGCCTATTTCTCCCATATTATGTTCATTTTCTCAGCTTGATAAACGAGTCACTGTGGATATGAATAGTGGAATAGTGTGTGCAGTCGTTACATGGGGAGTATACTGTAGGTCCCAACATTTCATGATAAAAAATGAATTACATCCCTTATAGCAACTACATTCCATACAAGTCTACCAACGTTGATGTCATCTGTTGCCAGGCAGGATTCTGTGCGACAGGTCTTGGTGAATACCCTATGATAGGCTATTCAATTTCAGCATGGAAGAGGACAGAAGTACTGCTACAGCTGCTCTGTTCTCCTTGGCAGTTTATTGATCAATAAATATCATTGATTCATTGGCCAGAGTTCACTTACAGTTGAAGTCGGAAGTTTACATAAACCTTAGCAAATACATTTAAACTCGGTTTTTCACAATTCCTGACATTTAATCCGAATAAAAGGATCACCACTTTAAGAATGTGAAATGTCAGAATAATAGTAGAGAGAATGATTTATTTCAGCTTTTATTTCTTTCATCACATTCCCAGTGGGTCAGAAGTTTACATACACTCAATTAGTATTTGGTAGCATTGCCTTTAAATTGTTTAACTTGGGTCAAATGTTTCGGGTAGCCTTCCACAAGCTTCCCACAATAAGCCACTGCTCCAAAACCGCCATAAAAAAAGAAAGACTACAGTTTGCAACTGCACATGGGGACAAAGATCGTACTTTTTGGAGAAATGTCCTCTAGTCTGATGAAATAAAAGTAGACCTGTTTGGCCATAATGACCATGGTTATGTTCGGAGCAAAAAGGGGGAGGCTTGCAACCCGAAGCACACCATCCCAACCGTGAAGCATGGGGGTGGCAGCATCATTTTGTGGGGGTGCTTTGCTGCAGGAGGGACTGGTGCACTTCACAAAATAGATGGCATCATGAGGGAGGAAAATTATGTGGATATATTGAAGCAACATCTCAAGACAGCAGGTCAGGAAGTTAAAGCTTGGTCGCAAATGTAATGCATGTTGACGAACTTTGTAAAAAGCTAAAAATCAAGCTAGGCTTCCTCTATAGAAACAGGACATGTTTGTCCTCTACAAATAGAAGACAAATTGTGCAAGCTACTTTTATGTCTGTTATAGATTATGGGGATATTATCTACATGCATGCTACGGCATCAACACTTAAATCGCTGGATGCTACTTATCATTACGCACTTAAGTTTATTACAGGTACTAGCTACAGAACTCACCAATGTGTTTTATATCAAAATGTGGGTTGGACTTCGCTGTCCATGAGACGAGAACAACATGCTCTCGTGTTTGTCTATAAAGTACTTCTGAATAAACTACCTTCTTATTTATCATCACTCATCAACATTAGAATTATAATTCCTAAAACCAGGTCTCAAGCATGGATTACACTTGAGGCCCATGTGATTTCCACAGAGTTGGGTATGGCTACCTTTTCCTGTTACGCTCCTTGCCTATGGAATAGCCTGCAGACTAAACTTAAACTTGAGACTCTTGTCTCCCTTGCCCATTTTAAACATTTATTGGAGGATTTTTATTTTTGTATTGCTTGTAACTGTTTCGGGTAATACAGGTTCTTGTGCTGTTAGGGGAATAACCTATGTGTAAATGTAACAATCTGCTGCTGTATTTTTTGTGTTATTTGTGATCGTTTTGTTTGTCTTGTGTAGTTTCTTAATCGTTGTACCTAAACTGTATGTGTAAACATGTGTACGCAGGGCCCAGCTGTAAAAGAGACCTTGGTCTCAGTCTGTGTTCCTTGTTGAAATAAAGGTATAATAATAAAATGGGTCTTCCAAATGGACAATGACCCCAAGCATACTTCCAAAGTTGTGGCAAAATGGCTTAAGGACAACAAAGTCAAGATATTGGAGTGGCCATTACAAAGCCCTGACCTCAATCCTACAGAAAATGTGTGGGCAGAACTGAAAAAGCGTGTGAGAGCAAGCAGACCTACAAACCTGACTCAGTTACACCAGCTCTGTCAGGAGGAATGGGCCAAAATTCACCCAATTTATTGTGGGAAGCTTGTGGAAGGCTACCTGAAACGTTTGACCCAAGTTAAACAATTTAAAGGCAATGCTACCAAATACTAATTGAGGGTATGTAAACTTCTGACCCACTGGAAATGTGATGAAAGAAATAAAAGCTGAAATATATCATTCTCTCTACTATTATTCTGACTTTTCACATTCTTAAAATAAAGTGGTGATCCTAACTGACCTAAGACAGGGAATTTTTACTCTGATCAAATGTCAGGAATTGTGAAAAACTGAGTTTCAATGTATTTGGCTAAAGTGTATGTAAACTTCCGACTTCAACTGTATTTCAGTATGCCCTTTGTTGTTTACAGCAAGTGCTTCACTTGGACTGGAATATGTGCCGGTACTGTTTACATTTAGGTGTAGGAGTTCCACAATACTCTGGTAACAATGTAATAGGCTTTTGAATAAATAACATTCTAGATATTTTGTTGCCCTGTATGAAATACAGTGTGTTATACAGTAGTTACATGGGGAGTATAGTATAGGTCACAGTGTGTTATTCAGTAGTTACATGGGGAGTATAGTATAGGTCCCAGTGTGTTATTCAGTAGTTACATGGGGAGTATAGTATAGGTCCCAGTGTGTTATACAGTAGTTACATGGGGAGTGTAGTATAGGTCCCAGTGTGTTATACAGTAGTTACATGGGGAGTATAGTATAGGTCCCAGTGTGTTATACAGTAGTTACATGGGGAGTATAGTATAGGTCCCAGTGTGTTATACAGTAGTTACATGGGGAGTGTAGTATAGGTCCCAGTGTGTTATACAGTAGTTACATGGGGAGTATAGTATAGGTCCCAGTGTGTTATACAGTAGTTACATGGGGAGTATAGTATAGGTCCCAGTGTGTTATTCAGTAGTTACATGGGGAGTATAGTATAGGTCCCAGTGTGTTATACAGTAGTTACATGGGGAGTATAGTATAGGTCCCAGTGTGTTATACAGTAGTTACATGGGGAGTATAGTATAGGTCCCAGTGTGTTATTCAGTAGTTACATGGGGAGTGTAGTATAGGTCCCAGTGTGTTATTCAGTAGTTACATGGGGAGTGTAGTATAGGTCCCAGTGTGTTATACAGTAGTTACATGGGGAGTATAGTATAGGTCCCAGTGTGTTATACAGTAGTTACATGGGGAGTATAGTATAGGTCCCAGTGTGTTATACAGTAGTTACATGGGGAGTGTAGTATAGGTCCCAGTGTGTTATACAGTAGTTACATGGGGAGTATAGTATAGGTCCCAGTGTGTTATACAGTAGTTACATGGGGAGTATAGTATAGGTCCCAGTGTGTTATTCAGTAGTTACATGGGGAGTATAGTATAGGTCCCAGTGTGTTATTCAGTAGTTACATGGGGAGTATAGTATAGGTCCCAGTGTGTTATACAGTAGTTACATGGGGAGTGTAGTATAGGTCCCAGTGTGTTATACAGTAGTTACATGGGGAGTATAGTATAGGTCCCAGTGTGTTATACAGTAGTTACATGGGGAGTATAGTATAGGTCCCAGTGTGTTATACAGTAGTTACATGGGGAGTATAGTATAGGTCCCAGTGTGTTATACAGTAGTTACATGGGGAGTATAGTATAGGTCCCAGTGTGTTATACAGTAGTTACATGGGGAGTATAGTATAGGTCCCAGTGTTATTATACAGTAGTTACATGGGGAGTATAGTATAGGTCCCAGTGTGTTATTCAGTAGTTACATGGGGAGTATAGTATAGGTCCCAGTGTGTTATTCAGTAGTTACATGGGGAGTGTAGTATAGGTCCCAGTGTGTTATTCAGTAGTTACATGGGGAGTATAGTATAGGTCCCAGTGTGTTATACAGTAGTTACATGGGGAGTATAGTATAGGTCCCAGTGTGTTATTCAGTAGTTACATGGGGAGTGTAGTATAGGTCCCAGTGTGTTATACAGTAGTTACATGGGGAGTATAGTATAGGTCCCAGTGTGTTATACAGTAGTTACATGGGGAGTATAGTATAGGTCCCAGTGTGTTATACAGTAGTTACATGGGGAGTATAGTATAGGTCCCAGTGTGTTATACAGTAGTTACATGGGGAGTATAGTATAGGTCCCAGTGTTATTATACAGTAGTTACATGGGGAGTGTAGTATAGGTCCCAGTGTGTTATTCAGTAGTTACATGGGGAGTGTAGTATAGGTCCCAGTGTTATTATAGAGAATTGCGTCCCTTATAGCAACACCATTCCATAAAAGTCTTACATTTCAACAGTAGCCCGTTTTAAAATGAACCCAATGTTGATATCATGTTGCCAGGCAGGATTCTGTACAACAGGTTTTTATAGCACTATTCATTTCAGCCCTAGAAGGCAGATGTACTGCTTCAGCTTTTCTGTCTGGCTGTTTATTGATCAATACATATCACTGATTCATTGGCCAGAGGTCACTCACCTGGTTTTCCAGGTCTGAATCAGTCCCTGATTAGAAGATAATGGAGAATGAAAACCAGCGGTGATTTATCCTAATCTGTACCATATGATAATGTTCAGGACAAAATAAACAGTGTAGAGATTATCCCCCTTTTTAAAGAAGTATTTTATTCAAACATTTATATTTGACATTTTAGTCATCAGATGCTATTACCCAGAGCAATTTACAGGAGCAATAAGGGTAAGGGTCAAGTGTCATGCTCAAGGGCACAGACAGATTTTTACCTAGTCGGCTACTGGCCCAACACTCCCAATAGCCTACCTGCCACCCCATCATATTTCATACAGATCATCAAAATATATATTACTTCTTCTTAAACCCATATACAAAATGATATTGTTTCACTTCAAATCCTTTGCGGTTTAAAACATATCTTACTGCAAACATTATTAAAAGGCCCAGTACGACACTTTGATTCGAATTTTGTAGACTTTATTGAAAAGTGTAAGAACATTATGACAGAAGGCATGAATTTGGTCTCTAATTTGTTGTTTCGCTGCTTCATTATGTATCTCTTAAATGGATCACTTTTACTATGCTGTTTTCTGGACTTGTATTAGATAATATTAAAAAGCGCAAACAGTTGCAATAAAATAATTGTTCAACTTGCCCCATCACCAACTTATTTTTACACATCCTACTACCCCAAAAAATATCAGAAATCAAACGTATCATAAAAACTAGAGCAATAAAGCCACTTTCGTTAAAAGAGAAATATTTACAAATGGAACATGTGAATGATGGGCCTTGTCAGGTTTATGGCCATACAGTTAAACAAGACAGTGAGCAAAGATCGAACATGTCACACAATTACTCTGTTATCCCACTAAAACCTACACATGTGCAGCTACACTACACAAAATAATGTTAGTTTTTCCGGTTTACAGCAATATCTTTTAAATGTGGTTGTTTTTGATGGCTTCAGTTAAGAGAAAATCAAGCAAATTTATGTTTTATTTGTAGAATAATCTAAGTTAAAATCTTAATTTAACATCTCACAACAATCTAATCCTTTCCAGAAAGACACTTTCATGGCATTCCATTGATTCTAGTATACCTGTAAGAACGAGATAAACCTCACACAGTGGCAATATAACATTTAACAATTCAAAACACATTACAACACTTTAAAAAGCCAAACTATAGATTAAATGAAAGTAAAACTGTTCAAATGAAAATCACCAAATAGTATTTTTGACAGCAGATTTTTTGTTGTTGATGTATGGATCTGTGTTTACAGTGTGTGTGTCACAGGAGGCTGCTGAGGGGAGGACAGATCATAATAATGGCTGGAACGGAGTAGATCAAACCATGTGTTGATGTATTTGGTACCATTCCACTCATTCTGCTCTAGCAATTACCACAAGCCCGCTCGACCCAATTAAGGTGGCACCAACCTCCTGTGTTGTGTGTGTGTGTGTGTGTGTGTGTGTGTGTGTGTGTGTGTGTGTGTGTGTGTGTGGCAAGTATACGTGTGTTATGTTCTTGAGACGTTCCTCTTCAGCACCTTCCTAAAACACATAAGAGAGAGAGAGGTTACACACACATAAACACAGTACAGACAGTCAGACTGTGTACTAGTGTGGAAATGGTTGTATCAGTTTGCTCATTAATATGAGGACACCTTCAGTGACTTACTCTGATGCTACAGAAGAGCAGAGAGGTCTCTCAAGTCATCTGGGCAGCTCTCCCAGAGTTGTCAGAGTCAGTGTCGGAAGCTAAAACAGAAATGAAACCCCAATATTAGAAAAAAAGACTGATTGAAAGATCATCCATGAGTTCAGGTTAATTCACAAGTTCCTAACACATGGTTCACAGTAAATGCAGCCTTCCATATTAACTAGTTAACTACATCAATTAACATCTTAGTTGGAACCAGCACCAGAATCTACAAGGAAAAGAGACACAGCCTCATTCTAAAATGGATTCAGTCCAACACATCACAAATCAGTGATCTTTTCAGAATAGAGAACAACATGAAGCTAAACACTTACTGCTGGCCGGAACAAAGCCTGAAACACAGAGATGAACGTGATGTTATTATTGGTTTGCTAGAATATTACAAGAGAACATCAGTTTGAAAGTATTCTGAATCCTGTATTCCTACTGCATATCCTGCTGCATACGTCACATACAACAGTTAGCGTCTGCTTGACTCTACGTGAATCAGAGTCAATCAAACATTCCTCTACCATCACTAACTACAACACCTGATTGTAAACTACTTCTAAACTAACTAAAACACTGCTGATAATACCTGAGGTGACAGTGTAGCCTAGATAGGAAAATAATCTCTCTCTCCTCACTCACCTTTCTTGCTCTTCTTCTTCCAAATGACGACCCCAGCAACAGCAGCAACGACGAGCAGGAGGAGAGCTACCACCACTCCAATGATGGGGACAATGTTGGGGGTGGGTCATCTGTAATCATCAGAACAGAGCATTCAGACATTAGTACTAGATGGTACACTTCTGTCGAAGATTTACTCTAAGCAGCATCTCTGTCAATGTCAATAAAAGGTCAGGAGGTCAAGGAGAACATGCAGTCAGAAAGGTAGCGTCACTAAGCAGATGAGTGAACTTAGAAATTAAGAATATTGGGCACATTCAGTAGGAGGGTTGAGTATAATGTATATTTGAATCTCTGCTTCTTACTCCAGTTGGTCTTGATCTCAGACTCAGTCAGAACCTTGATGATGTCGTCCTTGATACCCGTGACTTGAACCACACACTGATACTTGTTGTTCTTCCACTCCTCAGGCGTCACTGTCAGGTGGGAGCTTTTCTGGAAGGTTCCGTCATCGTTCTGGAGAGTCTCTCCGTGCTCCACATCTTCATGGTGATCTTGTCCGTCTTTCTGCCAGGACACCATGACTCCACTGGGGTAGAAACCTGTCGCGTGGCAGGTCACTGGAGAGGAGGGGGTCTTCTGGAGCAGAGACACTGAGGGGGGGACTGGAGAGAAGGGGCGGGGAGGGAATAAATAGAGGGAATAATCAGACACACGGAGAGAGAGAGAAAATGACAGCGGGTGGCAGAAAAAGAGAGAACATGAGAGTTAAAAAGAAGAGGGTGGAAGAGAAAGAGAGAGAACGTAGTATAGAAATAGAGAGGAGGAATAGACAGACAGACATACAGAGATAGAGATGGGAGAGAAAATAACAGAGAGCATTGTGGACGCAAGGTTAATGACAAAAAAACGATTCAGTTACAAAAACGATTAAGATAATAATTTTGTTCTTCAAAAGTAGAATTTTATATGACTTAAATCCAATACATTATGATATTATATCCTGCAACATCACAGAGTTAGATCATGTCATGTGTCTCTGTACCTGTCCTCATCAGAGTGCTCTTCCCATAGTCCACATACTTCTTCAGCCACTCAATGCACTCCTGGGTGAGGTAGTTTTTCCAGTACTCATTCTGAGCTGTGTTACTGTCCCACTTGAGTTTGGTGATGACTGCCTGTGGCGTTGGGGCGATCCATGACTTTGTCTTCAGGTCAAATGCTATGAAATCCTCTCCATCATATCCATACTGATCAAACCCCTCTGTGGCTCCAGCCTCATCATCCCACTCACAACCACACATCATCTGGAAAACGTGCACACCTGAGAGAAAGAGAGTGGAAGAGAGCGAGAGAGACAGAGAATGATCAACTCTGTGCGTTCTTCTGGCTGCTCTCCAGATTCAGTCTGCCAGTAAGATCTCCGTTATCATTTATAGTTATTTAAACAGAAAACAAAAGGATTTAACCAGACTGTAATAAAACAGAACGAGAACCAGCTCAGAACCCTAGTGTGTGATGAAGTCACACCTTCCCCACAGAGACAGAGGACGTTACAGTAATGTCCGTCTCCTCTTGAGCAAGACACTTAACCCTAATTTCTCCCGGGTAGCTGTCAACGGCTCTGGCTCAGGGGGAGTGTAAAAAACACATCTCCATTTCACACTACACAAATATAAGCACCCCATTTGACCTTTTAATGTGGAGACAGTGTGTGTATCTAGTCTACACCAGCTTATGTTGGGTTGTGTAACACTAGTTTAAAAATATATCTTTTTTAGCTTACGCCACCTGGTATTCCCAGGTGGTCTCCCGTCCCAGTACTAACCAGGCCCGACCCTCAACAGAGGGCTTGGAAGAGGCAAAGGTTGAGTCATGCACCCTCAGAAAACATGACACGCCTACTTCTTACCCCGGATGTCAGCCGCACCAATGTGTCGGAGGAAGCGCTGTTCGACTGACACAGGAAGTCAGCTTGCACTGGGCCAATTGTGCGCTGTCCTATGGGGCTCCCGGTCACGGCCGGTTGCGACACAGCCTGGGATCGAACCCCAGGCTGCAGTGGCGCCTCAGACTGTCCTCTAGTGATGATGTCAGAGATAAATAGAGGAAGTGAGAGAGGATCCTCTGTTCAGTCAGGAACAACAGGAGAGAGAGACGGAGAGACTAACATGAGGAAGATGATCTCTCAACAATGTCAGTCTACTGGAGCTATACGTGGGTGTGATCCCAGATCCTGAGGGTGACAGGTGAGTGTGTAGAGTTCCCCATAGAGGACTGATCAGCTCCAGCAGCAGAGTCCACAGGGAGTCACTGGGAGCTTTGGTCGATTAGAGCAGAGATGACCAAACACACATCACCATCATCATCACTATCCTCATCATCATCATCATCATGTTCTGTTCCTCTGCTTCTCTCTACAGTCCCATCAGATCAGAGACACTCAGGGAGACTGAGGAGACTACAGCTCTACAGTCCCATCAGATCAGAGACACTCAGGGAGGCTGAGGAGACTACAGCTCTACTGTCCCATCAGATCAGAGACACTCAGGGAGGCTGAGGAGACTACAGCTCTACAGTCCCATCAGATCAGAGAGACACTCAGGGAGGCTGAGGAGACTACAGCTCTACAGTCCCATCAGATCAGAGACACTCAGGGAGGCTGAGGAGACTACAGCTCTACTGTCCCATCAGATCAGAGACACTCAGGGAGGCTGAGGAGACTACAGCTCTACAGTCCCATCAGATCAGAGACACTCAGGGAGGCTGAGGAGACTACAGCTCTACAGTCCCATCAGATCAGAGACACTCAGGGAGGCTGAGGAGACTACAGCTCTACTGTCCCATCAGATCAGAGACACTCAGGGAGGCTGAGGAGACTACAGCTCTACAGTCCCATCAGATCAGAGAGACACTCAGGGAGGCTGAGGAGACTACAGCTCTACAGTCCCATCAGATCAGAGACACTCAGGGAGGCTGAGGAGACTACAGCTCTACAGTCCCATCAGATCAGAGAGACACTCAGGGAGGCTGAGGAGACTACAGCTCTACTGTCCCATCAGATCAGAGACACTCAGGGAGGCTGAGGAGACTACAGCTCTACAGTCCCATCAGATCAGAGAGACACTCAGGGAGGCTGAGGAGACTACAGCTCTACAGTCCCATCAGATCAGAGACACTCAGGGAGGCTGAGGAGACTACAGCTCTACAGTCCCATCAGATCAGAGACACTCAGGGAGGCTGAGGAGACTACAGCTCTACTGTCCCATCAGATCAGAGACACTCAGGGAGGCTGAGGAGACTACAGCTCTACAGTCCCATCAGATCAGAGAGACACTCGGGGAGGCTGAGGAGACTACAGCTCTACTGTGGGGACAGAGGGGGAACATATAGCTGGGCAGTGTGGATAACACACACACACACACACACACACACACACACACACACACACACACACACACACACACACACACAGTAAATCAACAGCTCCATCTGTCCTCCAGATTCAGTCTGCCAGTGGGATCTATATCATCATGTGTTAGTTGTTCAACCAGACTGGAATAAAACAGAGATCAGACCTCTACAGTGTGATGATGATGTCACACCTTCACCACAGAGACAGAGAGTTGATGAGGAGACTCAGAGTGTGTGGATCTATTCTACACCAGCTGATGTTGGCTTGGTTCTATCTACTGTGTTGAAGATACACACTGTGTTCAGTACAGTAGTGTTATTCTAACTAATGGATGTTGTGTACGACTGTCGTTTTCAGTGAGGTGGGTCAATGAATAAAACCCTGTTGATAAATGAAGACTGTCCTCTAGTGATGATGTCAGTGATAAATTGAGGAAGTGAGAGAGGATCCTCTGTTCAGTCAGGAACAACAGGAGAGAGAGATGGAGAGACTAACATGAGGAAGATGATCTGTTACTAATTCCCTGCTGGTGACTGTTATCAGCACCTCACAGCCTGGAGCTGTACACTCCACTCCCCATCCCCCCAGGACCCCATCCCCCCCAGGACCGCATCCCCCCAGGACCCCATCCCCCCAGGACCGCATCCCCCCAGGACCCCATCCCCCCAGGACCGCATCCCCCCATCCCCCCAGGACCGCCAGGTCCCCCCAGGACCGCAGCCCGACAGTCTAGAGCAGTGATTCTCAACTGGGGGGTTGTGACCCCCATGGGAGGATTTTAAGGGGTCACGAGACTTATTATGCAAGAATATAAAAAATATAAAAACATTATTTTGAAAGCTAACCGCCGCACCAAACCCTTTATTTTGACAGGATACCGCTGCACTCGCTTATTGTTGCTGACTTAACAGATGCAGTGCGTCCGCAGAGGTGAAATGTTTAGCTACGTTCAGACTCGGAGGGTTTTCTCGCTGCGCTCCCTCACTGACCAATACAGTATCGTTCTCGCCCCACACACACTGATCCAATGAAATGTACAGATTTCTCGACACACACACACACACACACACACACACACACACACACCACACACACACACACACACACACACACACACACAAGCATTTCGCTACACCCACAATAACATCTGCTAAACGTGTGTATGTGACCAATAAACATTTGATTTGACACACTGATCCAACAAAAATGTCATTCTGCAACATCGTTTAGCTTTAAATGTGACCCGTCCAATCAGATAATACAGATCTTCCTCTGATTGACAGATAACTTATGCAGATGTGTTCTGCAGGCATTGCACATGTGGATAGTTAGCTGTCATTCAACTCATGTAGGCCAGCTGTCAGAGTAACATTTTGAAAACGGGCGGCTCCCTCTTCATCTACTGCTGCTTCCAATGTCAACAACAAGGCAGACAACACCGGTCCCCGTCAGAACAGACAACACCGGTCCCCGTCAGAACAGACAACACCGGTCCCCGTCAGAACAGACAACACCCTGGTCCCCGTCAGAACAGACAACACCGGTCCCCGTCAGAACAGAGAACACCGGTCCCTGTCAGAACAGACAACACCGGTCCCCGTCAGAACAGACAACACCGGTCCCTGTCAGAACAGACAACACCGGTCCCCGTCAGAACAGACAACACCGGTCCCCGTCAGAACAGAGAACACCGGTCCCCGTCAGAACAGAGAACACCGTCCCCGTCAGAACAGACAACACCGGTCCCCGTCAGAACAGACAACACCGGTCCCCGTCAGAACAGACAACACCGGTCCCCGTCAGGACAGACAACACCGGTCCCCGTCAGGACAGACAACACCGGTCCCCGTCAGAACAGACAACACCGGTCCCCGTCAGAACAGACAACACCGGTCCCCGTCAGAACAGACAACACCGGTCCCCGTCAGAACAGACAACACCGGTCCCCGTCAGAACAGACAACACCGGTCCCCGTCAGAACAGACAACACCGGTCCCCGTCAGAACAGACAACACCGGTCCCCGTCAGAACAGACAACACCGGTCCCCGTCAGAACAGACAACACCGGTCCCCGTCAGAACAGACAACACCCTGGTCCCCGTCAGAACAGACAACACCGGTCCCCGTCAGAACAGAGAACACCGCCCCGACTTCATCCAACACGGTTTTACATTTATAGAAGAGAGTCAGGGTGAGTGTAGACCGCAGTGGGTCCTATGCAGCCAGCTGGTAGCTAATGAGAGCATGAAACCCTCCAAACTGAAAAGGCATCTGGGCACCAAGATACAAGCCACAAAGATAAGACGGCTGACTTTTATTTAAAAGGAAATGTCAGCGTCTGGAGGCCTCACAAGATTCACTGAACAACGTATGAACGGTAGGAGAAAAGGCGCTTTGCGCATCATACCTTGTCTCCCAGCGTATTGCTAAGTGCAAAAAAAGCCCCCACCAGTGCAGAGGATGTCATACTCCCTGCTGTGATCGATATGTGCACTGAACCCGTGGGAGAGTCAGCCGCCAACACACTTCAAACCACACCCCTATCCAATGACACGGCGAGGAGGAGAATCCAGGACGTTGTCTGAGGTCATGACGCGCCAGACATCAGAGAGCATCGGTACGAATGGCCATTACGCACTGCAGCCTGATGAATCCACAGATGAGGCTAACCATGCCGTTCTAATGGTCTATGTCAGACACGTCTGGGATAGTAACTTGGAGGAGCAGTTCCTTTTTTAGTGGTGATTTGCCCACCACCACCACTGCAGAGGCTGTCTTTAACACAGTGGATATGTACCTGGGCTCCGTGGGACTGGCCTGGGATGCGTCGGTGTGACCACTGATAGGGCAGCGGCCGTGACGGGAAAGCACTCCGAGGTAGTAAAGAGGATCCTGGACAGAGCACCGAGTGCGACCTGGAACCACTGCTTCCTACACAGGGAGGCTTTGGCAGCGAAGGACATGGTGCCTGAGCTCCACACCACTCTCCAGGATGTGATCAAGCGAGTCAACTATATCAAAAAAAAGCTCCACGTTAAGCAGGTGTTTCCAGGCCTTCTGCGGGGATATGAGGAACGAGCACCAGCAGGGGCTTTATCATGCAGAGGTCCGCTGGCTCTCCAGGGGTAAACTGTTGGGCAGCTTTTATGAACATTTCCATTGTGAGGAATGGCTCGGATATTTCTGATCATCTGAATTCTCTCAATGTGATGCAAAGGAGGGGGCACAATCGATTTGAACAGAGGGACAAAGTGGATGCCTTCAAGCTGAAGCTTACTGTTTGGGGAAATCATGTTTCTAATGGGAGGATTGACAATGTTTCCCAACGCTGATTTCGAGACTCAGAATCTGATCAACATAGCGCACCGCGACACACTGAAGAAAAACCCTTAAACATCATCTGGTCGAGCTGCAGGGAAAGTTTTGCGACTACTTTTCGGAGGAGAGCGACTACTTCCCGTAGGAGAACAGGGGACTAGATGACTGGACACGTGACCCCTTTCGAGTGGAGACAGGAAGCGTCCCGTTGCCAAGCAACGAAAAGGATCTGCTGGTGGAGCTGTCATTTGATGGCGGACTGAGCATGCGCTTCCCGGGAAATGACACTGCCACAGTTGTGCTGCAGCGTAATGGGAGAGTATCCTGCTCTCGCCTGTCATGAACCATGCTGCCGTTCAGCACTACCTGTCTGTGTGGAAGTGGCTTCTCTGCTATGGCCCTGCTGAAAACTAAAAGCAGAAACAAACTGGACAGACAGCATGACCTCCAAGTTGCCCTGTCAACCATCTCCCCAGACTTCAGTGAACTCATCAAACTACAGAAACCACATCCAGTTTTCACACTGATAGGTCACACACACACACACACACACACACACACACACACACACACACACACACACACACACACACAATAAATAAACAGGTTAATTAGTTGTTGTTCACTATGTTAATTATTATGGTTAATTAGTTCATACATTCATATTATATTTGATTGTACTGGTTAAAAACGTACACCTTTAAAAAACATTTCAAGGTGGTGAAACTATTCACATGGTAACGGATGATTAAGAATTCCTAAAGACTGTTGTTTTCTCAATTATAAACACTGGTTTGTGTTACTGTTCATTAACATTATAGGGACTGGTGTGTGTTACTGTTCATTAACATTATAGGACTGGTGTGTGTTACTGTTCATTAACATTATAGGACTGGTGTGTTACTGTTCATTAACATTATAGGACTGGTGTGTGTTACTGTTCATTAACATTATAGGACTGGTGTGTTACTGTTCATTAACATTATAGGACTGGTGTGTGTACTGTTCATTAACATTATAGGACTGGTGTGTGTTACTGTTCATTAACATTATAGGACTGGTGTGTTACTGTTCATTAACATTATAGGACTGGTGTGTGTTACTGTTCATTAACATTATAGGACTGGTGTGTTACTGTTCATTAACATTATAGGACTGGTGTGTGTTACTGTTCATTAACATTATAGGACTGGTGTGTTACTGTTCATTAACATTATAGGACTGGTGTGTGTTACTGTTCATTAACATTATAGGACTGGTGTGTTACTGTTCATTAACATTATTGGACTGGTGTGTGTTACTGTTCATTAACATTATAGGACTGGTGTGTTACTGTTCATTACCATTATAGGACTGGTGTGTTACTGTTCATTACCATTATAGGACTGGTGTGTTACTGTTCATTACCATTATAGGACTGGTGTGTTACTGTTCATTAACATTATAGGACTGGTGTGTTACTGTTCATTAACATTATAGGACTGGTGTGTTACTGTTCATTAACATTATAGGACTGGTGTGTGTTACTGTTCATTAACATTATAGGACTGGTGTGTGTTACTGTTCATTAACATTATAGGACTGGTGTGTTACTGTTCATTAACATTATAGGACTGGTGTGTGTTACTGTTCATTAACATTATAGGACTGGTGTGTTACTGTTCATTAACATTATAGGACTGGTGTGTTACTGTTCATTAACATTATAGGACTGGTGTGTGTTACTGTTCATTAACATTATAGGACTGGTGTGTTACTGTTCATTAACATTATAGGACTGGTGTGTGTTACTGTTCATTAACATTATAGGACTGGTGTGTTACTGTTCATTAACATTATAGGACTGGTGTGTTACTGTTCATTAACATTATAGGACTGGTGTGTGTTACTGTTCATTAACATTATAGGACTGGTGTGTTACTGTTCATTAACATTATAGGACTGGTGTGTGTTACTGTTCATTAACATTATAGGACTGGTGTGTTACTGTTCATTAACATTATAGGACTGGTGTGTTACTGTTCATTAACATTATAGGACTAGTGTGTTACTGTTCATTAACATTATAGGACTGGTGTGTTACTGTTCATTAACATTATAGGACTGGTGTGTTACTGTTCATTAACATTATAGGACTGGTGTGTGTTACTGTTCATTAACATTATAGGACTGGTGTGTGTTACTGTTCATTAACATTATAGGACTGGTGTGTGTTACTGTTCATTAACATTATAGGACTGGTGTGTTACTGTTCATTAACATTATAGGACTGGTGTGTTACTGTTCATTAACATTATAGGACTGGTGTGTTACTGTTCATTAACATTATAGGACTGGTGTGTGTTACTGTTCATTAACATTATAGGACTGGTGTGTTACTGTTCATTAACATTATAGGACTGGTGTGTGTTACTGTTCATTAACATTATAGGACTGGTGTGTTACTGTTCATTAACATTATAGGACTGGTGTGTTACTGTTCATTAACATTATAGGACTGGTGTGTGTTACTGTTCATTAACATTATAGGACTGGTGTGTTACTGTTCATTAACATTATAGGACTGGTGTGTTACTGTTCATTAACATTATAGGACTGGTGTGTTACTGTTCATTAACATTATAGGACTGGTGTGTTACTGTTCATTAACATTATAGGACTGGTGTGTTACTGTTCATTAACATTATAGGACTGGTGTGTTACTGTTCATTAACATTATAGGACTGGTGTGTTACTGTTCATTAACATTATAGGACTGGTGTGTGTTACTGTTCATTAACATTATAGGACTGGTGTGTGTACTGTTCATTAACATTATAGGACTGGTGTGTTACTGTTCATTAACATTATAGGACTGGTGTGTTACTGTTCATTAACATTATAGGACTGGTGTGTTACTGTTCATTAACATTATAGGACTGGTGTGTTACTGTTCATTAACATTATAGGACTGGTGGTGTTACTGTTCATTAACATTATAGGACTGGTGTGTTACTGTTCATTAACATTATAGGACTGGTGTGTTACTGTTCATTAACATTATAGGACTGGTGTGTTACTGTTCATTAACATTATAGGACTGGTGTGTTACTGTTCATTAACATTATAGGACTGGTGTGTTACTGTTCATTAACATTATAGGACTGGTGTGTGTTACTGTTCATTAACATTATAGGACTGGTGTGTTACTGTTCATTAACATTATAGGACTGGTGTGTTACTGTTCATTAACATTATAGGACTGGTGTGTGTTACTGTTCATTAACATTATAGGACTGGTGTGTTACTGTTCATTAACATTATAGGACTGGTGTGTGTTACTGTTCATTAACATTATAGGACTGGTGTGTTACTGTTCATTAACATTATAGGACTGGTGTGTTACTGTTCATTAACATTATAGGACTGGTGTGTTACTGTTCATTAACATTATAGGACTGGTGTGTGTTACTGTTCATTAACATTATAGGACTGGTGTGTTACTGTTCATTAACATTATAGGACTGGTGTGTTACTGTTCATTAACATTATAGGACTGGTGTGTTACTGTTCATTAACATTATAGGACTGGTGTGTTACTGTTCATTAACATTGTAGGACTGGTGTGTTACTGTTCATTAACATTATAGGACTGGTGTGTTACTGTTCATTAACATTGTAGGACTGGTGTGTTACTGTTCATTAACATTATAGGACTGGTGTGTTACTGTTCATTAACATTATAGGACTGGTGTGTTACTGTTCATTAACATTATAGGACTGGTGTGTTACTGTTCATTAACATTATAGGACTGGTGTGTTACTGTTCATTAACATTATAGGACTGGTGTGTTACTGTTCATTAACATTATAGGACTGGTGTGTTACTGTTCATTAACATTATAGGACTGGTGTGTTACTGTTCATTAACATTATAGGACTGGTGTGTTACTGTTCATTAACATTATAGGACTGGTGTGTGTTACTGTTCATTAACATTATAGGACTGGTGTGTTACTGTTCATTAACATTATTGGACTGGTTTTGATGTTCTGATTCTGATCATGTATTACAGCCACTCCTGACCTGGTCTCCTAATTAAATGGCTCATTCTCCTGACCTGATAAATGTTTTCTCAGTTAATATGGCTGAGTAATGACTTGCTTTACCACCAGAATGTGAGACAGTCTATTTTGCAAGTGAAACCTGCCCAAGAAGGCAGCTGCAATACAACATTACAAAAGGTCATCGTCGACAGTCCATAATATTGGGTCGCGACTCGTCATTGTCAAATTTGGGTCCCCGGGCAAAACCAGCTGAGAAACACTGATCTAGATAAACCTGCCTCTCAAACTCTCTCTGATCTGAATGACCTGTGCTCTGATAGGTTGCTAGGGAGGTTACTAGTGGGCTGGACATCTCCCCGTCCTCTTGACTCTGCAGGTCACACAATACTGTCAGTCTCCCTCAAGCAGTGGCAGAGAGCAACATCTCTGTCCTCTAACAATACTGTCAGTCTCCCTCAAGCAGTGGCAGAGAGCAACATCTCTGTTTCTAACAATACTGTCAGTCTCCCTCAAGCAGTGGCAGAGAGCAACATCTCTGTTTCTAACAATACTGTCAGTCTCCCTCAAGCAGTGGCAGAGAGCAACATCTCTGTCTCTAACAATACTGTCAGTCTCCCTCAAGCAGTGGCAGAGAGCAACATCTCTGTCTCTAACAATACTGTCAGTCTCCCTCAAGCAGTGGCAGAGAGCAACATCTCTGTCTCTAACAATACTGTCAGTCTCCCTCAAGCAGTGGCAGAGAGCAACATCTCTGTCTCTAACAATACTGTCAGTCTCCCTCAAGCAGTGGCAGAGAGCAACATCTCTGTCTCTAACAATACTGTCAGTCTCCCTCAAGCAGTGGCAGAGAGCAACATCTCTGTCTCTGCCCGTCAACAACTGGACTCACTCATTTCTCTGGAAGGGTTGGAGTGCTGCCCAAAGTGAGTTGTGTGACGTGTGTATATTGTTCTTCATAGTTCGTTACTACTGTTGTCTATTGCATGTGGCCCTTCTGAGTTTACTGTGTGGTGTAATACTCTGCAGGTGGCATATGTAATCTATACAGTCATTACTGCTGTATTCTGGAACATTCTGTATCTGTGCCTTTGTGCCCTGCTGTAGTCATTGGGTATGTGTGTATTCATTCCCTCTGTTTCTGTCCATTACAGAACCACTACCTTTCCCACTTTTCATCCCCACGTTCATGTTCTCCTGTGTGTGGATGTAGTTCCCGTGACTCCCTGTGGGATCTGCTGCTGGAGCTGATCAGGCCTCTCAGGGGAACTCTCTACACACTCCCCCGTCACCCTCGGCTGTCCCCTAGTCCCCTCTAACCGGGGGACGGAGTCAGTGAGTCACAAACTAGTCAAATACGTAGAGCCGGGTCTTCTTTCACTCTCTCTCAGGGGAATAGGCTCTAACGTCAGCCTGCTGGAGCTATACGTGGGTGTGATCCCCAGGTCCTGAGGGTGACAGGTGAGTGTGTAGAGGGTTGATTATTTCACCAACCTATATCATGTTATGTCAAAGTTATCCCTTTGGAGCACACGCAGAAGCGATTTGGAGTTGTTGAACGGGAGAGACAAAATGTATTCCAATTGAATTTGAATGAACTGAATGATGAGGAGGAAGAAGAAGAGAGTGATTGAATTTAAAACAACAGCGTAAGAATCGCTCTTCCTCTGTCCCGCGCTCACACTCAAAAAAAAAGACACATTTTTTTGGTTTCTACTTTGTCAGAAGAAGCTGTAACTGGACTATGTAACACAGGAGTCTGACGATAGTGTTTGTGAGAAGATCACTGTCCGTGACCGTAATCCCCCCCAAGTCTAATAGTATTTTGGAAACGTTTCCATTCCTCCTGAAAGCCCTGCTGACTTAACTGAATAGAGATCCTGGTCCTGATGCTACATTATGTGTTACTGCATAATCCCAGTGAGGACAGTGGGAGGTCTGCTGTAGACTGATGGCCTATTGTAACCTGGAGTCACACCTTTCCAGGACTCCTCACCCCGCCTCAAACTCCGCCCTCAACACAGTTACCATTCAAAAAGCATCTGTTTATCTCAGAATTGTTTCATTGAGACCAAAGAGAACAGCCCGAATGGACATAGTTTTCAGCGAGCCAGCTTCTTTCTATGGTGCTACCCGTTCCAGGGTTAGGACTGTAACCACCAGCTTCTTTCTATGGTGCTACCCGTTCCAGGGTTAGAACTGTAACCACCAGCTTCTTTCTATGGTGCTACCCGTTCCAGGGTTAGGACTGGAACCACCAGCTTCTTTCTATGGTGCTACCCGTTCCAGGGTTAGGACTGTAACCACCAGCTTCTTTCTATGGTGCTACCCGTTCCAGGGTTAGGACTGTAACCACCAGCTTCTTTCTATGGTGCTACCCGTTCCAGGGTTAGGACTGGAACCACCAGCTTCTTTCTATGGTGCTACCCGCTCCAGGGTTAGGACTGGAACCACCAGAGGACTTGAAAACGAGACGGGGCTGAGAGGATCACTGAAACTAAAGGTATTTTGGTTTCAGTGCATTTTCTATACAAGAAAATAGCCCATCAATGTGTAGGCATACTGTGTAATAAAATCGATAATTGTGCACTGAAAACGTGAGCGTGTGTTTGCAGAGCATACAACCATGCCGACAACCATCCGTGGAGATCAGTGGACAAAGGGCTGGACAACGGGGCACACCGGAAAAAACGCATGGTTCCCAACAAAGAGATGCGTTTTGCTAGAGTGTTAAAATGTGTTTCTGTACTCAGCATTTGTGTGTCGGAGTCACTTGTAATTCATCATTTACCTGCTGTTTCTATCATAGCCCACTGTAATGGATGGGGGCTCTGGGCGGTACCATTCCGCTCCTCTGATGAAGGTGCACACGGATCAGATTCAAACTTTAAAGACGGAGATGGAGTCACTGAAGGCAGACCAGCAGAAAGAGAAACATTCTCTGAGGGCAGAGATACGAGCGACAGCTGATGCATTGGTCCAGAGCCAGGCGGTACTGACGGAGAGCCAGGCGGAGAATGAGGCGTTGAAGAGGGCGAGGAACGAGATGGGAGTCACAATCCATGCCAGGCACACCAGCGAGCTCTGGAACTCCACCTCCGACAGGCAGAGTCAACAATCCATCCACCCATGACGGGCTATTAGCAAGACAATAGACTATTCTATTTTTAGGGACTTGAAATGTATTAATGGTTGTTTAATGATGTTTAATGGATGTTTATCTACTAATGATAATGACGTGAAGACGGAGATCAGGGAGGGTAGGAGGAGCAAGCTCTGCCTGCTTATTACAGTACGCCTGAATCATCTTTTCTCTGACCATTTCTAACAGCGGAAACGCAACAAACACAAGAATAACTTACTAACAAATTAGAATCAATCCCATATGGTCTATTCTAACAAAAAATGGTTTAAAAGTCTTTAGTAAAGCCAAGATTAATAACAGTTGAATTCAGTTGCTTTAGCCGTCATGTTGCGGTTTATTTATCGTTTCATTATTCAAGACTCCTCTTCTCTTCTCTGTGCTGGAGTTCTTTTAACAACCTGATGGTACAGCAATATCCTCATTAACTAGACATGAACTACTTCTCTCTTCATTTTACCCACAAACAAAATCACTCAATATCCTCATTAACTAGACATGAACTACTTCTCTCTTCATTTTACCCACAAACAAAATCACTCAATATCCTCATTAACTAGACATGAACTACTTCTCTCTTCATTTTACCCACAAACAAAATCACTCAATATCCTCATTAACTAGACATGAACTACTTCTCTCTTCATTTTACCCACAAACAAAATCACTCAATATCCTCATTAACTAGACATGAACTACTTCTCTCTTCATTTTACCCACAAACAAAATCACTCAATATCCTCATTAACTAGACATGAACTACTTCTCTCTTCATTTTACCTACAAACAAAATCACTCAATATCCTCATTAACTAGACATGAACTACTTCTCTCTTCATTTTACCTACAAACAAAATCACTCAATATCCTCATTAACTAGACATGAACTACTTCTCTCTTCATTTTACCCACAAACAAAATCACTCAATATCCTCATTAACTAGACATGAACTACTTCTCTCTTCATTTTACCCACAAACAAAATCACTCAATATCCTCATTAACTAGACATGAACTACTTCTCTCTTCATTTTACCCACAAACAAAATCACTCAATATCCTCATTAACTAGACATGAACTACTTCTCTCTTCATTTTACCCACAAACAAAATCACTCAATATCCTCATTAACTAGACATGAACTACTTCTCTCTTCATTTTACCTACAAACAAAATCACTCAATATCCTCATTAACTAGACATGAACTACTTCTCTCTTCATTTTACCTACAAACAAAATCACTCAATATCCTCATTAACTAGACATGAACTACTTCTCTCTTCATTTTACCCACAAACAAAATCACTCAATATCCTCATTAACTAGACATGAACTACTTCTCTCTTCATTTTACCTACAAACAAAATCACTCAATATCCTCATTAACTAGACATGAACTACTTCTCTCTTCATTTTACCCACAAACAAAATCACTCAATATCCTCATTAACTAGACATGAACTACTTCTCTCTTCATTTTACCCACAAACAAAATCACTCAATATCCTCATTAACTAGACATGAACTACTTCTCTCTTCATTTTACCCACAAACAAAATCACTCAATATCCTCATTAACTAGACATGAACTACTTCTCTCTTCATTTTACCTACAAACAAAATCACTCAATATCCTCATTAACTAGACATGAACTACTTCTCTCTTCATTTTACCCACAAACAAAATCACTCAATATCCTCATTAACTAGACATGAACTACTTCTCTCTTCATTTTACCCACAAACAAAATCACTCAATATCCTCATTAACTAGACATGAACTACTTCTCTCTTCATTTTACCCACAAACAAAATCACTCAATATCCTCATTAACTAGACATGAACTACTTCTCTCTTCATTTTACCCACAAACAAAATCACTCAATATCCTCATTAACTAGACATGAACTACTTCTCTCTTCATTTTACCTACAAACAAAATCACTCAATATCCTCATTAACTAGACATGAACTACTTCTCTCTTCATTTTACCCACAAACAAAATCACTCAATATCCTCATTAACTAGACATGAACTACTTCTCTCTTCATTTTACCCACAAACAAAATCACTCAATATCCTCATTAACTAGACATGAACTACTTCTCTCTTCATTTTACCTACAAACAAAATCACTCAATATCCTCATTAACTAGACATGAACTACTTCTCTCTTCATTTTACCCACAAACAAAATCACTCAATATCCTCATTAACTAGACATGAACTACTTCTCTCTTCATTTTACCTACAAACAAAATCACTCAATATCCTCATTAACTAGACATGAACTACTTCTCTCTTCATTTTACCTACAAACAAAATCACTCAATATCCTCATTAACTAGACATGAACTACTTCTCTCTTCATTTTACCCACAAACAAAATCACTCAATATCCTCATTAACTAGACATGAACTACTTCTCTCTTCATTTTACCTACAAACAAAATCACTCAATATCCTCATTAACTAGACATGAACTACTTCTCTCTTCATTTTACCCACAAACAAAATCACTCAATATCCTCATTAACTAGACATGAACTACTTCTCTCTTCATTTTACCCACAAACAAAATCACTCAATATCCTCATTAACTAGACATGAACTACTTCTCTCTTCATTTTACCCACAAACAAAATCACTCAATATCCTCATTAACTAGACATGAACTACTTCTCTCTTCATTTTACCCACAAACAAAATCACTCAATATCCTCATTAACTAGACATGAACTACTTCTCTCTTCATTTTACCCACAAACAAAATCACTCAATATCCTCATTAACTAGACATGAACTACTTCTCTCTTCATTTTACCCACAAACAAAATCACTCAATATCCTCATTAACTAGACATGAACTACTTCTCTCTTCATTTTACCCACAAACAAAATCACTCAATATCCTCATTAACTAGACATGAACTACTTCTCTCTTCATTTTACCCACAAACAAAATCACTCAATATCCTCATTAACTAGACATGAACTACTTCTCTCTTCATTTTACCCACAAACAAAATCACTCAATATCCTCATTAACTAGACATGAACTACTTCTCTCTTCATTTTACCCACAAACAAAATCACTCAATATCCTCATTAACTAGACATGAACTACTTCTCTCTTCATTTTACCCACAAACAAAATCACTCAATATCCTCATTAACTAGACATGAACTACTTCTCTCTTCATTTTACCCACAAACAAAATCACTCAATATCCTCATTAACTAGACATGAACTACTTCTCTCTTCATTTTACCCACAAACAAAATCACTCAATATCCTCATTAACTAGACATGAACTACTTCTCTCTTCATTTTACCTACAAACAAAATCACTCAATATCCTCATTAACTAGACATGAACTACTTCTCTCTTCATTTTACCTACAAACAAAATCACTCAATATCCTCATTAACTAGACATGAACTACTTCTCTCTTCATTTTACCTACAAACAAAATCACTCAATATCCTCATTAACTAGACATGAACTACTTCTCTCTTCATTTTACCCACAAACAAAATCACTCAATATCCTCATTAACTAGACATGAACTACTTCTCTCTTCATTTTACCCACAAACAAAATCACTCAATATCCTCATTAACTAGACATGAACTACTTCTCTCTTCATTTTACCCACAAACAAAATCACTCAATATCCTCATTAACTAGACATGAACTACTTCTCTCTTCATTTTACCCACAAACAAAATCACTCAATATCCTCATTAACTAGACATGAACTACTTCTCTCTTCATTTTACCCACAAACAAAATCACTCAATATCCTCATTAACTAGACATGAACTACTTCTCTCTTCATTTTACCTACAAACAAAATCACTCAATATCCTCATTAACTAGACATGAACTACTTCTCTCTTCATTTTACCCACAAACAAAATCACTCAATATCCTCATTAACTAGACATGAACTACTTCTCTCTTCATTTTACCTACAAACAAAATCACTCAATATCCTCATTAACTAGACATGAACTACTTCTCTCTTCATTTTACCTACAAACAAAATCACTCAATATCCTCATTAACTAGACATGAACTACTTCTCTCTTCATTTTACCTACAAACAAAATCACTCAATATCCTCATTAACTAGACATGAACTACTTCTCTCTTCATTTTACCTACAAACAAAATCACTCAATATCCTCATTAACTAGACATGAACTACTTCTCTCTTCATTTTACCCACAAACAAAATCACTCAATATCCTCATTAACTAGACATGAACTACTTCTCTCTTCATTTTACCTACAAACAAAATCACTCAATATCCTCATTAACTAGACATGAACTACTTCTCTCTTCATTTTACCCACAAACAAAATCACTCAATATCCTCATTAACTAGACATGAACTACTTCTCTCTTCATTTTACCCACAAACAAAATCACTCAAAGCCTAGTCCAGTCCCGTGTAGCTCAGTTGGTAGAGCATGGTGCTGACAACACCACGGTTGTGGGTTTGAATCCCACAGGGGACATGTATGTGTGCTATCTGAGGTGATGACATGCACACATTCATGAATGATTGATTGATCTACAGTATATTGAAGTAGGCCTTCAGGCCAGTATGTAAGTTATGTTCAGACAGCTGCACTAAACAGTCCTACAGCTCTATGTCATTACAATTATAACTTTGAACCCACCTGTCCCTGAATTGACCTAAATATGTGTATTTTACACTCTAGCAGTAGGCCTACATTTAGATCAAGATCATAAAAGACAAAACATGATACTAAGACAGTTTATTTCAAAAGAACAGAATAGCGTGTTTTAAGATGTATTTCTCTGTGCTATAGTAGCTGAGGCTATGGGTTGCTTCCTGTCAAGGAAATTCATGATGTTGTTATGCTCTTTCAGATAGGGTACAGCAATCAAAACATCTGGTCTACATGGACCTCTGATAGGGTACAGCAATCAAAACGTCTAGTCTACATGGACCTCTGATAGGGTACAGCAATCAAAACGTCTAGTCTACATGGACCTCTGATAGGGTACAGCAATCAAAACGTCTAGTCTACATGGACCTCTGATAGGGTACAGCAATCAAAACGTCTAGTCTACATGGACCTCTGATAGGGTACAGCAATCAAAACGTCTAGTCTACATGCACCTCTGATAGGGTACAGCAATCAAAACGTCTAGTCTACATGGACCTCTGATAGGGTACAGCAATCAAAACGTCTAGTCTACATGGACCTCTGATAGGGTACAGCAATCAAAACGTCTAGTCTACATGCACCTCTGATAGGGTACAGCAATCAAAACGTCTAGTCTACATGGACCTCTGATAGGGTACAGCAATCAAAACGTCTGGTCTACATGGATCTCTGATAGGGTACAGCAATCAAAACGTCTAGTCTACATGAACCTCTGATAGGGTACAGCAATCAAAACGTCTAGTCTACATGAACCTCTGATAGGGTACAGCAATCAAAACGTCTGGTCTACATGGACCTCTGATAGGGTACAGCAATCAAAACGTCTGGCCTGCATGGACCTCTGATAGGGTACAGCAATCAAAACGTCTAGTCTACATGAACCTCTGATAGGGTACAGCAATCAAAACGTCTGGTCTACATGGACCTCTGATAGGGTACAGCAATCAAAACGTCTAGTCTACATGGACCTCTGATAGGGTACAGCAATCAAAACGTCTGGTCTACATGGATCTCTGATAGGGTACAGCAATCAAAACGTCTGGTCTACATGAACCTCTGATAGGGTACAGCAATCAAAACGTCTAGTCTACATGGATCTCTGATAGGGTACAGCAATCAAAACGTCTAGTCTACATGGATCTCTGATAGGGTACAGCAATCAAAACGTCTGGTCTACATGGATCTCTGATAGGGTACAGCAATCAAAACGTCTAGTCTACATGGATCTCTGATAGGGTACAGCAATCAAAACGTCTAGTCTACATGGATCTCTGATAGGGTACAGCAATCAAACCCTCTGGTCTACATGGATCTCTGATAGGGTACAGCAATCAAAACGTCTGGTCTACATGGATCTCTGATAGGGTACAGCAATCAAAACGTCTGGTCTACATGGATCTCTGATAGGGTACAGCAATCAAAACGTCTAGTCTACATGGATCTCTGATAGGGTACAGCAATCAAAACGTCTAGTCTACATGGATCTCTGATAGGGTACAGCAATCAAACCCTCTGGTCTACATGAACCTCTGATAGGGTACAGCAATCAAAACGTCTGGTCTACATGGATCTCTGATAGGGTACAGCAATCAAAACGTCTGGTCTACATGGATCTCTGATAGGGTACAGCAATCAAAACGTCTGGTCTACATGGATCTCTGATAGGGTACAGCAATCAAAACGTCTGGTCTACATGGATCTCTGATAGGGTACAGCAATCAAAACGTCTGGTCTACATGGATCTCTGATAGGGTACAGCAATCAAAACGTCTAGTCTACATGGATCTCTGATAGGGTACAGCAATCAAAACGTCTGGTCTACATGGATCTCTGATAGGGTACAGCAATCAAAACGTCTGGTCTACATGGATCTCTGATAGGGTACAGCAATCAAAACGTCTGGTCTACATGGATCTCTGATAGGGTACAGCAATCAAAACGTCTGGTCTACATGGATCTCTGATAGGGTACAGCAATCAAAACGTCTGGTCTACATGGATCTCTGATAGGGTACAGCAATCAAAACGTCTAGTCTACATGGATCTCTGATAGGGTACAGCAATCAAAACGTCTAGTCTACATGGATCTCTGATAGGGTACAGCAATCAAACCCTCTGGTCTACATGAACCTCTGATAGGGTACAGCAATCAAAACGTCTAGTCTACATGGATCTCTGATAGGGTACAGCAATCAAAACGTCTAGTCTACATGGATCTCTGATAGGGTACAGCAATCAAAACGTCTGGTCTACATGGATCTCTGATAGGGTACAGCAATCAAACCCTCTGGTCTACATGAACCTCTGATAGGGTACAGCAATCAAAACGTCTAGTCTACATGGATCTCTGATAGGGTACAGCAATCAAACCCTCTGGTCTACATGAACCTCTGATAGGGTACAGCAATCAAAACGTCTAGTCTACATGGATCTCTGATAGGGTACAGCAATCAAAACGTCTAGTCTACATGGATCTCTGATAGGGTACAGCAATCAAACCCTCTGGTCTACATGAACCTCTGATAGGGTACAGCAATCAAAACGTCTAGTCTACATGGATCTCTGATAGGGTACAGCAATCAAACCCTCTGGTCTACATGAACCTCTGATAGGGTACAGCAATCAAAACGTCTGGTCTACATGAACCTCTGATAGGGTACAGCAATCAAACCCTCTGGTCTACATGAACCTCTGATAGGGTACAGCAATCAAAACGTCTGGTCTACATGAACCTCTGATAGGGTACAGCAATCAAACCCTCTGGTCTACATGAACCTCTGATAGGGTACAGCAATAAAAACGGCTGGTCTACATGAACCTCTGATAGGGTACAGCAATCAAAACGTCTGGTCTACATAAACCTCTGATAGGGTACAGCAATCAAAACGTCTGGTCTACATGCACCTCTGATAGGGTACAGCAATCAAAACGTCTGGTCTACATGCACCTCTGATAGGGTACAGCAATCAAACCCTCTGGTCTACATGAACCTCTGATAGGGTACAGCAATAAAAACAGCTGGTCTACATGAACCTCTGATAGGGTACAGCAATCAAAACGTCTGGTCTACATAAACCTCTGATAGGGTACAGCAATCAAAACGTCTGGTCTACATGCACCTCTGATAGGGTACAGCAATCAAAACGTCTGGTCTACATGAACCTCTGATAGGGTACAGCAATCAAAACGTCTGGTCTACATGCACCTCTGATAGGGTACAGCAATCAAAACGTCTGGCCTGCATGGACCTCTGATAGGGTACAGCAATCAAAACGTCTGGTCTACATGCACCTCTGATAGGGTACAGCAATCAAAACGTCTGGTCTACATGGACCTCTGATAGGGTACAGCAATCAAAACGTCTGGTCTACATGGACCTCTGTAGGATTATTTGGGGAAGTAAGCAAAGCTTTATGAAGACGCCCTCAAAGATGCCCGCTGGTGGTTTCAACGAGCATTAACGGCAACAATGGCTGACAGTAAAATACTCTTGACGTCAAGCACTGTAACATGCTGTACTGTACCCCAGCATCCTGCAAGCTGCTCTGCAGTATGATGCTACTTTTAAATGAGGAACCACTGTAGGGGTGTGGATAACACACACACACACACACACACACACACACACACACACACACACACACACACACACACACACACACACACACACACACACACACACACACACACACACACACACACACACACACACACACACACACACACACACACACACAGTAAATCAACAGCTCCATCTGTCCTCCAGATTCAGTCTGCCAGTGGGATCTATATCATCATGTGTTAGTTGTTCAACCAGACTGGAATAAAACCGAGATCAGACCTCTACAGTGTGATGATGATGTCACACCTTCACCACGGAGACAGAGAGTTGATGAGGAGACTCAGAGTGTGTGGATCTATTCTACACCAGCTGATGTTGGCTTGGTTCTATCTACTGTGTTGAAGATACACACTGTGTTCAGTACAGTAGTGTTATTCTAACTAATGGATGTTGTGTAAGACTGTAGTTTTCAGGTGGGTCAATGAATAAAACCCTGTTGATGAATGAAGACTGTCCTCTAGTGATGATGTCAGAGATAAATAGAGGAAGTGAGAGAGGATCCTCTGTTCAGTCAGGAACAACAGGAGAGAGATGGAAAGACTAACACGAGGAAGATGATCTCTCAATAATGTGAGTCTACTGGAGTAATACAGTGTGTGTGTGTGTGTGTGATCCCAGATCCTGAGTGTGTGGGTGTGTGTGTGTGTGTGTGTAGAGTAGGGCTGCCCCCTGACAAAATAAAATCTTGGTCGACTGAGAGACGTCTGTTCTTTGTCAAAACGTGTATTTATATATATATAGACTGTTTGATGAAATACTGAAGACAAACAAATGTCTCAAGAGGGCTACGCTGCGTTTAAAATGACAGCGAGTGACTGGCGCACGTTGTCTCTCTCTCCTCCCTGCTGCAGCGAACAGGCACCACAGCACAGCAAGCGGTTATCGCCGCAGTCCGCGCTGAAGCTGCCACACAATTACAGCCGTTTAGTTTCTAACTTGTTTCTCGGACTGAGAAGTTGCTACCGAAATCCCTCATTTGTTTAGGAAAAACATTCCCTGTTCCCTCAACCCTCGCTCTCTTTACGTGACACATGTACGCATCTCATGAAGGTGACCAATAGGGCCTGATCTACAGCCTATCAGAATCACATCAACACACGGGTTATAACAAACTCCCAACACCGCAACACAACTTAAAGGACGCGGAGGACGTAAAACATAAACTGGAAACGGGGGAAGGTTTACTGGTTGCTCGGGAGCGAAACGGGAAGTCAGATGTGTGGAAGACATTTGACTGAGTTGTGGAAACTACAGGAGATCCAGGTAAAGGAGTGTACAGGAGAAAGCACTGTGAGAGTATGATGGTGACAAACAGATGCTGTTACATTACAATAGCATGTTTTCTGACCATTTGGAACAGTGTAAACAACACTAAATAAGTGATAAGTGTACCAGAGAGTCTATTCTAATGAATAAAATATCAAATATATATAAAGCCTTTATTACAGCTGTCGGAGCCGTTTTGGCCTGTTTATGTGTTGTGTGTATGTTGTCTGTCAAGGGTTATTTTAACCTGTTTTGTACACTAGAGGGGACTATATGTTGGGGTCATGGGTCACTGGTCACGTGTGTGTGTGTGTATATAGCTGGGACAGGTGACCAGGAAGGGTTAGTACAGGTGAGAGAGGACATCCAGTTGTTACCGTATCACAGATACAGCTGATAAAACATCATCTCTGCACCTTTTCTACAGGAATTATATTAGAGTGTATTAGAGCTACTTATATTTCATATGCGCAATAAATGGGAACTTCACCCAAAAAGAGTAACGTTTGGAAAGCTGATTTTAGTGGACGTGTTCTGGACAGCTCTCTCCTGTGGCAGTGGCTGATCATAGGGAATGGCCACTACAAAAGTAAGAACTTAACTCTCGTTGGAAATTGGACTAATGCATCTTTGCTTGCAGCATGTCGGATTAATGGAATCACTTGCGCTGTGCCTATGACAACAAACAAGGATCGTGGCAAACATTTCCCGGAGAAACGAGAAGAATCCAGGAGCCAAATCTCCCGTGCCGTTGCTCACCAAAGGACATTGGTATGTGCGCTTCACTCTTGTGCTGGGTGATGCGAGTTGAACACTGTTTTGTCAATTGTAGCGTTGTGGAATAGGAAGTGGAGCCAGGTGTTTCATAGGGAAATGCTATCCAATATGTTGACGCTTCATTTCTGGACATTAGAACAGAGTATCGGGCTCTGTACTATCTTAGCATTGGTGAAAAGACAGATTTGATTTGTCATTGAATAAACATTCTGCTGAATGGGCTGCGTGAGATGAAGACGGACTATAAAGGACGTGGAGAACAACGTTCTCTCCCAGAACAACTACTCTGAGAAAATGTTTACTGAAGATATCCGCAGAACATTTAACAAATTGACAGATGTATATGTATATATATATAAAATGAAAAAAGACTCAAATTGTGGACTGTGTGAAACAGGGGCTGTCTGACTATGTACAGCAGGGTCATATTGGGGTTGGTGATTCTTGTGGACGTGTTATGGCGCTCTCTCCTGTGTCAAGAGGCTGTTCATAGGGAATCACCACTACAATAGCAAAGACTAAAAACAGCTGCATGCATTCATGGATTGTGGTTTATTTATTGTTTAGGCGAATTATTCAAGGCTCCCTTTTTATTTTGTTTTAAAACTAAAACACTTGATTGCACTTCAACCCATGAATGACTCGTCTGTGTGATGACATGAACGAACGATTGATCGATTGATACAGTAGCCTATATATTGAAATATTGGCCAGTAAGTAAGTTACAGTATTAACAGGACGCGCTCTTAGGCCTCCAGCTCAATGCTGGTTATACAAGGCTACTACTCACGAGCCTACATGATAATGACATGACTTATTATTATAATGATCATAATAACTTTAATAATAACAGTAAGGGAGATAAATAAAAAGGAGGGTATAGGATCTAGAGCTGCGTGCCTATTGTGTGACAAAACAGCTGCTGTTAGATTACAATATCATTTTCCTACCCGTTTGGAACAGAGTAAACAACACTAAATACATTATAAGTAATACCAGAGTCTTTTCTAATGAAAAATATAGTACGACTTTATTACAGCATAGCAAATATTACAAACATCAGAATTTGTGAAATTGATTTATCTGACTTGTTGCAGGTGCGCGAGGCTTGGAATCAGCAGGCTATTAAACAAACACTCAACCAGGCACACGGAAGCAGGATCTGTCTTATTTCTGTAGATGTATATAGATGATTTATAAAGCCAGGAACGTTTAACAGTTGGGCTGTTGATTATAGACCTTACTAAATTGTGGATTCCTCTCTCCTCACTTTTCATTCACAATGAAGCCAAGGGCTGTTTCCTCGTCTCCTTACGTCTCTGCTGCCTCCGTCGCATGGTTCTCAACACCAATACGCTGGTTAACTTCGCTATTATGCACAGAGCAACATATAGGGAAAGGAGCCAATTCAACAACGCACTGAAGATTAGGTTTCAGAACCGCGGACAGCGACCAATACCAACGCGGGAGAAAGAGCATTCGTTATAAAATAATACTATATTAGTGTTGCACCATTATTCTTAGATAATAGGAACATATCCAATTTCAGTAGCATGTCTTTGATGGACGGTGCCATTATCACCCAATGGATTAGTCTACTGAGACAGGAGCCAATCAGACAGGTGGCGTGTGCACAGTGTAAAAAACAACCAATTTGGAACTGCTCCACTAAAGAAATCTCAGTCAACCAACAGCCTAGCGACCAAACAATCAACCAGCAGACTAAATGGGGTGAGCCCTTGTAGAGTTCCCCTGAGAGACCTGATCAGCTCCAGCAGCAGAGTCCTCAGGGAGTCACTGGGAGCTTTGGTCCATTAGAGCAGAGAAGATCAAACACACATCACTATCATCACTATCATCATCACTATCCTCATCATCATCATCATCATGTTCTGTTCCTCTGCTTCTCTCTACAGTCCCATCAGATCAGAGAGACACTCAGGGAGGCTGAGGAGACTACAGCTCTACTGTCCCATCAGATCAGAGAGACACTCAGGGAGGCTGAGGAGACTACAGCTCTACAGTCCCATCAGATCAGAGAGACACTCAGGGAGGCTGAGGAGACTACAGCTCTACTGTCCCATCAGATCAGAGACACTCAGGGAGGCTGAGGAGACTACAGCTCTACAGTCCCATCAGATCAGAGACACTCAGGGAGGCTGAGGAGACTACAGCTCTACAGTCCCATCAGATCAGAGACACTCAGGGAGGCTGAGGAGACTACAGCTCTACAGTCCCATCAGATCAGAGACACTCAGGGAGGCTGAGGAGACTACAGCTCTACAGTCCCATCAGATCAGAGACACTCAGGGAGGCTGAGGAGACTACAGCTCTACAGTCCCATCAGATCAGAGACACTCAGGGAGACTGAGGAGACTACAGCTCTACAGTCCCATCAGATCAGAGACACTCAGGGAGGCTGAGGAGACTACAGCTCTACAGTCCCATCAGATCAGAGACACTCAGGGAGGCTGAGGAGACTACAGCTCTACAGTCCCATCAGATCAGAGAGACACTCAGGGAGGCTGAGGAGACTACAGCTCTACAGTCCCATCAGATCAGAGAGACACTCAGGGAGGCTGAGGAGACTACAGCTCTACTGTCCCATCAGATCAGAGACACTCAGGGAGGCTGAGGAGACTACAGCTCTACAGTCCCATCAGATCAGAGACACTCAGGGAGGCTGAGGAGACTACAGCGCTACAGTCCCATCAGATCAGAGACACTCAGGGAGGCTGAGGAGACTACAGCTCTACAGTCCCATCAGATCAGAGACACTCAGGGAGACTGAGGAGACTACAGCTCTACAGTCCCATCAGATCAGAGACACTCAGGGAGGCTGAGGAGACTACAGCTCTACAGTCCCATCAGATCAGAGACACTCAGGGAGGCTGAGGAGACTACAGCTCTACAGTCCCATCAGATCAGAGACACTCAGGGAGGCTGAGGAGACTACAGCTCTACTGTCCCATCAGATCAGAGACACTCAGGGAGGCTGAGGAGACTACAGCTCTACAGTCCCATCAGATCAGAGACACTCAGGGAGACTGAGGAGACTACAGCTCTACAGTCCCATCAGATCAGAGACACTCAGGGAGGCTGAGGAGACTACAGCTCTACAGTCCCATCAGATCAGAGACACTCAGGGAGGCTGAGGAGACTACAGCTCTACAGTCCCATCAGATCAGAGACACTCAGGGAGGCTGAGGAGACTACAGCTCTACAGTCCCATCAGATCAGAGAGACACTCAGGGAGGCTGAGGAGACTACAGCTCTACAGTCCCATCAGATCAGAGACACTCAGGGAGGCTGAGGAGACTACAGCTCTACAGTCCCATCAGATCAGAGACACTCAGGGAGGCTGAGGAGACTACAGCTCTACAGTCCCATCAGATCAGAGACACTCAGGGAGGCTGAGGAGACTACAGCTCTACAGTCCCATCAGATCAGAGAGACACTCAGGGAGGCTGAGGAGACTACAGCTCTACAGTCCCATCAGATCAGAGACACTCAGGGAGGCTGAGGAGACTACAGCTCTACAGTCCCATCAGATCAGAGACACTCAGGGAGGCTGAGGAGACTACAGCTCTACTGTGGGGGACAGAGGGGGAACATATAGCTGGGCAGTGTGGATAACATACACACACACACACACACACACACACACACACACATTATTGTAAAGAGAATTTTCCCCTCAATTTGTATTCTGTGACTAAGAACAAAAGTATATCTTACCTTTTGTTTGGTTGAAGCGCTCCATGGCAATTCCCACATTGACTTTGAAAGATTGTGAGGTGCTCCTAATAAGGTTTTCCTGTTGCTCCATATACTGCTGTCCCAGTTTCTCCTCCACCCAGCTCTGTTTGCCCTCAAAGCGGTTGGTCTTGGTGTCGAAGTAGCCCATCTGTACGTCATCCAGGAGACTCAGAGCCACAAACTCAGGGAAGTCGCTAAGCCCTGTGCTAGCTGTTAAAAAGGCTTTCCAGGAGTGAATCACTAAAAAAAGTGAGGACAATGTATGTTAGGTAAAGTGCATATTACATATTCTGAAAGACAATAAGATAAATTATACATGAATCCAATGCACTTGCATGAGTTTATGTTGTAGTGTCACCTAATGGGTGTTGCAGGTACTGCATTCGTCCGACTTCCGACCACAAGATATAAGCTAACCAAATCTATTTATGAATGTCCGTCAAGATAGACCTTGAATCTTATGTACCACACCATAGACACAATAAGGATGTGTGTATGACTTAAATGGTGATGCACATTTATTAAAATGGTTTCCTCCGAAACTGACAAACTTCATTTACACAGACTAATGTTCATGTACAGCCATGCTGACGTATAGAAATCCCAAAACACAACTCTACTATAGAACACAGCAACATCAATGCACTTTCCAACACCAAATAATACCCAGACCACTTTATCAGGAGTGTTTTGTCAAGAAGTTTTCAGCAGCCCTGTGTCAGCCCCATTTTCCTTAGTGTCCTGGCAGGACAGTGAATTTTTTTTACTGATATGAAGTAAACCTTTGATTCTGTGTTTGATGAAAGGGAGCGCACTAAATAGCCATATACCTGACATAATTATACAGGTGTAAACATAGTCCCTTCTATTCATAATGACACCTCGGAGCAAAGACACTACCACCTGTGCCATAAAGGTCAATGCCTCATGGCAGATGCCATAGAGCAGGGGTACTCACTACTATTTAAGAAGGTCCAGTGACACAAATTGCCTAGGTGGCAAAGGTCCAGATGAATATAGTACTTTATCGGCCATGTGGTACAGCGTAGTAACAAACATAGTCGTCTACGACTTAGGAAACATGTTGTTATATCAAATGTATATTAAATACATTAAATGAGACTAAGAACTTGAATTAATTATAACTTATTTTGAATGTAAACATGTGCAACATTGCATCAACATTGCTGAAGAACAAAAGTGGTTGCATAATTGACCAAGAAGGGGTTCTGGATGAGCAGCAGCAGTTCTCTTCCAACAATGAAGTCATCAAAGCGAGCTTTGAGGTTATCTATCAGCTTCTGGATGAAATCAACATGGTTGGGAACATCTTTGTCTACCTGCGTTTGCACCAGAAGATTGGGGAAGTGGACAAGTTCTCCCTGGAGATCATTCTTGAAAAGCTCAGATTTCTTCAGGAAAGCCCAGACTGCTGTTATCATATCACACACTGTGTTGTCCCGTCCCTGCAGCTTAACATTCAGATGATTAAGGTGTGATGTACTGTCTGTCAAAAATGAAAACTGTTTTCATCTTCTCATCATCTTCCAAAACCTCTGAAAACTGAGTTGCTTTGATTTCCTCCTGAAAAGCCCAAAAGCCTTCCAAAACCCTGCTTTTGCTGAGCCATCTAACATTGTTGTGCAGTAGTAATTCATAGAAACTGGCATTGTAGGGATGATGGATACATCTGATCGAATTTGCAATGCCTGTTGTCATAATGGCACTTAACATGGCACTTTTCACAAGAGCTACGGACTCGCTGCATATCAGGCACATTGGTTTTGTTCTAATTGTGGGGAGAATGAATAAATACTGTTCCGTCCACTCGTCTTTGAATATACCGTTTTCAGAGTCAACTTTTTTAATTTTTTTTAACAAGCGTTATTAACAAAGATACTGGTAGCTATGTTATTTCGATCTGTGATATTAACAGTTGAACCGTGGTCAAATCTTTCTGTTTCTTTCCGCCTGCTTGTCCCAAGGTTCAGTGGAGTATATTTGGATTGATGTGATTGGGTAAGACGCAGCCTCTTGTATTTGCATATTATCACACGATTGGATTTAGACGTGGCACTAGTAGAGGTAGGCGTTGCTTCATGAGAGAGCGAGAAAGAGAGGTTGCTGAGTTAAAGAGGCCGCTGCGCCAGGTTGATTTATTCCTCTTTTTTTTTTTTTTTTTTTTTTAAAGCTATCTAAAAATAATTGATTCACTTTTATATAACAAAACGCAATGTTTTCCTGTCAGGATTTACCATTCTCTGGGTCCGGATTGAGTTTGGCTTTCTTAGATAGTGGATAAGGTTGGCCATTTCGATGAATTGGATCACAAGACTATACTAACACAAATTGGATTGATTAACTGTCACTTCATCACTACATGCAATGGCAAATTGAGTTTTAAAGTCCTTCAAACGCATAAACAACATGTGTGTATAATCTGATTTGTATTTTAGTTTTTTACAGTGGTCACAATACCTACCCCTTCACCTGACATTAAATTATGAATGCAGATCATGTTCAGCGTGCTGTACAGTGTGGTTTACCATCACATTTTCATGAATGTAACCTCAAGTCAGACAAGAACGTTTCTGTCGTATGTCACCAGTAACCTACACGTTCCCATAATATATTTTGAACAAGATGTCTTGACTTTTAGTAACTAAAATAAAATAAATACTGACTACTCAAGCCTGCTCATGACTCTCCCTGACACCTAACAGAATCCCAAACATTAAATAATTTCCTCCATTCCATGAGGGTATTACTTATTTAAGAGCTTACTAGTCAAATAACAGATAATTGCATCAAAACATCGTAGTGAATTCGAAGTACAGCCTGCAGGGAGTGATGCAAGCAACTCAATTTCTTCGCAGTCTGTGACAGTACCAACATTTTACATTTTAGTAATTTAGCAGACATGAGCGACTTATCCAGAGCGACATACAGTTAGTGCATTCATCTTAAAATAGCTAGGTGGGACAACCACATATCACAGTCATAGTAAGTAGACTTTTCCTCAATAAAGTAGTTATCAGCGAAGGACTCTGCTGTTCTAGCGTCAGGGGGAAGCTGATTCTACCATTGGGGTGCCAGGACAGAGAAGAGCTTGGACTGTGCTGAGCAGGAGATGCCCTCCCGTAGAGATTTTACGTTCCCAGTAATATCCATTAGGTGGCAGTAAAACTCCCATTAGGTGGCAGTAAAACTCCATTCCGTGTCCTGACAACGCACCATGGTTGTTAGAATGGTATAGCATTGCTCTGAGGATATCTGGTTTATGCGTGGCTTCACCTCCAAGGACCACATTCATTTACCACTTTATTGTAGTGTAGGCAAGGCTAATCTCCCCAAACTGAAGTGATAGCGTCCACTTGAACCATATACTTCGAAATCACCCAGTTCCCGAGCCACACCAATATTTCAATTTTCATTTTCCGAACGAATAAATGTACTACATTTTAAAACTATATCATAATCTCATAATCTTAAAACCATTTTCTATTATTCAATTTAAACAAGTGGATCAGAAACTTGAGACATTTAAACTAATATTCTAGTGTTAAATTTTAAGGAGTGTGTTAGATCATTAAACTGATAAGCGTTACACAGAGCCTAAGTAAGCTACAGTATTGAAAAGGCAATACTTGAGTAGAATCCATTACTGTCCCAGCAAGCGTGTGGTATTGTACTGCCATCTAATGGATAATACTGGGAATATAAACCCTTTTTGCATTATTACATACAACCTAATAATTTTCTTTGATATTTTCACCTTCACAAAAAGATTGGAATTGACATTGAACATATTAAATTACTGGAATTGCTGTACACGTGCCCAACCCATGACAGAAATGGGTTCCAGGCAGAAGTAAATTACAACAAATTTAAGGTAACTTATAGACCAGTATACTATTTGCATAACTCAATTCAACAATGAGTTTTAATTAAAGTAGCCTACTGTGACAAAAAAAAATTGATAGCAGACCCAACATCAGTGACTTTGAAAAGAGATTTATATTCTAGAAAAGGACATTTTCTATTTGAAAGGTATTTTAGCTTAGGAAATATGAGCTTCGCCAACTCCGGTAGGATACTGTAACGGAAATTTTAAAAAGCGTCTAAAAGTAGAACCAACGCGTTTCGGCTGTTGGCATTCTTCGGGATTTTTAGCTACAGAAATTGAAGTTGAGGAAATACTGAAATTGTACAACTCCAACTCTTCATCACTGGTTAAAATGTTTATATTCTAAACCTCAAAAGTGCATCACAGCTTGTGATTCTTGCGCACTTTTAATTCCAATGTAAATGCTCTACTACTACGCCTGCCATTGTCACCACCTGCAAAGTCCCGTAGGTAGATGCATATAACAAAAAACCCGAATAATTTCATATTTAGTTAATAAAAAAGGGTTGTCAACTTTGTGGAAACACGATAATGATGTAATATTAAATATTGTAAACTAAACGTGAACATAATTAGTAATAGTTATAGAAACGTCATACACTAACCGGCAGATGAGGAATGTAGGGCTATTCCTAAAAGCAGAATGACACACTTCATGTCGTCCTTAGTCCGTCGATGCTGTAGATAAATTTGAAATCTAGTTCGATCCAACGTATTTTCTCTACGATCACCTCCGTTTCGATCTCCAGGCAGAAATGACCAGAGAATAATGGTTCGCGCTCTTGTGCCTGTTTCTACAGCCAATGGGAATTCAGCTAACTCGTGCCTCACTAAAATCTGGGCTGAACTAAACAGCAAAGGTTGAGTTCCGAAAGTGAAAGTATTTTTTATGTATTATTATAATTATTATTAAACAACAGTAACATGCCAAACACAGAATACAGAACATCCAGAGGGATTACACAAATAATTGTAATAAATAAATAAAAACAAATCTACATTATATCATATTAAATATTCTTAGGACATGGCTAGAAAGAATCCAGATTTTGTCAAATTAACGTCAAATGTGGCTTTTCGTAGCAGTTTAGGAGAATGTACGCTGCAGGTTAGGCTAATTAACGTACCATTTTAGGATAATTACGTTAAGGTTAGGAAAAGGGCTATTAGGGTTAGCTAAAATGCAAAAAAACTGTTGACGTTCATTTTAGAAAAAAGCTGGATTCCATCTAGTCATGACTTTCAATGTGTGTGGGCTTGGGCATCAAAATGCCAATACAGTGTACTGACTAATTCCCAAACACTGCAAACAGTCCAGATGTGCAAACAAAATATTTTAATTGGTAAATGCCCTGACCCTCTTATAAGAATTGTGGAATATCAAGAAGCTGATTGAACAGCATGATCAGTTTTGTCACACAATGCCACAGATGTCAAATAAAATTGTATTTGTCACATGCTCCGAATACAACAAGTGTAGAAATTACAGTGAAATGCTTGCTTACAAGCCCTTAAAACCAACAATGCAGTTAAAAGTTAAAATAAAACCAACAATGCAGTTAAAATATGTTTAAAGTAAAAAATAGTGCACAGGTTAAGTGCACAGGTTATTTGAGGTAATTGAGGTAATATGTGCATATAGGTAGAGTTAAAGTGGCTATGCATAGATAATAACCAGAGAGTAGCAGCAGCGTAAAAGTGTGGGGGGGGGGGGGGGGGGGGGGGGTGTAGCCATTTGATTAGCTGTTCAGGAGTCTTATGGCTTGGGGGTAGAAGCTGTTAAGAAGCCTTTTGGACCTAGACTTGGCGCTCCGGTACCGCTTGCCGCCCGGTAGCAGAGAGAACAGTCTATGACTATGGTGGCTGGAGTTTTTTGACAATTTTTAGGGCCTTCCTCTGCCACCGTCTGGTATAGAGGTTATATAGGTCCTGGACTGCAGGAAGTTTGGCCCCAGTGATGTACTGGGCCGTATGCACTACCCGGAAAACTTGAGCGTGCTTAACTATTCACCCCCCCAAAGTCAATTCACACCCTATTCACCTCCCAAAGTTAATACATTGTAGAGCCATCTTTTGCAGCAATTACAGCTGCATGTCTCTTGGGGTATGTCTCTATCAGCTTGGCACATCTAGCCACTGGGATTTTTGCCCATTCTTCAGGGCAAAACTGCTCCAACTCCTTCAAGTTGGATGGGTTCTGCTGGTGTACAGCAATCTTTAAGTCATACCACAGATTCTCAATTGGAATGAGTTCTGGGCTTTGACTAGGCCATTCCAAGACATTAAAATGTTTCCCCTTAAACCACTCAAGTGTTGCTTTAGCAGTATGCTTAGGGTCATTGTCCTGCTGGAAGGTGAACCTCCGTCCCTGTCTCAAATCTCTGCAAGACTGAAACAGGTTTCCCTAAAAAATTTCCCTGTATTTAGCGCCATCCACCATTCCTTAAATTTTGACCAGTTTCCCAGTCCCTGCCGATAAAAAAACATCCCCACAGCATGATGCTGCCACCACCATGCTTCACTGTGGAGATGGTGTTCTCAGGGTGATGAGAGGTGTTGGGTTTGCGCCAGACATAATGTTTTCCTTGATGGCCAAAAAACTCAATTTTAGTCTCATCTGACCAGAGTACCTTCTTCCATATCTTTGGGTAGTCTCCCACATGCCTCTCAAACACCTAACGTGTTTGCTTATTTTTTTCGTTAAGCAATGGATTTTTTCTGGCCACTCTTCCATAAAGCCCAGCTATGTGGAGTGAACGGCTTAAAGTGGTCCTATGGACAGATATTCCAATCTCCAATATTCCAATCAATATCTTGTGTCTCTTTGTTGCCTCTCTGATTAATGCCCTCCTTGCCTGGTCCGTGAGTTTTGGTGGGCGGCCCTCTCTTGGCAGGTTTGCTGTGGTGCCATATTCTTTCAGTTTTTGAATAGGGGATTTAATGGTGCTCCGTGGGATGTTCAAAGTTTCAGATATTTTTTAAAACCCAACCCTGATCTGTACTTCTCCACAACTTTGTCCCTGACCTGTTTGGAGAGCTCCTTGCTATTCATGGTGCCCCTTGCTTGGCGGTGCCCTGATTATCTGGACCCCCCCAGAGTTCGGCTAGGAACTTAGTTGCCTCTCGTACTGTTTCCCTATACTCCAGCTGAATTCTGTCGCCAGACTCGAGGTGGGAAGGATGGTCTTGGGCTCCGGGGTAATAACCGTGGGGCTATAACGGCGAGACAGTGCATCAGGATTGACATTCTTGGAACCCGGCTGATATGAGAGAGAGAAGTTGAACCTTGTGAACAGCAGGGCCCATCTAGTTTGCCTCGAGTTGAGGCATTTGGCGGTGCAGAGATACTCAAGATTTTTGTGGTCGGTCCATACGATGAACGGGTGTTCCCACCTTTTCCATCCAGTGTCTCCATTCCTCCAATGCATCTTCACTGCGAGAAGCTCACGATTTCCCACATCGTAGTTTTTCTCCCTGGCGTTGAGGCGATGGGAGAAGAAGGCACAGCGATGTGGGAGAAGAAGGCACAGCGATGTAGCTTCAGGTCCAGGGCAGAACACTGGGACAGGACTGCCCCCACTCCTACATCAGACACATCAGCCTCCAACACGAACTGACGGGAAGGGTCAGGATGAACCAGGATTGGTGAAGTGGTGAAGTGGTGTTTGAGGTCCCGGAACGCCCGGTCAGCAGCAGGGGACCACATGAAAGGAACCTTGGGAGAGGTGAGTGCTGACAGGGGGGAAGCCAGGGTGCTGTAACCCCGGATGAAGTGGCGATAGAAGTTGGCGAACCCCAGGAAACTTTGCAGTTGCACCCTGGACAAAGGCTGGGGCCAATCCATCACCGCTCTTCCCGGGATCCATCTGGACACTCCCAGCGGAGATGATGTACCCCAGAAAGGGGATTGTGGAGTGATGGAACTCGCACTTCTCTGCCTTAACAAACAGCTGGTTCTCCAGAAGGCGTTGAAGAACCTGTCGGACGTGGAGCACATGTCTTAGGGTGAGCGGGAGAAGACGAGGATGTCATCAATGTAGACGAAGACGAACCGATTCAACATGTCGCGGAGAACATCATTTACCAGAGCCTGGAGCACAGCTGGGGCATTGGTGAGGCCAAATGGCATGATCAAATACGCGTAGTGGGCACTGGCCGTGTTGAAGGCAGTCTTCCACTCATCCCCCTCCCGTATCCGCACCAGGTAGTAGGTGTTCCGTAGATCCAGCTTGGAAAACACGGTGGCCCCCTGGAGCAGCAGAAGGCCGAGGAGATGAGGGGTAGCGGGTAGCGATTCTTCACCGTTATGTCATTGAGTCCCCGGTAGTCAATGCACGGACACAGGGTCTTGTCCTTCTTCTCCACAAAGAAGAACCCTGCGCAGGGGGGAGAGGACAAAGGATGTATAAATCCTGAAGCTAGGGAGTCCCCAATGTAGGTGTCCATAGCCTTGGTCTCTGGTCCCGACAGCGAGTACAGTCGTCCCCGGTGCCGAATGGCGGAGAGGTCCGGGGCACCTTCCGAGCCCCCAGGAAGATGTCTCGGGGCAGGTTGCGCTGACTTCAGACACTTGGCGTGGCAGAACGGACTCCAGATGATGGCACCAGTAGACCAGTTGATGAGGGGATTGTGTCGCTGGAGCCAGGAGAATCCCAATACCACAGGAATCTGAGGGGACTTGATGAACAGGAATTGAATAGTCTCGCTGTGATTCCCTGACACACGTAGGTTGATGGGAGTGGTAATATGAGTGACCCGGCCTATAGAGCGCCCGTCCAGCGCTCTAACATCCATGGGTGTGGAGAGGGGCTGAATGGGGATGTTTGGTAGCCACGCACGGTAGCGTCCAAAAAACTCTTATCGGCCCCAGGGTCAATGAGGACCCAAAGAGATTTAGACTGGTTTCCCCACAGCAGAATGGCATGAACAGGGGTGCAAGCATGGGAAGCAGGGAAGTTCTCCATATGGCGCACCAGAGTACTCGCTCCTACCAGTGAGTCTGGTCTTTTTAAAGGACAAGAGGACACAAAATGACCAAGAGTCCCTCAAAACAGACAACTCTTTGTGTTGATCCTGTATTGCCGTTCCGCAGGCGATAGCCCGGCTCTACCTAGCTGCATAGGCTCTTCGGCAACTCTCGGGGAAGGTCGGGAAGCCTCGGGTTCTCTTGGCTCCTTGGGAGGAGATGGCGTCACGCAGCTGGCCCGGGTCTGCAGGGTCAGTCATGGCCAGTTCGTACTATGTCGAAGTAACAATGTCTATTACAACAACAGGGCAGGCAAATGACAGGTCAAGGCAGGCAGTGGTCAATAACCAGAGTAGTGGGGGAAAAGTACGAGACGGCAGGCAAGCTCAGGGTCGGGTCAGGCTGAGGTCGGTAATTCAGAGGTGGGGCAAAGGTACAGGACGGCAGGCAGGCTCAGGGTCAGGGGCAGGACAGGCAAGGATCAAAACCAGGAGGGCAAGAAAAATAGAGAATGGGGAAAAGCAGGAGCTGAGACAAAAAACTCTGGTTGACTTGACAAACAAGACGAACTGGCAACAGACAAACAGAGAACACAGGTATAAATATACAGGGGATAATGGGGAAGATGTGCGACACCTGGAGGGCGTGGAGACAATCACTAAGACAGATGAAACAGATCAGGGTGTGACATTTCTAATCATCAATTAGCCTTTTAAAATGATAAACTTGGATTAGCTAACACAATGTGCCATTGGAACACAGGAGTGATGGTTGCTGATAATGGGCCTCTGTACGCTTATGTAGATATTCCATTAAAAATCATCCGTTTCCAGCTACAATAGTCATTTACAACATTAACAATGTCTATACTGTATTTCTGATCAATTTTATGTTATTTTAATGGACAAAACGTGATTTTCTTTAAAAAACAAAGACATTTTTAAGTGACCCCAAACTTTTGAACAGTAGTGTATATGGAATCGTTTTAAGAAGGTCATACCAAAGATCATTTAGCTATTTCATTTCGAATTTTAAGACCCCATATTTTTGGCCTTACTGTTAATAGCAGTATAAGAAACAGATCAGAAAGATCAGGAAACATTTGTATTTTATTTATACATGTATTTAACCCCCATTTTTGGCACTCAACAGTGACCATATATACTTCCATAAATGTTTTCAACTGGTACCGTGGGACCTTCAGACGAGTCTTGTGAGGCCTGTGGGCATCCTAGAGCAAAACTTGTTCGTACCGACATGTACGTGTCCGCGAGAGTCTCATCTTTCCACAAAGGGGTCATATTAGTGTGTAGCCCAAACTTTTCGGACACTACAGACAGAAGTTGGCAGATCGGCTGTACCAACTTCAGATGAGTCCCCAGACGGCACGATTTCTTTATTTTTAGTAACTACTAGGGGTACTCTCCCAACACTCAGACATAATTTACAAACAAAGCAATTTCGGTTTGGTGAGTCTGCTAGATCAGAGGCAGTAGGCATGATCAGGGATGTTCTCTTGATAAGTGTGTGAATTGGACAAATTTCCTGTCCTGGTAAGAATTCGAAATTTAACGAGTACTTTTGGGTGTCAAGGAAAATGTATGGAGTAAAAAGTACATTATTTTCAAGAAAATTGTGCCATCTCGTTTGTTTAACATAAGGAATGTGAAATAATTGATACTTGTACTTTTACTTATGATACTTAAATATATTTTAGCAATTACATTTACTTTTGATACTTAAGTATATTTAAAACTCAATACTCAAGTAGTATTTTGCTGGGTGACTTTCACATTTACTTCAGTCATTTTTCTATTAAGGTATCTTTACTTTTACAGTTATGACAATTGGCTACTTTTTCCACCACTGGTTTTATCCTTCTGGTGCTGGGCACCGGGCTTGTAACAGCAGTTAATGTAATAATGCAGGTTAATGTAATAACTTTTCTATTTGTAATAACTTTTCTGTTTGTAACGTAATAAAACCGGTTAATGTAATAACTTGCCATTTAACATAATAAAATGTTGACCGGTTCACGTAATAACTTCTTCCGTAAAAGTAAATGTTTTCACAAATATAAACAGATATCGCCGAAAATGACTTTAGTACTTTACACCACTGGATAAAACGCTTAATTTCGACATGCTCTCTCTTTCCCTCTTGATGTGTCAGGCACAAATTATCCGATTTCTTATTCCTGCACCACCATATTAGCTTGTATATCGTTTTTGAGCCAATGTGAACTTAGCTAGCACAAGCATCAGTAGCCTAAAATCCGTGTGTGAGCAGAGGATGACGTTAACCAGCAGAGGATGACGTTAAAAAATAGTTTTTACGAAACTGAAAGTTTCAAAAACATACAGTAAAAGGCCACCACATCAATGAGAGGTCCTAACACTCTTTAGAATGACCTGTATTATGGTCAGACTTGTGAATGAGAAGCCTTATCTTGATCTTTGCCAGGTTCATGTAGTTATACAGTAGGTGCCCAGCTCTAAAATGTACCACAAAGTGTTGACAGGTCATTCTTTGGCATATATCAGACGTATTGGGATAAAGGAAAAAGACAAATAGTCTGTGACAATTGAAAATTAAGTAATATATTTCTCATCTAAGACAATCTAAATAACCTGAAAGCGTATTGTGGTATGCCTAAATACAGGGAGGTCGTACAGCAATCTGCTGCTGTAGGTTAAGTTCTTACAATGGTCTTGACTCAAATCAATAACATGGGAGGAGGATCACTTTGATGTGAAAGAGGAGAAACAATGTATTCTTCCTATAGTATTCTCAGTGGGCTTGTGGTTTGGGAGGACGACACAATAAAGCTATCTCAGGCTAAGGTCTATGGAGCTTTATTTGGCATACTTTATGTGACCCATTGATGGAGGTGCATTGTGTTGGATCTAGCTCCATTTGATATGAAATGGTTTTATATCATCACATTGAAAAACACAGCAATAAAATAATACAGCATAGAAATGCAATGGCAAGTACCTTGTACATACAGAGGAGGGTGGAGTCAAACAGTGTTGACGTAAGTCCCATATCCTTTCCAATAAGAGTGTCAGTATGCAGCCATCTTGTGTCTATCTATCCTCAATCATGAGATGGCCGACACACTGAAGCATCATCTAGTTCTAGTAGCCTATACATGGTTGTACATATCCATACTGCTGAGTGGGATGTAGAACTATTACATTGACACGTTCTTTTCAATTAAAAATAATTTTTGTTTCACAAAGACTAGGCTACTGAAAGAACTAAAACAGAGCCAGTGGATACTAGCTGAAAACTCGTTGACAATAACTACAGTAACAAGCCTACACATCCAACCAAGTCATTTCTCTTCCCAATGAAAATGTGTTCTGGAATTCTTGGCCACTCCCAGTGTGTTCTGGTATGTGGGTGACGGGAATAAATCAAGTTCAGTTAGTTATTAAAGTTTGTGAATGGAAAGTCCCTGAAAAGAATCATAAAAGGGACAAACCATCAGTCAGATAGGCTACAGTGAAGGATAAGTTATGCTGATTCATTGGGGTGGCAGGGTAGCCTAATGGTTAGAGCGTTGGACTAGTAACCGAGAAGTTGCATTTTCAAATCCCCCAGCTGTCAAGGTACAAATCTGTCATTCTGCCCCTGAACAGGCAGTTAACCCACTGTTCCTAGGCTGTCATTGAAAATAAGGATTTGTTCTTAACTGACTTGCCTAGTTAAATAAAGATAAAATAAACAAACAATGCTACAACGCCATCTATAGGTAGACTGTAGCTCTCCTCACTACTGTTTCAAAGAAATCACCTGACGAGTCACTTGACTTTTGGGTGTCTGTCAGGTGAAGTTTCTCCTAGGTACAGAGCTAGGATCAGCTTCCCCTCCCCCAATCCTAACCTTAACCATTTGTGGAGAAAATGCAAAACTGACCCAAGATCAGCGTCTTAGGGTAACTTCACCCTACTCCGTCTCGGTCATGCTCAATGTAGAAGGTGCCTCTCATCACAAATCTTGGATCAGATTACCTTACTTTCAATCGTAACATTAACAATGGTTTGGGGAAACTTCTAACAATTCCCTCTTGTTATTGTCAACAGGAAGTAAGGTGGTCAGAGCAGAGGCCAAAGCTTGGTTATCAGATAGAATCTCAGGTCATAGAATCCTTCTTGCAAACTTGTTTCTCTGTGTTCTGCATACAGTCAGGAAATTATCTGACATTCTAACTCAGGAAGAATGAAAACAAATGGTAATTTTCTATTGAAATGGCATCTGATTCATTAGTTGATTGGATGTATAAAAAAATATTTTAGCAACATTACATTTTGAATGACATTTGAGAATGGATAAATATAAAAAATATATATATAACTAATATGTATATTAAAGTCTTTGGTATTAGAAATTATACAGTGAGTGAAAAAAGTATTTGATCCCCTGGTGATTTTGTACGTTTTGTCCGCCCACTGACAAAGAAATGGTCAGTCTATAATTTTAATGGTAGGTTTATTTGAACAGTGAGAGACAGAATAACAACAAAAAAATCCAGAAAAACATGTCAAAAAGCATGTAAAAAATGTTAGAAATTGATTTGCCTTTTAATGAGGGAAATAAGTATTTGACCCCCTCTCAATCAGAAAGATTTCTGGCTCCCAGGTGTCTTTTATACAGGAAACAAGCTGAGATTAGGAGCACACTCTTAAAGGGAGTGCTCCTAATCTCAGTTTGTTACCTGTATAAAAGACACCTCCACAGAAGCAATCAATCAATCAGATTCCAAACTCTCCACTATGGCCAAGACCAAAGAGCTCTCCAAGGTGTCACGTCCTGACAAGTAAAGGGGTTATTTGTTATTATAGTTTGATCAGGACGTGGTTGTTTTATGTGGTTCGGGGTTTGTTGGTATATGTGTTTTGTTGAGGGGCGTTTGTTTAGATTAGTCCGGGGTTTTTGGTTAGGTTCTATGTTGTGTATTTCTATGTTAGATCTAGGGTGTTTAGTTCTATGTTTAGTTAATTGGGATTGGGCCTTCAATTGGAGGCAGCTGTTCCTCGTTGCCTCTGATTGAAGGTCCTATGTATAGGGGTGTGTTTGTTATGGGAATTGTGGGAGGTTGTTTTGCATAGCTGTGTGTAGCCTGCATTACTGTTTAGTGTCGTTTGTTTTTGTATACGCTGTTTGTTTTCCTTCTTCACTATATTAATAAGAAGATGAGTATACACGTTCCCGCTGCATATTGGTCCAATTCATATGACACCCGTTACACAAGGATGTCAGGGACAAGATTGTAGACCTACACAAGGCTGGAATGGGCTACAAGACCATCGCCAAGCAGCTTGGTGAGAAGGTGATAACAGTTGGTGCGATTATTCGCAAATGGAAGAAACACAAAAGAACTGTCAATCTCCCTTGGCCTGGGGCTCCATGCAAGATCTCACCTCGTGGAGTTGCAATGATCATGAGAACGGTGAGGAATCAGCCCAGAACTACATGGGAGGATCTTGTCAATGATCTCAAGGCAAGTGGGACCATAGTCACCAAGAAAACAATTGGTAACACACTACGCCGTGAAGGACTGAAATCCTGCAGCGCCCGCAAGGTCCCCCTGCTCAAGAAAGCACATATACATCCCCGTCTGAAGTTTGCCAATGAACATCTGAATGATTCAGAGGACAACTGGTGAAAGTGTTGTGGTCAGATGAGACTAAAATGGAGCTCTTTGACATCAACTCAACTCGCCGTGTTTGGAGGAGGAGGAATGCTGCCTATGACCCCAAGAACACCATCCCCACCGTCAAACATGGAGGTGGAAACATTATGCTTTGGGGGTGTTTTTCTGCTAAGGGGACAGGACAACTTCACCGCATCAAAGGGACGATGGACGGGGCCATGTACCGTCAAATCTTGGGTGAGAACCTCCTTCCCTCAGCCAGGGCATTGAAAATGGGTCGTGGATGGGTATTCCAGCATGACAATGACCCAAAACACACAGCCAAGGCAACAAAGGAGTGGCTCAAGAAGAAGCACATTAAGGTCCTGGAGTGGCCTAGCCAGTCTCCAGACCTTAATCCCATAGAAAATCTGTGGAGGGAGCTGAAGGTTCGAGTTGCCAAACGTCAGCCTCGAAACCTTAATGACTTGGAGAAGATCTGCAAAGAGGAGTGGGACAAAATCCCTCCTGAGATGTGTGCAAACCTGGTGGCCAACTACAAGAAACGTCTGACCTCTGTGATTACCAACAAGGGTTTTGCCACCAAGTACTAAGTCATGTTTTGCAGAGGGGTCTAATACTTATTTCCCTCATTAAAATGCAAATCATTTTATAACATTTTTGACATGCGTTTTTCTGGATTTTTTTGTTGTTATTCTGTCTCTCACTGTTCAAATAAACCTACCATTAAAATGATAGACTGATCATTTCTTTATCAGTGGGCAAACATACAAAATCAGCAGGGGATCAAATACTTTTTCCCTCACTGTAGATACAGTGCCTTGCGAAAGTATTCGGCCCCCTTGAACTTTTCGACCTTTTGCCACATTTCAGGCTTCAAACATAAAGATATAAAACTGTAATTTTTGGTGAAGAATGAACAACAAGTGGGACACAATTATGAAGTGGAACGAAATGTATTGGATATTTCAAACTTTTTTAACAAATACAAAACTGAAAAATTGGGCGTGCAAAATTATTCAGCCCCCTTAAGTTAATACTTTGTAGCGCCACCTTTTGCTGCGATTACAGCTGTAAGTCGCTTGGGTTATGTCTCTATCAGTTTTGCACATCGAGAGACTGAAATATTTGCCCATTCCTCCATGCAAAACAGCTCGAGCTCAGTGAGGTTGGATGGAGAGCGTTTGTGAACAGCAGTTTTCAGTTCTTTCCACAGATTCTCGATTGGATTCAGGTCTGGACTTTGACTTGGCCATTCTAACACCTGGATATGTTTATTTGTGAACCATTCCATTGTAGATTTTGCTTTATGTTTTGGATCATTGTCTTGTTGGAAGACAAATCTCCGTCCCAGTCTCAGGTCTTTTGCAGACTCCATCAGGTTTTCTTCCAGAATGGTCCTGTATTTGGCTCCATCCATCTTCCCATCAATTTTAACCATCTTCCCTGCCCCTGCTGAAGAAAAGCAGGACCAAACCATGATGCTGCCACCACCATATTTGACAGTGGGGATGGTGTGTTCAGGGTGATGAGCTGTGTTGCTTTTACGCCAAACATAACGTTTTGCATTGTTGCCAAAAAGTTCGATTTTGGTTTCATCTGACCAGAGCACCTTCTTCCACATGTTTGGTGTGTCTCCCAGGTGGCTAGTGGCAAACATTAAACGACACTTTTTATGGATATCTTTAAGAAATGGCTTTCTTCTTGCCACTCTTCCATAAAGGCCAGATTTGTGCAGTATACGACTGATTGTTGTCCTATGGACAGAGTCTCCCACCTCAGCTGTAGATCTCTGCAGTTCATCCAGAGTGATTATGGGCCTCTTGGCTGCATCTCTGATCAGTCTTCTCCTTGTATGAGCTGAAAGTTTAGAGGGACGGCCGGGTCTTCGTAGATTTGCAGTGGTCTGATACTCCTTCCATTTCAATATTATCGCTTGCACAGTGCTCCTTGGGATGTTTAAAGCTTGGGAAATCTTTTTGTATCCAAATCCGGCTTTAAACTTCTCCACAGCAGTATCTCGGACCTGCCTGGTGTGTTCCTTGTTCTTCATGATGCTCTCTGCGCTTTAAACGGACCTCTGAGACTATCACAGAGCAGGTGCATTTATACGGAGACTTGATTACACACAGGTGGATTCTATTTATCATCATTAGTCATTTAGGTCAACATTGGATCATTCAGAGATCCTCACTGAACTTCTGGAGAGAGTTTGCTGCACTGAAAGTAAAGGGGCTGAATAATTTTGCACGGCCAATTTTTCAGTTCTTTATTTGTTAAAAAAGTTTGAAATATCCAATAAATTTCGTTCCACTTCATAATTGTGTCCCACTTGTTGTTGATTCTTCACAAAAAATTACAGTTTTATATCTTTATGTTTGAAGCCTGAAATGTGGCAAAAGGTCGAAAAGTTCAAGGGGGCCGAATACTTTCACAAGGCACTGTATATGTTTTGCCAATAAAGTCTTTAGGGTTAAAATCTTTGCTATTGTGCTATGTTTGTTATTTCACACATAAAAAATAAAACATCCTGACTGTTTGGGTATGATGCTGTAGATGACATGAAAACACACCATGGAGGAATTATGATCCAATAGGAGATAAATAATTACAATGTCATCAGGCACCAGGCAGAACTGAGAAACATAAGCTGAAATAGAAAGTGAAATTAAATGTCATTGATTATTAAGATGTTTTAATGGTGATACTGATGAATACATTTAATTTATAGCTTGTTTATAGTTATATATAACAAATACCTGTATGTTATACGTAGGCCTCAATAATTCTAACATAGCTTACACCAGTGCAAATTCAAATCCTTTCTTTGACATAGGTCTGGCTTGTCTGCCATGTTTGTTCCCATGACTGAACTATAATGAGTGTTGTATGTAGTTCAAATCAAATTTTATTAGTCACATGCGCCGAATACAACAGGTGTAGACCTTACAGTGAAATGCTTACTTACAAGCCCTTAACCAACAATGCAGTTTAAAGAAAAATACACAAAAAAAGAAATAAAAGTAACAAATAATTAAAGAGCAGCAGTAAAATAACAATAGCGAGGCTATATACAGGGGTTAACGTTACAGAGTCAATGTGCCAGGTCACAGGTTAGTCGAGGTAATTGAGGTAATATATACATGTGGGTAGAGTTATTAAAGTGACTTATGCATAGATAATAACGGAGAGTAGCAGCAGCGTAAAAGGGGGGGGTGTAACGCCCTGGCCATAGAGAGGTGTTTTTTGTTCTTTATTTTGGTTAGGCCAGGGTGTTACATTGGGTGGGCGTTCTATGTTCTGTTTCTATGTGTTTGTATTTCTTTGTTTTGGGCTGTGTGTGGCTCCCAAATCAGGCACAGCTGAAGTTCGTTGCTGTTGATTGGGAGTCACACATAAGTGCATGTTTTTCCGTTGGGGTTTTGTGGGTAATTGTTTCTGTTTAGTGTGTTTCACCTGACAGGACTGTGTTGGCTGTCAGTTCCTTGTTTTGTTTGAATAGTGTTACGGCAATAATTAAATATGTTGAACACTAACTCCGCTGCATTTTGGTCTTCTTCCGACGACAGCCCTTACAGAATTACCCACCAAACAAGGACCAAGCAGCGGAGGAGGGAGCAGCGCCAGGAGGAGCAAGGATCCTGGACCAGGGAGAGAAAGGACTGGACATGGGAGGACATCCTGGACGGCAAGGGATCCTACACTTGGGAAGAGATCCTGGTCGGAAGGGATCGCCTCCCATGGGAACAGGTAGAGGCACTCAGAAGAGTGGAGGCAGCAGGAAAGAAGGACCAATGGCAACGGTTTGAGGGAACACGGCTGGGAAGGAAGCCCGAGAGGCAGCCCCAAAAATATTTTTTTTGGGGGGGCACACGGGGAGTGTGGCAGAGTCAGGTTGGAGACCTGAGCCAGCTCCCCGTGCTTACAGGAGGCAACGTAGTACTGGTCAGGCACCGTGTTATGCAGTAAAGCGCACAGTGTCCCCAGTACGCGTGGAGAGCCCGGTGCGTTACATCCCAGCTCCTAACATCTGCCGGGGAAGATTGGGCATCGAGCCAGGACGGGTTGTGCAGGCCGTGCACTCTAGACCTCCAGTGCGTCTTCAGGACCCGGTCTATCCTGTGCCTGCGCCCAGAACCAGGCCTCCTGCATGTCTCCCCATCCTGGTCAATCCTGTGCCTGCGCCCAGAACCAGGCCTCCTGCATGTCTCCCCATCCTGGTCAGTCCTGTGCCTGCTCCACGAACCAGGCCTCCAGTGGGTCTCCCCATCCTGGTCAGTCCTGTGCCTCCTCCTAGGACCAGGCCACCAGTGGGTCTCCCCATCCTGGTCCGTCCTGTGCCACCTCCCAGGACTAGGCCTCCAGTGGGTCTCGCCAGTCAGGAGTCGCCAGAGCCGCCCGCCAGTCAGGAGTCGCCAGAGCCGCCCGCCAGTCAGGAGTCGCCAGAGCCGCCCGCCAGTCAGGAGCTGCCAGAGCCGCCCGCCAGTCAGGAGCTGCCAGAGCCGCCCGTCTGCCTGGAGCTGCCAGAGTGGCCCGTCTGCCCGGAGCTGCCAGAGTGGCCCATCTGCCCGGAGCTGCCAGAGTGGCCCGTCTGCCCGGAGCTGCCAGAGTGGCCCGTCTGCCCGGATCAGCCAGAGTGGCCCGTCTGCCCGGATCAGCCAGAGTGGCCCGCCTGCCCGGATCTGCCATCGCCGCCCGCCAGGCGGGTGCAGCCATCGCCGCCCGCCAGCCAGGCGCAACAAGGGTCGCCCGCCAGCCGGGCGAAGTCAGGGTCGCCCACCAGACCTTCGGCGCGGCCAGGTGCGCGCCGAAGGTCTGGTTTTGCAGTGTCAGGTTTTGCGGCCGGAGTCCGCACCTTGGGGGGGGGGGGGGGGGGTACTGTAACGCCCTGGCCATAGAGAGGGGTTTTTTGTTCTTTATTTTGGTTAGGCCAGGGTGTTACATTGGGTGGGCGTTCTATGTTCTGTTTCTATGTGTTTGTATTTCTTTGTTTTGGGCTGTGTGTGGCTCCCAAATCAGGCACAGCTGAAGTTCGTTGCTGTTGATTGGGAGTCACACATAAGTGCATGTTTTTCCGTTGGGGTTTTGTGGGTAATTGTTTCTGTTTAGTGTGTTTCACCTGACAGGACTGTGTTGGCTGTCAGTTCCTTGTTTTGTTTGAATAGTGTTACGGCAATAATTAAATATGTTGAACACTAACTCCGCTGCATTTTGGTCTTCTTCCGACAACAGCCCTTACAGGGGGCAATGCAAATAGTCTGGGTAGCCATTTGATTAGATGTTCAGTAGTCTTATGGCTTGGGGGTAGAAGCTGTTTAGAAGCCTTTTGGACCTAGACTTGGCGCTCCGGTACCGCTTGCCGTGCCGTAGCAGAGAGAACAGTCTATGACTAGGGTGGTTGGAGTCTTTGACAATTTTTAGGGCCTTCCTCTGACACCGCCTGGTATAGAGGTGCTGGATGGCAGGAAGCTTGGCCCCAGTGATGTACTGGGCCGTACGCATTACCCTCTGTTGTGTCTGTTCTTTTTCATACATTTCAGTGATGATGACCATAACTGTGCCTTAAAAGCCCTGTTGGTGACTGGCCTGAGAGGTCAAAGGTCAAGTAACTAGATGAGCTGTGAGGACTACAGTATAGTCTATCTACCAGAGAATGAAGGGGACGGTATCTGAAGAGGTGTATTGTCTCCCCTCGTCTCAGCCTCCATTATCTATGCTGCAATAGTCTATGTGCCGGGTGACTAGGGTCAGTGACTAGGGTCAGTTTGTTATATATGGTGTAATTTTCATGTCTTATCTGGTGTCCTGTGTGAATTTAAGTATGCTCCCGCTAATTCTCTTTCCATCTCTCCCTCCCCTCCTGTTGGACCTGAGCCTTAGGACCATGCCTCTGGACTACCTGGCCTGATGACTCCTGGCTGTCCCCAGTCCACCTGGTCATGCTGCTGCTCCAGTTTCAACTGTTCTGCCTGCGGCTATGGAACCCTGACTTGTTCACCGGATGTGCTACCATGTCCCGGACCTGCTGTTTTCAACTCTCTCTCTCTCTCTCTCTACCGCACCTGCTGTCTCGACCTCTGAATGCTCAGCTATGAAAAGCCAACTGACATTTACTCCTGAGGTACTGACCTGTTGCACCCTCTACAACCACTGTGATTATTATTTGACCCTGCTGGTCATCTATGAACGTTTGAACATCTTGAAGAACAATCTGGCCTTAATGGCCATGTACTCTTATAATCTCTACCCGGCAGAGTCAGAAGAGGACTGGCCACCACTCAGAGCCTGGTTCCCCTCTAGGTTTCTTCCTAGGTTTCTGCCTTTCTAGGGAGTTTTTCCTAGCCACCGTGCTTCTACAACTGCATTGCTTGCTGTTTGGGGTTTTCTGTATAGCACTTTGTGACATCTGCTGATGTAAAAAGTGATTTATAAATAAATGTGATTGATTTATTGATGTCTGTCCATTCACAATAACAAACACTAGTGAATTTAGTCTCTTCAGAACTACATCATGTGACCAGGGTGCATGTTCTGTTTGGCTGCTGACTGAAGCTCCTCAATGCTCCTTGTTAACAATATGAAGCACAAAAACACATTTAGTAAGTTAGCAACCATTTATTTCTGAAAATCTACATACTCATTTATTATTGTAATCCTCCACCCAAGAATTCTTTATATATAAAAAGAAACAACAGAAAATATAAAAAATAACCTCCTCCAACATAGCCTGAGAGCCAGTCTGTTTCTGCTCTCTTTCCAACTCCTTGGCATAATAGCACAAACATACCGGCACTCAGGCTACCCCCAACTATACAATGACAGAGCAGAGCATTACTGGACACCATGGAGTATGTATCACAAAAACCCAGGGATATATTTTGAGGGGATTAAAATGTGGCAACATTATAGTTGTATCACTAGTTTTACATTGATGTCAACAATTTCCATGTTTCCATGTTTTGATTGGTATACCTGTATAGCAGAAATAAAGTATTACAGGTTAGCAAAAGGTAAAACTATTTTTTCCAGTATACTTTTCATATAACTGTTTTTGCTTTTCAAGTTTTTTTACAAACCTATAACCCCAATATCAGATACTGTTAAAAAAAATAGATTTGTTTAGTTGTGCAGTTATTAGTTATAAGATGTTATCACCAGATAGTGCTGTTTTAGAGAAATGTGTCTTTGTGCCTGGGTGCACATTACTTTGACTCAAAATTCTAGAAGAGTTTGCTGTCTTTCTTCTTTTGTCTGTGCTTCTCTGCTGTGAAGACAGCCAGACTGACAGCCAGAGGTCAGTGAAGTAGATGACTGAAACTAATACAAAACCTTCCACTGAAAAGACTTGGGCCATATCCCAACTTGAGATATCTACTAATAACTTAAACTTGCATCATGACATGCATTCACGTCAATAGGGGATTGGTGAGAAAGTTTACATTGGTGTTTCAAAGACAGACACCCAGAGAGATATTTGATTTGATTAATGATTAGTGATAGAGAAGCCTCATGCCTTTGTAGCAGTGTCGTTGGAGGAGGTGGAACCAACATCAGAATTTACAAGGAAAAGAGACACAACCACATTCTAAAATGGATTCAGTCCAACAAACTATATCCGAAGTCAGATGATAAATGGTGAACAACTACAAGATGAAGCATTTTCTTTCAGTTTCAGTGATGACATCAGAAGCAGAATAAAGGCAGGCACTTACTGTTGGCCGGAATGAAGCCTGAAACATGTTGTTATTGACTCTGATAGCTTGGTTTGGTGGAATATTACAAGAGAACATCATGTTTGAGAGTATTATGAATCCTGTTCAAAGAGAGAGCGAGAGAGAAATAGAGAGAGAGACAGAAAGAAACAGAAAGATACAGAGTGTGTGTGTGATACTAGAACTACATGATGTGTTATGTGTCGGCCATCTTATGATTGAGGATAGATAGACAGACACAAGATGGCTGCATGCAGACACTCTTACTGAAAAGGGTGTGTGAACATTGTCAATGTTTTCAGATCCAGTGCCAGGAAATCTTATCCATCATGTTACCTCTATGGCTCCAGTCTCGCATACCACTCACAACTGTACATCTCCTGGACTACATGAACACCTGAGTGAGTGAGTGAGTGAGTGAGTGAGTGAGTGAGAGAGAGAGAGAGAGAGAGAGAGAGAGAGAGAGAGAGAGTGTGTGTGTTTGTGTGTCTATTAGTTATGGGGAAAAATTGGGCTATTATTTTTGACAATACATCGGATCGGATTGTTTTGACAATTTTGCTATATTATTTTTGCGCTAGTTTGCTGTACCTGCGCCAGTATTTTTCCTTTATAGCTTGTTCTCCATCTTCTTTTTACATAGGGAGCCAATTCATCTTCAGCACCTTTATTTCAACAATGCAGTTAACCCACTGTTCCTATGCCATCATTGAAAATAAGAATTTGTTCTTAACTGACTTGCCTAGTTAAATGAAAATGTCCATGACTGTCAGAACTCGTTTTATCATGCTCTCTCGTTCTTCTGCAGCAAACATGGTGAGCAATATGCTTAGAACATCGAATTGCAAAAAGAAATCACAGTATCGCATCGTAATACATAAATAGTCATGATAATCCCAATACATATTGTATTGGCACCTAAGTATTGTGATAATATTGTATCATGATGTCCCTGGCAATTCCCAGCCCTAGTGTCTATGACTGTGCATGTGTGTATATTTAAATGTGTCCTTGAGTGTCTCTATATGTGAGTATTCCTGTATGATGTGCATGAGTTTGTTTGTGTTGTGTTTGGAAGTGGGTGCTGGTATGTGAATCATATTGAGGGAAGTGGTACATAAAAACATACATTTTGGTATGGAAGTTATTAAAAGTTGTTACTCACTGGTTAATGTCATAACCACCGGTTAATGAAATAACTTTTACATTTAGAGGAAAAAGTTTTTACGTTAACTGTTAAACATATTATTATGTTAACCTGCAAGCTATTAAATTAACTGGCTTAATTACATAAAAAATCTGAACGTTATTAAAAATAGAAAAGTTATTACATTAACCAGTGTTATTACATTAACTGTTGTTACAAGGCCTATTCCCAGCATAAGAAGGATAAAACCATTCATTTTAACGTTGGCCCCTGAATTCCTGATGTGTTTTCTCTGCCAATCTTTCCCTCTTGAGACATCAGGCACAAATTATTTTTTTAAATAAAAAAATATTAGCTTGAATAGCTAGCTCAAGCATCAGTAGGCTAAAATCCGTATGGAACCAACCAGCAGAGGATGACTTAAAAACCTTTTTTTTTAATGAAACTGAAAGTAAGTTGTATGAATGTCAATCAATCAACCATTAGGCCCAAAACAGTGCTCTCCTTCGGCCTGGAGTCGGGGCTCTAGATATTTTCACAAACTTTGAGGGCTTAGCTGCCATTCATGATAGTTTATGTCTCCAGAGAGTGCATGCAGGTTCAAATATAGTGAGAAAGTAAAGGCTTATAAATGACCAATGTCAATAATGTTAATTATTATTTATGTCAATACCTCACACGCCCCTTAAAAGTCTAGATTAGAGTTTGCTGATTCCTTTTCATGGTCATCAGCACTAGAGTTTAAGGCTGTTGTTCATCTCCGTTCTATTCCTCCTTCTGTTTAACTGATATCATGTATCTAAACAGAGCAGTGTCCCAAACAGCATCACCCCAGCATGGATATGAGTTTGTAGGTTTCAGTATCAATATGTCATGAAAACACAGCACATGTTGCAGTGGAAAATTAGGACTGACATACAGACAGACATAAGATTGAAACAAGAAGACAAGCCAACTAATGGAAACTGTATTTGTTCTGAAACAGAAGGAAATGTCTGACTGTCATAATGTAATTTAATAATGTATGATATACATATATACTTAATGGAGAAACATACAGTAAGAGGCCACCACAACACTGAGAGGTCCCAACACTCTTTAGAATGACCTGTATTATGGGCAGACTTGTGAATGAGAAGCCATATCTTGATCTTTGCCAGGTTCATGTACAGTCGTGGCCAAAAGTTTTGAAAATGACACAAATATTCCTTTTCACAGTCTGCTGCCTCAGTTTGTATGATGGCAATTGGCATATACTCCAGAATGTTATGAAGAGTAATCAGATGAATTGCAATTAATTGCAATGTCCTTCTTTGCCATGCAAATGAACTGAATCGCCAAAAAACATTTCCACTGCATTTCAGCCCTGCCACAAAAAGACCGGCTGACATCATGTCAGTGATTGTCTCGTTAACACAGGTGTGAGTGTTGACGAGGACAAGGCTGGAGATCTCTCTGTCATGCTGATTGAGTTCTATTGGCACACTGGAAGCTTCAAAAGGATGGTGGTGCTTGGAATCATTGTTCTTCCTCTGTCAACCATGGTTACCTGCAAGGAAACACGTGCCGTCATCATTACTTAGCACGAAAAGGGCTTCACAGGCAAGGATATTACTGCCAGTAAGATTGCACCTAAATCAACCATTTATCGGATCATCAAGAACTTCAAGGAGAGCGGTTCAATTGTTGTGAAGAAGGCTTCAGGGCGCCCAAAAAAAGTCCAGCAAGGGCCAGGACCGTCTCCTAAAGTTGATTCAGCTGCGGGATCGGGGCACCACCAGAACAGAGCTTGCTCAGGAATGGCAGCAGGCAGGTGTGAGTGTATCTGCACGCACAGTGAAGCTAAGATTTTTGTAGCATGGCCTGGTGTCAAGAAGGGCAGCAAACAAGCCATTTCTCTCCAGGAAAAACATCAGGGACAGACTGATATTTTGCAAAAGGTACAGGGATTGGACTGCTGAGGACTGGGGTAAAGTCATTTTCTCTGATGAATCCCCTTTCCGATTGTTTGGGGCATCCGGAAAGAAGCTTGTCCGGAGAAGACAAGGTGAGCGCTACCATCAGTCCTGTGTCATTCCAACAGTAAAGCATCCTGAGACCATTCATGTGTGGGGTTGCTTCCCAGCCAAGGGAGTGGGCTCACTCACAATTTTGCGTAAGAACACAGCCATGAATAAAGAATGGCACCAACACATCCTCCGAGAGCAACTTCTCCCAACCATCCAGGAACAGTTTGGTGACGAACATGCCTTTTCCAGCATGATGGAGCACCTTGCCTTAAGGCAAAAGTGATAACTAGGTGGCTCGGGGAACAAAACATTGATATTTTGGGTCCATGGCCAGGAAACTCCCCAGACCTTAATCCCATTGAGAACTTGTGGTCAATCCTCAAGAGGCGGGTGGTCAAACAAAAACCCACAAATTCTGACAAACTCCAAGCATTGATTATGCAAGAATGGGCTGCCAAAGGACGGACCAAGGCGCAGCGTGTGTTGAGTTCCACATATTTATTAAAAGTAAATCTTACCAAAAAAAAACAAAAAAACAACGAAACGTGAAGTAAGTGGTGCTACATGCACATACACAAAATATTATCCCACAAAGCAGGTGGAAGAAAGGGCTTCCTAAATCTGATCCCCAATTAGAGGCAACGATTACCAGCTGCCTCTAATTGGGAACCATACAAAACACCAACATAGAATTTTTAAACTAGAACACCCCCTAGTCACGCCCTGACCTACTACACCATAGAGAACCAAGGGCTCTCTATGGTCAGGGCGTGACAATCAGTCAGGATGTGGCCCAGAAGTTAATTGACAGCATGCCAGGGCCGATTGCAGAGGTCTTGAAAAAGAAGGGTCAACACTGCAAATATTGACTCTTTGCATCAACTTCATGTAATTGTCAATAAAAGCCTTTGACACGTATGAAATGCTTGTAATTATACTTCAGTATTCCCTAGTAACATCTGATAAAAATATCTAAAGACACTGAACATTTGTCGAAACATTGTGGAAATTAATATTTGTGTCATTCTCAAAACTTTTGGCCACGACTGTACAACCATCAAGATTAATTGTCAGATTCAACAGAAGATCTCTTTGTTTCTTGGGACCTAGAACTAGAACTAGAAGATTTGTCGCCATCCACTTCCTTATGTCTGAAACACAGGCTTCCAGGGAGGGCAATTTTGGGGCTTCACCATGTTTCATCGAAATGTACAGCTGTGTGTCATCAACATAGCAGTGAAAGTTAACATTATGTTTTCCGAATGACATCACCAAGAGGTAAAATATATAGTGAAAACAATAGTGGTCCTAACTGACAATTGACAAAAAACGGACAATAAATCCTTTAAGACGAGCCAGTCTAGATACTGCAAGCGTATTGAGGGAGGCCTAATACAGGGGGCTCTGTAACGCCCTGGCCATAGAGAGGGGTTTTTGTTCTTTATTTAGGTTAGGCCAGGGTGTTACATTGTGTGGGCGTTCTGTTCTTTTTTCTAGGTTGGTTTGTTTCGTTGATTTTGGCCGTGTGGCTTCCAATCAGGCACAGCTGTAGTTTGTTGTTGCTGATTGGGAGTCACACATAAGTAGCCTGTTTTTCCTTTGGGTTTTTGTGGGTGATTGTTTCTGTCTAGTGCTTTCTGTTTAGTTTTTGTACCTAGCAGAACTGTAGGCTGTCGTTCTTTTTTCGTGTTTGTTTATAGTGTTTCTATTAATTAAATATTTTATATGAATACACATCCTCCGCTGCACCTTGGTCTCCTACTTTCACCGACGACGGCCGTTACAGAATCACCCACCAAAAAACGGACCAAGCAGTGGAGGAAGGAGCAGCGCAAGGAGAAAAACCAGGAGAGGAGCTATCTAGAATCGTGGACATGGGAGCAAATCCTGGACGGTAAAGGACCATGGGCTCAAGCTGGGGATTATCGCCGCCCGCAGTGGGAGATCGAGGCGGCGAGAGCTACGAGGCGCTGGTATGAGGAAAGGGAGCGCAGCAGACACGAGAGGCAGCCCCCCAAAAAAATGTTTGGGGGGCACACGGGGAGATTGGCGGAGTCAGGCGGTAGACCTGAGCCAACTCCCCGTGCTTACCGGAAGCAGCGTGGTACTGGTAAGGCACCGTGTTATGCTGTGAAGCGCACGGTGTCTCCAGTGCGCGTTCATAGCCCAGTGCGCTATAGGCCAGCCCCCCGCAAGTGCCATGCGAGTGCAGGCATCGAGCCAGGATGGATTGTGCCAGCTCAGCGCGTCTGGTCTCCAGTGCGCCTTTTCGGTCCAGGTTATCCTGCACCGGCTCTGCGCACTGTGTCTCCAGGGCGCTGGGAGGGCCCAGTTCGCCCAATGCCTGCGCTCCGCCCGTGCCGGGACAAAGTGGGCATTCAGCCTGGAGTGTGGGTAAAGAGCCTACGTACCAGAACTCCAGTGCTCCCCCACAGCCCGGTTTATCCTGTGCCTCCTCCACGGACCAGGCCTCCAGTGGGTCTCCCCATCCTGGTCAGTCCTGTGCCTCCTCCACGGACCAGGCCCAGTGGGTCTCCCCATCCTGGTCAATCCTGTGCCTCCTCCACGGACCAGGCCTCCAGTGGGTCTCCCCAGCCTGGTGAGTCCAGTGCCTGCGCCCAGAGCCAGGCCTCCTTCATGTCTCCCCAGCCTGGTGAGTCCTGGGCCGGAGCCGCCAGAGCCGCCCGCCAGTCCGGAGCCGCCAGAGCCATCAGAGCCGCCCTCCAGTCCGGAGCCGCCAGAGCCGCGCGCCAGTCCGGAGCCGTCAGAGCCGCCCGCCAGTCCGGAGCCGTCAGAGCCGCCCGCCAGTCCGGAGCAGTCAGAGCCACCCGCCAGTCCTGAGCCGTCAGAGCCGCCCGCCTGTCCGGAGCCGCCAGAGCCGTCCGCCTGTCCGGAGCCGCCAGAGCCGCCCGCCTGTCCGGAGCCGCCAGAGCCGCCCGCCTGTCCGGAGCTGCCAGAGCTGCCCGCCAGCCCGGTGAGTCCTGTGCCTGCGCCCAGGGCCAGGCCTCCTTCATGTCTCCCCAGCCTGGTGAATCCTGAGTCAGTGCCGCCGGAGTCGCCCGCCAGCCCGGACCTGCCGGAGCCGCCAGGGTCGCCCGCCAGCCGGGCGCAGCCAGGGACGCCCGCCAGCCGGGTGCAGCCAGGGTCACCCGCCAACCGGGTGCAACCAGAATCGCCCACTAGCCGGGCGCAGCCAGGGTCGCTCGCCAACCGGGCGCAGCCAGGGTCGCCCGCCACCCGGACCCTCCCCTTCAGAGTCACCTTTTGGGGGGGGGGGGGGGGGGGTACTGTAACACCGTGGCCATAGAGAGGGGCGTTTTTGTTCTTTATTTTGGTTAGGCCAGGGTGTTACATTGGGTGGGCGTTCTATGTTCTTTTTTCTAGGTTGGTTTGTTTCGTTGATTTTGGCCGTGTGGCTTCCAATCAGGCACAGCTGTAGTTTGTTGTTGCTGATTAGGAGTCACACATAAGTAGCCTGTTTTTCCTTTGGGTTTTTGTGGGTGATTGTTTCTGTCTAGTGCTTTCTGTTTAATTTTTGTACCTAGCAGAACTGTAGGCTGTCGTTCTTTTTTCGTGTTTGTTTATAGTGTTTCTATTAATTAAATATTTTATATGAATACACATCCTCCGCTGCACCTTGGTCTCCTACTTTCACCGACGACAGCCGTTACAGGCTCTGGAAGCAACCTGCAGCTGTAGGCCTAGTTCTTACAATGGTCTTGACTCAAATCAATAACATGCTTTGATGCTAAAGAGGAAAAACCTATGCCTATAGCCTGTGTAAAGTATTCTCAATGGGCTTTGTGTGGTTTGGAAGGAGGGCACCTTACAGCTATCTCAGGGTAAGGTCTATGGAGGTTTATTTGGCATACTTTATGTGACCCATTGATGGAGGTGCATTGTGTTGGATCTAGCTCCATTTGATATGAAATGGTTTTATATTATCACATTGAAAAACACAGCAATAAAATACAGCATAGAAATGCAATGGCAAGTACCTTGTACATACAGAGGAAGGTGGAGTTAAACAGTGTTGAGGTAAGTCCCACACCCTTTCCCGTAAGCACGTCAGCATGCAGCCATCTTGTGTCTATCTATCCTCAATCATAAGATGGCCGACACACTGAAGCATCATCTACTTCTAGTAAACTAGGATGGTTTTAACGTAATCAAACATTCTTTGCTTGTTAGCTTACATTCTTTTCATTTAAAAAGTGTTTTTTGTCTCACAAAGACTAGGCTACTGATTTTCTTTTAAACAGAGCCCGTGGATACTAGCTAAAAACTCGTTGGTCATAACTACAGTAACAACAGGTCCAAACAAGTCATCTTTGATCATATTTTCACATTTTCTCTCCCCAATGAAAATGTGTTGTGGAATTGTTTAACACTCCCACAGTGTGTTCTGGTATGTATGTGGAGGGGATAACCAAATCATGTTTAGTTAGTTAATAAGTCTGTGAATGGAAAGTCCCTGATAAGGTTCATAAAAGGGATCAAACCATAGGCTACAGTGAAGGATAAACAATGCCACAGCGCCATCTATAGGTAGACTGTAATTGTCCTCACTTCTGTTTCAAAGAAATCACATGATGAGTCACTTGACTTTTGGGTGTCTTTGTCGCTCCAGGGTAAAGATTCCTCTAGGTACACATCTAGGATCTGCTTCCTCTCCCCCAATCCTTAACCATTAGTGGGGAAAATGCAAAACTGACCCAAGATCAGCGTCTTAGGGCAACTTCACCCTACTACTCCGTCTCGGTCATGCTCAATGTAGGAGTTTCCTCTCATCACAAATCTTGGATCAGATTACCCTACTTCCAATCCTAACATAAAAAATGGGTAGTGAAAGAAATATCTGACACTGTATCAGTGGTTGGGGTAAACTTCTATCGACTCCCTCTGGCATAGTCAGTTGTTATTGTCAACGGAGAACTGGCATTTGGCACATGCACCAGGAAGTAAGATGGTCAGAGCAGAAGCCATAGCTTGTTAATCAGATGAAAGTATCAGGTCATGGAATCCTTCTTGTTACCTTGTTTCTCTGCATTCTGCAAACAGTCAGTATATTCTGTGACATTCCGACTCGGGAAGACTGAAAAAGAAGATATTTTCTATTCAAAAGTTAGCTGATTTTATCTGTTGAATGGATATATAAATCATATTAAGCGATATTTGAATGGCATTAGAAGTTGAATAGGATCTCTTCATTATAACAAAACACATGTTTTAGAAATAAAGTCATTATGGTTAAAATGCTTGCTGTGGTGTTATGAATGTTATTTCACACATAAAAAAAGAAAACATGGAATAATGAGTGACTGCTGGGTATGATGCTGTAGATGACATGAAAACACACCATGGTGGAATTATGATCCAATAGGAGATGAAAGAATTACAATGTCATCAGGCACCAGGCAGAACTGAGAAACATAAGTTGAAATAGAAAGTGCAAGTAAATGACATTGATTATTGAGATGTTTTAATGGTGATACTGATGAACAAATAACATTATATATTGTTTATAGTTATATACAATAAATATCTGTGTGATATATATAGGCCTCACTAATAGCCTACACCAGTTCACTAGTCTTTCTCCAGCAGGCAACTGGTCATTCAAATCCTGTCTATGACACAGGTCTGGCTGGTCTGCCATGTTTGTTCCCATGGGTGAACTATAATGAGGGTTGTAGATATGGATTTTCTTTTTCATACATGTATGATTAGTGACCCATAGCATTGTTAACAATAAAATAGCTATACAATGATGTAGCAGAGCATTACTGGACACCATGGAGTATGTATCACAAAGACCCAGGAATGTATTTTCAGGCTAAAAAGGTGGCATCATTATAGTTGTATCACTAGTTTTACATTGACGTAATCACTTTCCAGGTTTCCATTTACTGATTGGTATTCCTGTGTAGCAGAAAGATAATCCTAAAGCTTGAAGTTATTAATGTTATGTTTATTAAGACAGTAGTGATACTCCTTATTCCAGGGTGTTGACACTGTGCCACAGCATAGCTTTAGTACTTAGTTTGTAACAACTTCAGTGTTACAGGTTAGCAAAAGTGAAAACTATTTTTCCTGTATAGTTTTCAAATAAAACCCATCTGTTTTTGTATTTCAAACTAGTTTATATACCTATAACCCCAATTTCAGACCCAGTTACTGTAAAAATAAGATTTTTGTCATTGTAGATTTTAGTTGTGCAGTTATTAGTTACAAGAAGTTATCACCAGATAGTGCTGTTTTAGAGAAATGTGTCTTTGTGTCTGGGTGCCAAAATTCTAGAAGAGTTTGCTGTCTTTCTTCTTTTGTCTGTGATTCTCTGCTGTGAAGACAGTCAGTCAGACAGACAGACTGACAGACAGAGGTCAGTGAAGAAGATGACTGAAACTAATACAATATATTCCACTGAAAAGCCAAATCCTAACTTAAGATATCTACCAATAACTCAAACTTGCATCATGACATGCAATCACATCAATAGGGGATTGGGGAGAAAGTTGACATTGGTGTTTCAAAGACACCCAGAGAGATATTGACCTGTTTGATTAGTGAGGGAGAAACCTCATTCCTTTGGAGCAGTGTTGTGGGAGGAGTTGGAGCCAACATCAGAAGCTACAAGGAAAACAGACACAACCGCATTCTAAAATGGATTCATTCCAACACAATATATCCAAAGTCAGAAGATAAATGATGAACAACTACAAGATGAAGCATTTTCTTTCAGTTTCAGTGATGACGTCAGAAGCAGAAAAAAAGGCAGAAAGAGACATAAAGTGTGTGTGTGTGTGTGTGTGTGTGTGTGTGTGTGTGTGAGTGAGTGAGTGAGTGAGTGAGTGAGTGAGTGAGTGAGTGAGTGAGTGAGTGAGTGAGTGAGTGAGTGAGTGAGTGAGTGAGTGAGTGAGTGAGTGAGTGAGTGAGTGAGTGAGTGAGTGAGTGAGATACTAGAACTAGATGATGCTTCAGTGTGTCGGCCATCTTCTGATTGAGGATAGATAGACGTATGAGAAAGAGAGAGACAGAGAGAGACAGAGAGAGAGAGAATGCGTGTGTGTGTGTGTGTGTGTGTGTGTCTATTAATGATGGGGGGGAAAAATGATACAGTTACATATCGGGATAATAGTATATTTTTTTACAATATATCGGATCGTTTTATTTTTGCGCAAGTTTGTTGTACCTGCACTAAAACTACAGTATTTTTCCTTCATAGCTTTTCATTCATCTTCTTTTTAAATAGGGAGCCATTTCGTCTTCAGCACTTTTACTGATCAAAACTCGTATTATCATGTCTCTCTCTTGTCCCTCTGCAGCAGACATGATGAGCAGTATGTTTGGAACATCGAATCGCAATAAAATCACAGTATCGAATCATAATACATAAACAATCTTGAGAATCCCAATGCGTATCATATCGGCACCTAAGTATCACGATAATATCGTATTATGAGGTCTCTGGCAATTCCCAGCCTTGGGCCTATGACTGTGCATGTGTGTACGTTTCAATGTGTCCTTGAGTGTCTCTATGTAGGAGAATTCCTGTATGATGCGCATGAGTTTGTTCGTGGTGTAATTGGCAGTGGGTGGTGGTATGTGAATCATATTGAGGGAAGTAGTACATAAAACATTGATTTTGGTATTTTGATGGATGTTATTACATTATTCATCCCAAAAGTTATTCCTCATCGGTTAATGTAATAACCACCGGTTAATGTAATAACTTATTACATTTAGCGGAAAACAATATAACCTTAACTGTTCAACATTTTATTATGTTAACCGGCAAGTTATTAAATTAACCAGTTTTGTTACATAAAAAATGTAAAAGTTATTACAAATAGAAAAGTTATTACATTAACCAGTGTTATTACATTAACTGTTGTTACAAGACCTAATCCTAGCACAAGATGGATAAAACCCTTCATTTTAACGTTGGCCCCTGAATTCCTGATGTGTTTTCTCAGCCAATCTTTCCCTCTTGAGGCATCAGGCACAAATTATCAGAAAAAAACAATATTAGCTTGTATATAATTTTTGAACCAATTCTAATTGAGCTAGCTCAAGCACCAGTAGCCTAAAATCTGTGTGGAACCAACGAGCAAAGCTTGATAAAAAAATACAATGTTTTACGTAGCTGAATGTAAGTTGTATGAATTTCAATCAACCATTAGGCCCAAAACAGTGTCTCCAGAGAGTGCATGCAGGTTCAAATATAGTGACAAACTAAAGGCCTATAAATGACCAACGTCAATAATGTTCATTATTACTTATGTCAATATCTATGTCAATACCTCACATGACCCATGGAAGTCTAGATTAGAGTATGCTGATTCATTGTCATGGTCATCTGCACTAGTGTTTCAGGCTGTTGTTCATCTCTGTTCTATTCCTCCTTCTGTTACACTGAGATCATGTATCTAAACAGAGCAGTGTCCCAAACAGCACCCCCCCCAGCACGGATATGAGTTCGTAGGTCTCAGTGTCAGTTTGTCATGAAAACAGAGCCACATGTTGCAGAGGCAAATGAGGACAGACATACAGACAAGCAAACAAATGTAAAACTGTATTTGGTCTGAAACAGAAGAGAATGTCTGATGACAGTCATAATGTAATTAAGTCTGTGATCGTTATATGGCTTTAATGCAGAAACATACAGTAAAAGGCCACCACCTCACTGAGAGGACCTAACACTCTTTAGAATGACCTGTATTATGGTCAGACTTGTGAATGAGAAGCCATATCTTGTTATTTGCCAGGTTCATGTAGTTATATTGTAGGTCCCCAGCTCTAAAATGTACTACAAAGCGTTGACAGGTCATTCTTTGGCGTATATCAGACGTATTGGGATAAAGGAAAAAATACAAATAGTCTGTGACAATTGACAATAAAGTAATATATTTCTCATCTAAGACAAGCCAGTCTAGATAACCTGCAAGCGTCTTGTGGTAGGCCTACATACAGGGAGGTCTTCCAGCAATCTGCTGCTGTAGGTTAAGTTCTTACAATGGCCTTGACTCAAATCAATAACATGGGAGGAGGATCACTTTGATGTGAAAGAGGAGAAACAATGTATTCTTCCTATGGTATTCTCAGAGGGCTTGTGGTTTGGGAGAATTGCACAATGGAGCTATCTTAGGTCGTGTCTACACTTGACACTTACATGCAACTTCTGCTATCAGAATACGAAGATCACATTGAAAAGACAGGTCTAGACGCACAAAAGTTGCTTTGTGGTCGAAACAGTAGTTGCATGTGTTAGCTGGCCTCATAAATGCTAGCCAGCAAGCTAATATTTAGAAAAAAAACACTTTTGTTTGGCTAGAGTTATCCTAACCCGTTTGCAATCCCTTTAGCATTGCTTGCTAGCTTGCTGGCTAGCTACTGAGGTTAGCTGGCTAGTTAGCTACAGTAGTTAGCTACTGCCATCAGTTGTTGTTGTGTTATTATCATATTTAGCCTATTCCACCGTTTGTAGAATGCATACTGTCATTTGAATATAGTGCGGGAAAAGGCAATCCGAACACACTGTGGACACTGTAGACACATTTAAATGTAGGTGTAGAAGCATGACGCGTTCAGAATTCCATGATCAGAACTCTATGATCAGAATACTAAATCGGCATGAACTGTCAAGTCTAGACACGGCCTCAGGCTATACATGGTTGTACATATCCATACTGCTGAGTGGGATACTTTGCATTGATAAATATGATTTGTTTGTTATTGTCATGAACATACAATATTGCTATTCAACAAGGGTTTTTTGTCTCCCTCTATATAAATACGTATATACTAAATGAAATACAGTGTCAGTAGATAATAGATGTAAACTCTTTGACCATGTTGTAAAGTAACTACAGCACTAACCAGGTCTCATCTTATTGTTCACCAGTAATTACACATTCTCTACCAGATGGAACCATGTTCTGGAATTCTTGCCCACTCCCACAGTGTGTTCTGGTATGTGCGTGACGGGAAAAACCAAAGCAAGTTCAGTTTGTGAATGGAAAGTCCCTGAAATGAACAATAAAAGGGTCAAAAACCAGCCGTCGCAGAGGCTACAGTGAAGGATAAACAATGCCACAGTGCCATCTATAGGTAGACTGTATCTCTCCTCACTTCTGTTTCAGAGAAATCACCTGACGAGTCATTTTACATTTGGCTGTCTGTCAGGTGAAGTTTCCCCTAGTTATAGATCTAGGATGAGCTTCCCCTATTAGATCTGATTTATTCTGTTAATTGCATGTGTACAAATATTTCAGCAAGATTACATTTTGAATGACATTAGAAGCTTAATAGGATCACTTAATTATATATATTGTATAATTACTATTTTTTGCCAATACAGTAACCAAATGTTTGCTATGGTGTTATGTTTATTTCACACATAAAAAATAATAATGAGTGACTGCTGGGTATGATGCTGTAGATGACATGAAAACACACCAGTGGAGGAATTATGATCCAATAGGAGATGAAAGAATTACAATGTCATCAGGCACCAGGCAGAACTGAGAAACATAAGTTGAAATAGAAAGTGCAAGTAAATGTCATTGATTATTGAGATGTTTTAATGGTGATACTGATGAATACGTTTAATTATAGGGGGTTCCTGGGGAGAGGTTTGAGAACCACTGATATGTAGGCTTCACTAATGCTTACATAGTCTACACAAGTTCACTAGTCTTTCTCCTGTAGACAACTGGTCATTCAAATCCATACAGGTCTGCCTTGTCTGCCATGTTTGTTCCCATGGGTGAACTATAATGAGGGTTGTAGTTGTGTGTTTTCTTTTCCTACATGTATGATTAGTGATGACAGTAACTGTGTCTTAACAGCCCTGTTGTTGACTGGCCTGAGGGGTCAAAGGTCAAGTAACTAGATGAGCTGTGAGGACTACAGTAAAGTCTATGTACCAGAGAATGAAGGGGACGGTATCTGATGAGGTGTGATGTCATCAGATCATAAATCAACCATATATACACATTTATGATTGTAATCCTCAACCTAAGAGTTACATAGAAAAATAAATCACAGAAAATATATTTTTTAAATAGCCTGGGTACTGTTTCTGCTCTCTTACCAACTCTTTGGCATGATAGCACAAACCTACTGGCACTCAGGCCACCCCCAATGTGTCTGTTATAAAACTGTAACGATATGAGAAAATCATTTGTACAGCATTGTTAACAATAAAACGGCTATACAATGACGTAGCAGAGCATTACTGGACACCATGGAGTATGTATCACAAAAACCCAGGGATATATTTTTTGCCTAAAAAGATGGCATCATTATAGTTTTATCACTGGTTTTACATTGATGTTAACAATTTCCAGATTTTTTGGGGGGTTAGTATACCTGTATAGCAGAAATAAAATCCTAAAGCTCCAAAAAGCTAAAAGTTATTAATATAGTCTTTATTAAGACAGTAGTGATACTCCTTATTCCAGGGTGTTGACAGAGTGTTACAGCATAGCTTTAGTACTTAGTTTGTAACATCTAGCAAAAGTGAAAACTTTTTTTCCAGAATTGTTTTCATAACTTGTCATCTATTTTCAAAATGTGGGAGACATCATCACATCGCAACAGAAAAGATACATCCTGATATTTATTTCACGAGTATGTAAATCCGAATGAATCAAAAACAGAAATACATCAAGACAGTGTTAATAAACCAATAGAAACAGATTTAGGTGAATAAATTACACTTTATTTTACCCTTTAAAACCCCATCTGTTTTTGAATTTCAAACTAGTTTAAATAACAATAACCCCAATATCAGACCCAGTTACTGTCAGGCTGTGTGCGCTACTGGTGTAGAAGTCAGGTGCAGGAGAGCAGAGAGTTGTGATCAGGCGCCCACTTTATTCGGCAGAACTAAAACTACTGACGGACATAAACAATCCTCCAGCCGAAAGCAAAAGCGCAAAGCGTGACAAAGTCACAAACTAATGCAAAACATGTACAACAATAAACATACTCCGGGTAAAACATATACCTGGGGAAAACCAGTTATGCGCGTCAATACAAAACACGTAACAAAACAATTACACAAAGACATGGAGGGGAACAGAGGAATAAATACATGCAGTGTGATTAGGGAATGTAAACCAGGTGTGCAGGGAACCAGACAAAACAAATGGAACAATGGAAAGGTGGAGCGGCGATGGCTAGAAAGCCGGTGACGTTGACCGCCGAACGAACAAGGAGAGGGGCCGACTTCAGCGCAAGTCATGACAGTTACTGTAAAAGCATGACTTTTGTCATTGTAGAGTTTAATTGTGCAGTTATATAAGACTTTATCATGAGATAGTTTGGTTTTAGAGAAATGAGTCTTTGTGGCTGGGTGCACATTACTTTGACTCAAATTCTAGAACAGTTTACTATCTTTCTTCTCTTGTCTGTACTTCTCCCCGTGAAGACAGCCAGACAGAGGTCAGTGAAGATTGCTCAAACTACAGTTTTTTTCCCCAATCATTTTGGAACCATTTTCACAAGTATGCGGTAATGTAACAGCTGTCGTATTGCAGAGAGGACCAAGGCGCAGCGGGTTGCATGTTCATCTTTATATTTATTGTGAACACGAGAAAACAAAGAACGACAGTTTCACAGGCTACAAAAAACAGCAGTGCGAAATACAACTACCCACAATTAACAACCCCAAACACATACCTATATATAGGACTCTCAATCAGAGGAAAATAGAAACACCTGCCTCCAATTGAGAGTCCACACCCAAACCTAAACATAGAAAAACTAAACTAGACAGAACGTAGAAAATACAACCTAGAACATACCCAACACCCAGAACTAACAAATCACACACCCTAAACACAACCAACCACCCCGAACCAACCAAAACAAATACCCTCTGCCACGTCCTGACCAAACTACAATACAAATAATACCTAAACTGGTCAGGACGTGACAGGTAATTTGTACATTATTATGAGGATTATAATTAATGGACATTTTGTATGGGTCGATACATTTTTCGTTAGGACAAACCAAGTCAGAAATTTTAACGTGGAAATTACGAACTTCAGAAACGTTTTTTCAAATACACTACTTCGCAGCAGCAGCAAAAGAGTGATCAAATTAAGATCCTACATCTGTAGTACAAATCTCCAAACAGAAAATCAAAAAGGCAGTTGTTTCAAAACTCTAAGCACATTTTCAATTGACTAATGTCACGCCCTGACCTGAGAGAGCCTTTTTATGTCTCTATTTAGGTTTGGTCAGGGTGTGATTTGGGTGGGCATTCTATGTCCGTGTTTCTATGTTTGGGATTTCTTTGTTTCGGCCGGGTATGGCTCTCAATCAGGAACAGCTGTATATCGTTGTTGCTGATTGGGAGTCATACTTAGGCAGCCTGTTTTTCCTTTGGGTTTTGTGGGTAGATGTTTTCTGTTTAGCTACTTTGCCTTATGGAACTGTGTAGTCGTTGTTTTGTTTATTTTATAAGTGTTCACTTTTCTTAAATATTAAAAAGATGAGCATTCATATTCCCGCTGCGTTTTGGTCCTGTGTTCACGACGACCATTACAACTAAGTACAACACACAAAATCATACTGTCACTTTTTCACCAAACTTAATCAGTTTAATCTAGAAATTCAAAAAAATCACATTGCAATACATGTTCATATATAATAATTGCCTTTCACAATTAAATGTTCACATTACTTTTGATATGATTGTCTTCTTTTGTTAAAATACATTTTAATATTACTTAATCCGACTGCTCTTTATTGATGATCACTTAAATGTTTGATAAACCTATAGATTTGACATTTAAACTGGTTTGTCTACTACAGATTGAGAACTGCATAATGAAAATGTACAGTATGTCTGTAAAGTAGAAACATAAAAAGTATGATATACAGTTGAAGTCGGAACTTTGTGCATGACACAAGTTATTTTTCCAACAATTGTTTACAGACAGATTATTTCACTGTATCACGATTCCAGGGGGTCAGAAGTTTACATTGACTGTGCCTTTAAACAGCTTGGAAAATTACATTAAATGATGTCAGAAGCTTCTAATAGACTAATTTACATAATTTGAGTCAATTGGAGGTGTACCTGTGGATGTATTTCAAGGCCTACCTTCAAACACAGTGCCTCTTTGCTTGACATCATAGGAAAATCAAAAGGAATCAGCCAAGACCATAGACAGAAATTTGTAGACCTCCACAAGTCTGGTTCATCCTTGGGAGCAATTTCCAAATGCCTGAAGGTACCACGTTCATCTGTACAAACAATAGCACGCAAGTATAAACACCATGGGACCACGCAGCCGTCATACCGCTCAGGAAGGAGACACGTTCTGTCTCCTAAAGATGAACGTACTTTGGTGCGAAAACTGCAAATCAATCTCAGAACAACGGCAAAGGACCTTGTGAAGATGCTGGAGGAAACAGGTACAAAAGTATCTATATCCACAGTAAAACGAGTCCTATATCGACATAACCGGAAAGGCCGCTCAGCAAGGAAGAAGCCACTGCTCCAAAACCGCCTTAAAAAATCCAGACTACGGTTTGCATCTGCACATGGGGACAAAGATCGTACTTTTTTGGAGAAATGTCCTCTGGTCTGATGAAACAAAAATAGAACTGTTTGGCCATAATGACCACTGTTATGTTTGGAGGAAAAAGGGGGAGGCTTGCAAGCCAAAGAACACTATCCCAACCGTGAAGCATGGGGGTGTCAGCATCATGTTGTGGGGGTGCTTTGCTGCAGGAGGGACTGGTGCACGTCACAAAATAGATGGCATCATGAGGAAGGAAAATGATGTGGATATATTGAAGCAACATCTCAAGACATCAGTCAGGAAGTTGAAGCTTGGTCGCAAATGGGTCTTCCAAATGGACAATGACCCCAAACAAACTTCCAAAGTTGTGTCAAAATGGCTTAAGGACAACAAAGTCAAGGTATTGGAGTGGCCATCACAAAGCCCTGACCTCAATCCTATAGAACATTTGTGGGCAGAACTGAAAAAGCCTGTGCGAGCAAGGAGGCCTACAAACCTGACTCAGTTACACCAGCTCTGTCAAGAGGAATGGGTCAAAATTCACCCAACTTATTGAGGGCAGCTTGTGGAAGGCTACCCGAAATGTTTGACCCAAGTTAAACAATTTAAAGGCAATGCTACCAAATACGAATTGAGTGTATGTAAACTTCTGACCCACTAGGAATGTGAGGAAAGAAAAAAAGCTGAAATAAATAATTCTCTCGACTATTATTCTGACATTTCACATTCTTAAAATAAAGTGGTGATCCTAACTGACCTAAGACAGGGAATTTTTACTAGGATTAAATGTCAGGAATTTAAATGTATTTAGCTAAGGTGTATGTAAACTTCCGACATCAACTGTATACTCAAATGTACTACTATGATGATGACTTATAATTTTACTTCTCAGTAAGTTTTTAAAAAAATCTGATAATGACAAGATCAGAGATGTACTGTATGTAACAAATCATGTCGAAGTTTATTGGTTGTGTACACAGATTAATGGATGTTACCGCAGGTACAGTGAAATGCTTGTGTTTCTAGCTCCTACAGTGTAGTAATACAATATCAATACAATACCAATATGGTAATTATTCAGAACATCCAAAACAAGAAAGAAATGCATCCCCTATACAGTAAACATGTATCCAAAATAAAGTTGTAGGGGTCTTTTTGATGGGGGATTCACACTGTGTGACGATCGTCGTAAGGAGTAGAGGTGCAGCGTGGTAAGTGCTCATTATTATCTTTATTTAACCAAGAACACTAAAACAAAACAATAAACAACGGAAAACAAACGTCACCTTCTGCAGGCTAACTGAGCTGTACAAAAACAAGATCCCACAACTGAAAGTGGGAAAAAGGGCTGCCTAAGTATGATTCCCAATCAGAGACAACGATAGACAGCTGCCTCTGATTTGGAACCATACTGGCCAAACAACAAAGAAATAGAAAACATAGAATGGAACATAGAACTACAAAAACTAGAATGCCCACCCAAATCACACCCTGACCTAACCAAAATAGAGAAATAAAAGGGCTCTCTATGGTCAGGGTGTGACACACTGCTTTAACAAGATTCCAATGGCCGATACAGTACTGTAATACCATAATATATACCAGTACTATGACTACGGCTAACTACACTAAGCAAAACTATGAATTCAACATGCAACAATTTCAAAGATTTAATTGAGTTATAGTTCATATAAGGAAATCAGTCAATTGAAATACATTCATTAGGCCCTAATTTTGGGATTTCACATGACTGGGAATCCAGATATGCATCTGTTGGTCACAGATACCTTAAAAAAAAGCTAGGGGCGTGGATCAGAAAACCAGTCAGTATCTGGTGTGACCATTTGCATCATGCAGCACGACATCTTCTTCACATAGAGTTGATCAGGCAGTTGATTGTGGCCAGTAGAATGTTGTCCCACTTTTCAATGGCAGTGCGAAGTTGCTGGATATTGGCTAGAACTGGAACATGCTGTCGTACACTTCGATCCAGAGTATCCCAAACATGCTCAATAGGTGACGTGTCTGGTGAGTATGCAGGCTATGGAAGAACTGGGACATTTTCAGCTTCCAGGAATTGTGTACAGATCCTTGTGACATGGTGCCGTGCATTATCATGCTGAAACATGAGGTGATGGCGGCAGATGAATGACACAACAATGGGCCTCAGGATCGCGTCTTGGTATCTCTGTGTATTCAAATTGCCATCAATCAAATGCAATTACGTTCGTTATCTGTAGCTTATGCCTGCCCATACCATAACCCCACCACCATGTCAGATGTTCTTTACCATTCGGCCATCAGATTTACCACCAATGCTCCTTATAGGACACATCACTGCACTCTACACTCCTCTGCAAACTGGTCATCTCTGTATACCCGTCACAAGACTCACTCACAAGATTCACTCACAAGATTCACTCACCCCTATCTGAGATACCTACTGCAGCCCTCATCCTCCACATATAACACTCGTTCTGCCAGTCACATTCTGTTATAAGTCCCCAAAGCACACATCCCTGGGTCGCTCCTCTTTTCAGTTCGCTGCAGCTAGCGACTGGAACAAGCTGCAAAAAACACTCAAACTGGACAGTTTTATCTCCATCTATTCATTCAAAGGCTCAATCATGGACACTCTTACTGACAGTTGTGGCTGCCTTGGGTGCTGTATTGTTGTCTCTACCTTCTTGCCTTTTAGGTGTTGTTTGTGCCCAATAATGTTTGTACTGTGTTTTGTGCTGCTACCATGTTGTGCTGCTGCCATGTTGTGTTGCTACCATGTTGTTATGTGGTGTTGCTACCATGTTGTGTTGTCATGTGTTGCTGCCATGCTGTGTTGTTGTCTTAGGTCTCTCTTGATGTAGTGTTGTGTCTCTCTCTTGTCGTGATGCGTGTTTCCTTCCTATAGTTACATTTTTTATCCCAGCCCCCGTCCCCGCAGGAGGCCTTTTGCCTTCTGGTAGGCCGTCATTGTAAATAACTGACTTGCCTAGTTAAATAAAGGTTAAATAAATAAAATCTCCACCATGGGGCACTCTGTTCACAACGTTGACATCAGCAAACCGCTCACCTACACAACTTCACACGCGCTGTCTGCCATCTGCCCAATACAGTTAAAACTGGGATTCAGACCGGAAGTGCACGCTTCTCCAGCGTGCCAGTGGCCATCGAAGGTGAGCATTTGCCCACTGAAGTCGGTTACAGCACTGAACTGCAGTCAGGTCAAGACCCTGGCGAGAACGATGAGCACACAGATAAGATGGTTTCTGACAGTTTTTGCAGAAATTCTTCAATTATGTAAAGCTAGAGTTTCATCAGCTGTCCAGGTGGCAGGTCACAAATGAAGAAGCCAGATGAAGAAGCCAAAGGTGAAGAAGCCAGATGTGGAGGTCATTGGCTGGCGTGGTTACACGTAGGGTCGGTTGGACATACTGCCAAAATCTCTAAAACGAAACAACGTTGGAGGCGGCTTATAGTAGAGAAAGGATCATAAAATTCTCTGGCAATAGCTCAGGTGGACAGTTCTGCAGTCAGCTTACAAATCGCAGAGGTCGGAATACTTTCCAAATGTACTGTATATAGTGGCTTGCGAAAGTATTCACCCCTTGGCATTTTCCCTATTTTGTTGCCTTACAACCTGGAATTAAAATAGATTTTTTGGGGGGGTTGTATCATGTGATTTACACAACATACCTACCACTTTGAAGGTGCAAACATTTTTTATTGTGAAACAAACAAGAAATAAGACAAAAATAGAAAACCCCCAAGTCATACTTTGTAGAGCCACCTTTTGCAGCAATTACAGCTGCAAGTCTCTTGGGGTATGTCTCTATAAGCTTGGCACATCTAGCCACTGGGATTTTTGCCCATTCTTCAAGGCAAAACTGCTCCAGCTTCAAATTGGATGGGTTCCTCTGGTGTACAGCAATCTTTATGTCATACCACAGATTCTCAATTGGAATGAGGTCTGGGCTTTGACTAGGCCATTCCAAGACATTAAAATGTTTCCCCTTAAACCACTCGAGTGTTGCTTTAGCAGTATGCTTAGGGTCATTGTCCTGCTGGAAGGTGAACCTCCGTCCCAGTCTCAAATCTCTGGAAGACTGAAACAAGTTTCCCTCAAGAATTTCCCTGTATTTAGCTCCATCCATCATTACTTCAATTCTGACCAGTTTCCCAGTCCCTGCTGATGAAAAACATCCCCACAGCATGATGCTGCCACCACCATGCTTCACTGTGGGGATGGTGATGAGAGGTTTTGGGTTTGCGCCAGACATTGCGTTTTCCTTGATGTCCAAAAAGCTCAATTTTAGTCTCATCTGACCAGAGTACTTTCTCCCACATGCCTTTTGGCGAACACCAAACGTGTTTGCTTATTTTTTTCTTTAGGCAATGGCTTTTTTTCTGGTCACTCTTCTGTAAAGCCCAGCTCTGTGGAGTGTACGGCTTAAGGTGGTCATATGGACAAATACTCCAATCTCCGCTGTGGAGCTTTGCAACTCCTTCAGGGTTATCTTTGGTCTCTTTGTTGCCTCTCTGATTAATGCCCTCCTTGCCTGGTCCGTGAGTTTTGGTGGGCGGCCCTCTATTGGTAGGTTTGTTGTGGTGGCATATTCTTTCCCTTTTTTTATAATGGATTTAATGGTGCTCCGTGGGGTGTTCAAAGTTTCTGATATTTTTTTATAACCCAACCCTGATCTGTACTTCACAACTTTGTCCCTTACCTGTTTGGAGCGCTCCTTGGTCTTCATGCTTGCTTGGTGGTGCCCCTTGCTTAGTGGTGATGCAGACTCTGGGGCCTTTCAGAACAGATGTGTATATATATTGAGATCGTGTGACAGATCATGTGACACTTAGATTGCACACAGGTGGACTTAATTTAACAAATTAAGTGACTTCTGAAGATAATTGGTTGCACCAGATCTTATTCAGGGGCTTCATAATAAAGGGGGTGAATACATATGCACCCACCACTTTTCCATTCTTTTTTCATTTCAAATTTTTTGAAACAAGTAATTTGTTTCATTTCACTTCACCAATTTGGACTATTTTGTGTATGTCCATTACATGAAATCCAAATAAAAATCAATTTAAAAATAGGAAAAACGCCAAGGGGGATGAATACTTTTTCAAGGCACTGTACATGTCATGTTACACGTCAATTGGAATGATATGGGTGAAGATATTGATAAAGGAGATCAACCCGAGCTAGGGTTAGGAAGAAAACTACCAAATGACGCCATATTTGTAGTTCACAACTCTGTAACAATGTCAGTTGTTAGCCTATTTCTTGCGTACATTATTTAAAACAATCCGACGTCGTAATACCAAAATGTAGTGGTGATCCAAATGAATGAACGATGGAGCAACTAGAATTGATTCATCAGATAATGCCTATGTATGCGGTATATGAATATGAGAAGCCTGGCTTGTATAATGAGTGTATTCAACCCTAACCTACTGTATGTAAGGATTCAAGCTTTCAGATAGTGAAAACTGATGCGTTTTGAGCTCTTGCCAAGAGCCTGTTGGCTTGGCATGTGGACATAACCCCTCTGATCAATCAAATATGGGATTATTCTTATCATTAAAAGGCTCTAGTAGAACAATTAAGCTGTTTCCCAAGTTTACTGAGGAGTATATTCAACCCTAGATAAAAGCCTATAGGCCTATTTATAAATAATTAAGTTCACCAATGTAGGAGTCCTCAATTGTAGTGAGAACATTATGTAGTATGTTTAAGGGATGTTTCATGATTGTGATTCCAAAACAAAAAATGTCAAAATGTTTCAGTGCTTAGGAAGTATAATGGTTCGAATACACCAATGCTTTCTGTGAAGAACTACAACTCCCTGTTTCACATTACATCGCGCCCAGCGACGGCGACCGGAAATGGCGACACAATTCTGTGGTTTGTTTAGACATAGTTTAAACTGTAAATGATACAACTATTTTAAGCCACGGCTTTTGACACCCAACTGTAGACGGAAATGCCATACTATTCATTTTGTACTATATACCCTTGCATAAGATGTAGGACTAACTTGTTCTCGCTTCTTGCATGTTGAATGCAGGCCCTAAATGCATGTACCCAGAATAATGATTTATTAAATGTGCTACTGATCACACCATGGCTCTGAGTCTCCTCTCTCCAGCAAAGTCAATTTATCAGATGTCTACACACAACCCTTAAAGCTAGAATCCTTAGTTGCTAAATCCATTTTTACAGTTAAATGTTGCAGGCATGATCAGGTGCAGAAGTTATTATTTTAATTAAAGATGACAATGGTGATATAGATGTTAAAATGACAATATTTACAAAATAATCTAAATTGATATTTACAAACTCTACAACTAATAGTTAAATGAAAAGACAATACTTTGGAGGAAGCAAAACTGTCTATTCCATTAGACTCAGTTTGGGGTATACCAGGCTCACATCCGGTTCCCCTCACTATGACATAAATGGTAAATGACATGTAACAAAGGCTTGGAACTTCTGTTGCTTGGGAAAGCCTCTGTGGCAGAGTCCACTAAAACAAAAAAGCAGGAAATGTTAGGAACATCACTAGAGTCAACCAGCATCAAGAAAATGAATGACGACTCCAAGTGTACTAACGTTGCCTCTGACGTATCTTTTACCCATGGTGGAGAAGTGCATCAGTCAGGAGGTCAATATGATGGGACGGCGTCATCCCTTTGGTGACCTTCCAAAAGTGCCTCAGATTCGACCACAGCCTCTCCATCTGCAAGTCCAGAAATGTCCACATATCTTGTGTTTCATCTAGAAATATAAAATCATGTTAAACCATGGTAAAAGGGTTATTTGGTTAAAATTTTAATAAATACCTACTGACAATATTAATGATCATGTTCAAGTACTTGACATGGCAAATCATGTCCATAAGCGTGGAAAACTGGCACAACGAATTTGGTCCCATGCTTCAATTCAGGACATTTTCTCAAAAAAGTTATGGACAAAATGTTAATGTAAAATAATATTTTGGGTGAAAGCTGCTATTCAAATGTTAAAGTAAATGAGATCTTGAATAAAAAAGGTTAATTACTTGCACATTACATAGCATCTTACATACAATGTCATACATGAAGATGAGATTGATGTTCTTGCCTCTCATCCCCTCCTTCTCTCGCAGCAGGTACACTGCATTTGACAAACTACAGAAGAGATGCATCTTTATTTGCATACTAAATTATTGAAACACTGCAAAAAAGACTGCAAAAATAAATAAATTATAAAAACTCATTATTATTGCATCCCACTTTTTTATCTTTTTTTCATGTTCAGGAAGTGAAGCGGTGCTTATGCTCGCAGGAAACCCCCAACACGCCTATCTCGTCCAATTTTGTTGTTTTGGGTTTGGACCTGATGGCATTGCCCGCTTAAAATCCATGGCAACCCTACACATTTTTTTTAGATCAAGTATAGTACAGTTTTAACGTACTGAGCTGTAGCCTGAAGCAGATCACACACAGTGGTGTCAGGTTCAGTGCCTAAATGGATGTTGCATGAGACAACCAATTATATTACATTCAACATACACAATACCAACATACCGTCTCCAACCTTAAGACCACTGAGTCAAACAGATGAAGTGGAGGGACAACTGCATCATTTAATTATGAATTAGTAGCAAGGTTTGATATCATGAGTTCAAATAATTATAGATTTCGTTCACATTCCCTTCTAATTGTGCATAAGGTAACAACGCATGTTATCCTTAAAATGCAGTGCATATTACATTCAGGCATTTTGTTTTCACTTTACCCCTGTTGGTGGTATGGGCTTACAATCGAATCAATCCATATGGGCTTGGTTTGCAACACTTTGATTCATTACTACATTCCATCAGAGTAGAACATCAACACTGATTCATTACTACATTCCATCAGAGTAGAACATCAACACTGATTCATTACTACATTCCATCAGAGTAGAACATCAACACTGATTCATTACTACATTCCATCAGAGTAGAACATCAACACTGATTCATTACTACATTCCATCAGAGTAGGACATCAACACTCTGATTCATTACTACATTCCATCAGAGTAGGACATCAACACAGCAAATGCATCTTCACATACAAGTAGCACATGGTTTCTATGACAGATTTACATTTACATTTTAGTCATTTAGCAGACGCTCTTATCCAGAGCGACTTACAGTAGTGAATGCATACATTTCATTTAATTTCATACATTTTTTTTTTATTTCCCGTACTGATGAAGTGTGAACAGCCAGGACATGTCTCAGCATCAGACCAGACCAGGGGCAGAGTAGGACTGCTGATCTAGGATCAGGTCCCTCATGATAATTTATATCAACACAGAAATGTGGTTTTGAACTTTTGCAGACAAAGCAGACACATTATAGAATCAGATTATAAAAGTGATTACTTACTGTCCTATGAGGAAAATTGAATGACAGGCATATGGCCCTTAGTGAAACAGCACTCTCAAGCTGCAGGCTGGTTATCTGCTTGAGTAGCGAGCAGACAACTTCAGTCTGAGGCTGGTGTGGTGTGCAAGGCCAAAGCATGTACCTGACCAATGACACACTGGCTCACACTGGCAGAGCTCTACCCGCACATCATGCACTCAGCCTGAAAGAAGAAAAATAGTTAGTCATAAAAAGTTCCATTAAAAAGACACAAATAAACTGTTAACAGAATGGAGTAAAAACTACACATTTTCCAATGTAAATATAAAAAAAAATCTTCAACATATCTGTGATGTGTGACGGCACAATCCACAGTCGGGAATTCAGTTTCACCATAATTCGGGGTCAACAACGTAGAAAACTTTGCATTTCACATACAGTAGTAAACATAATCAACAAGCAGAAGCCTATCTCCTGTTTCAGTAGCGTGAGGCAACTTGATATACAAGTATAACACCTGGACAGGACGCTAGTCTATCGCAATGCGTTACCCCAAATCCATCTGCTTAATGAAGAGTGCCAAGCAGAGATGCATTGAGTCCTGCTTTTTACAGTCTCTGGTGCCTCTCGCTGCATTATTTCTTAATTGTTTTACTGTTCGCTCTTAGACATTCTAATAAAAGCGATCGACATCAAATCAAGTTGCCTCGTTATCTCTCCCGCCTGTATGGTGATCCTTCTGTGTAATCATCCCGGCCTGCCACATTGATTTCAGAGCACCACTTGATTGACCTGGTCAGTCTGTCATGGAAAGAGCATGTTTTGTATACTCAGTGTATATCATTTGAAAATAAAAACAAAATTGCCTTGAACTTGTCACGTAATAACAACATTTTGAACGTTTCAAAAACTCTCGACCATTGTTAATCTCCCTTCCGGGATGGCTACAAGGGAAACTTTGCAATACATAAATAAACTGAAAAACAACAAACCATGACACAGAGGAGAAACAAACACTACTCAAAATATAATAACCCACAAAAACCCAGGAAGTAAAACCCCTACTTAAATATGATCTCCAATTAGAGACAACAAGGACCAGCTGCCTCCAATTGGAGATCAACCCCAAAAAACCAACATAGAAATAGAGAAACTAGAACTAAAACATAGAAATAGAAAACATAGAAAAAAACAAAACACCCCGTCACACCCTGACCTACTCTACCATAGAAAATAATATCTTACTATGGTCAGGACGTGACACAGGCAGAAACTCAAACAGGAACTATACTTGCTAAGGTCTATTCAACGCTGGTCTGACCAATTGGAATCCATGCTTCAAGATTGTTTTGATCACGCGGACTGGGATATGTTCCGGGTTGCCTCTGAGAATAACATTGGTTTATACACTGACACAGTGACTGAATTCATCAGGAGGTGTATAGGGGATGTTACACCCACTGTGACTATTAAAACTTACCCAAACCAAAAACCGTGGATGGATGGCAGCATTGGCGCAAAACTGAAGGCGCGAACCACCGCATTTAGCCACGGCAAGGTGACTGGGAATATGGTTGAAGACAAACAGTGCATGCCCTCCGTAAGGCAATCAAACAGGCAAAACGTCAGTACAGAGACAAAGTTGCTAGATCCGTGATTATCCGTGATAATCCGTGATTGTCTAGAAGGGACTCTAGACAATCATGGATTAGAAAGGGAAAAGCAGCCTCGCCGCGGACACCGACGTCTAGCTCCCGGACAAGCTAAATCCTTTCTTCGCCGGCTTTGAGGATAACACAGCGCCACCGACCCAGCCCGCTCCCGAAGACTGCCCAGACAGCATCCCTAGCCGAGAAGCAGACATATTTAGTCTCTCCCTTTCCCAGTGTGCTGTCCCACTTGCTTAAAGATGTCCACCATTGTTCCTTTACCCAAGAAAGCAAAGGTAACTGAACTAAATGACTATCGCCCCGTAGCACTCACTTCTGTCATCATGAAGTGCTTTGAGAGGCTAGTCAAGGATCATATCACCTCCACCTTACCTGACCCCCTAGACCGACTTCAATTTGCATACCTCCCCAATAGATCCACAGATGATGCCATCACACTGCACACTGCCCTATCCCATCTGGACAAGCGGAATACCTATGTAAGAATGCTGTTCATTGACTACAGCTTAGCCTTCAACACCATAATACCCTCCAAGCTCATCATTAAGCTCGGGGCACTGGGTCTGAAACCCGCCCTAAGCAATTGTGTCCTGGACTTCCTGACGGGCCGCCCCTAGGTGGTGAAGGTAGGAAACAACACCTTCCCTACGCTGACCCTCCCCTTCACTATGTTGTGGCCACACATGCCTCCAACTCAATCATCAAGTTAGCAGACAACACAACAGTAGTAGGCCTGATTACACCCGGAATACCATCTGCTAAATATGTGTATGTGACCAATAAAATGTAATATGATTTGATTAGTAAGAGGAAGTCCAGTCGCAGGTAGTGGGAGAGGATGGAAGTAGGTGAAACTGGGCCGACATTCTGCAATTTTTTATAGACTTGACGCTTTGCCAAAGTTTCCCCATTTTTTTTTTAAGGAGTGCCAGGTAGAATTCAGTTTGTGCACACGCACACTTAACAGAGGAGGCGTTCCTTAATGGAAATATGCAAATACCAGCTACAACACGGCAATAGGATCTCGCTACCTCCTTGCTTGTTCTGACCACTATGCTTGATTTGCTCCCGCTGTAAACGACACAGATAAACTGTCTTGGGTTAGTTATAAATGTCTTGTGCTGAACGAACAGGCCTACCTCGTTGCAGCTCGTTTGCTTGCACTTAGCTATACTTAGAGCTAAGTGTTAATGATATAAGAACAAACATTGTGAATTTACTGAACATAAATGTAATAATGTTTGTGTGTGGTTCAAAAGTCTAAACTTATTTCGGTATTCGTTATTTTTGAAAGAGAATGCGGTTCTTATCGAGTTACACAAATCAACAAGGACGGTATAAGCTGACATATGGAATTGTTTTAAGATGGTTATACCATGAATCAATTAGCTATTTGATTTAGAATTTTAGGATCCCTTTAGGTATAAAAAAAATATATATATACTTTTTGGGAGGATAAAATATTGAATTTGGCCTTTACTACTATAGCCCATAGAAACGCATTGAATAACGCATTCATAAATGGCAAAAAAGACAGTCAAGGAACAAGGTTTTGAAGTGTCTGTCCTATATCTAGGAGATATAAGAAAGCTCCAGAAATATAGAACTGCCTCCATACTTCAATACATTTTTTAAAAACTGGTACCGGTTACCTTCAGGCGAGTCCTGTGACACAATATTATCTGCTAAATATGTGTATGTGACCAATAAAATGTGATTTTGATTTGAGGGGGTTGGTTATTAAAAGAGCCTTTGGGTTTGTTGAGCATCGTTGAGTGACAATGGACAGGGAGTGTGATGTGTGTACTACTGCAGTTGCCTTGCTACCACTACAGGGGAGAGAACCGTGGAGAGACCAACCTTCAAAGCCTCAGAATACATCTGACGTCAATCCGTCAGATGCACTCTATCCCTACGGCTCTGTCCAGGGACACACTGCTTAATGGCAGGGTGGCGGATTGTGTGCATGTCCCCGTTACAGAGAAATGTGTATACTAGCTGATTGACAGAGCGCCGGGCCCTCTCTATGCATTTTTTAAACTTCTGGACATCCAGCTCCTCCGCTGCGCGATATCTGAGAAGTCCACCATTGTACCGGGAACATTCGAAATGATCACCTCTAAATCCTTGTGCATCTGCCGCACCAGTGCCATCCGTTTGGTGTATCAACAGGTTGTTTCCACTTAGATGGATGACTATGATGTCAGGGGAAGAAGTAGCATAGGCCGTATGATGGCGCGGAACACTGAGCAGTTCGTCCCACTTCATGTCTCGCTCTCTGAGCCACCTAATATGACAGTCAATAAGGCCAAGGTTGTGATGATTCCCGACCGCCCTGGCACGCCTCTGCAACCAGTGGATCCACAAATGCCCAACAAGCCACACATTCTTCATGCCGACGTCCAGGTTGATGAATGAGCATATGCCTGGAAGCCCGCGAAAAAGAAGGGTGCGACTGGTAGTAGCAGTATAGATGTGGAATAAATAGAACTGCATTCCAATTGAAATAGATCATACCCAAATTCCTTTCTTGCTCCCATGTCAGGGAAGCTTTAAATGTACAATTTAGACTTTTGCAAGGACAATAAACATTGTACTGTATGTTTCTTGTTTTTCTAGCCAACATTCCCATTGAAGTACCAATTCCAATCTGTTCTACCTGCAGTATTTCTATGTGCTGGAGAGTAAGGCGTTATCTCTGCTCTGAGAGGATCTCCTGTCAGACTTTCACTCTCCTTTTTATCTCTGAGATAAGCTAATCTTCAACAACGACTCATAAAACGATTAATCATCACCACAAGACAATTCTGGCTAAACGTATTTTTTACATTGTATTTCAGATTTGTAAATATGTATTTAATGTCTAATGACTTTGTATTTTACAGGTGTTTCTCCGCAGTGTTTGTATCAGGAGTTGCCCAAATTGCTCTTGACGTTAGGGTTAATCATGTTTTATTTTATTCAAGCCCAGTGCTACCACACCTGATTCTACTACTCAGCTGATCGTCAAGACCTCAGCTATTCATCGAGACATGAATAGTAGAATCAGCTGTGGTAGAACTGGGCTTGAACAAAAAAGCCTGCATAAACCTGTAGCTTGTCAAGAGCAATTGTGGCCATCCCTGAATTGTACTTACAAAGTTGACTATATCTGATTAATGTACATTTGGTTGTACATTTTATATTTAGTGATAACTCACTTTTTTATTTTACAGGTAATGTTGCACTAGGCCTTTCTTCAGTAAACTTTAAGGTATATTTTCATGTAAATAATTAATGGGTAGGTTACATGTTATTTGTGTATTTTCCAGGAGCTTGCTCGATTGTCTTGTTAAGAGAGATCAGGGAATTTTTTCCCAGTTTACTCCATATTGGCTTAAATGGGTTTCTGTTTTTTCACTTCCCTATGGAAAATCAGCTCTTAATAATAAATACTAATAACTACATTATTTCTGTTGCCATTGGTCATAGTTTACTTTTACTTCACTTGTATTGCTGTACTCTAATGTTGTATAATAATGTTGCATAATCACCTTCTGGTGTAAAAACCATGGAAATTAAAAACCGAAAATTATGTTTTAAGTGAGAAGTAGTCATTGGTCTGAAGCCAAAACAAAAAAAGGAAACTCACATGAGCACCACAATGCCTATTCCACCCATGCTGTGCCAAGGTTTTCCAGCACACAGCTTAGACCTACTACAGTAGCTATGCTGGTATTGTACTTCAAACTATGTATAAGCTGGTTGTTTAGGATTCAAACCTTTTCAAACAGCTTAATTCATACTTTTCAGAGAAATACTGGACTTCAGTGTCCTGCTATTAAAATTATGTATACTGCTATATATGTATACCGCTATATATGTATACCGCTATATATGTTTAAAATAAACATTTTTTTACCTTTATTTAACTAGGCAAGTCAGTTAAGAACAAATTCTTATTTAAAATGACAGCCTAGGAACAGTGGGTTAACTGCCTTGTTCATGGGCAGAACGACAGATTTTTACCTTGTCAGTTCGGGGATTCGATCTAGCAACCTTTCGGTTACTAGTCCAACACTCTAACCACTAGGCTACCTGTATGTATTTTTTGTTATAAGCCTATTATAAATGTGCATTGTTGCATCACAACCTTTATTACAAAAAAAAATTAAAGTTCAAACATAACTTTAAGCTGCATATTATTTTGACAGAGGTAATGAACTGTCCATTGATCAGCACAGTAATTGAGCATGTTTGAAACACAAGGTGTTCTGATCTTATGCCAATATAACACAGGTAAGCCAACAGTTACAGTTATCGGGAATGCAGACAGGCTCTATCTGAGCGACTGTGTCCAACACACCACCACCTGTTGTAATGCTGGCCACCTACTGACCAAAAGTTATTAGAAAAATTGTTTTCAATGCCATGTATTGCTAAAATAAAGGTTTCAGGGAGGTTTAAGGAAATACAGACATGCACCACATTACTACAAGACAAAACAGCTCAATCAAGCCTGATGGTCTTGTAAGTATAAAAGAAAAGCTTGAAATGGTAGTGTAATGGGATAATGTCTTACAGTGGTGTGTGAAGGATCTAATACTTTACCTTGTGTGCAGTAAAAATCACATCATTGTGGAAGCACCTCTAAGAGTGTGAATTAGGCCGTTTGAGAAGGCTTGAATCCTAAGCAACCTGCTTACACATAGTTTGAAGTACAATACCAACATAGCTAGGTCAAAGCTGTGTACTGGAAAAGCTTGGTAGAACATGGGTGGAGTAGGCAATGTGGTGCTTGTGAATATCCTTTCTTTTTCGGCTTCAGACCAATGCATACTTCTCACTTAAAATATATTTTTTTGTTTTTAATAAAACTAAATATCTGAGAAAATAATTTGTACAGCATTGTTAAGAATAAAACGGCTATATAATGATGTAGCAGAGCATTACTGAACACCATGGAATATGTATCACAAAGACCCAGGAATGTATGTTTTTATGCTAAAAAGGTGGCATCATTATAGCTTTATTACTAGTTTTACATTGATGTAATCACTTTCCAGATTTCCATTTTTTGATTGGTATACCTGTGTAGCAGAAAAATCCAAAAGCTTCAAAAAGCTTGTAGTTATTAATATTGTCTATTATTATGACAGTAGTGATATATTCCTTATTCCAGGGTGTTGACAGTGTGGCACAGCATAACTTTAGCAATTAGTTTGTAACATCTAACAACTTCAATGTTACATGTTAGCAAAAGTGAAAACTCTTTGTCCAGTAGTTTTCATATAACTTGTCATTTCTGTTCAAAATGTGGGTGAAATCATCACATCGCCATCGAGAAGACACATCCTGCTATATATAATATGTACAGAATGTAAATAAAAATGAAGCAAAAACAGAAATACAGCAAAAAAATGTTAATGAACCAATAGAAAAACAATTTAAGTGAATATAAAATTACAGATTTTTTTTGCATTTCAATACTACACTAAACAAAAATAGAAACACAACATGTAAAGTGTTGGTCCCATGTTTCATGAGCTGAAATAAAATATCCTTGAAATTTTCCAAATGCACAAAAAGATTATTTCTCTCAAATTGTACACAAATGTGTTTACATCCCTGTTAGTGAGCATTTCTCCTTTGCCAAGATAATCCATCCACCTGACAAGTGTGGCATATCAAGAAGCTGATTAAATAGCATGATCATTACACAGGTGCACCTTGTGTTGGTGACCACTCTAAAAAGGCCACTCTAAAATGTGCAGGTTTGTCACACAACAGATGTCACAGATGTCTTAAGTTTTGAGGGAGCGTGTAATTGGCATGCTGATTGCAGGAATGTCGACTAGAGATGTTGCCAGAGAATTGAATGTTAATTTCGCTACCATAAGCCGCTCCAACATCATTTTAGAGAATTTGGCAATACGTCCAACCAGCCTCACAATGGTATAGCACGTACGTGTATGGCGTTCTGTGGGCAAGCGGTTTGCTGAACAGAGTGCACCATGGGGTTATGGTATGGGCAGGCATAAATTACGGACAATGAACACAATTGCATTTTATCGATGACAATTTGAATGCACAGAAATACCGCAACGAGATCCCGAGGCCCATTGTGATGCCCATTTTTTAAAGGTATCTGTGTCCAACAGATGCATATCTGTATTCCCAGTCATGTGAAATCCATAGATTAGGGCCCAATGAATTTATTTCAATTGACTGATTTCCTTATATGAACTGTAACTCAGTACAATTTTTGAAATTGTTGCATGTTGTGTTTATATTTTTGTTCAGTATAGTTTAAACACCAATAACATCATTAACAGACCCAGTTACTGTAAAAAAAATTAAACATTTTTTTGTCATTGTAGAGTTTAGTTTTGCAGTTATTAGTTATAAAACATTATCACCATATAGGGCTGTTTTAGAGAAAGGTGTCTGTCCATGGATGCACATTTCTTTGACTCAAATTCTAGAAGAGTTCACCGTCTTTCTTCTCTTGTCTGTGATTCTCCCCTGTGAAGACAGACAGACAGACAGACAGACAGACAGACAGACAGACAGACAGACAGACAGACAGACAGACAGACAGACAGACAGACAGACAGACAGACAGACAGACAGACAGACAGAGACAGACAGAGACAGACAGAGACAGACAGACGTCGTCAGTGAAGATGACAAACGAATACACCGTGTTTCACTGGAAAGACTCCAAATCCTAACTTTAGATATCCACTAATAACTGAAACCTGTGGACATCATCACATGCATTCATGTCAATGGAGGATTGGTGAGAAAGCTGACATTGGTGTTTCAAAGACACCCAGAGGGATATTCACCTGTTTGATTAGTCAGAGAGAAACCTCATTCCTTTGGAACAGTGTTGTGGGAGGAGTTGGAACCAACATCGGAAGCTACGAGGAAAATAGATAAAACCACATTCTAAAATGGATTCATTCCAACACAATATATCCAAAGTCAGAAGATAAATGATGAACAACTACAAGATGAAGCATTTTCTTTCAGTTTCAGTGATGATGTCAGAAGCAGAATAAAGGCAGGCACTTACTGTTGGCCGGAACAAAGCCTGAAACACAGAGATATACGTGATGTTATTATTGACTCTGATGGCTTGGTTTGGTGGAATATTCCCTTATATACTTTACTCTTCCAAATGACGTCCCCAACAACAACAACGACCAGTAGGAGAGCTACCACCCCTCCAAAGATGGGGGTTGGGTCAATTGCACCTGTACTCATCAGAACAGAGTGTATTCATCTAAAATGAACTCCAAGCAGCATCCCTCAATGTCAAAAGTTCAGGGGGTCCATGAGAACATGCAGTCAGAGCGGTAGTGTTACAGAATAGGTGAGTGAACTTAAATTAGGACTATTGGGCATATTCAGTAGGAGGGTTGGGTATAGTGTATATTTCTCCCTCTTACCGATGTTGGTGTTTCCCCAGTTGGTCTTGATCTCAGACTCAGTCAGAACCTTGATGAAGTCCTCCTTGACACCCGTGACTTGAACTACACACTGATACTTGTTGTTCTTCCACTCCTCAGGTGTCACTGTCAGGTGGGAGCTTTTCTGGAAGGTTCCGTCATCGTTCTGGAGAGTCTCTCCGTACTCCACATCTTCATGGTGATCTTGTCCGTCTTTCTGCCAGGACACCATGACTCCACTGGGGTAGAAACCTGTCGCGTGGCAGGTCACTGGAGAGGAGGGGGTCTTCTGGAGCAGAGACACTGACGGAGGGACTGGAGAGAAGGAGTGGGGAGGGAATAAATAGAGGGAATAATCAGACACACAGAGAGAGAGAGAGAGAGAAAATGACAGTGGGTGGCAGAAAAAGAGAGAACATGAATCATTATTCAAAATATCTCAATGCGAGTTTAATATCATGCATTGTGAAGTGACATCCTGATAATAGAATATCACATCATTGCTGTGTAAGACAAGCAATCATGTCATGTGTCTCCGTACCTGTCCTCATCAGAGTGCTCTTCCCATAGTCCAGATACTTCTTCAGCCACTCAATGCAGGTCTGGGTGAGGTAATGTTTATCCTGCTGTATCTGAGCCATGTTATTATCCCACTTGAGTTTGGTGATGAGTGACTGTGGCGTTGGGGCGATCCATTTCAATGTCTTCAGGTCAAATGCTAAGAAATCCTCTCCATCATATCCATACTGATCAAACCCCTCTGTGACTCCAGCCTCATCATCCCACTCACATCCATACATATTCTGGTAAACGTGCACACCTGAGAGAAAGAGAGTGAGAGAGAGAGAGATAATCAACTCTGTGCACTACTCCTCCAGATTCAGTCTGCCAGTGGGATCTATATCATCATGTGTTAGTTGTTCAACCAGACCTCTACAGAGTGATGATGATGTCACAGCTTCACCACAGAGACAGAGAGTTGATGAGGAGACTCAGACAGTGTGGATCTATTCTACACCAGCTGATGTTGGCTTGGTTCTATCTACTGTGTTGAAGATACACACTGTGTTCAGTACAGTAGTGTTATTCTAACTAATGGATGTTGTGTACGACTGTCGTTTTCAGGTGTGTCAATGAATAAAACCCTGTTGATAAATGAAGACTGTCCTCTAGTGATGATGTCAGAGATAAATAGAGGAAGTGAGAGAGGATCCTCTGTTCAGTCAGGAACAACAGGAGAGAGAGATGGAAAGACCATTCGAGCAGAGAAGACCAAATACACATAATCATCATCAATATCACCATCATCACTATCATCATCATCATGTTCTGCTCCTCTGCTTCTCCCTACAGTCCCATCAGATCAGAGAGACACCCAGGGAGGCTGAGGAGACTACAGCTCTACTGTGGGGGACAGAGGGGGAACATATAGCTGGGCCGTGTGGATAACACACACACACACACACACACACACAAGTTCATGCACTTACATTCTAGACCAAAATTATCTTGTGTTAAATTGAACTATGCTCCCCTTTGCTTATGAATTAAATGAAACCACATTTCCACTTGATGTGATACCACATCTACAAACAGGGTACAGAATCTGATGGGGGAATAACACAGGATAATCTTTATCCGGATGAACCATTCTGAATAAAATAACCCTGGAATGAGTTTGGCTTAATTGGCCATGAAAATACTATTTTTACTCGTTGATGTATATTTGATATAGAACTTATTAAGGATGGGGGCATCACTCACCTCCAGTCTGATTGAAGCGTTGCTTGGCAACATCAATGTTGGCTTTGAAGGTCTGCTCGTCGCCAATGGAAGTCTGAGTGTTTCTATTCCAGTAATCAGGGTCAACCGCTTCTTTCATCCAGTCCTGTCGGGGAGTTTCTCTGCGGATGATGCTGTCATAGTACGAGATGGGTTCTCCATTCACCAACCCAACAGTCATAAACTCTGGGAAGTCTGGCATTCCGGAGGTCGCAGTGTACACATAACGCAGTGAATGCATAGCTGTAAGGTAGACAACGTTTTTAAGATTATTAAAATGCTATGATTTAACTCCATTCCAACATTCATGGGAAATACTGGCAGTGTCCAAATACCCATAGGCTACTTGCGTCCTAAATAGTAGGCTGCTTGAGTATGCGAAAAAAGAAAGTTTAATATACTGAACGAAAATATAAACGCAACATGTAGGGAGAGATTGTGTTGGTCCCATGTTTCATGAGCTGAAATAAAAGATCCCAGAAATTTTCCAGAAACACAAAAAGCGTATTTCTTGCAAATGTGTTTACGTCCCTGTTAGTGAGCATTTCTCATTTGCCAAGACAATCCATCCACCTGACAGGTGTGGCATATTAAGAATCTAAACAGCATGATCATTACACAGGTGCACCTTATGCTGGGGACAATAAAATGCCACTCTAAAATGTCCCAGATGTCTCAAGTTTTTTGAGGGAGCGAGCAATTGGGATGCTGACTGGTGGAATATCCACCAGAGCTCTTGCCAGATAATTTGATGTTAATTTCACTAGCATAAGCTGCCTCCAGCATCGTTTTCAAGCATTTGGCAGTACATCCAACCAGCCTCACAACTGCAGACCATGTACGTCGTTGTGTGGGCGAGCAGTTTGCTAATGTCAACGTTGTAAACAGAGTGGCCCATGGTGGCGGTGGTGTTATGGTATGGGCAGGCATAAGCAACGGAAAACTAACACAATTTCATTTTATCGATGGCAAATTGAATGCACAGAGATACCGTGATGAAATCCTGAGGCACATTGTCGAGCTATTCATCCACCGCCATCACCTCATGTTTCAGCATGAGGTGCCCAATGTTACAAGGATCTGTACATAATTCCTGGAAGCTGAAAATGTCCCAATTCCTCCATGGCCTGCATACTCACCAGACATGTCACCCATTGAGCATGTTTGGGATGCTCTGGATTGACGTATATGACAGCGTGTTCCAGTTCCTGCCAATATCTAGCAACTTCACACAGCCATTGAAGAGGAGTGGGACAACTTTCCACAGGCCACAACACAACACATCTTGAAGGAGATGTGTTGCGCTGCATGAGGCAAATGGTGGTCACACCAGATACTGACTGGTTTTCTTATCCACCCCCCTACCCTTTTAAGGTATCTGTGACCAACAGACGCATATCTGTATTTCCTGTAATCCCATGTGAAATCCAGTGGTGTAAAGTACTTAGGTAAAAATACTTTAAAGTACTACTTGGGGTACCTGTACTTTGCTTTACTATTTATATTTTTGCCAACTTTTACTTCACTACATTCCTAAAGAAAATAATGTACTTTTTACTCCATACATTTTACATGACACCCAAAAGTACTTAAGTATATTTAAAACCAAATACTTTTAGACTTTTACTCAAGTAGTATTTTACTGGGTGACTTTCACTTTTACTTGAGTCATTTTCTATTAAGGTATCTTTACTTTTACTCAAGTATGACAATTGGGTACTTTTTCCACCACTGGTGAAATCAATAGTTTAGGGCCTAATGAATTTATTTCAATTGACTTATTTCCTTATATGAACTGTAACTCTGTGATATTGCTGCATGTTGCATTTATATTTTATTCAGTTTCGTATGCAACATTTCTTCTTCTTGTTCGAGATTGGGTTGGCGGATCGCATCCATCTTTTAAGGTGCATACACCGCCACCTACTGTACTGGAGTGGGAGGCCATTCACAGCAGACCTACATTAAATTCTCTTCATTAGTCCTGTTCCTCTGAGAAAGTGAAATAGAGCCCTAGACACCACTTCCCTCTCCTTTCCTCCCCCCCACCACACCACACCACCCAAACTCCAACCCCATCCAGCCTCTCTAACCCTTCCACACAATCTCTCCCTATTTACGTAATACAGTTCACAAAATATCAACATATGCTCCACCGTTTCCTCCACTAAACACTCACCTGTTTCAATGTCTCCCTATCATCCACAACAAACCGTAGTCTACTCCACACAACTTCCTTTGTCCTACATTCCATACTCCCCACATCTTCTGTTACTGACCGGTGCACGCAATAAAATTGCCTCCCATTACTACTAGCATCCCACTCCCTTTGCCAAAGGCCGAGCCCTTTTGCCCAGATCAAGGACTTGACTTCCCTGCTGCCCAGCGGGACCTGAATATCTACCCCCTCTCTCCTCACCACACTCTTATCCACCACATCAGCCTTCTCATTACCCTCCACACCAACATGTGCAGGAACCCAGCAAAAGCTTACCACCACTCCCATCCTCTCCAATCCCATTCATCTCCACAAACAAGTCTCCACTATCCGACCTGCCCGTCTTCACAGATCACCACTCTGAGTGGTTTCACCTCCTCGACCCATCTCAAACCTATAATCACGGCCATCAACTCGGCCGCATACACTGACACATAATCGGTTAACCACTTACAGTGCATTCTGAAAGTATTCAGACACCTCGACTTTTCTCACATTTTGTTACGTTACAACCTTATTCTAAAATGGATTAAATTGATGAATACCCCATAATGACAAAGCAAGAACAGGTTTCAAGAAATGTTGGCAACTGAAATATCACAATTACATAACTATTCGCTCATGAGGCATTTCTAAGTTATATTCTTCAAGAATCAATGGATATATATAAGTCCAAAAATGGATGTAGCAACTACAGATTGCCCCTTTAAGTCTATCAAAAGTGTGTGAGTTTGAGCATATGTCCATTAGGCCTATGGATTGATTTATTTTATCAGCATGAATTAGATTGAGCAATAAAAGCCCCACTTTTATTCCATAGGCTGGGATCCTCACTACGCAGCTGTTGAAAGAGGGTATTTTTCACTGGCTGTCCACTCGTTTTCAAAAACAATGATTGATAGTCAGCTTACATTTCTTGAATTCAACCATTATTGGGTTCAAATACACATTTAGATTTGTGAACTGCCATCCACAACAACCACAATCCGTAAGGCGCAAATAGCTAATTGAGAGAGCAGCAGTGTGATTCACATCAATGCGCTACGTAGATATCAATAATAAGTGATATCCATATCGCCGTAGACCACACCACTGCTGTCATCCTTACCTCCAAGCGTTTATTCAAGTTAGATAATATTTGGATGCCGACAGCAGTCGCACCATTGGAAAACATAGCTTGGACTGTAGCCTACAAAAGCCTATTCCTGCTCTTTCATACCACCCATCAAACCAATTTAGTGTGTCATCATAGTGGTCTCTGACTTGTGGTCGGACTCAGTCAGGTGGAACAAACTAAAATTGCGCCTTTTTCTATGCTGATTTGAATGAATTTAAAAGTAATCCTCGAAGTAATCCTCTAGTTTTTCAAAAGTATTTCTAATATGATTACAATATTTTTGCTGGTAATGTAACAGATTACAGTTACCATTTTTTTGTAATCCCTTACATGTAATGGATAAAGTGTAATCCGTTACTCCCCAACCCTGCCCTTTACTCAGTACTTTGTTGAAGCACCTTTGGCCTCGAGTCTTCTTGGGTACAACATTACAAGCTTGGCACACCTATATTTCCCATTCTTCTCTGCAGATCTTCTCAAACTCTGTCAGGAGGTGAGCGTCGCTGCACAGCTATTTTCAGGTCTCTCCAGAGATGTTCAGTCGGGTTCAAGTCCGGGCTCTGGCTGGGCCACTCAAGGACATTCAGAGACTTGTCTCAAAGCCACTCCTGCGTTGTCTTGGCTGTGTGCTTAGGGTCGTTGTCCTGTTGGAAGGTGAACCTTCACCCCAGTCTAGAGGTCCTCAGGCTGGGGTGAGCTTGAGAGGATCCAACCTGAGAGCTTGAGAGGATCTGCAGAGAGGAATCTGAGAAACTCCCCAAATACAGGTGTTCCAAGCTTGTAGCGTCATACCCAAGAAGACTCAAGGCTGTAATTGCTGCCAAAGGTGCTTCAACAAAGTACTGAGTAAAGGTCTGAATTCTTATGTAAATATGATATCTTTTTTTTTTTTTTAGGTCTGGAGCCTGCTAGTTTTCTGTTCTACCTGACAATACATTTTTTGCTTTGTCATTATGGGGTGTTGTGTGTGAAAAAAAATGAATAATAATAAACTAATAAAGCCGTAACCTAACAAAATGTGGAAAAAGTCAAGAGGTCTGAATACTTTCCAAAGTCACTGTATAGTAGCATAACTTTTGATTTGAACATTAGAAAAAGTTTTGGTGTGTACTAGGTGATTTGATTTAATTTATATATGTTACAGCACTTTGGTTTCTCTAATAATTATGTTGAAATGAAACTAAAAGTATCTCCCGAGTGGCGCAGCGGTCTAAGGCACTGCATCTCAGTGCAAGAGGCGTCACTACAGTCCCTAGTTCGTATCCAGGCTGTATCACATCCGTCCATGATTGGGAGTCCCATAGGGCGGCGCACAATTGGCCCAGCGTCATCCGGGTTTGGCTCGTGTTCTTAACTGACTTACCTAGTTAAATACAAACAAAAATGTATTTGTCTCCTGTCCTTTTTAAATAGGATTGATGGGCTAGGCGGTATAGTTAGAATATGATAGTCCTACTCAGGCTGGTTATAGGCAGACTATAACCCCATTCATATTCTATTCAGAATTTAGAGAACTTAATGAAATTGGAAATGAGCTATTATCAAGCCGGTTAATGCGATGCATGTCTGTTGAATTTGGATAAATCCACCCTCATTCGTCCCCGCCCCATCTACTCAGCCAGTCAGGAGCCTACTGCATACCCTTTACTTAACGTATGTGCTGAATAGTATGCGACGATGAGTATAGTATGCAGTTTAAGTATGTAGTATGCAAGTACGGGTATTCGGATACATATGTAGTATGCAAGTACGGGTATTCGGATACAGCCCACTGAGTGAGTAAAGCACACGGAGAATTACAGAGCAGTAGAGGCTTACAGGAAATTAACTCATGTATAGTGCAAGTTAACTCAGATGGTTAATTCAGATGGAGATATTTAAAAACACTGCTCAGTACAACGCAAAAAATGCAACGCAAAACCATAGTTGCCTCATTTCCAAACTGGGGGCATAGGAGTCCTTCATGGTTCATTTAAAAAACTGCCACAACCTGATTATGCTGTATGAAAACAGAAGAGAAAAATATTAAAAGGCGTCCTGTTTTATTCTCTTTGACAGACAGTTAAGTTAGGATAAATTATGATTAAATTGGTCAATCTGAGAATGTTTGGATTGGTCTTTTATGCTACAACACCGTAATGGCGACACCAAAAATGATCCGTTAGATCGCGGATAAGGTTGGCCACGAGATTGAAGTGGGTCGCAAGACTATACTAACACAAATGGGAGTGATTAACCTTCACTTCACCACTAAGCGCCATGGCAAAATGAGTGATAAGTTTGACACCAAAACTGAAAATTAAGTAATTATCACTCATAGACAGCATGTGTGTATCATTTTTTCTGACGTCAAAATACCTTCCTTCACCGAACATCAAATTAAAAAAAAATGCAGATCACGTTCAGTGTACTGTACAGTGTGGTTAGTTATTAACCAACACGTTCTCATGGAATGTAACCTCAAAACAGACAAGCCTGTTGCTCTCAGACAGTCAGTCACCTACACTTTCCCACAATGATCTCTTTTAAACACGATGTCTTTTCACTTTGGTGACTAAAATAACAATGTGAAAGACAAGTACTGTAACTGTAACTCAAGCCTCCTCAGGACTCTTGCCGACGCTGAAATCTGAGGTATTCTAGTGAAACAATGCTCTCCATTCCATGAGGGTATTATGTTTTATTATTAAGAGCTCACTAGTCAAATAACAGATCATTGCGTCAAAACAGCATGGTTTCCATTAGGAGTTTCCTGCTCTTTTTCAGCTTTATGCAGTTGATAGCAGTGGAATAAGAAACGTGTTTCTTGAAGGTGACAATTCTTAACTCCATAAGCCATATGTACTATACCTTCCATACAGAAAATGACATCAAGATCATCCCATTGGCACTGAGTGAACTACAGTATTGAAAGGGATTATGCATGAGTAGGCCTACTGAATCCATTACTGTCCCAGCAGGTGTGAGCTGTGTGTGGTATTGGCCTGACACCGAATGGATATTACAACTGTTTTTGCATTATTACATACAAATAAGGATTTGCTTAGATATCTTCACCTTCAAGAAAAATGATTGAAACTGAACATAAACTTAAATAATTGTTATTGCTATGCCCAATCCATGACAGACATATATTGCAGGCAGAAGAACAAGGAGAGTCATGTTAGTAAATAACAAATCCAAGGTAACTTACAGACCATTACAAACTGGATGGTTTGAGCATTGAATGTTGATTGGCTGACAGCCGTGGTATATCAGACCGTTTACCACAGGTATTTCTAAATATACATTTTTACTGCTCTAATTATGTTGGTAACCAGTTTATAATAGCAACAAGGCACCTTGGGGGTTTTGGTATATGGCCAGTATATAGGTGTAGCATTTCATCAAATGAGAGGCTTAATTTCAACCAGTAAAGAACGTGAACCAATTCCAGTAGAGAATGTGAAAAGCTTTATTGAAAGAAGCTCATGTGTTTTAAATACATAACACATGCATTATAAATATTATAATATGAATACAAGTTCAATCTGTACTTCAGAGATATCATGATTAAGCCTTGTGTCTTTATAATTCTAACACCATGTCTGTCATCATAATCATCAGAAGGTGAAATGCAAAACTAACCTTAGATCATTAACTCTGGGACTACTATGTCTGTGTTTCAATGTAAAGCATCTCTTCAATAATACTTCCTGTTTGCCCGACCAAGTGACCTCTCACCTCTGATCATGCTGTGCCCTCTGTCAGGCAGTTCAGAAGCGGGAGTGGTTCACCGACACAGCTGATATAACCTAGAGCCCTCAAACTCAACTCTCCACCTAGTCGTCAGTTCCACTGCGTTTCCCCCCCCCCCCCTCATTATTCCCCTCTAATCAGGGACTGATTTAGACCTGGGACATCAGCTGGGTGCAATTTCTTGTCAGGTAGAACAGAAAACCAGCAGGCTCCAGACCTCAGTGTAAGAATTGAATACCACTGACCTAGAGGATTTAAGAAGGGGGGAGAGGGATGAAGTGAGGGAGGGAGACTGTTTTGAGAAAATAAGGTAGTTAAAGAGATTGTTCAACAGCAATCTATGTGTGTGGCCTCACCTGGTGTCCACACTGAGTGGATGCAGAATACTTTATACTAACAAACAAGCACAGACACACAAGGACAAACAATGTAGTGTAGTTACATAAATAATGGAGTGTCTTACTATTCTCCATGGTTGGTCGTCTTGCCTATTCTTTGAAAGCAGGAGACAACTCCTGAGCCTGCTTACTGTACAACACATCAATCAGATTGATACATAAGTGTGTAGGTGTGGGGTGTAGGTTGTAGGGTGTCTTAATTGTCCTAATTCGTTTTCAGTAAGGGTGACTGACTGTTAGTCAGTTTTGTTTTTGTGCAGATATCACCCTCACCTGAGAAGTAGAACGGGAGAGAAACTGAGAATTGAATAACTGCAGTTGACATAGCTAAGTAAACGGAAGAATACTCTTATTGCAATGTGGGTGGCTCTTATATGAGCTTTCGGTTGTGCATAGTGTAGTCTATGGTACAAAGTTCTCCCACACTCACTTGCGGAGTTGTCCCCCATCCTGGCAACATCCTGCAGAGCAGCATACCTCTCCTCTGGCACACAGCAGTGAGCTGCAGGTCTCCCCCTGTCCAATTCACACACTTATCAAGAGAACATCCCTGGACATCTCTACTACTTTTGATCTGGCAGACTCACTAAACACAAATGCTTAGTTCTTAATTATGTCTGAGTATTAGAGTGTGCCCCTGGCTATCTGTAAATTATAAAAATCAAGAAAATTGTGCTGTCTGGTTTGCTTAATATAAGGAATTTGAAATTATTTATACTTTTACTTTTGATAATTAAGCATATTTTAGAAACTACATATATTTTTGATACTTAAGTATATTTAAAACCAAATACTTTTAGACTTTTACTCAAGTAGTATTTTACTGGGTGACGTTCACTTTTACTTCAGTCATTTTCTATTAAAGTAGCTTTACTTTTCTTCAAGTATGACCATTGCATACTTTTTCTACCACTGCCGTGTAGTGCTCTACATGGTAATTGTAGGCAATCGTTTTGAAGGAATCTCCAGTACCTGTAGGAATATGGAAGATAGTCATTATTAGGATTTTACATCACCAGGTCATGTAGTGCTAAGCCAACTACTAAAATGTGCACCCCTTTGAGTCCCCAGGACCAGAACTGAGAACCACTGCTCTTCATTGGGACCTCTTCATCTGCAGACAATTTCACAGCTCTCTGTATCTGAGGACAGAAAACATCACAAGAAACAGGCTTCATTATACTCAAATTAGACCGCAATGAATACTATGTTGCTATTATCTCTGTCCTCAGCTTTTCTTTTTAGGGACTGGAACTACACTAAAGTACCTGCCCTATCCAGAATGGCGTTCTCTCCTTTCTTTGATAGCTAGAGCTGCTATCTTTTCACCCTCTTCCATGGCCGTTAGCTAGCTACCTACAAATATATTTGGAGTTTGTGTATTTAATTCAATGATAAATACATCAAGATAGCTAGCTAATATGATGTTAGGTAGCTGGTGACATTTAATTCACTTAACTAGCTATACAGTATGTAAACTTGGCTAGATAGCAAACTAGCTACTTTGAGTTAGCCTGCACTGTAGCTCGCTATAGCGAATAATACAATGTTTTTAAAAACATTTTCAAAACCTTTACTAGGTTATCCCAGCCACGTGGATGATTGGAGACAGAGCAACAACCTTTGTTTACCACCAGAGCGGTTTAGAGCGTATTACTATTTACCTGTGAATAAATTCATTAAAAGGAGAATGGGTTGAACTATTTACCCATTTAATAACTAGACCTTCATACAAACTTGCTATGCTGAATTCTTGATGCAAAATCGAACGTGCTGCTCTATGCTGCCAGCACACCCACAAGCAAGTCACTCTGGGCGGCCGAAGCAGCACACAGCAATTTACCGCATGCTAGTGTACACAGGCTGTAAAAGTAGAACTATTGCCTGCCATTGCGACCACATGCCAAGTCCCGTAGGTAGATTCATAGAGCTGGAACAAACGAAAATCACAAAGAAAAAAATATTTAATATCTAGTTGACAGAGGTGTGGACTCGGTGTCACATGACTTGGACTCACTCCAGTCACAAATTTGATGACTTGAGACTAGAATTGATAGAAAATAAAATAACTTGTGACTTGCCTTGAACTTGGAGCCTCAAGACTCGGGACTCAACTTTGACTTTAGACTGAACTTGAAATTATCTGACCAGGTTGTGTAATGTTTTGTCACTTATTTTGTGGCACAGTCTTCATGGATTACTCTCCACACAGCCAGAGACAGCATCTTGCAAAAATCATGCAACAGATTGGCTAATGAAACGTACACTTGGTCCCCTGATTGGACGAGCAAACTGTCAATCAACAGGTCGCGTGAGCTAGTGATTCTCAAAGTGGGAGTCAGTCACGTGTGAAACTGAATGAGAAGAAAATACATATTTTAATAGGCTACATAGGTATAGCCTACCATTTGTGACTAATACATTTATCCCTTTGCCTATTTGATTTGGTTACTAACATAGGCCTACGGCATTACACAAACTTCTTGTTTTAAACACATCTAATTTGTGCCTCAGAACCGAAAAGTTAAACGTCTTGATTGTTGACCAATTACCAGTCATAGCATTGGCGCGCAATGGCAGGACACATACCCAGATTAGTGACCAGAAAGCACCAGTTACATTTTCTCCGGTATGTTTATATTATCGATACAAACTACAGTTTAGCAATAGGCTACCCGGCGATATCATTGATAATTATCATATTTCAGATTATATTATGTTACAAATTTGCAAAATGTACAATATGTTACTAATATGAAAAACGTATGATATGTTACAAATTCTAGTTAGGGTTAAGTTGAGGAGTTGGGTTAGCTAACATGCTAAGTAGTTATTTAACTAGGCAAGTCAGTTAAGAACAAATTCTTATTTACAGTGACAGCCTAGGAACAGTGGGTTAACTGCCTTGCTCAGGGGCAGAACGACAGAGTTCTACTTTGTCAGCTCGGGGATTCAATCTAGCAACCTTTCAGGTTACTGGCCCAACGCTCTAACCACTAGGCTACCTGCCACCCCTAAAAAGTAGTAGAAAAGTTGCTGATTAACTAAAACGTTTAAGTTGTCTGTGATGAGATACGAACTCGCAACCTTTGGGTTGACAGACCTTTGTCGCTTGGTCGGGGTGGGTGTATAACGCAATCTGTCTTGTATAACCATACCAAACGCAACATATCATACAAATGAGTGTCCCGGATTCATATTTACTATGTTACGTCTAGTCTACGAGACCAGGCGGCGTTGAGAGGCGGACCCTCAGTCTGTTGCTGTCTCCCTCAGCTGAGACTGACCATCAGATGCAGCCACCATCATATAATTAATAAAGCCCACTATATAATTAATCAGCCCACAAATTAAAATAAATTATTAATATCTTATTTAAATATTTGTCACTTTTACCGGTCCCAAGCCCGGATAAAGGAGGGTTGGAATTGTGACATTTAGAAAAAAAACAAGAATCGACAGAAGTTCATTTGTAGTTCTAAACATATTTAGGGTGTTTTTTTACTCACTTTGTCTCTCCCACTGTCAGGGATTCTAGGAGTGGTGGTTGGAGTCAGGCGCAGAGGGTAAGTATATCGTCTTTATTTTCTCCGGCACAAAACGGTCACGCCAAAACAGAAGGGCGCGTAATAAGAATGACCAACCCAAAACACAGGACAAAACAGTCCGGAGAGAAAATAAGGCGTCAGCCAGCACATCCAAATAACAAAACAGCGAAATAATCCCGCACAAACCTGGGCGGGTTTAACAGGCTTAAATAAACACAAATCAAGAAACAAAACAGGGAACAGGTGCAACCAATAAGACCAAACAAACCGAAAAGGAAAAAGGGATCAGCGGTGACTAGTAGGCCGGCGACGACGACCGCCGAGCGCCGCCCGAACTGGCAGGGGAGCCACCTTCGGTGGGATTCGTGACACCCACGATGTTATTCCTCTCTCATACAGCGTACATCACAATTACATGCACATGGTCTATTATGCAATTTAGGTGATGACGTCATTTAGCGACTTCTAGCGACGTTTAGGACAGCCTTTAGCTACTTTCCTTACTGAGGAGTTGGCAACACTACTTGAGACTCACACTTTGTGATTTGAGATTTGCTTGTGACTCAAATAATAATGACGTTGTCCCACCTCTGCTAGTTAATTTAAAAAAGCGTTGCATGTAATATTAAATATAACAACATATTTTTTACTAAATCCCATAGGTGAATCTAATATTAATAGAAACTTCATACACTGACCTGCAGATGCAGCATGAAGGCTTATGCTTAAGAGCAGAAGGATGAAACACTTCATATCGTCGTTAGCCCGTCAATGCTTTATTAATGTTTAGATGTAGTTCGATTTGGAGTGTTTTTTCTCCGCAAGGCTCTCTGTGTTGACCGCCAGGCAGAAATGACCAGAGAATAATGGTTCGCACTGATTTTGTGCATGTTTCTAGAGTCAATGGGAATTCAGCTAACTCTAGCGTCACTAAAATCTGGGCTGAAGTAAACAGCGAAGGTTGAGTTATGAAAGTGAAAGTAAGTAATTGTTGTGTTGAAGGTTGAGATTCTGCTCAAAATGCCTATACAATATACTGACTAATGCTCCTACAGACATACAAAGTACAGTAAAAGTCTCAATTACAAATCCCAAACACTGAAAACCGTCCTGATGTGCAAACAAAATATTTGCCAACGCTTAATTTTAAGGGGTCCTTCATACAGAGTAATTCAATGTGTAACTACACTATAACAAGTATTGTAGTTAATGGTAATCACTAATAGTTACACTGTAATAACAACATGTAACTGATGGTAATTGCAGTCTATAATTACAGAGGTGTAACAACAAACGCTTGTTACCATGCTTGTTACAAATGGGCAAGTTTCCACTAAATTCAACAATGTATTGTTTAGTTTCTTAGCTAGATCCGATTCAGTAATAACTGTCACAAGGTTGTAATCTCTTGTGGACAGATGCACTGGGTGTCCGAGGTTACAAAGGTTGGCGGCTCAATAGGCTCCAATTACCTACCCGTGAACACGCACTCTTCAAAATCTCCACTCAATGTTGCTGCTAGCACTTGCCCCCAAAAAGTGTACCATATAGGTTAACTTGGCTGCGTTTACAAAAACAGATATAGGTAAACCTCACTGACTAGGGTCCACCATACGCATGTCATCCCAGATTATAATAAAGAAATCATTTATAATTAATGTGTACGTTACCCATTTTGACAACCTGAACCTCCTTGCCATCCAATTGAGAGGATAAATACACAAGTACACCACAGAGTACATGTAATATCTGCATAAGTATAGGTGAATTACTAGGTGTTACACAGGATTTAGCTAGTTAAAATGAAGTGTATCTTGAGGTTTACTTACTTGAAATGATTGTGTACCTACAAAGTAAGTTACCCATTATGAAATCGCCATCCAAGTGAGAGAAAAAACACAATAATACACCACAGATTACATATCTGCATTAAGTACAAGGTTGTCATTAGTTGTTAGACCGGATTTAGCTATTTAAAGTGAAGTGTAACTTTATAGTTACCTATGAGCATTTTCTAAATAATTACTTATTACTCATTACCAAATGAAAATACATACAAAAAAAATATGAGCTTAGAATTTAGTCAACTTTAATGCAACATGTAAAAAGACCTTACATTTCTTATAAACAATAATAATTGTATTGTTATTTTAATAATTTGATTAATTAGATTAAACAAAGATAGAGGCCTACTACTCAATAAAATGTTTCTTCCCATTTTAACATTACAAGTAATAATAGAAATCGCCAACGCTGTGTCTGACTCTGTCTTCTTCTGTTTCTTTCCTGTAAGCATTTTCCCATCCTGGAGTCTGAGACCTTGTGGGAATCTGTGGTAGAGAAATAGTATGTATGACAATTTAGCATTGACACTCTACATTAAACCATCCTCATGATTTCTATAGTTTAGGCATATCGCTATCCAGATAGAAATAATAGTGCTTGCTAACACTAATAAGTTAGCTAGTGTTTAACTACATTGAAAATGAACTAATTTTACTTATAGTGTGTTGGCACAAGTAGCTAGCTGGCTAGCTAACGTTAACATGCTGGGTGTCTCACTTAATACCCTTGGATAACGGATACCACGAGAACAAGGTTCAGGGAAGGTAAGACCATCGAGCCCAGCTAACGTTCGCTAGCTAGTTAGCTAGAGAGTAGTAGCAAAAGTTAGCTAACTACACTATAAATACAAAAGTATGTGGATACCCCTTCAAATTAGTGGATTCAACTATTTCAGCCACACCTGTTCCTGACAGGTGTATAAAATCTATCACACAGCCATGCAATCTTCATAGCCACTGGCAGTAGAATGGCCTTACTGAAGAGCTCTGATACTTTCAACGTGGCACCGTCATAAGATATCCAAAAAGTCAGTTTGTCAAATTTCTGCTCGCGCTTTCCCGGTCAACTGTAAGTGCTGTTATTGTGAAGCGGAAACGTCAAGGAGAAACAACGGCTCAGCTGCTACCACTTCGCTCACAGAACGGGACTGCTGAGTGCTGAAGCCCATAGCCCATAAAAATCGCCTGTCTTAGCTTGCAATACTCACTACCAAGTTCCAAACTGCCTCGGGAGCTTCATGAAATGGGTTTCCATGGCCGAGCAGCCGCACACAAATCTAAGATCACCATGTGCAATGCCAAGTGTCGGCTGGAGTGTTGTAATGCTTGCTGCCATTGGACTTTGGAGCAGTGGAAACTCATTCTTTGGAGTGATGAATCACATTATACCATCTGTTGTTTGGCGGATGCCAGGAGAACGCTACCTGCCCGAATGCGTAGTGCCAACTGTAAAGTTTGGTGGAGGAGGAATAATGGTCTGGGGCTGTTTTTCATGGTTCGGGTTATGCCCCTTAGTTCCAGTGAAGGGAAATCTTAATGCTACAGCATACAATGACATTCTAGACGATTCTGTGGTTTGAACGTTGTGGTAACAGTTTGGGAAAGGCCCTTTTCTGTTTCAGCATTACAATACCCCCGTGCACAAAGCGAGGTCCATACAGAAATGGTTTGTCAAGATCGGTGTGGAAGAACTTGACTGGCCTGCACAGAACCCTGACCTCAACCTCATCCACCTTTGGGATGAATTGGATCACCAACTGCGAACCAGGCCTTATTACCCAACATCAGTGCCCCACCTCACTAATGCCCTTGTGGCTGAATGGAAACAAGTCCCCGCAGCAATGTTCCAGCATCTAGTGGAAAGCCTTCCCAGAAGAGTGGGCTGTTATAGCAACAAAGGGGGACCAACTCCATATTAGTGACCATGATTTTGGAATGAGATGTTTGATGATCAGGTGTCCACATACTTTTAGTCATGCAATGTACCTATGCTAAATCGTCCAGCACAATTCATGTATCCAAAAAAGCAAAAACAAATTGAATGGAAAAAATACTTTCTCCCTCCTGTGTTGACGTTTTTGATCTAAAACACTTTGCTTCTTTTGCTGCAGTCTTGGTTGAATAATGTCTGGATTTTGCACACTGACCTTCTCGACCCTGTTCTTTGCATACTGTTACATGACGTCTGTATCAACACGTGGGCATGTTCAAGGTCATCATTATTTCTAGTGTGTTGCGCAGATGGGCAGATCTTGACATGATGTCTTAATTCCTGGGATAAATAAATAATTACAATAATGCATCCCATCCAAAAGTGAGAATTCTCCTCAACAGTGAAACCCTTGTAAGGTTGCATGATGGAATAAGAGTTTGTCTTATGATTATTTTAAGTGGATTTATAAACCATTATTCAACCAAGCTTAATAGGCTTACAATTTGACAAGCACAAATGACTCTCACAATTTGAACCATAACTTTTTATTACAGTTTTTTTCCAACTGCTTACACACAAAATCTTTTCATGTCACACGATTTTTGAAACCTCTTACTCAAAGTGCAAAACTACACACCAAATATCCAAAACCATAAGCTATTTCTCAGCCTTTGACTCAGTTGTCAATTGCATAAAACACTTTTTTCAAAACACTACACACAATTCTCTACCTAAAACACAAAAATCTAACAGGAAGTGACTTGCTTTCCTTTTCCAAACACAACCAATCAAAATGCTACACTTATTCACCAGATCACACACACAATAGGACAGAGGGCAATTACCAATGTCCCAGGACAGCGTGGGGGTAATATGTGTGCTGCCATCACTCAAAACGGGGTCCTCCATCACAATGCCACACTGGGTCCGTACAACACCGGCCATATGCTCACTTTTCTGGATGCAATTTACACAATGCTTGTCCCTGATTCAGATCAGGAGCCTGCTAGATTTGTGGTTTTATGGGACAATGTTAGTTTTCACCGGGCTGTTCTGGTCCAAAACTGGTTTGCCACCAATCCACAATTTGTAGTTTTGTACCTACCCCCATATTCACCTTTTCTAAATCCCATAGAGGAATTCTTCTCAGCCTGGCGCTGGAAAGTGTATGATCGCCAACCCTATACCCGCATGCCGCTTCTCCAGGCAATGGAGGACGCATGTGGGGACATAGAGGTTGCCTCTGTCCAAGGTTGGATACGCCATGCTAGGAGATACTTCCCTCGATGTTTGGCAAGAGAAAACGTATCTTGTGATGTGGACGAAGTATTGTTGCCAGACCCAGCCCGGAGAAGAGATGAAGCGTAGCTTAGCACTGGTGACTGCCCCCTCCCCCCTACCAATTCCTAATAATTAAGTCTTTGATAGTTATATGGCTTTAATGCAGAAACATACAGTAAAAGGTCACCACCTCAATGAGAAGCCATATCTAGATCTTTACCAGGTTCATGTAGTTGCAGTTTTCCCATCACTGAAATTCACCACAAAGTGTTGACAGTTCATTATTTGGCATACAGTGACTTCAGAAAGTATTCATACCCCTTGACTTATTCCACATTTTGTTGTTACAGCCTGAATTCAAAATGGGTTAAATATATTTTTTTCGACAAATTTTACCCAATAATGACAAGGTGAAATGTTTTCAGACATCTTTGCAAATATATTGGAAATGAAATACAGAAATATCTAATTTACATAAGCATTCACACCCCTGAGTCAATACCTGTTAGAATCACCTTTGGCAGCGATTTCTGGGTGCGTCTCTATGAGTTTTGCACAACTGGATTGTACAATATATATTTTTTTTATTCTTAAAGCTTTGTAAAATTGGTTGTTGATCATTGCTAGACAACCACACATTGTATTCAGGACATAAAGTTAATTTCTTTGACACATTTTTTGCAGTTTTACGTTAGTGCCTTATTACAAACAGGATGCATGTTTTGGAATATTTTAGTCTGTACAGGCTTCCTACTTTTCACTCTGTTATTTAGGTTAGTATTGTGGAGTAACTACAATGTTGTTGAGCCATCCTCAGTTTTCTCCTATCACAGCCATTCAACTCTGTAACTGTTTTAAAGTCACCATTGGCCTCATGGTGAAATCCCTGAGCGGTTTCCTTCCTCTCCGGCAAGTGAGTTAGGAAGGATGTCTGTATCTTTGTAGTGACTGGGTCTATTGATTCACCATCCAAAGTGTAATTAATAACTTCACCCTTCTCAAAGGGATACTCAATGTCTGCTATTTATTTTACCCATCTACCAATAGATGCACTTCTTTGCGAGGCATTGGAAAACCTGGCCTTTGTGGTTGAATCTATGTTTGAAATTCACTGCTCGACTGAGGGACCTTACAGATAATTGTATGTGTGGGTTACAGAGATGAGTTAGTCATTAAAAAATCATGTTAGACACTATAATTACACATGCAACTTATGTGACTTGTTAAACACATTTTTCTTCCTGAACTTGTTTAGGCGTGCCATAACAAAGGGGTTGGGCCTACCGAGTGGCGCAGCGGTCTAAGGCACTGCATTGTAGTGCTAGAGGCATCACTACAGATCCGGGTTTCGATCCCAGGCTGTGTCACAGCCGACCGGGAAACCCATGAGGCGGCACACAATTGGCCCAGCGTCGTCCGGGTTAGGCGAGGGTTTTGCCGGCTGGGATGTCCTTCTCCCATCGCACTCTAGCGAATCCTGGTGGCGGCCGGGTGCATGCATGCTGACTTCGGACGCCAGCTGTACGGTGTTTCCTCCGACACATTGGTGCGGCTGGCTTCCGGGTTAAGGGAGCAGTGTGTCAAGAAGCAGTGCGGCTTGGGGGGGTTGTGTTTTGAAGGATGCATGGGCCTCTCCCGAGTCCGTACGGGAGTTGCAGCAATGGGAAAAGACTGTAACTACCAATTGGATATCACGAAATTGGGGAGAAAAAGGGGTAAAAAAAAAATATTTTTTTTTTAACTAAGGGGTTGAATACTTATTAACCAAAGATATTCCAGCTTTTCATCTTTGATTCATTTGTAGAAATTTCCAAAACTTAATTCAACTTTGACATTATGGGGTATTGTGTGTAGGCCAGTGACACAAAATCTAAATTTAATCCATTTAAAATTCAGTCTGTAACACAACAAAATGTGGAAAAAGTCAAGGGGTATGAATACTTCCTGAAGGCACTGTATATCAGATGTATTGGGATAAAGGAAAAAGACACATCAGTCTCTTTGTAACAATTGAAAATAAAGTAATTTACAGTGCATTCGAAAAGTATTCAGACCCGTTTACTTTTTCCACATTTTGTTACATTAATCCCTTATCATAAAATATATATATTTTTTAATTCCCCTCATCAATCTACCCATAATACCCCATAATGACATTTTCATAAGTATTTAGACCCTTTACTCAGTACTTTATTGAAGCACCATTGGCAGCGATTACAGATTCGACTCTTCTTGGGTATGACGCTACAAGCTTGGCACCCCTGTATTTGGGGAGTTTCTCCCATTCTTCTCTGCAAATCCTCTCAAACTCTGTCTGGTTGGATGGGGAGCGTCGCTGCACAGCTATTTTCAGGTCTCTCCAGAGATCGATCGGGTTCAAGTCTGGGCTCTGGCTTTGCCACACAAAGACATTCAGAGACTTGTCCCGAAGCCACTCTTGCGTTGTCTTGGCTGTGTGCTAAGGGTTCTTTGTCCTGTTAGAAGGTGAACCTTCACCCCAGTCTGAGGTCCTGAGTGCTCTGGAGCAGGTTTTCATCAAGGATCTGTCTATACTCCGTTCATCTTTCCCTCGATCCTGACTAATCTCCCAGTCCCTGCCACTGAAAAACATTCCCACGGCATGATGCTGCCACTACCATGTTTCCCCCGTAGGGATGGTGACAGGTTTCCTCCAGACGTGACGCTTGGCATTCAGGCCAAAGAGTTCAATCTTGGTTTAATCAGACCAGAGATGTGTGTCATGTGCCTTTTACTGAGGAGTGGCCATAAAAGCTTGATTGGTGGAGTTCTGTAGAGGTGGTTGTCCTTCTGGAAGGTTCTCCCATCTCCACAGATGAACTCTGGAGCTCTGTCAGAGTGACCATCGGGTTCTTGGTCACCTCCCTGACCAAGATCCTTCTCCCCATTGTCACGTCCTGACCAGTAAAAGGGGTTGTTTGTTATTATAGTTTGGTCAGGGCGTGGCAGGGGGTGTTTGTTTAGAGTGTTTCGGGGTTTGTTGGGGTATGTTCTATGTTAGTCTATTTCTATGTTTGTTCTAGTTTATCTATTTCTATGTAGTTTATTGGGTTGACCTTCAATTGGAGGCAGCTGTACCTCGTTGCCTCTAATTGAAGGTCCTATTTAAGAGGGGTGTGTTTTCATTGGGATTTGTGGGTAGTTGTTCCATGTGTAGCTGTTTGTCTCACAGGACTGTTTTTCTCGTCATTGCTTTGATTTAGTGTTTGTTTTGGCTTTTCTTCATAATAAAGGAAGATGAGCATACACATTCCCGCTGCGCCTTGGTCCCATATTTACAACGAGCGTGACACCCATATTGCTCAGTTTGGCAGGGCGCCCAGCTCTAGGAAGAGTCTTGGTGTTTCCAAACTTCTTCCATTTAAGAATGATGTAGGCCAAGGTGTTCTTGGGGACCTTCAATGCTGCAGAAATGTTGTGGTACCTTTCCCCAGACCTGTGCCTCGACACAATCCTGTCTCAGAGCTCTACAGACAATTCCTTTGACCTCATGGCTTGGTTTTGGCTCTGACATACACTGTCAACTGTGGGACCTTATATAGACAAATCATGTCTAACCAATTGAATTTGGACTCCAATCAAGTTGTAGAAACATCTCAAGGATGATCAATGGAAACAGGATGCACCTGAGCTCAATTTCGAGTCTCATAGCAAACGGTCCTAATACTTATGTAAATAAGGTATTTCTGTTTTTTAGTTTTAATAGATTTGCTAAAATGTAAAAAAATCAGTTTACCCTTTGTCATTATGGGGTATTGTGTGTAGATTGATGAGGATTTTTTTTTTATTTCATCCATTTTAAAATAAGGCCGTAACGTAACAACATTTGAAAAAGTCAAGGGGTCTGAATACTTTCCGAATGCACTGTTTCTCATCTAAGACAGTCTAGGTAACCTGCAAGCGTATTGTGGTAGGCCTACATACAGGGAGGTCTTCCAGCAATCTGCTGCTGTAGGTTTAGTTCTTACAATGGCCTTGACTCAAATCAATAACATGGGAGGAGGATCACTTTGATGTGAAAGAGGAGAAACCATGTATTCTTCCTATAGTATTCTCAGTGGGCTTGTGGTTTGGGAGGACGACACAATAAAGCTATCTCAGGCTAAGGTCTATGGAGGTTTATTTGGCATACTGGATGGGACCCATTGAAGGACGTACATTGTGTTGGATCTAGCTCCATTTGATAGGAAATTGTTTAATATCATCACATTGAAAAACACAGCAAGAAAATCATATAGAATAGAAATGCAATGGAAAGTGGAGTCAAACAGTGTTGAGGTAAGTCCCACGCCCTTTCCAGTAAGAGCGTCAGTATGCAGCCATCTTGTGTCTATCTATCCTCAATCATGAGATGGCCGACACTGAAGCATCATCTAGTTCTAGTAGCCTATACATGGTTGTACATATCCATACTGCTGAGTGGGATGTAGGACTATGCATTCTTTTCATTTAAAAAGTGTTTTTGTTTCACAATGACTAGGCTACTGAAAGAACTAAAACAGAGCCAGTGGATACTAGCTGAAAACCCGTTGACCATAACTACAGTAACAAACCTACACATCCAACCAAGTCATCTTTGATCATATTTTCACATTTTCTCTCCCCAATGAAAATGTGTTCTGGAATTCTTGCCCACTCCCACAGTGTGTTCTGGTATGTGCGTGACGGGAATAACCAAAGCAAGTTCAGTTTGTGAATGGAAAGTCCCTGAAATGAACAATAAAAGGGTCAAAAACCAGCCGTCGCAGAGGCTACAGTGAAGGATAAACAATGCCACAGTGCCATCTATAGGTAGACTGTATCTCTCCTCACTTCTGTTTCAGAGAAATCACATGACGAGTCACTTGACTTTTGGGTATTTGTCGCTCCAGGGTAAAGATTCCTCTAGGAACAGATATGGGATCAGCTTCCCCTCATCCATTCCAATCCTTAACCATTAGTAAGGAAAATGTAAATCTGACCCAAGATCAGCGTTTTAGGGCAACTTCACCCTACCCCGTCTCGACGTCAAAGTAGAAGTTGCCTCACCACAAATCTTGGATCAGATTACCCTATTCCTTCTTGCCATCTTGTTTCTCTGCATTCTGCAAACAATCAGGCAACTCTGTGACGTTCCAATTCAGGCAGAATGAAAAACAAGCTATTTAATTTTCTATTTAAAAGGTAGCAGATTTCACCTGTTGACTGGAAATACAAGACAGGCAGGGGCTAACTCTTTCATAAAATAATGACCCATCATGTATTAATTCATGCCACTGTACCGAAATCCATGTGACGTTCGTAATTTTCGAACAGAAGCAGCCAGCCAGGTATAAACTCCAATGGTGTGCATGTTCCCAGATTCCAGTTTCAAAGAAATCAAGTGATCTTGACCACTCTGGGGCACGTTTGAAAGTAACGTTAGTGTTGGTGCACCATCTTGTGTTGAGTGTGCATTCTGCATGTTGCGCGGCAAATCATGTTGTGCACGAAGCTCTCTGAGTTTGTAAAACAGTTTATTTTTTCACAACATTTTTATGCAGTTTGTGCCTCATAAAATCAGTGTATTGACTTTTATTGGACACCGCGGTGGTTTATCATTATCTATGCCTCGTCTTGCTATGCGCATGTCTTTGAAAAATGAAAGTGAAAGCAGTTTCTGCAGGTTACAGGGGAAGTCCGAAGACAACATCATATTTCTCCATGCTTTAACAACTTCAAACTACACCAGAACAGCCGATAACACTGTCGAAGACAACCATGGCCAATATTTCAACAATTTACAAGCTATCGTTTCTCGCCTTTACTTACTTCATACACGGTAAAAATGGTCGACTTTTCTTACTGTATTTCCTTTCAACTCTCCGGCATCTGTGGTGTAGATTTTTTAAATATATTGATATTGAACATGACTTCATATATGATACAATTTGAAACAACTGCTGCTCTGTATCTACTTAATCTGTATTGATCAGTGATATTGTATTGATCAGTGTTACTTTGTAGCTTGTATATGCATTGCACTTGGTTGGTTAATTTAGATCATTGTGTGAAATGACAAGCACACATAAACAGCCTTACAGCAAATATGTATTCATACGAATGCAATTGTTTTTTAAAAATGTATTACAGTTCAATAAGCGATTTACAGTAATAGAGATTTACAGTATTTTTGTTTCCACTGTCTGAATACTAAGCATCTTTTGCTCTTTTGATTGCCCTTTCATTACTATTCTTACGAAGCTAATCTAAAGTAGTTTACATCTTCTCACCTATCCACATTGATGCTCTCACATATTCACACAACTTTCTCATCCTTCTCTCTTCCAGTCTATGGGACAAGCTGTCCAGTTCTGGAGTGCTGGTTTGTCCAGGAGAAACCAGGTCGAGGTGGGGGATTCCCTGCTGCAATGATCCAGGAGAAGTCACTACTGTATATCAATACAGACCCAGAGAGTGAAGAAACCAAGTCACAGCAGGGACCATCTGCAGACATCAACCATGATAGAGTCTACTACGTCACTGGTCAGTACTTATCATTATACACTATATAGGACGATCTCTTTCGAAATTATGACGGATTTGAATGACAAGCCAGTGGCTGTTAAAGGTGCACTCAGTCAATTTGGTGTTACAGCTCAACAATTCGCCATCCTCTAACACCAAGCCTCTAATTTAAATTATACAAGACTACAAGAGTGTTGTCATTTTAGGCAGAGCGTTTCAGAAAAATAAATGTTATTTCATTGAAAGGATAACTTCTATAGACAAATCTCCCTCTCTCTCATCAGACCCAGCAGCCATCCTCTGCAGTTCCTCTCTGCACCCACCAGAGGGCTCAGTCCATAAACCACAGTGCGAGATAAACCCCTTCATGCCCCAGCCCTCCACCGTTCAATGGGTAGTCCCGCTCACTGACTCTGCCCACAGTCCTATCTACCTGCAAGCTGACTGGTACTCTGCAGCCTTGCAGGGCCTTGACGGACAGCTGGGCCTGTCCAGTGTCATGCGTGCTCCCACGGCAACCAAGGAACCCACTGGTAAAGAGCCCTATGATTGATTTGGCTGGTGTAGGCCGTCATTGTAAATAAGAATTTGTTCTTAACTGACTTATAAAATATTAAAAAGAAAGTAATTGAAATTAATTTGTCATATGCCATGAAGAATTATAGAATCCGGTGATGTTTATTACTACGTAACGTCACAGATAAAGTAGTGTGAAAGTTTAATGTCTCTCTGCTACCCCTCTCTCTCCCAGTGGTGCTCAGTGTGTCCAGTAGAACCCCCTTGGTCCGTTCCAGACTCGGGGAACCGGTGGTTCTAGACTGTGGGTTTTGGATGGAGGCCACTTCTCCTCTCTCTGGCTCTGGCTTCGCCGTGGAGTGGCGCTACCAGTTCAGGGGTGATGGCCGTCTGGTTCTGGCCTACGACGGCAAGACAGACCGATTTGCCGAGACCAAGGAAAAGAGAGCGGGGCTAGACTTCACGGCTCTGCACGAGACAGGAAATGCATCACTGATCCTGCAGGAAGCTCAAGTGCGCCACACAGGAACCTACATCTGCACGGTGTACTTGCCCTATCTCCTGGCTCAGGTGGCAGTGGAGCTGGAGATTGTAGGTGAGGATAGATGAATACACTTGATTAGTCTGCCAATACTAAAGTGTTGCAATTTTTGTTTTAGAACTGTAGAATCTCAACCACTATGTATAGTATATTCACTGAAATAACTACTGTAACTCCATATACAGTACATTCTCATAATGGTATGTCATGGTCTACTAAATAGCATTAGAAAACATGCCATTTATGTGTATCATCCTCTCTTACCTCATTCTCTCACTCCTATTTCTCCCTCTATCTCTCCCAGAGCCTCCGTCCCTCTCCATCTTCCCCTCCCCGCTCCCTCTCTCCGTGCCCGGCCAGGTGGTGAAGGTGCAATGCGAGGCGTCAGGATTCTTCCCCCTCTCCCTGGACTTCCACTGGGAGTTAACAGGGCCTGACGGTAAGGTCAGGCCCCTGGGTCAGGGCAGCGTGACAGGCCACAGGCAGGGCCCAGACAACACCTACAGCCAGACCTCCCGTCTGGAGTTAGACTCAGCCAAGCTGGACCTTGGCCGTGGAGGGGAGGTCACCTGTGTGGCCGTCCATCCTGGAGGCACCCGGCGGGCCAGCGTCACCCTCAATGTCATCGGTGAGAGTTAATTTAATCGAGCTGCATTGAGTTGATGGATGTTGCCCCTGGGTCCACTGATTCATAGTAAAGGTTAGGATTGGGGTAAGGGAATCTGTGGTTAGGGGCAATTTCTACCTCAAGCAATGTTCTTTACATTCCATACATGGGTCCATATAGCAGTGTCTCTAGGCCTACCAGTATAATAAAGCAATAAGGCCCTAGGGGGTGTGGTGTATGGCCAATATACCATGGCTAAGGGCTGTTCTTATGCACGACACAATGCAGAGTGCCTGGATACAGCCCTTAGCCGTAGTACATTGGCCATATACCACAAACCCCAGAGGTGCCATATTGCTAATATAAACTGGTTACCAACGTAATTAGAGCAATAAAAATAAATGTTTTTTCATACCCGTGGTATACGGTACTGATATACCACGGCTGTCAGCCAATTAGCATTCAGGGCTTGAACAGCCCAGGTTATAATTTCTGATATGCAATTACTTTGATCTGAAAAGTCAAATACATTTGACTTGACTTGACACAACTTATCCTGCGTATGTCTTAAATTTACTCTCTATCTCTTCATCCCAATCAGGTATTAATGGTCCCTCCATTGAAGACTCCATGGCGATGGTTGCCGTGGCCCTGGGGCTCTATGGTTTGATCAAGATCGTCTCCTGGACATTTAGCTCTGGTAAATACAATCGGTTTGAACTAAGATACACAAAAAAAGATGTTGAAGCCGTAAAGCTACAGTGTGAATTTGGATCTTTCGAATTCATTTGGATCTTGTGTGTCAATCTAATGCTTGACCTTTTCTTGCCTTTATAGGGTCCGATGATACTAACTCACAAGAGAAGGTAATTGCACTTTCGTAAATGTCGTCAGACATATTTTGTAGTTAAGTGTAACTACTATGTATCTGTGTATATTTCCCAGCTAACACTGTCTTGCCCAAATGTGTTTTTATCTCAAGCTGTTATCCCTCTAGTTAAAACTCCAGACCCTGGATTATCAATCAATGAAATGTATTTACTATGGATTACTATGTAATATGATGACATTATCTGTTATGTGTTAGTGAATTTTGAATTAGGCCCTTGGATTTCTCCCATTGTCTGTTTTGTTAGTTTACACACTTTGGGCTCATCCTTATCCTCTCTCAATTACAGAAAGTGAAGTAAATGTGGAAACACCTGGGATTCCCAGGTGAGTGTGTAATGGAACTAACAAAGCTGGAATTTCAGGAATAAAAGTGCACCGTTTGTGGAAGGTGGTACATGGAAAGAAGATATTGAGTTTCTGACAGTAGTTGAAAATGAATGATCTAACAAGTGGTCGGGGGATAAAAATATTTGAATAGGTGGCTGATTTAAATATTGACATATTTAAATACGGTCATACAACTGTGAATTCCTCTCTATAAGAACTCAAGAGACTTGTGCACATGAGCATATGTACATATGGATATAGATAATTGTGTGTTGTGTTATTAGTGGTTAATTGACCCTGGAATTAAAGATTGAACCCTGTCATTATTTGTTTTTCTATTGATTCTGAAGGTGAATATAAGACAAAATCCTTTCAATTGGAATTAGTAATTCCCTGAAAGTGTGTTTATATATTGTTTTCATTTTGTTTGTTTTGGGTTATATTTAATTGTATCTTGCCTTGTATAGACGGTATATAGGCTACAGTGATTTTTAGTTTTTTGCTATTGATGTTCCTACCACCACATCAGAATTGTTAGATTAGTGTATTTGCCAGCCAGGAATGAGCAACAACTTTGAGCAAATGAGGACTATTTGTGATGGGATGTAATAAATTCTTCATCTTCAAAGCAGTTTCCCCTTTGTTGAATTTGTGTTATTGGTCATGTGATAAGTAGATAAGAAGTACTTATCATATGAAAATCCTAGGATCTTTTGATTAGGGGTGCTTCTGCTTCCACACAACTTGACTCAAGGATGTGAATACTTACTTGACGTTTTCCTTGGTCATAACCTAGCTGACTAAACTCAACTCCACAACTTAGAATGGAGTTGAGCGGCGACGAGTGTGTGCATCAAGTCTCAGTCAGTCGATTCTTGTAAAAATGTATTCTTTAATGCCTACCCTGTACATGTTTGTCCTGTGTCACTGTGTTCATTCTTGGGTGCTGTAATCCATCGTTTTTGATAAAAGTACCGTTTTATGTGATGTCTGTCAAACTGCACCGTATCCACTGTTTTTCAATGGAGTTGGAAGTTACTTTATGCACTACCACTCCATACTCTTATAAATATATATTATTGAATGCTTACTGTGTTTCTGTGCTTTTCATGATTGTAATAGATTGTAAAAATGCATTATAGCCTATGCCTCCCCAGCCAAAACAATATAATCTAGTTCAATGACTGGTTGCTCCTTCTCTGTTAAAACAATGGCATCCTTGGCATATGTCGCGTAAAACACCACTTTTTTTTCAGCACCAAAATAAAAACACGCAGATACACAGGAGGAACACAGTCACAAGGTAGGCATTAAAGAATGGACATTTTTACAAGTATAGACTGACAAGTGTATTCAGCCCAAACTCGTCGCTGCTGGAGTTGAGTTATTGGCCTAGTTTTAACCATATGGTTGTATTGTCAGTTGCAAGGAGCGCAACTGTATTCGCCTAATCACTCCAAATGAAAGACACATTATTTTTATTTTTGTTATGTTAATGCTATCAATATTTATCGTTCGAGTCTCAGAAAAACATAATAACGAATTGGTTTAAGTAAACGTACTATGCAGAAATCGCTCCGCCATTTCACGGTTGCTAAAATTCTGAAGTTTCAGTTTATGTGATAAAACAAGCAAGTATAATGTAGAAAATAATTTTACCATATATTCTTAAACCGTTGTGAAATATATTTACCATAACAAAAAATATTGTATTTTCAGCTGTTTGAATCTGGTGTTCAAAACCGAAAGTAAAAGACTAAAAAAAATAAGAACGAGAAGCATAGAAATAGTGCACATAGAACAGATCTAGCACTTCTTAAACTTGCTTTCAATGAAGAATGACAGAACCATAACACACATTTATATGTGAATTTGGTCGGGTCGACCAAAAAGTGACATATACAGCTTTAAACAAGCTGACGGGCAAATGTAGGCAATTTGGACAAAACACCTGACATGTGAAACTAGAGTAAAGTGAATAGCCAATGATCGACGATGTTACTGAGCGACAACCAACCAACAACCAATGGTAGGCTTGAATGTTCCCGAGCTCTTCGGGGCGAGACGTTTCGGTATCAAGCGGGTAAGTTGACTATCATTGTTTTGTCCATAGCTAACCGTCTAACCACGGTCTTAAAACAGTAGCTATATTATATACATCTGCATTTCATACACAAAGCTAGTAAAAGTATTTGTTTACATGTTGTCTTTGTCATACCCCTACCATTTTACCCGGAGAAATTGGCGCTTTCCTGAGCAGCCAGCTAACATTAGCTTGTTGCTAACTGAGGTTAGCTAGCTAGCCAGCCAGCCAACAAGGAAACAACAAACACAACAATGGTGTTTGGATTGTTTACTGCAAAAACAAATCTAGTAAATGTGTTTTTTTTCCTGACAGAAGTTTCGACCAGCTCAAATCTTGTTTAATAAAAAAGACTTAGTAATTAACTAGTTAGCAAGAGTCCCAGACGTTAGCCTAGCATGCTAGCTCACGTTACTGTCTGAACTGGTGGTCAGTGTCTGTTTTCGTTGTAGATAATCCTACAAAATATAAACACTGTTTGTTGTTATAATATTTGTTTTAAATCGTGCTGGTGAAAAGGGACACGGTAGAGTTTACAATGGATAATAGGTAGCAGTGGTGTTTGTGCCTGATACTGTGTAATTTTCGTTTTGTAAAAATGGTTGACCATAAATATAACAAAACTTTGAAAGGCGTAATCATTGTATTGGATAGACTCACTAAACCAGATGACATGACAGTGGTATGATACTTTTGAATTTGCCCAAGGCATCATTTTGACACTGTTGTTTTTGCCTTCCCTCAGCAAAGAATAGTCCCTATCTGATGGCGGTTGCCTCAGCAGCAGTGATGGACAGCATTGTAATCCTTGATGACGATGATGAGGAAGAGGAGAGGCCTCAACCCTCTTCCTCCACCTCCTATAAACCCTCAGCCAATCATCGTACTCCCCCAAAAATCCAACAGCCCGCTCCTACTCACATCACCCAATCTCCTTTTGCCACAGTGAAGAAAGAAAGCCATGTTCTTAAAGCAGAGAACCAGAAGCTATTTACTGAGGTAAGAGGGTACATGGATGGATGGTGGAGATGTTTGGTACAGTCACATTACAAATATGTCAGTGGAGCTGCAACACTGGAAAGCACAACTATGGCTGTGGCTTTGAGTCTTTGCAGGCAATTAGTCCATCACGATCATGTCAGATCACGGAAATCATAATGCATTTGTGCGTGACCCTTTCGAATTTGGGCCTTCCCACATCACTCTTAATCAGTGTTTTTCAAATCCCATAGTTTTGCAGGCTTTTGCTGCATCCCAGCACTAACACACCTGATAATAACTAATCTTTAAACCCATGTATTGAGCAGGAACAAAAGTGCACCAACCCTGTGTCCCCCCCAGTGGAAAGATTGAAGAACATTCTTCTAAACCCTTCTCCCTCGTTCACTCCCCTCCCTCGCTTTGTTCAGTTTGTAGAGTACTGCTCGACCCACACACAGGACTGCCCCGAGGTCATGACCTTCCTGCACGCCAAGCACTCCAAGGCCTCGCCGAACTTCCTGGCCTCGGTGGAGTTCCGCAACACGCTGGGCCGCTGCCTGACGCGCGCCCAGGCCAGCCGCACCAAGACCTTTGTCTACATCAACGAGCTGTGCACCGTCCTCAAACAGCACTCGGACAAGAGGAGGCAGACTGTCGTGAAGGTGGAGCCTACCGCCGGGGAGAAGTATGAGATGAAAGAGAAGAGGGAAGAGGAGGCACAGACAGAGGAGCTACCGTCTACCTCGGGGCAGCAGGAAGAGAAGAACGAGGAGGAGGAAGAGAAGAAGACGAAGAAGGCTTCCCGGAGACAGGTCAGCAGCACGAAGAATGGACAGAATCCATGACTTCTCTATAGCTTTATTCCTCTTCTGTCCAAAGTGTGCACTTGGTCACCCCAAGGGTTTAAAAGCATTGATTTGGTGTAGATTACTGTAATGTTTTGCATCTGATAGTTCATCATAAGGAGCAATGTGCCAGGCATATCTTCATATCTCGCTCTCTCTCGCTCTCTCAGATTGCGTACCTGGAGAACCTGCTGAAGATGTACAATGATGAGATCCGGCGGCTGCAGGAGAAGGAGCTGAGTGTCAACGAGCTAGAAGAGGAGGACTCCAGCTACATCCAGGAGCACAAGCTCAAACGCAAGGTCAGATCACCAAGGCTTATTGGTTCCAATGGCTCAGTTGGTTGGAGTGTGACGCTTGTAACGCCAGAGCTGTGGGTTTGATTCCTGCTTGAGCCACATACTAAATGTGTTAACTGTACATGACTTTGATAGATAGAAGCCACTGAAGTCCTCTCTCTCCTCTCAGATGATGAAGATCTATGATAAGCTCTGTGAGCTGAAGGGCTGCAGCAGTCTGACAGGCAGAGTGATCGAGCAGAGGATCCAGTACAAAGGGACACGCTACCCTGAGGTCAACAGAAAGGTAACCAACACATTGTTTGTTGACAACCCAATGCTTTTTGACCACTGCTTATTTATGTTATATAGACTATGGATGAAAATGAGATTTAAAACTAACCCTAGTATGAGAGAAAATCAAGGAATAAGAATAAATGCATGAAAACAATAACCATTCGAATTTTATTGGTCGCATGCAGATGTTATTGCGGGTGTAGCGAAATGCTTGTGTTCCTAGCAATTGATTTGTCTGTCCTTGGTGTTTTCTCATGGCGATACAGTACACTCTGACCCCTCCTCATCCTGCTCTCCCCACCCGCAGATTGAGCGTTTCATCAACAGTCCCGAGGCCCAGCTGAATCCCCCCGACTACACAGACATCCTGCAACATATCCGCCGGGCCAACGAGCGCCACGGCCTCAACCTCAGCAAGAAGCAGCTGACCCAGATCGCTCAGGACGCCTTCCGCGAGACCGGCAACCGCCTGCAGGAGAGACGCCACCTCGACATGGTCTACAACTTCGGCTCGCACCTCACAGACCTCTACAAGCCCGGTAAGAGAGCGTAATACACACACCTCTACATTCCTGGTTGGAGCTGTGTGTTTCCGTCTGCGATGTCTGTCTTTCTGTGTGTTAGAATAAAAAGAATAACACACTAGGGCTGGAAATTTCCAGGGACCTTACGATACGATATTATCACTATACTTAGGTGCCGATTTAAAATATGTATTGGGATTCTCATGATTCTATATGTATTGCGATTCGATACTGTGATTTTATTGCGATTCGATGTTTCCAAACATATTGCTCACCATGGGTGTGTTTGTAAATTCGCTCTGGCTATCTACTCAGATTTCTGAGCACTCTCATCTGAGCGTGCCAGAGCGCAGAATAGCTGATGAATTCACGAACGTCGGCAAAAACGCGTAATTATATTGTTGCAAGCAGCACAGTTACAGTCACCAACACTCTGGATAACATGAAAACAGCCAAACCAGCTCTGCTAGGGTGAGTAAAATGGTCAGTGAGCTGTTCCCTCATTTGTGTCTGGAAGTAGCTAGCAAGCTAGCCAGTTAGCGTGGGTGCTTGACTGGCATTGTGAGGTCAGAACGCTCAGATCAACCCTACTCCTCGGCCAGAGTGTCCAGTGTGCGCTCTGAACGCTCCGAGAGCGAAACGCTCTGAATTTACGAACGGACAATCTGACAACGCTCTGAATTTACGAACGCCCTGAGGGCACTCTGACACTTAAGATTGAATTGACGAACACACCCCCAGGGCGGCACACCAGTAAGGGCGGCAGGTAGCCTAGTGGTTAGAGCATTGGGCCAGTATATATAATGTGTGTATGTGTACACTCAGATCAACCCTACTCCTATGTGTGTGTGTGTGTGTGTGTGTGTGTGTGTGTGTGTACACACCCCATATATGTCTGCCGCAGAGAGACGAGAGCCATAAATGAGAGAGATTGTGTGTGAAGCTGTGAGAACTTGGTAGTTGACACACAATTACAGAAAGGGTGACACCAGTATGCTGCTTTGTGGATATCAGGTTGGATGTATGGGAACTATTTAGGAAGATGGACTACGAAGTCACTAACTCTCTCACTACCCCCCCCCCCCCCCTTTTTTTTCTCATTTTGCCCACCCTTACCAGCCACTGACCCTGCCCTGTTGGACCCCACGTTGGCCCGTAAGTTGCGCTCTAACCGGGAGGTGGCTCTCTCCAGCCTGGAGCAGGTCATCTCCAAATACGCCCTGAAGCAGGATGACACAGAGGAGGAGGAGAGGACTAAACGGATAGAGAGAGAGAGGCAGAAGAAAGAGGTAGGAGGAGGAGAGAGGTGTTGGAGACCAATTTACATTTTAGAAATGACTGGAGATGAAAATAAATGTTCTGTAATTCTGACCTGTTTATAGTCAGCCAACGCTTTTCCACATCTGCTTTGAAAATACATGGTATTTATTTACATAAATTACTATATCTGTCACCACTCAGTCTGTGTTTTCTGTGTGTGTCAACGGAAGGGTCAGTCATCGGCGCTGGAGGCCACCACAGCCGATGACAATCCCCTGAAGAAGGGAGAGGATGGTGAGGGTGAGGAGCAAGCTGAGGAGGAGGAGGATGATGAAGACGACGAGTCGTCTGATCCAGACATCGAGGAGGAGATCCAGGCCAGCAAATCACAAGCAGGGCCAGGTGATGAGGATGATAATTTCCATTTACACAGCACCTTTCTCAAATTCAGTGTTTTAACCCGGTTTATCCTGGGTTTTGGCAACAATGTGGAGAAATCAAATAAAACCCAAATCAGTTGAAACCAGATTTTTTCTTTTTTTTTCAGAGGATGATGAGGAGGAGGACAACGAGGTAGAGGCAGCAAACAAGAGTGAGAACGAGGTGGATGGTGGGAGTGACGGAGACCAGGATGGAGGAGAGGAAGACGAGAACGCCGAGGTTGACAAAGACTCCGTGATGAGTGGAATCAGCCCCATTTCCCAGGGTGACACCCCACGGATCTCCTCCTTAGTCGACGAATCCCCCACAGACAGCCCCAGCCAATCAGAGGCGATGGAGGTAGACAAGGGGAACGAATCATCCAATACCAACCTGACAAAGGAGGACATTGTTTCCTCCAATCACGTTTCAGCTGTGTCCATAAGCACTAGTGTGGAAATGAAGGACTCCTCAGCCTCCCCCATGGCGGCGAATCAGGTCTCTTTGCCACCGTCACCGGTGCTGATTTCGACGAATGAGGACTCCTGCACGGTCATCACTGAGACGAGGTCAGCGAATTGCAGCCCCAGGCCACCCAGTCCCAAAGACACCTCCAGAGGCAGGAAGAGAAAGAGGAAAGAAGAGGTGAAATCCAGGAAGTCTTACAACGGGGTTCTAAGGCACCACAATGGGAGGTAAGGCTGTAGCACCCAAATTAATGATGGGGGGGGGGGGAATCCATGGAGATACCTATCCATTTTCAAATATGGAGACTTGAATTAATGAATTCTCTGTCCGTATGCAGTGACCGTGACCTCCCTCTGGACATGGATGCGGTGACCAGTAGCCCCCTGCAGGCGGACTCCACCAGGGCAGACACTCCCACCCAGGAGATGGTCACCAGCTCCCAGTCCACCCCGCCTCCCAAGAAAAACAAGGTGAGGGTAAATGATGATTGCTGATGTTTAAGTATCATGACACTATACCTTTTTTCCACGTATGCTCAGCATATCAAACACACAGTGCATTCGGAAAGTATTCAGACCCCTTGACTATTTCCACATTTTGTTACATTACAGCCTTATTCTAAAACGGATTAATGTATTTTTTTCCCCCATCAATCTACATACAATACCCCATAATGACAAAGCTAAAACGGGTTTAATTTATATAGAAATACCTTATTTACATAAGTATTCAGACCCTTTGCTATGAGACTCCAAATTGAGCTCAGGTGCATCCTGTTTCTATTGATCATCCTTGAGATGTTTCTACAACTTGATTGGAGTCTATCTATGGTAAATTCAATTGATTGGACATGATTTGGAAAGGCACACACCTGTCTATATACGGTCCCACAGTTGACAGTGCATGTCCAGTGTTTCCGCTGCACTCATTTTGCTGTGGTGCTTGCGCCGCAGCAAAATCATTTCCGCCACACAACAACAAAAATATTGAACATGAACAAATATTTCTGCTGAGGCCGATTTTGAGGATGCTAGAACAGTCCACATGTGCTTTTCCTCTGCAAACAAAACGAGTAATTCATAGGAAAATCAATCAACCCCATAGTACAACAGCTTATATATACACACACACATACCTATATATATACTGCTCAAAAAAATAAAGGGAACACTTAAACAACACATCCTAGATCTGAATGAATGAAATCATCTTATTAAATACTTTTTTCTTTACATAGTTGAATGTGCTGACAACAAAATCACACAAATAATCAATGGAAATCCAATTTATCAACCCATGGAGGTCTGGATTTGGAGTCACACTCAAAATTAAAGTGGAAAACCACACTACAGGCTGATCCAACTTTGATGTAATGTCCTTAAAACAAGTCAAAATGAGGCTCAGTAGTGTGTGTGGCCTCCACGTGCCTGTATGACCTCCCTACAACGCCTGGGCATGCTCCTGATGAGGTGGCGGATGGTCTCCTGAGGGATCTCCTCCCAGATCTGGACTAAAGCATCCGCCAACTCCTGGACAGTCTGTGGTGCAACGTGGCGTTGGTGGATGGAGCAGCAAAGAAGCCACTTCTCTCCAGGAAAAACATCAGGAACAGACTGATATTCTGCAAAGGGTACAGGGATTGGACGACTGGGGTAAAGTCATTTTCTCTGTACTTGAACCCTATCTAACATCTCTGGAGAGGCCTGAAAATAGCTGTGCAGCGACTCTCCCCATCCAACCTGACAGAGCTTGAGAGAATCTGCAGAGAAGAATGGGAGAAACTCTCCAAATACATGTGTGCCAAGCTTGTAGCATCATACCCAGAAGACTCGAGGCTGTAATAGCTGCCAAAGGTTCTCAAAAAGGTTACTCAAAATACTGAGTAAAGGGTCTGAATACTTTTGTAAATGTAATATTTCAGTTTACTTTTTATAAATTTGCAAACATTTCTAAACTTGTCATTATGGGGTATTGTGTGTCGATTGGGGGGGGACAATTTAATAAATTTTAGAATAAGGCTGTAACGTAACAAAATGTGGAAAAAGTCAAGGGATCTGAATACTTTGAATGCAGTGTGTGTGTCATGCTCTAGCTCCACTGCTGTGACATATCACCAAACATTTTTGTGGCGAAGTCACTTGTGTACACTATACAAACCTCTTACCAATCTCCACTTTGTGTCATTTTCAGGTCAACGTGGCCACTCAGTGTGACCCGGATGAAGTGATCGTCCTATCGGACTCGGAATGACCTCTGCCCCCAACCCTACTGGGTGTTCAGGCTTCCCATTGCTAGCCTGGAACCAGGTCTGTTTATGCTGCACAAAAAGATCTGGGACCAGATCTGGGACCAGGCCATCCCATTACTGCCTCTTGACTTCCAAACCAGTGCCTGCTAATGTGAACTCTTGAAAATGCACACATTTTCAGACGGGAGAGAGCAAACTTTTCATTACAAATTTAAACTGGCAATGGACGTGGTAGTTTACCACCAGTGTTTACATTTTGTATTTATATGCCAATTTTTGCCCAGCGTCTGGATTGTGTGAGGAGGGAGGAGTATCACGTCAGGTTATTTTTGTATTTTAGCTGTAAAAATGAGTTCAATTAGATATTATTTTACCCGATTTTATATATTTTTTTTGTCAATCCTTTTAGGTGGGTGAATGAATGGGTGTCTGTGTTCGTATTCTAGAATGCCGGCAATAGAAGATGAGCCAGTGGAACACCGGAGTACTGTATCTTAGATTTTATACAGAGCCAATACACAATCTACACGTCCAACTGTCAGTGGATTATTTGCTGTGTGGTTGCTGTGTCCACATAGTGCAACCTAATGGCCTGAACAACGCTATTTCTCCCAAGTAGTTACAAGAGCAACTACGTGGCAGATTGGCCATTTGTGTTCAAGATGCCAAACGAACACAATTGAGCAGATGCGTTGACGTAAACGGCCAGGTACAGCTTTGCGTTAACGTGAAATTGTAGTGCAGTGTCCTACTTTATGCAGGCATAACGAAGAAATGTTCACATTGACTTTGCAGAAATAGCTGTGTTCATGCTGATGGGTGTTGTTGTAGGGGAAGTCCATCTCAGCATGTAGTAAGCAGGTAGGTGTTTAGGTTGATTTACATCAAAGGAACGTTCATGACGCCTCTTGCTTGAGACTGCAAACGGTGGTAATGATTTAATCAGACTCATTCTTTTTCAAACCTCCCTAAGACACTTTGATTGGATTCTGTTGTTTTGACCAATTCAAGAAGGTTACGGGGATGGTCACTTAATGTTATCTAATTTTCCTTTTAGTACACTGAGAAGCAAAGATCACATTTCCTTTTAAATAAATAAACTTTGATAATAAATGAAAGTGCTTTGTGGTAACTCATTTAAAGCGATTAGGTAAGTTGTCCTTGCAAACATAGCGCCACATTCAGTTGCCCAACGTTGTTGAACATTGCTGACGTGATTACTAATTCTACATGTCAGATGTGTTTGTTCACATACCATATTTCTATCTGAATGTTCCACGGGTGTTTTGTGGGTAAAAGCATAGAAAAACATGAATTGTACATTTGGAAATGCAAAAACATTACAGAAATGAACTTTATACTTTTTATTTAACTTGGCAAGTCAATTAAGAAGAAATTCTTATTTACAATGCCGGCACGACCAAGAGGCAGAAGGGCTCCTGTGGGGATGGTGGATAAAAAAAATGTAGGACGAAACACACATCGAGACACCACAACGCTACACAACACTTGGTACAAACACAAAGGATAAGGTGGAGGCAACACATCATGCAAAGCAGCTACAAGAGTCAGTAAGCGTGTCCATGACTGAGTCTGAATGTAGAGATTGAGATAAAACTGTCCAGTTTGGGTTTTTTGCATCTCGTTGCAGTCGCTAGCTGCAGTGAACTGAAAAGAGGAGCGACCTTGGGATGTGTGTGCTTTGGGGACATAGATCCAACCCTTTCCCCCCCATTTTTGCCAAAAATGACATACCCAAATCAAACTGCCTGTAGCTCAGGACCTGAAGCAAAGGATATGCATATTCTTGATACCATTTGAAAGGAAACACATTGAAGTTTGTGGAAATGTGAAATGAATGTTGGAGAATAACACAGATCTAGTAAAAGATAATACAAAGACAATGTGGTTTTTTCCCCCCCCATCTTTGAAATGCAAGAGAAAGGCCATAATGTATTATTCCAGCCCAGGTGCAATTTAGATTTTGGCCACTAGCTGACAGCAGTGTCTGTGCAAAGTTTTAAACTGATCCAATGAACCATTGCATATCTGTTCAAAATGTTATCAAGACTGCCTAATTGGATTAATACATTTAAGTTCATAACTGTGCACTTTCCTCAAACAATAGCATGGTATTCTTTCACTGTAATAGCTACTGTAAATTGGACAGTGCAGTTAGATGAACAATAATTTAAGCTTTCTGCCCATATCGGATATGTCTATGTCCTGGGAATTTGTTACTTACAACCTCATGCTAATCACATTAGCCTACGTTGACTCCACTGTCCCCCGAGGGGGACACCGATCCTGTAGAGGTTAACAGAATGTGACTGGCAGAACAGGTGCTGTATGTGGAGGATGAGGGTTGCAGTAGGTATCTGAGGGGAGTGAGATTTAAGAGGGTTTTATAAATAAGCATCAGTGATGTGTCCTATAAGGAGTCTTGGTGGCAAATCGGATGGCCAAATGGTAAAGAACATCTAGCCTCTCGGGAGCACCTTTACCTGACGATCTATAAATTACGTCTTCCTAATCTAACATGGGTAGGATGGTGATCTGAGTCAGGGTTAGTTTGGCAGCTGGGGTGAAAGAGGAGCGATTATGATAGAGGAAACCAAGTCTAGATTGAACCTTAGCCTGCAGCTTGGACATGTGCTGGGAGAAGGATAGTGTACTGTCTAGCCATACTCCCAAGTACTTGTATGAGGTGACTACCTCAAGCTCTAAACCCTCAGAGGTAGTAATCACACCTGTGGGGGGAGAGGCATTCTTCTTACCGAACCACATGACCTTTGTTTTGGAGATGTTCAGAACAAGGTTAAGGGCAGAGAAAGCTTGCTGGACACTAAAAGCTTTGTTGTAGAGCGTTCAACATAAAATCTGTGGAGGGGCCAGTTTAGTACAAGACTGTATAAAGACAACTGAAGGCCTTAAAGAAAAGTTGATGTTTTTTTTGTAACATAGATCACACATTAGAACAAGGCACAGCTTGCTAAATTACACCAGGCATTTTATTTAGCCTTTTGATACAGATTAGTAAAGATCACATTGATGTACTTGGCCTATAGTAACAATGTCTAAGAAAGACTTGCGCCTCGCTCACACCTACTGCGTCATTGTGTTTTGGTACACCAGAAGTACATTCATTTCCAATGGAACACTGCGTTTGCCTTGCAACATGGCAGTTGCATTGCGTTCTGTGTGGTGCATACGTTGGATTTATCGAACGTATGCATAAAATGGCATGTGCAGAAGGCTTGACGGACATTATAGAAGGTGAATGTTGAACTTTTGTTGCACACATCCAGACAATGCTGCGCAATGACGCTGTAGGTGTGATTGAAGCATTAGGCAACAACTCCGGTTCCACACACGTGCAACAACAATCATGTGTTCAATATCAAATTATATGTAACCCAAAATATGCACTATTCAGAAGTTACAACCAACATATTTCAGACCTAGTGTACAGTAGCAACAAGCTTTCTACATTTTTCCGCACAATTTTCCCTTTATGAAAAAAAGGTATTTATCCTGCCATAAAGATGACAACTGGATACTGGCTGTTAAGTGTTATACAATAGTACAAACTTTAAGATCATCAGATGAAAAGGTGTTACATGAAGTTGAATCCTTTGATTATGTGATGTAAATGCTATGTAATTAAGCCAGGCAAGTTATTGAACAGTCCTCTATTGAAACCATACTGTAAAGTCTTGAAACAGTCCATGGAATTCCTTTTCAATCTCACAAATAGCAGCCAACTTGAGTATTAAGAGGGAGTCAGTACATTGAGCCTGTCAATACGAAACTCACTATTGACCAAAAGCACTTTATATACAGTGTGGTTTGAAATTGACACCCTTGATAATGAGCAAAAATGACTGTATAAAATATTTCAAATACTGAGCTATATTATATGCTAATACAGTGCTAAGAGAAATACATTTTGTTTAGTAATATTTTTTTCCCCTCAAAAGGTAGGGGTAAAAATGGACACCCCTGTTTTTGATACCTCACCTTGTGAGGATAATGACATTGAGCCTTTTTAAACATGTTTTATGAGATTGGAGAACACATTGGGAGGGATCTTAGACCATTCCTCCATATAGAATCTTTCCAGATCTGTAGTCTGCGCTTATGGACTGCCCTTTTCTGTCTGGAGACAGATGGCCATTGCAAAATTTTGAATGGCCAATTAAGCATTTCTTTGTGAATTTTGATGTGTGCTTGGGGTTATTGTCTCACTGGAAGATCCAGTTGCGGCGAAGTTTCCTCCTCCTGGCAGAGGCAACCGGGTTCTTGGCTAAAATGTCCTGGTACTGGGTCAAGCTCAACTCTCAGTCTCCGGATTTGAAACCCAATTGAAGAGGGCAGTCCATAAGCGCAGACAAAGGATATCAATGATGTGGAAGAGTTTTGTATGGAGGAATGTTCTAAAAAATCCCTCCCAAAGTGTTCAACAACTCATAAAACATTTTAGAAATAGGCTCCGTGCAGTTATCCTCACAAGGTGAGGTATTGAAAAAAGGGGTGTCAATCATTTTACCCCTATGTTTCTGAGAAGAAAAACTTACTTGTAAGACAAAATCTTTCTCTGAGCAATCGTATTAGTATAAAATAATATTTCCCAATTTTCTTTTGCGTACAATATAGCTCAGTATTTACATTTATACAGTCATTTTTATCAAGGGCGTCAATATCTTCAGACCCAACACCCACTGTATGTTCTAGTAAGGCAGTCAAATTAAGTATATAAATTAGTGTTAAATAGTTCAATATTCCCTATTTGATAAATATAAACATAAATATTTCATTATATACACTTAGTTTAAGCTCACTTCAAATGCAATTTCCTCAACTGCTGCAATCATGACATTCTATCACATGATTTAACAGATAAGCACACAAAGACTACAAGCAACAAGTCTTTCTCTTAACTCCAGACAAGTTTTTCTCCTGAATAAAAACATCACAGCCACAACCTTCATAGAAGGTAAAACCCTGGTAAAAACATACAGAATCCTGGTGGATACAGCTTTGTTGAGCCAGCCTACTGTTAATAGTGCTCAATGTCTCAAGGCATGCATTGGAATTTGGCAGTTTGAGTAAGGAATGATCTGTAAGTAACCCAAGTGTCAGACTGTAATGCTTTGTTGTCTACGATCAATATTAATGAGGATGACTTGTAAACACACTATACACTGTATAGTTTTGCACCTATCATAATGGTAGCAGATTAGTAAGTGATATAATAGGATATATTTACAGTAATACTGTACCATAGCACTGGAATTGGACAGTGAACACATCACCCGTGTGGAAGGGCATCCTGTGAAACAAGACCGCAGTACTGCAAGGCTCTTCTTCAGACACTTACTTGAAATGCACTCATTCCCTGGCAGAACAAAGCTTAGAATATTGTAGAACACATCACTTACAACAGCAACTTTACTCTTTATTTCTAGTTTAGATTTTGCCAAAAGTGTTGTTGCTGAGTCATTGTCTCTTGATTTTTGGTTTTCTTAGACACAGCATGTGCCACAAAGCAGTCATACAGAGAATAACCTTGACATGTAAGAGTACACTGAACTGTACAATGGCCCCTAGCCATTTTCCAAGAGGGGCACTTTCCAGAGATCATTGGAATACCTCTCCAAAGCCCCCTTGTCTTAAACACTCAAATGGTGTTCACCCGTTTGGTCAAGTGACACTACTATCATTATCACCAACCTCACACACTTCCTCCTCACACCCACCTTGGCTGACCCCCAGACCAAACACAGAACCTTGACCCTGCAACATGCTCGGAGAGTTGACCCCTAAGCGCGCTCCTGCACCGGCCATGGTCAGGCAAGAGACGGCATTGCTGCTGCTACCTGTACTGCAATGATGTGGCGACAAGACCGAGATCCCTTTCCTGCCACCAACGGCATCTTGACCGGCCTCGCTGGCCGAGAGGGGGAGATGAGGGAGGTGCTGAGGGGAAACGCCATCAGTGCGGTCGGACCCTCCCCCACCCTCGCTCCTGCCAGCCGCCCCGCCACGTCTCTCGCAGTGGGAGCGGTGCCGCATGTAGCTGTCGCGCCACATGAACTTCTTGCCGCAGCCGTGGCAGTCGTAGGGCTTGAGTCCCGTGTGGGTCTTCATGTGCTCCGTCAGGTGGTGCTTCATCTTGAACTTCTTGGCGCAGACGGGGCAGTTGAAGGGCCGCAGGTCCAGGTGCATGTTGATATGGCGGTCGCGCATGCTCTTGTGGGTGAAGGTCTTTCCACAGTGGCACATGAACACCTTCCCTGAACCCCCGCCACCACCCCCATCCAGTCCATCTATGCCACCGCCCAAACCCCCCTGTGCTGACAAATGGACCGCTCCATGCTCTAAGTTTGGCCCTTTAAATGGTGCCCCAGCCATACCACTGCCTATTCCTATGGGTTGAGAGGAGTCTAAAGAGGATTGGCTGTACATGAGGATCTGGTTGCCTTGCATGTCTATGGGAAAGAGCTGAGCTCTAGCAGCAGCAGCAGACTGGACTTGGCCGAGTAGGGCAGAAACAGCTCTGCCACCACTCTGACCAGCGCTGTCATGAAGGTGCTGTGGGGGAGTCTGGTCCATCAAACCACTGTCAAATTTGAGGTAGTCTTCAGAAGATTGGCAGTAATCCATCTATGACAAAAAGTGATTCAGTTTGGTAATGATCCAAAAATACAGAAACTGACAGTTTCTGATAAGTTAGAATGGTAAGTAGCCACATACACAGACAAACATTTCGCATCAAGGGTTTGACTAACCTGTGTCTCCATCTCATGGTCCGCTCTGCTCCTCAGCTCTCCAGACAGAGTTCTGACGTTGGATATGTTGAAGGTCCTCTCCCTCTCCCTCAACATCTCCAACTCTCTCTCCTCTTCCTCATCTGGCCCTTCCTCCCCCGACACCACAATCAGGTCATCGTCCTGGGCTCTCTCCGTCTTCACCACCACCCACTGCTTCCGGGGCATGATGCTTGGCTGGCTGTAGGTGGGTCGCTTCTGGAGAGGGGAGGCATCCCCGTCTTGGTAGGACGACACTCCGAAGCTGTCGCTGACTCCAACCTCTTGGTCCGAGACAGAGGTTGTCTGTTTCCTCCTGCTGCTCCTTTGCTTCCTCTGGAACGGGAGCTCTTCTTCCTCCTCCTCTTCGATCAGAAAGGCCTCCTCGGCCCCAGAAGGGGTGCAGTAGCTGGGAGTGGCGTTCACGCCTTCCTGCCCTGCAGCTCCAGCTGCCGCTGCTCCCCCGCCGAAGTTGACGTCTCTGGGGCTGAAGTAGTTGGTGCTGCTGGGAGACTGGCTCTCACTCAGGGACGGACGGCTGGGAGGGTGAGGGGCTGCCTGGGTGTTGCTTCCACCTGCTTGGGCGCTCCCAGCCCCTAGGGAGCTTTCACTGCTACTACATCCAGGGTTCCCCTGCACTCCCCCAATGATCCCCTGGGATGCGCTACCCACCACCCGCCCCTCTTTGAGGAGCTCTGTGCACTTGTCCACGATGTGCCACATCTGCAGCACGCTGCCCACGGTGAGGTAGTTGACGATGTCTTCGCGGAGCATGCGCAGCTGGCCCGTGTAAGCGCAGCTCAGGACGCTCTCGAACGCCAGCGGGTCCATGACGGCAGGGATGGAGACGGTGGACATGTTCTTCAAGAGCACCTGGGGGGGTGGACGACGACGACAGTTAATGATGGCTGGCGACATCCCAATGCACAGAATCAAGGTTATCGACGTAAGCTCTCACTTCACTGCAGCAAGTTGCATAGCGCCATAGGCCTTGGACGAAAACCCATCTACATGAGACACTATCAGAGGCTGTTACAGAGTTAAACTAAGTTCAGTCTGGCTCTGCAACGCGCCAGCAAGCAGAACAAGACACACACCTGGTCGTGAAAGTAGGGTGAGGATGCAGCTAGCACGCAGCGGTGGGCCTTGAACACCTTCCCTTGGACCTGGATGGAGAGGTCACAGAGCTGGCCCTCCTCGCGCTGCCGATTCAGGCTGTCCAGTACAGACGCCCGGGAGCTGGGGAAGCACACCTGAACTACCGAGCCAGAGGGGGCACCTGAGCTGCTACAGCCCTGCCCCATTGACAGAGAATGCATCTAGGTGTTTCAAGAGATGGAAAGTTAAGTTTATGACAGAATAATTCAACGGACACGTTATATCAAGTGGTGAATGAATGTTGTATGTCCTTTCATTTACCTACAAGTAGGCAACAGTTTTCCTGAGATTGACCCTTTATTAGTGCTTATTAATGCCTACCACAAAACATTGTTCAACCACATTCACGAAACAGTAATATGAAATGACCCTAGGTGGTCAATCAACCAATCAAAACTAATTTAATGTAAGCTAAGCTTTACAGATCACAACCGATTCTTTCTTATAATGCATTGACTCAAATTTCTCTGAATGACGGACTTGAGACTCAAAAATATTTATTAACATTTTGTTGGGGAAATGTTACAGCCTACAGATTGGTTCAATAAATCAATGAAAGAAACGGTCAGTTGCCAGTTAATAAACGTGATGAGCAGTAGTCTTTATTTTGTCACATGCATAGCAAAATAACAGATAGCAATGCAATTAGTTAGCATTTGTAGCCAATCTAGCTAGCTAGTAGCAAAGCAAACTGGTGTGTAAGCAGTCTGTGCCGGTGGACATGCGTTGAAAAGACAGTGTTTGGAGTTTCTCTCATTACAAAGCATAGTACTTTTCAAGCTCTTAATCATGAGAGCATCATTTAGCTACAACTAAAAGCTGCCTTCAATGTCTATCTACTGGTAACTAGCTAACATTAGCTTGCTAAAATGTGTCTAGCTAGCAAGCTAAACACAACTTACCGTTTTAGAATGTGCACCTTTGAAACAATTATGTCAAGCCAGACTCTCTATACCGACAACCTACCCTCTCTCCGTTGTTTACATATAAATTTCCAATGGTATGATTTATTTTCTGTCATGTTTTGCATACAACCCATCATGCGCCGCCTTTGAAGAAATGCCAGACGACTAAAAAAGTAGCAGGGTTGGTCTCGACTACCGACAAGACACTGGAGGTAACATAGCAACCGAGCTAATTCGACCTCTTGTGGCGTTTAGTGAAAGTGGTAAAACAAAGAAGAGGTTAGTTAATTAAACAGATGTATACTGGACAAAAAATATAAACGCAACAATTTCAAAGACTTTACTGAGTTCAAGGAAATCAGTCAAATAAATTCGTTAGGCCCTAATCTATAGATTTCACATGACTGGGAATACAGATACGCATCTGTTGGTCACAGATACTTTAAAAAAAACTGTAGAGGCGTGGATCAGAAAACCAGTCAGTATCTGGTGTGACGATTTGCCTCATGCAGCAAGACACATCTAGACTCGATCAGGCTGTTGCTTGTGGAACGTTATTCCTCTTCAATGGCTATGCGAAATTTCTGGATATTGGCGGGAACTAGAACACACTGTTGTACACGTCAATCCAGAGAATCCCAAACATGCTCTATGTCTAGTGACTATGCAGGACATGGAAGAACTGGGACATTTTTAGCGTCCAGGAATTGTGTACAGATCCTTGCGAAATGGGGCCGTGCATTATCATGCTGAAACATGTGATGGCGACAAATGAATGGCACGAAAATGGGCCTCCGGATCTCGTCACGGTATCTCTGTGCATTCAAATTGCCATCAATAAAATGCAATTATGTTTGATGTCCATAGTTTATGCCTGCCCATACCATAACTACCATGGGTCACTCTGTTCACAACGTTGACATCAGCAAACCAACAGCTCTGGTGGACATTCCTACAGTCAACATGCCAATTACATGCTCCCTCAAAATTTGAGACATCTGTAGCATTGTGTTGTTTCAAAACTGCACATTTTAGATTGATCTTTTATTGTACCCAGTACAAGGTGCACCTGTGTAATGACCATGCTGTTTAGTCAGTTTATTAAGATGCCAAACCCGTCAGGTGGATGGATAATCTTGGCAAAGGAGAAATGCTCATTAACAGGGATGTAAACAAATTTGTGCCCAACATTTGAGAGAAATCAGCTTTTTGTGCAAATGGAACATTTCTAGGATCTTTTATTTCAGCTTGTGAAACATGGGACCAACACTTTACATGTTGCGTTTATATTTTTGTTGTGTATATAATGAGATGCTCATATCTCCACCCTAGGCAGGAAGGCAGGCGGCAAGTTTAGGTCTGCATATTAAGCCCATAGAAACGCATTGGGCTTATTCTGAACATATTTAGCGGAGAGTGAGCGCTCTCGCCTCGCCTCATCCTCTCTGACTAAATTGTATATCAGCTTAACCTCTGCAACAGATCTGGAAGGCAACATTATCAGACCAAATAACCATTCTCCTTAGCGAGGGAGATTTTAGCATGTAAATCTTGGTGGGGCAAACAATAAATGTTTATGCATGCCAGCAAAGCCACAACACAACACTAAACAATACATTGACTGCGCTACAACAGTGACAAACAGTGCCCACAAACTGTTAGGGCCTACATAAAGCTGTCCCAACAGCAGAGCTTTCTTTTCAGTACCATGGAGTGAATCCTTACACCTGGCTATCAGCGGAGCCTTGTCTGGCAGCGAAACAGTTCATTCAGCCTCATTTACTGCCTTTTTGAAAAACAAAGCTGATATGGCTGACTTGATTAAACAAATGTGGTTTCTACTGACAATTGAGATGTACAAACTATGGCATAAGGGAACGACGAGCGGATAAGAGGCAATCCGTAATTTCGATTAAGACATTATTGAGCATGCTAGGACAGACGTTGTCAATATAACTATTTGTTCAGCTTTTAAAATATACAGCGACAGAATTCAGAACATGGGCCATCCTTACAGTATTCTCCCTGTACACCAAGTCAGAACCGTAGGATAAATAAATGGGGGCATATAAGCAGACTAGGAAAGCTCTTACAATATTCAATGATTAAATTTCTCTAAAACAGGCTATAGGCTACACGTGCAACATCAAGTCAGAACAGTAGGCTAAATTATTAGGGTGATGCACATGGGCTGCTAACAGCTTACTACACAACACACTTAGTATTACTTTCTTGGCTACAGTATACATATCTCCCTGACATATTACATAATTTATGCAGCAGCATACACAACATTCTTGGACTCACCTTGTGCTGTGCTCGCTTGAACAGGAAGGTGGCGCGGCGGTCCTTCTTGTGGGCTCTAGAAAGAGGCCCGAAATCCCGAGTTGGAATTCCAAGTTGGATGACCGTTAAATTATTTTCCGTATTTTCCCAGTCGGAGCTAGTTTTGTATGAGGTCCCAGTAGTCTTGAACTCACTTAAGTCTGAGATTTCCCAGTTCTGAGGTTCCAGTTGTTTTGAACAGGGCAGAAGTCATGCTGGATTGACAGCTTGGCCAATGTATTCAAACTTTTATGGCCCATAGCATTACCCCTTTTTTCGTGATATCCAACTGGTAGTTCCGATCTTGTCTCATCGCTGCAACTCCCCTATGGACTCGGGAAAGTTCGAGAGCCAAGCCGCACTGCTTGCTTAACCCGGAAGTGTGTTGGAGGAAACACTGTTGAACTGACGATCACAGTCAGCCTGCAGGTGCCCAACCCGCCACAAGGAGTCACTAGAGTACAATGAGACAAGGACATTCCTGCCAGCCAAATCCTCCCCTAACCCAATTGTGCAATTCAGCCTGGGATCAAACCTCGGGCTACAGTGGTGCCTTGGCACTCACTGTTGAATTTGCGATTTCCAACTTGTTGTAATGTGTACGCCCAATAGCGGATATAATTTATCTTATGACAAGGTTTGAAAAGGATTTGCCAGTAGATTGCTGACTTGATGCATGATGACTGCTTACCTAGCTTGCTATCTAAGATTTTGAAAGTATGATGTTGACATCAGTCCAATCAAAGCTACTGTAGATATAACTTGATTTGACCTGTGGCTAATGACTGAGACTTTTTGGATGGTCAATTCTAATGTAAGTCTACGGCAGCACCCAAGATCTCTACATGTAGATTTTGTACGCCGACGTAGTGATGTTCCCATGAGAGACAGAACACTGAGCCAAACAGCGCAACTAACATTACCAACCCCTTACACTCCGTATTTTCCACTGGCTGCCCCACCACCACAGAAAGCACTCAAATAGGCTGAAACACATGCATTTTGAAGCTGCCTTACCCAAGAAAGCAAAAGAGAGACCATGTTTGTATGTAGCTTTATTAAAATGAGTAATTTTTTTAATACTTAAAAACAGAATTTTTCAGCAAACTGTGGGTAAACTGTTGGGCAAACAAAAAAGGTGGGTAAACTGTTTACCCTACACTACTGACAACATCCATCTATGATTAAGTACAAGACAAACAAGACTTTAAAATTTTTTTGCTTTTATTGATCATTGTATATCTGATCCAATTGATTAAAAATTAATAATATAAAATAACCACCAATGCAAGGGCATACGTCTAAAAATCAAAATGTACAGACACCACATTCATTTCTCTCCACAGGATGCACATTTACTTCCGGTTAGCTGATGCTGTGCCAATAACACAATCATTCACCTGCAACAGAATAAATAAACAGTAAAAAAAAATGCCATTGTTATTCAGATATTTAAACAAAATATGCACAGCATTAATATGAACATGTTCCAGAGTGAATTGCACGTTGTTTAAAAAAAATTAAATAATGTGTGAGGTCACGGACCTTGCTGGCAAACCGCAGAGAGTTCAGGGTCTCCGGGAAGCTGTCTGCCTCTGGGGAAATGTTGACAAACATCAAGCTAGAAGAGCAGAGACAAAAAGGTTACATACTTTGGATCTGCTCATAATCACAACCGTACAACTAACAGTCAATTAAAATACTAATTTGAGCACAAATCCCATTCAAACTTCGCTCATAACCCAACTTACGTCTTGCTGTTTCCTCCTAGGCAGCTTTGGAGAAGGTACGTCAGCTTTGAGTTTCTGTACGGGATAAAGCTCTCCTGGAATACAGACAAAGAGTGGGAGGGTAAGCGAACATAATCAAGCTATAATTTACAAAGCACCCGTGGCTCCATAAGCAAGCCACCAGCCTAGAGATACTGGGCTGCAAACATATACCTTATTAGCCAAGGCAGCAATAACAATCCCAAGGTTGGTCAAGGAGCCGTTGATGGCTGTCATCTCCTTGAAGCGGTCCCCTTGGGATTGGCTTTTCTGCACCCGCTCGCTGCCAGCCAGGTCCACCAAACACAGAGAGGCTGCAGACAGACACAGAAACACAGGTCAGGATTCTCATACCAGAACGCAATCAGACAACAGGATTATCATTTGTTCTAATTTAACATCTCAGCCTGTGTGGTTGCAGATGTACAAAACGCAGACAACACGATTACATTTGCACTTGACATCTCTCCCAGAGTTCTCGCCCTCAATGTCAAGCTGGAACACCGAGTGCGAGCGGGAGGAGTGGTCGTTCATGTTGGTCCGGGCTGTGGATCGGTTCTGGTTGGCCAGCGCGATCAGGTTGCAGACCTGGATGGACATTTGGTCAAATGGACACATTAGTTTATACGATAGGGGATACTTTATTGCACAGGGATTTGAACCACCCATACAGGTTTATCAGACAACTGCTCTACCTCCCTGTGTTTGACATTCAGGTCCTAAATGGGCAACAATTTTTATTTTATTTTTAAACAAGAGGCTACTTCGCATCATTCCTTTACTGTAGCACTATTGAGGTAATTATTATGCACTGACTGGTATGCATTTGTACATACCTATACTTTTATTCTACACAATTCGCTGTCTCTATAGATAAGTGCCATCCAAATGACTTAAAGGTCGACATAGCGAAATGATGTTGCCTCAAGCAGCACCGCAAATATTGCAGTGAGCAAGATGCACAACTTTGCTTTCACACAGTATCTATGCATGTGCACGGGTTCGCGTCACGATTTTACAGTGTGGTAGTCACGAGACCAAAACAGCACATCGCCCCTCTTAGTTGCAGAAATTCACTCACTAGGCGGTTTACTTTCTGCATCTAGGTCATAATGCTGAGTCTACATTTAAATCTAAAACGTACAAATAAAATGAAAATCGAACATTAGTTAAATTTAGGATAATATGAGTGTTGAAATGCCCACCTCATCCTCAGAGTTGACCTTCTGGTAGGTCAGATTGGTGACAGTGATCTCGTTGTTGGCGTTTTTGCGAATCTCATGCTCCGGTCTCTTGTTGGCCTTGCCAGTGTAGAGGAGATCACGCAGAGTTTCGTTGTAGATCTCAACGAAACTGGCAGTAAATGTAAACTGGGGGGGGGGGGATGTACCAGAATCCGGTCAAAAAAGAAGGTTGATGTTGCAAGTACCATGCATTTACACCAGCTTTAACTCATTCCACTTAAATAGCAAATGGGAAATATACAGTATCATCTGATCTGAAAAGCAGAAACACATCAATACAGCAAATGTCAAATCAACATGTTCAAATTCCCTGTTCACTATAATAGAAATGTCCAGCTGTAGGGACAGCTACCACTCATACAGATGAAAACCAATGGCGTCATCGGTACCTTCCATCCCTGCTCCTGCAGTTTCTTGGAGGCCTGGAAGATCTGCTGCACGGCCCGGGGGATGACCCCGCGCATGTCCTCCATCTCACCACCCTCCATGGTGTAGGTTTTGCCACTGCCCGTCTGGCCGTAAGCGAAGCAGCAGACGTTGTAGCCGTCCAAGGCTGACTGCACCAGGAGGGAGATCTCCTCAAACACATCCTTCTGCGGGATGGAGGGCCCAAACACCCGGTCAAAGCTGAAGTTGTAGCTCTTTTGGGTGTCTCCGGAGCGCCCTATGTGAGACTACGTGAGAATGGGGAAGTGATGATTTGTTTGCAATATTTGACATTTAAGAACAGAGTAAGTCAGATTAGAGGTCCCAACTGAAAAACATACAATTACCTAAACAATGATTATAGTGACCCATTTCATGATTGTGCTTCAGGTGTGTGATTGTTACCTCTTCAGTCTTGGCCAGTGTGAGAGCCTTGTTGTCATGGGCCGGGAGCTGAATATGGTCAATCTGACCGCCGGCCTGCAGGGGGCGCACTCTGCAGAAAACTCTGATGTTTCCCTATAGAAATAAGAGAGCGGGTCAGTCTTGTTAGTGTGAGAAGAGCAATGCAACTTTATGTTTCTCCGTCATGAGCTGCAAATGGACAGGGGCCTAGCTAACGAGGGCATACAGTATGTTTGAAGCAGAAATATAACAATAAAAACAAATATTTCAATATACTCGAGAATTTAATTTTATGCAATACAATCATATCTTCAGGGAATTGAGCATTCCCCCTACTGAAAGACCCCCTTGCCTTGAGCTCTTGGATGGTGTTGTGGAGCCCCCTGCGCTCCATCTCTCCACAGTGAATCTCGTCTGTCTGGCGGGCCACAGTCTCCTCCAAGTTGCGGACAGTGTCCTGGGTCTCCCTCAGGGTGTTCTGGCAACGGGAGAGAGTGGAGGCCTGCACAGAGAGCTGGGTCTGGTAGAAAGAGAGAAGTTAGACACTGATGCACTAAAAAATAAAAAATAATCTTGGACTGCAACGGGGGCTGGTGACAAGCCGTAATGGCAGTGGGTTTGAGTGAGGCTGGGCCAAAGGGCTATGCCAGACCTCCTTAGATATTACTGACCAAGGAGCAGAGGCACGTTAGAAAACCAGCTATACTCCATTCATCTCATGTCACAGCAGTCAAGGTGATCCGTTGTCACAATGAGTAGGTCTGCGTGCCATTTCACTTCTTGTGTGGGAGAACATGTCCTACCTGAACATTGTGAAGCTCAGCCTCCAGACTCTCCCTCAAGCCCAGAAGGACTTTGTGCTCCTCGGTGAGGCTGCATAAGATCTTCTCCTGGGAGGCCTTCTCACTGAACACAATGGCCAGCTGCTCTTTGACACCAGACAGGGCAGCCAGCTCCAGTTCATACTGGCTGCAACACAGTAAAAATTAGTAAGATTGACAAACACCAGAAGGACAAAAAGAGTAACATGTAGTGATACCATCAAGTTACTATTACACCACTACTGGCTAAATGTATGCATAAAGTTATGATCAGTATTGGACTGAAGAAAGGCAAGAAATCCTGTCAGCTTTAGGCCACTTGTTTTGCTAAATCAACACTCTTCTTTGATGTTCCTTATGCAAAATAAGTCACTCTTTCCTATGTGGTTACAATGCCCTTTCCCCTGCCACTACACCCATTTTCACATAATAGTCGACCCTATGCATGTTCCTTGGTACTCTGTACCTGAGCTGTGTGTGGAGTTCTTGTAGGTCTGAAGTCATCTGTGCTTCCTTCTGCCTGCTTTTAGCGACAGACTCCTTCAGGCTCTCGTTCTCCTGGGCCACCGTTTTGACTTTGCTCTGGTAATTGGAAATCTTGCTCTCCATGTCTGTAACTTTTCCCTTCAGGTCCCATGCAGGCCGCCGTGAACCCCCAACAGCTGCTATTGGTGCTAGGGAAACACATTTAACACCCTCATGTTTTAAGATAAGGAAGACAATGTTTGTGGATACAAAATACAGAAAATGTGATTAAGGAAGGACCATGTGATTGAAAAGGGACTTGGGTACCTACCTGCTTTAGCAACAGAGGCAATAGGCAGCTTCTGAAACCCTATTAGGGGTTAAATATATATTTTTAAAAAGACAACAATGTGAAGAAATATTACCAAACAAGAAACGTACAAGGCTAGCAATTAATATCACATGTATACATATTTCTCAATACACAGCATCTCACCTCTAGAGGGACCAGCAGCTATAGTGGCTGCTCCTGTATGCCGAATCAGTTTGGCTGCTAAGAAAGAGGGAAGGAGAGAGAGGGTTATAAAATACAAATAAATACTGGTAATACAGAAAGACAGTGCTAAAACTATTAAAAACAAGAGGATGACATTGGCCAAGCCAGTTGTTGATGTTTTGAGGACACTCACCAACAGCTCGCTTTGGTGGAAGGGGCCTCTTTGTTCCCATTGCACTTGCTGTCTGTCTCATCTTTGGGTCGGAATCAACCCTTCTCATCTTTTTCTAAAGGAGAGAAGAAAAAAATATCACATTTACTACAGGAAATTATGGATAGATTGGAAACAAAAGGACACGTCTAACTTGTGTTTGTGGTGCATTTCTAAAGGAATTGAACATGTCCGTCATCACTGTTTGTAAAAGGTTTTTACACACCTGAGCAGGTTGTTGGTCTGAGCAGGAGTTTATACTCTCACTGCTGCTAGCTGAGAGGACCCTTTTACCAGACATGACTGGTAGTCGGGAGGTGTTCTGCAGAGGTTAGTGAAGGAAAAATCATCTAACTTTACAAAGTGATAACAGATTGTAGCAGGCAGTCCATTTAGCTACATGTTATTTTTCTGTACTTGTCAATAGAGAAAGAGACTGAACTAACTAGTTCCTGGCTTAAGCTTGTTTATATCCAAAACCACCCTATTCATATTGGTATCTTACGTTAGGTTGATAGTTAGCTAGTTATAGAGTCCCACTCACCTCTTTATTCATATGGCTTGAATTTGTACCTGAAACAGAGGGAGCAACACGTAACGCTAACCATAAATACATCAATGGCATGACATAGGTTAACTAAAAAGAAAAGAACATTGGCCAGTTAGCAGGTGGAATGGTGGGTAGAATTAAACTGTAACTTTGTAAAGGTTGTAGCTAGAAATCCATGCTTTAGTTGTGCGAATAAACCAATAGCAAGTTAGCAGGAGTGTAACTAAAATTAACTGGCTTAGCTAACTACTGTACTGTTAACTATCCAACCCTAGCTAGCTAGCAAACGTTAGGTAGGTAGGTACTAACGTTACAGTAAACGTTAACACACCCAGCAAGTTGGGTAACGGCAAAGCCATAGCAGGAAAAACAAAATTCAAACAGTCGTTCATTTGAACCACTCTTCGTAATTACAAACATATAAACAAAACATTTCACACATTTTAAATTATTATTATTATTCACTTACCAATACGACCAGTCACACTTGTTTCGCTGCAGACACAACAGCCGTTTGAATTTCAAATTGAAATGTTTTGGTGGCGCTTTTCACCGTCCAACGTAATTGGCTGACCTTAGACCAATCGCGTCATAGGAAACACAATCCCGCCTTCTTTTTTGCCTTACTACCCAATCAAATTTAAATTCTAGTAATTTAGGGGATGTACAATTTTCCGCAATTCCATCCGTGGAACCCTGATACAAAAAATCCATTGATCAGTCATGGTGGGATCATTGAAATTAAATATCGAATATAAAATATAAATATAGCTCTGATTATTCAGCGTGGCTCTATAAAATAACAATATTTTGTTAAATATGAGCAGATTTAATATGAATCTTGAGTCAGATACAGTCAAGACGGAATACCTGGAATTGAGAGATAAGAAAAACAAACACATTTAATTATTATGTAAACCAGTTTTTTTATTCTGTTTGAATTCTTTAAAATCTAGCTTTTTCCTCGAGAAATATTTCCACAACACATTGGCAAATTATATATTTTTTATGAATTATGATGATTATCAAATTGTATTTGTCAAATGCGCTGAATACAACAGTGAAATTCTTACTTACAAGCCCTTAACCAACAATGCAATAAGAAGTTAAGAAAAAAACGTGTTAAGTAAAAAAAAAAGTAACAAATAATTAAACATCAGCAGTAAAATAACTTCCAAGCATCTGCCTCTAACCCTAGGAAGCTCTTTGCCACCTTCTCCTCCCTCCTGAATCCTCCTCCCCTCCCCCCCCCCTCCTCCCTCTCTGCGGATGACTTCGTCAACCATTTTGAAAAGAAGGTCGACGACATCCGATCCTCGTTTGTTAAGTCAAACGACACCGCTGGTCCTGCTCACATTGCCCTACCCTATGTTTTGACCTCTTTCTCCCCTCTCTCTCCAGATGAAATCTTGCGTCTTGTGACGGCCGGCCGCCCAACAACCTGCCCGCTTGACCCTATCCCCTCCTCTCTTCTCCAGACCATTTCCGGAGACCTCCCTTACCTCACCTCGATCATCAACTCATCCTTGACCGCTGGCTACGTCCCTTCCGTCTTCAAGAGAGCGAGAGTTGCACACCTTCTCAAAAAACCTACACTCGATCCCTCCGATGTCAATAACTACAGACCAGTATCCCTTCTTTCTTTTCTCTCCAAAACTCTTGAACGTGCCGTCCTTGGCCAGCTCTCCTGCTATCTCTCTCAGAATGACCTTCTTGATCCAAATCAGTCAGGTTTCAAGGCTGGTCATTCAACTGAGACTGCTCTTCTCTGTGTCACGGAGGCTCTCCGCACTGCTAAAGCTAACTCTCTTTCCTCTGCTCTCATCCTTCTAGACCTATCTGCTGCCTTTGATACTGTGAACCATCAGATCCTCCTCTCCACCCTCTCCGAGCTGGGTATCTCCGGCGCGGCTTACTCTTGGATTGCATCCTACCTGACAGGTCGCTCCTACCAGGTGGCGTGGCGAGAATCCGTCTCCGCACCACGTGCTCTCACCACTGGTGTCCCCCAGGGCTCAGTTCTAGGCCCTCTCCTATTCTCGCTATACACCAAGTCACTTGGCTCTGTCATATCCTCACATGGTCTCTCCTATCATTGCTACGCAGACGACACACAATTAATCCTCTCCTTTCCCCCTTCTGATAACCAGGTGGTGAATCGCATCTCTGCATGTCTGGCAGACATATCAGTGTGGATGACGGATCACCACCTCAAGCTGAACCTCGGCAAACCGGAGCTGCTCTTCCTCCCGGGGAAGGACTGCCCTTTCCATGATCTCACCATCACGGTGGACAACTCCATTGTGTCCTCCTCCCAGAGTGCTAAGAGCCTCGGCATGACCCTGGACAACACCCTGTTGTTCTCCGCTAACATCAAGGCGGTGACCCGATCCTGTAGGTTCATGCTATACAACATTCGCAGAGTACGACCCTGCCTTACACAGGAAGCGGCGCAGGTCCTAATCCAGGCACTTGTCATCTCCCGTCTGGATTACTGCAACTCCCTGTTGGCGGGGCTCCCTGCCTGTGCACTTAAACCCCTACAACTCATCCAGATCGCCGCAGCCCATCTGGTGTTCAACCTTCCCAAGTTCTCTCACGTACCCCGCTCCTCCGCACACTCCACTGGCTTCCAGTTGAAGCTCGCATCTGCTACAAGACCATGGTGCTTGTCTACGGAGCTGTGAGGGTAGCGGCACCTCCGTACCTTCATGCTCTGATCAGGCCCTACACCCAAACAAGGGCACTGCGTTCATCCACCTCTGGCCTGCTGGCCCCCCTACCTCTGCGGAAGCACAGTTCCCGCTCAGCCCAGTCAAAACTGTTCGCTGCTCTGGCACCCCAATGGTGGAACAAGCTCCCTCACGACGCCAGGACAGCGGAGTCAATCACCACCTTCTGTAGACACCTGAAAACCCACCTCTTTAAGGAATACCTGGGATAGGATAATCCTTCTAACCATAGATGTGCTATTGTAAAGTGATTGTTCCACTGGATATCATAAGGTGAATGCACCAATTTGTAAGTCGCTCTGGATAAGAGCGTCTGCTAAATGACGTAAATGTAAATGTAAAATGTAAAATAAGAATAGCAATAGTGAGGCTATATACAGGGGTTACCAGTACAGAGTCAATATGCAGGGGCACCCGGTTAGTCGAGGGATTATGATGATGATGATTACTATTATTATTATGTTATAGATTAAATACATAAATTCTAACCATTTTCACATTCATCAAAACCTACTGTTCCTAAAATACATTGTTCTCTCATCATATACTGTTCCCTGTCAAATACTGTTCACCCGTGATGTTACCCATCAGAGACTATAGGTTGAGGTCTTTTGGCGAAGGTGGTTTTGCAATTACATGGGTTTAGTGATATTTTGCTGGCTTGGACCCATGTATCCCAGGCTATTCAGGGTTGTCTGGTGCGTGGTCATGTCTGAGCAGGAATGAAGTAGGTTTAAGGCCATCATGTCCACCTGTTGTTCACGTCACTGGTAGCAATGTCAATGATGGCCATGATGGGGGAAAAACAGTAGGCCTATGTGATGGGAAAGCAATATCTGATAGGGAACAGTATATTGTTGCGATGGTGGTTTAAAGTGGTTTAGCCTAATAGCACGATGAGTAGGGTAAGGGGGCTGAGGTTAGGGAAAGCAAGGGGATGTAGCTTCTCGTTTGGAGAGGGCAGTGTAGCGATCTGGGGTAGATTACAATTTCTACCAAATGGAAGACCAGGGTATTCATGCCAGAGACCAGGGTGCACCTCCTGCTCCCTCCGTTCGCTACAACATAATGAGGGAACAATATATCAATCAAATTCAATCAAATGTATTTATAAAGCCCTTTTTACATCAGCCGATGTCACAAAGTGCTGTACAGAAACCCAGCCTAAGACCCCAAACAGCAAGCAATGCAGATGTAGAAGCACAGTGGCTAGGAAAAACTCCCTAGAAAGGCCGGAACCTAGGAAGAAACCTAGAGAGGAACCAGGCTCTGAGGGGTGGACAGTCCTCTTCTGGCTGTGCCGGGCGGAGATTATAACAGAACATGGCCAAGATGTTCAAACGTTCATAGATGACCAGCAGGGTCAGATAATAATAATCACAGTGGTTGTAGAGGGTGCAACAGGTCAGCACCTCAGGAGTAAATGTCAGTTGGCTTTTCATAGCCGATCATTCAGAGATAGAGGCAGCAGGTGATGTAGAGAGAGTCCAAAACATATATGATGGGGAGTATCATTTATAAATAAAAAAATATTGCACCTTTCTGGAAATAAGACCAGGGAAACAAGTTTGGGAACCCCTTTCTTTGCCTGTAGTGTGGTATACCTTTATCAGCCATCATTGATAGTGGAAGGCTACCAGCAATAACAAGTACATTTCATATCATCATAAATTCATCTAAATAATCATCTAATATATGATCATATTAATTTAAATAGTTCTATACGTCCCCAAAGACCGGAAATAAATTTCTCGGCACCGGAAGTGTAGAGCGGAGCAGACCCACAAGAGGGAAAAAGAAAAAAAATCGAGGAAAAAATATTCGGAGAATCTGAGGGTTTGGGCGGATTTGGACTGAGTTTCCGAACTGTCCCAACCCGAGGGAGCCCCGGGGTTGAGAGGGAATCGCCAACACCGGTAATTAACATCGAGTTATTACTCAATCGTTAATTATTTCTGTTTGACAGAGCAACTCATATGAGCTGCTACTCCCCTCTGTCTGGATAGCCGGAAGTCTACATGAAACTGCGTCTCGCACAGGGGCATTGGCGTCGACGTTTTTTTCTCGTTTTTTTTTTTTTTATTCTCACAGTGTGACGAACAGGGAGAGGGATGGAGGCGTAGGGGTTGTGACATTGTTGTTTTCAAGCGGAAGTTTATTTGTTTATTGTCGACTTAAAAATAGGCCGCATAGTAGCAAGCTAGCTAACAATACTGAAATTAATGGAGGCAAGTTAGCTACTGTAGCTAGCTAACCTCAAGGAGCTAGGTAGCTTCTACGTTAGCTAACTAGCTCAGATTTCACTCCTCTGTTGTTGCTAGCTAACATCAATAGTAGTCTGTCAAGCTTGCCACCAGCCAGTTAGCTAAAATAAAGGGTAGACGAGTGTTTAATGTAGGTAGTGGTGGCTATCCCGTTGGCTGGCAATCTGTCTTATGTGTGCCATGGCCTGGGATAGGAAATACTATAACTTAACATAACTCAATATTCCCCATCAGAATTGTTAGCAGACACGTCTCTGTTTCTGTATTGAGTTACAAAGCTCCAATAAATAACTTCCCCGTTATACACCTATCGGGATTGTTTTCAATGACAGACTTGCCATTGTTCCTTGCTATTTGTAGTGCCCACTCCTGCCATGTAGCTCAGTGAGAGAAGCTAGCCAAAGGTTTCAGGGAGTTGCATAGCATTTTAAAATATTTCAGCTAAATATTCTATTATGCATTCAATACAATGTATCCATATTTTTTTGTTATGATCTCATCTGTAGACTGCTAGAGGTTATAAGTAGCCATTGATGAAACACTCTTTATGTACACCCCCACTACTGCGCTCTGCATGCATTTATTTGTATGTAAACAATAATGTGCCATTTACAATCCTGACCAACAACGACACGCTCCGTCTGGGGGCCATGGAGACTTGCAATCAATATGGCTCACACTTTTCTATCTTTAGTTAAATCTATTGGCAGTGGACAAAATGCATGCCAGTGAAGAAAACAGTGTTGGCTCAGCATTTGTATCGTTCAACGTCCCCCATTCCCTTGAGCAAAACTCTCATTTCTTTTACTCGGCTTCTTGGAAATGCTTAGCAGTTGCGAGAGACCAAGAACTTTGGCCAGAGACATCAGTTGAGATGGGCATGGTCTCGTTTCGACTGATGACGCAGAGCGAGCAGGTGTTTATAAGTTATGTTGCTTTTCAATTACAGAAATAATGGAAGATTCCCATTTCAACTCATCATACTTTTGGTCTCCCGTTCCCACAGTACAAGGACAGGTAGAAACCTTATTACTGGACCTTATCTTGAAATGTACATGGTGGTGTCGCAAATAAAGAAATAATACTTGTTAGTTTTACGCTAACAAATAATGAGCTTGCACCTTAGGTGAGGATGGCAAAACATCAAATTCACTGTAATACATATGTAAGTAACAAAACAACGGGCCTCCCCAAATGATCACTTCTGCCCCTCCTCTCTCCCTACTTCCCTTATCAACCTCTACCACCGCTATTCATTTCCTTTTGGCATCTCACCCCATTCTCTCTATTGCCTGTCTTTCTCTTTTCCACCCCTCCTTCACGATCAACTACCCCCCCCTCCGCTCTAGATTGAAAACGCCATGTTCCTGAACAAGATGAAGGAGCAGTTGGGTCCGGACAATAAGGGTTCTCCGTCTTTCCCTCACTCCTCGCACTATCCCACCGCCGTGCTCACCATGGACGCGGGAGGCCGGGTGGTGCCCAAACAGGAAGGTGGAGGCGGTGGCGTCCAATTGAACGCCGTAGGCGGTCACCTGCACCAGCCGCACACCTCACAGAATATCACGGTGGTGCCCGTCCAGTCCACGGGCATCATGACGGCAGGTGAGTAAACAAGACACGCTGCCGGTGTCCGTTTTGTCTGGCGATCCTCTGTGGTTGTTCTATGCGTGTCTCCTCCCTGTTTCTGTCTGGTCTAATCGTGTTATATATTCAAAGATACAGAAAAAACCAACTTAAACGTTCTCAGTATGTCATTGTGTGTGTAATGTGTGCCTCGGCTCTCCCTGGGAGGGGCGTGGTGCAGTCATGTCACCGTCTCTCTCTCCCTCTCAGCGGGGCTAGTGATAACCACTCCCCAAGGCACCCTGGTCTCTCAACCCACCTCCACACAATCTTTCGTGCCCGGACCCCCTGCCAACACCATGATAGTGTCCGCACTACACCCCACAAACACAGGTAAAACCTCCACCGCATTCCCCCTTTCCCCAAAACCCGTTCCCCAAAACCCGCACTGTGATAGGTTGTGTGCCTGAGTGGCTTGCAAACCTTTCCTGGCTTATCAGCAAGCAAAGCAGACTCACTGGCACACACTCACATATAGACATTCATTCATTTGAGCATTTATTTGCATTTTATTTCATCCCTTTGTTGATATGGGCTGACCCAGCAAAGGTGGAACCACCTTCTAGTCACAAACTTCAACCCTCAACACTCACAGACATGCATTACACGCACACAAACAAACACACAGTAACACACATTGCTGCTTGAGCTAACCCCGGCAACGCGCTGCCAGCAGCCAGCCACTAACCCTTGACCTGATCCAGCCCCCCCACCCTCTGCGGTGAGAGAGAGAGAGGGAGGGAGCGAGCCGGGTAGTGAGCTCCGTGTGTTGAGTGTGTTCTCCTCTTCTCTCGGTTTCTGTCAGAGAGCAGCCAGCACTCCTCTCTCTACTTCTACAGCCACAGTGAGTACCCAGCTCCATCTCCCCTCCACCCTGTCCCACCTAGCTGACTACTTCCTCCCCATATGCCATCATCCATCCCTGCTGCTTAGCAGTAAAGCATCTGCAGCCTTAGCCTATGGCCAGTCCTGTGGTTGTGTTTACCTGCACTCTGGACTGTTTGAAGCCTGGTTTGGATGTGCGGTTGAGTTGCTTTTTAAATGACTTGTCTGCGCTGAGATAATGTAAGGCAGAGGTTCCCAAACGGTTTTGGCCCGCGACCCCATTTTGATCTCTTTTTTTGTTGTTGTATAATATTTTAATTGGGGCTATGACGGTCTATAACATCAGTCTGACAGTAAGGAAGTATGGTTTGATGTGACTGACATGTATCAGAAAGGTTTTGGGAAGTTCAGAAGACCATCAGGCGATAATTGTATATGATCTGTGTAGAAATAATTTATTCTAATGACTCGTGCGCGGCATGTGGGCATTATAGAGGGAAACATCAGACACATCCACACATGTGGAGTCTTATCTTTCAGTGACAGGGTCATAATATGTTGTAGCTAAAACGGTTCAAAAGATATGTGTAGGAAGAAAACAGAAACCACTCTGTTTATTACAACCGCATCTAGCGGCTACCAGAGGTCACTGACGTAACCCTGGTTCTATGAACCAAGCGCACTTCTTTTTTTTTTTGCGCGCGACCCCATTTTCAAATCAGGCGACCCCTAGTTTGGGAAACGCTGCTGTAAGCCCTGTCATACGCTACAAAGAAAATGTATAAAATGTCTTAAAATGTGCAGGATGCTTGGATGTAGTGTTTTACTGAACACTGTATTTAAACTCACACTATAAATTGCACAACATATAATGAAGATGATCAGATCTGGGACCTGTTGATGGTCCGATAGTTATATGAGTTATATTGACTCCAAAAACCCAATCTGAAAGTGGAAGAATATGATCTGATGCCCTCCCACTAATAGTCCAAGGAAGTTATCTGGAGGACCTCGCTATGTTCTCTGATGGTGTAGTTCCATCCATGAATGTGATCATCCAAAAGTTGATGAAAATCTTTGTCTTGGAATAACATCCAATACATACAAACTACAGTATCTGGCCCATTCAAAAAAAGCTAAATGAATTTTGTTTCGTTATGTAGCTGTGCAACACTGTCCAAATAGGCAGTTGAGTGTAACCGATTCTTTTTTTGCAGCGGTGAAGTCTGTCAGGTGTTCCAGTATATGAAGAGATTAAAATGCCTCTGTGTTGTGGGGTGATTTACCACTCACGTGTTGTTGCTTTCACCATTTCATACCAGGAGAGACCGCTTTGGATGTTACTCACCAAGCAGAGAGGCCCATGGGATATGTTGTGTGGTTTTTGGTCTCTTTTAATCAGAGCTGTATTCCTCTCCCCCTTTCTCTCCCCTTCCCTCCATCCCTCCTTTCCCCATCCCGTTTTTTATGTCCCTGTTTCAGACAAGAAAGAGGATTTGGTCATCCCTCCTGTTGTCATGCCAACGCCCGGGAAGCGGGGCAGGAAGAAGAAGTCGATGATGCAGAGGGCTGGCGCCAACCTCCCCCCAGGAAGTGATGCGTTGATTCTGGCACACCTGGCTGCTGGGGGGCAGGTGATAAGAGATTTGAAGTGATGTCACATAAGAACTAACATGCTGACTATCCGGGCACGTGCCATCACGTACATGTTGATTTTGTCCATCCACACCAGACACGGTGAGGACACGCAGGTTGAAATTTCAAAACGAACTCAACTAATTTGATGACAGGTCGAAACACATAAACATTCATGGACATTTAGCTAGCTAGCTTGCTGTTGCTGCTATTTTCTCCTGGGATATAAACACTGGGTTGTTATTCTACGTTAAATCTACGTGGTCCTTTTTTTTTGTTGCTGGATCTTTGTAGAATTTTGACCCATTTTGATTCACACAAATTCGTGTGTTCTCTACTCCAACAATTAATCCACAGATAAAAGGGGAAACCTAGTTAGTTTCCAGTAATTTCTGTGGATTTTATATGGCGGTTGGCAACCAACTTCAAGGTGCCTTACTGCAACCAACTGGACTGGAGTGTGGACCTCGTTCATCTTTCAATCACCCACGTGGGTATATGCTCCTAAGAACCAATGAGGAGATGGGAGAGGCGGGACTTGCTGCCTCTACCGAAGTTATCTTCAGTATTACATGGGGGTTAGATCACTGCATCTCTCCAGTCAATCCATAGTGATAAAATGGTTAAAGCTACATATTGTAGTGTCATTACTTCAGGATTAGTGAAGCAAAGCGTTGTTTATTAAACAAACAACATTGTTTTGTGTTTGTTTACAGCACCACACTGCTGACCATTATGACTTATCAAATGATGAGGATGAGCATGGGAACAAAGATGGGACCAAATCATACAGGTAGATTACAGGCTTTGTGTTTACATACATTTTAGTCCTTAACACTCATCATTTGTTACCCAAGTTGACCCGATTATGTTCTTCCCCATTCAACATATCCTCATCTCTAAACAGTATATCTCTGTTTCTCTCGTTTTCCGTTTACCGTTCTCTCCTACCCATCCTCCAGGTGCCGGATGTGTGCGGTGACGTTCTTCAGCAAGTCGGACATGCAGATCCACGCCAAGTCTCACACGGAGGCCAAGCCGCACAAGTGCCCCCACTGCTCCAAGTCGTTCGCCAACTCCAGCTACCTGTCCCAGCACATCCGCATCCACAGCGGGGCCAAGCCCTACACCTGCTCCTTCTGCCAGAAAACATTCAGGCAGCTCAGTCACTTACAGCAGCACACACGGTACTGCTGCCTCCCTGGCGTGTATGTGTGTGAGTGTGTGTGGTGGTTGATTTCAGGGAATAGGTGACTGCAGAATATAGACTGTCACACAAGATTGAAGGATTGTTAGTAAAGACAATCACTATCACTACAAATTCAGTGCTAGTGATACCAATGTACTTATCTATATTTGGCTTTGAATTTGACCATTACAATATGAATAACCACTCTGCATTAGCTACATAGGGTTTTATTGCGACAAATCAAATGAGACAGTATTGCTCCCAATAATACTGATTACAAAACCTCGTATTGTACAACATCTATGACCGCAGGTTTAGAATAAACAAGCCCAATAACTACATCTATGACCGCAGGTTTAGAATTAACAAGCCCAATAACTACATCTATGACCACAGGTTTAGAATAAACAAGCCCAATAACTACATCTATGACCACAGGTTTAGAATTAACAAGCCCAATAACTACATCTATGACTGCAGGTTTAGAATAAACAAGGCCAATAACTACATCTATGACTGCAGGTTTAGAATAAACAAACCCATTAACTACATCTGTGACCACAGGTTTAGAATAAACAAACCCATTAACTACATCTATGACTGCAGGTTTAGAATAAACAAACCCATTAACTACATCTATGACTGCAGGTTTAGAATAAACAAACCCATTAACTAGATCTATGACTGTAGGTTTAGAATAAACAAGCCCAATAACTACATCTATGACCACAGGTTTAGAATAAACAAACCCATTAACTACATCTGTGACCACAGGTTTAGAATTAACAAGACCAATAACTACATCTATGACCACAGGTTTAGAATAAACAAACCCATTAACTACATCTATGACCACAGGTTTAGAATAAACAAACCCATTAACTACATCTATGACCGCAGGTTTAGAATTAACAAGGCCAATAACTACATCTATGACCACAGGTTTAGAATAAACAAACCCATTAACTACATCTATGACCGCAGGTTTAGAATTAACAAGGCCAATAACTACATCTATGACCGCAGGTTTAGAATTAACAAGGCCAATAACTACATCTATGACCACAGGTTTAGAATAAACAAACCCATTAACTACATCTATGACCGCAGGTTTAGAATTAACAAACCCAATAACTACATCTATGACCGCAGGTTTAGAATTAACAAGGCCAATAACTACATCTATGACCGCAGGTTTAGAATTAACAAGGCCAATAACTACATCTATGACCGCAGGTTTAGAATTAACAAGGCCAATAACTACATCTATGACTGCAGGTTTAGAATTAACAAGGCCAATAACTACATCTATGACTGCAGGTTTAGAATTAACAAGCCCAATAACTACATCTATGACTGCAGGTTTAGAATAAACAAACCCAATAACTACATCTATGACCGCAGGTTTAGAATAAACAAACCCAATATTTATATTTCTGGTGATGTTTGACAAAGCAGCACCACCTTTTTTTCTCTGTCAAAATGTCACAGTTAGTGACCCTTTTATAGGAGAGTGTGTGCTGTTTTTCTGTTGCCAAGTGTTGTATCTGCGTTGTCTGCTGTCTTGGAGGCTATGTTTTTTCTGTGTGGTTTGCAGATTTCTTTGGGAATTCAAGTCCCTTATGTTATTGGCAAACAGAATCTGAGAAAGTTGTTTTGATGCGTTTGGTAAACTAGAAATAGTACAAGTCCAAGAATCGATCCCTGTGGAACACCACATTTGATCTGAAGGGGGTGAGTTAACTCCTTTTAAAGTGACAGATTGCGTTCTAATCTTTTAGATACGCGGACAACCACAGCAAAGACTAATAAGTTACGTCCATCCTTGGGGAAAGGATGCAATTTTGGGTAAACTACACCAGAAACAGCTTCATAATGTAAAACTAATTCTGTCAGACAAGTGATCTGTACATTTAGCTATCCTACGACCACAACTTTCCATACTGATTTCTTCATTTTCTTTCCCTGACACTTTCAGTTCTATCTGTTCCGTCATCACTTCAACCAATCTTTGGTTTCTTGAACGTTTATGAGGAATTAAATGAATGGCTTTTCCCTTCCTCCCCCTCCCACCCTCACCATTCTGTTAGAGCGAAGTGCACCCTTTGCTACATATCCTCCCTCACACGCCCCTCTCGATGTTTCGCATTAGGTGTCAAGATAAAGACGCGAGAGCTTGCCTTCACTCACATTCCTTAGCGGTAGGCCTCTGTAGAATGACCACAGAACATCAGCAGCACACCATAGGTGCAGAGACCGAGCGAGAGAGAGAGAAAGAGAGAGAAAGGAAAGGGGGACTGTGCCTGCTGTCTGTTTTCCTACTGTGTTTCGCAACTCAGACACAGCAACAACCAAAAAGTGCACACTGTCAATCAAACTGCGCTAAACTTGATTTGGGGTGATTTGATTATGATTTGATCTCTGGATCATTCGTCGCTGATTTGATACGTTATCAATCTCTCTCTCTCTCTTTTTCTCTCTCTCTCCATCTCCCCATCCCCTTGTTAGAAACCACACTGAGGGCAAACCGCACAAGTGTCCCCACTGCTCCAAATCGTTCGCCAACTCCAGCTACCTGGCCCAGCACATCCGCATCCACAGCGGAGCCAAGCCCTACACCTGCTCCTTCTGCCAGAAAACATTCAGGCAGCTCAGTCACTTACAGCAGCACCACAGGTAAACACTACTAAACGGACAGTGGGCAGTCCCATCAGCGCACACCCTCTCTAGTTCCATCTACTCCTCTTTTCTTCTAATTGGTTCCCTCTCACTCATTGTCTCTCACATCCTCTTCTCGTTCAAGTTCAAAACTCCCCTAATCCCCACAGACTTCTGTAATGAAAGCGTTCAGCCTATATTTGTGTAATTAAAAGTCTCAATATTTATTCTGGGGCCTCCCTCATGTCAGCATGGGTTTGGACATGAGGCTGTAGACAATGTGCATATCACCTACACTTCGACCTGTCGGCTTATTATTTATGTAGCCTACATGGAAAATAGATATGAATATTATTCCAATGTTGACCTCTCCCATCCAATTCTGATCAGAGTAATTGTTTGATATTGGGATTTAAAAAAAAATATATATATATTTTTTTATACTTTGTTTTTATTGAGGAACACAAAGAAAGTACAAGTAAAGTAAAAGAACAACAAAAAGATCTGTCATTTACAGTGCACGTCATACCTTCATCATATTAGTTACATTGACATCTTTGAATTAGACCTTTTTCAAGTACGAAACCCATTTCTCCCAGTGTTCCTGACCTCTCTCCTCTTGTGTTCTTAAAGCAAAGGTCATACGCTCCATGTGGTGTATTTCTTTTACAATGTCTATCCATTGTGTCACTGTGGGAGGGTCTTTTTGTAGCCATTTCCTGGTGATAGCCTTTTTACTGGACCTTTTTAAAATATATATATTTTTTAACCTTTATTTAATTTGGCAAGTCGGTTAAGAACAAATTCTTATTTTCAATGACGGCCTAGGAACAGTGGGTTAATTGCCTAGTTCAGGGGCAGAATGACAGATTTTTACCTCGTCAGCTCGGGGATTCGATCTTGCAACCTTTCTGTTACTAATCCAACACTCTAACCACTAGGCTACGCTGCCGCCCCCTTCAAGAGATATTGGGATTTTTGTATGAATTTTTTATTTATTTGTCCATTCGGACAGTTTAAATATATATTCTTCGTGTCCGACAACTTGTCCCGGACAAGAGGACAAGCATTAATGTCGAGCCCTGTTTTTGCTCATTCAATCATAGATCTGAAAGGACTGGTTGGATGTACCAGGAAGCAATATGGTGGAAACTCTTATCTATGAAGGGCCATCAAGAAGTCTCTATGGATAGTTTGTTTGATTTGGGATTGGATGTCTCATCGTTCCTGTCAGTTCCTTGGAGTGAGTGACGCTGTAACGGAAGTAGTCAGGATACTGGGGTTTGTGGGAGCTGTAGTTCATTACAGACTGTGTTTCACTTCCATAGGATCCACACTGGGGACCGACCTTACAAGTGCATCCATCCTGGCTGTGAGAAAGCCTTCACTCAGCTGTCCAACTTGCAGGTAGGCCTACTACATCTCAACATCCAATTCACAAGTCCAACGGATCTTACATTTGGACAATAATCATCTCAACTTCCATTTATTTGGTAGTACGTTTCTCATCGCAAAACGTCACTTAGCTCTAAAATCATTACGTACAGTTAATAACAGAAGCGTAATGATGTGATGACATCATAGTCAAAATAATCCTAATGTATTCATTCTTTCATGGCTTCCCCCAGTCTCACCGCCGGCAGCACAACAAAGACAAGCCGTACAAGTGCCACAACTGCAACCGCGGTTACACAGACGCGGCCAGTCTGGAGGTGCACCTGTCCACTCACACGGTCAAACACGCCAAGCTCTACTCCTGTGGCCTGTGCAACCGCGCCTACACCTCGGTACGCCTGCCAATCACCCTAAAACTCCTCCCTCTACCCTCCTCCTCAAACGACATATAGTCCCATCCCTTAAAGTGTCACACCCACTTTTGCTTTCTAGGTGCAAGGCCTCCACTTGCGAGAGGGGGCTGTTGCATGGGAGGGATGCTCAGCAATGTCATCATTTAGGAGAGGGGCTAGGGAATTGTGAGGGTGGAGACTAATTCATTGTATGTACTTCTTTCAGTAACTGCAGTATTAGATTACTCAATTGACTACTTCAGGTAACTTGGTTGGTAGTGAAAACAGTTGAACAACACGTACAAGCAGTAGTCTGGCTTGATGGTAACCTATAGGGTTGTGTAGGACAGGTAGGCTATGGCTATGTAGTTGAAAACAGTTCCCCCCCCTCCACTGTAGTTTATATACACTCAGCCTATATTTCCTCCCAGTCATTTGCATAGACTACATATTACTGAGTTTGTATGTACACTACCTTTCAAAAGTTTGGGGTCACTTAGAAATGTCCTTGTTTTTGAAAGAAAAGCAAAAAAATGTTGTCCATTAAAATAACATCAAATTGATCAGAAATACAGTGTAGACATTGTTAATGTTGTAAATGACTATTGTAGTTAGAAACAGATGATATTTAATGGAATATCTAGATAGGCGTACAGAGGCCAATTATCAGCAACCATCACTCCGGGATGCTGGCCCTTTTCTTTCAAAAACAAGGACATTTCTAAGTGACCCCAAACGTTTGAACGGTAGTTTATGTGCTGCCGAGCCTTTGCATTTTATTCCCAAGACCCACTGCATGGTAATTGTTCACGGCACTGTCCACCTCGCTCACCCTCTTTCTCTCCTCTCCTCTTCTCCAGGAGACCTACCTGATGAAACACATGCGGAAGCACAACCCGGACCCCCTCACAGTGGCGGCTGCCGTCGCCGCCCAGCAGGCCCAGGGTCACACTCCTGGCGGAGCGGGCAAGGGGAGGGGCCGTGGCAGAGGAAGCGGGGCAAACATAGGAGGCGGTGGTCCCGGAGGGGCGGGTCAGAACCCAGGGCAGAACCAGCCCCAGAACCCCAACAACCATCAGCAAGGCAGCTACTCGCAGACGGAGGGCGTGCCGTGCCCCTTCGACCTGCACCAGTACAAGACGGTCAGCGTCACCGACCTGTCGGCCCATAAGGACCTCTGCCTGACCGTGTCCACCTCAGCCATTCAGGTGGAGCACATGAACTCATAGAGCGAGAGGATGGACAGAGGGGAGAGGGAGGGAGGGAGGTAGTGGAGGCTGGTGTCACTTTTTAAATGGGAGGATGGGCTCATTGTAATGGCTGGAATGGAACATGTGTCAAACACATTTAATGTGTTTGAAACCAGGTATTTCAATGAGGCAGTCCACTGATTTCTCCTCCCACCAGCCTCCACTGGGAGGGAGAAAGTGCTAAGTAAAAACTACACTGCCTTGGGGTTGGCGAAGGAATGAATGGAAGAATGAGGTTTGGCGACGCAAGACCCAATCAGAGAATAAGGAAAGGAGGGCGTGAAGGGACTACCTGAGATGAAGAGGAAGCATGGGATATGTAGTCCAGTATTGAATGAAGAGATGATATATGAATGGTTCAACTGCACTTAAAGGGGAAGACATCGAAAAGGGGGGGAGAGAGAACAAAAGGGGGGGTCTGATATAAAGAAGGCACTTGATCAATCTCGTATTTTTTCGGTTTCTCATCGTTTCATTTCTTTGTTGTATGTATATTACCATATATGTATGTATTTTTCTACCAACAGTGGAATGTGTTAACGAACGGCGTGGGAAAGCTAAAAGATTGTGCAAGGAATGTGAGCGAGAAGAAACATCTAGAAACAGCAGATTTTGTATTTAAGAAGGATAATTTTCTATATTCCCCAACTCATTTTTGCAAAGCAAGGGGCGAGGGGGAGAAAGGCGCATCGTGGTGAAACATTGAAATGGCTGTCAGGTACTGTTAACAAGTTTTTAAGTTTAGTTTTTTAAACCTTTCATACTGAATATTACATTATTCTTATTGTATCAATGTTATCCTCATTATTATCAATTGGCAGATACTGTAATCTATGTAGATATATATAGAAATGATTTTTTTCATTCAAAAAAAGGGAATGATGTACTTCCTACTCTCTGCCTCTGTAAAGTAAACCAGAAAACAAAAGAACTCCAAAAGTAACAAATCGTTGACATGTATTTCTAACCCATCCAATCACAGAGCTCTATTCTGCTCTCTCTATTTATTGAGCAGGCTCGTGATTGGCCGGTTATCTTATGTATACTCCTTGTACTTCGTTATGTGTCTTTTGAAATAACACAGTTCTCAATATTCTTATTAGTGTCGTTATTATTGCTCCTAATACTGTTATTAACTACCCTTATGCTACACTTGCTGTATATGCATAGTACACATTCATCTGAAGAGACTGTTTCTCTTTGTAAGGACAATAAAGTGAGACAGTCGGAGATGACAAGCTTGCTGTCAGATTCTCCTTTTACTGCATGCAGACATGCTGTGGAAAGTCAGTTTGGAGGTATTGTATCAATGTACAGTACATAGGTCAATTATACATTAAAATAATATAAATATTATGTTGGAATGGTTCGCTAGGTGATTGTGTTTGGGACATTAATTTGCCATAACCTGTGCCATGCCCATTTCACGACCTTCCCCCACACACACCAAAGAAGACGAGGGTAGTGGTTTTGGAATCAAAGGAATGATGTATTTGATATAATTTAAGGGTATACATTTCCTACAAACTACAAGGTTTTTCATGACACCAGTGCACAGCAATTTGAAAACAATAGAGGCACATTTACATTTTGGCAAGTCCTCAAAAACGAAGTAAACACCACACTATTCTACTATAACTCTAATAAAATGAAATCAGTCCTGGATACAATCTACTCGCCATGGAATACATCCCATTCTGTTCATTAAATGTACATTAAGTAACTTTTTCCCAAGCTTTATTTGGTTTTCACTGAAATAAGCTCAAAATAGAATAAGAAGAATATATAATAAGCAACTATTGGTATTATTTCTTTGTAAAACAAGGGACAACCATGAAAATAGATGATATCCTGGTTAAAGTAAGATGCAACACAGAAACAGGGTAACACTGTTAGTAAGGATAAGGATGTTTGATTACTCTGGTCTTCTGATACAACTGAATGGAACCCCAGGCCAGCACGCTGAGCTCAGAAGGCCCTTCATAAATGAAGATAAATGTGACAACTTGACATAACAAAATCATATGTTCCAAATCAGTATTTTTTTTAATATCTTTGTGTACAGTATAAGTATAAAATGTTTCAAACTAAATTGAACAAAAATTGTATAATACTTCACTAAAACGGGTACAGTAGTAGCATTTCAACAATAATTACAACATCTAAAATATTCCCATATTTTGCCCCTTTGGCCATATTTGGAACCTCTGGTTCAGTTCCTGGTTTGGTTACTGAGCTATAACAGTAGTACCTGTTAGGACACATGCATTCAGGCTCCTGACAAATCATATTGAAAAACACACTTAAATATAACAAATCACATGCATGATCTCGTGTTTCACATAAATAAATAAAATGAAAAGAATCGGACATCAGTTCATAAGAGGGAGTTTATGTGGCGAGGGTGACAGTGTGTGGAGATAAGGCAAGTTAGTTGTCAACCTCACTTCCTATACTGAGTCAGTCGTCTCATTAGACCCTACAATGCCATGAGACACACAGGGCTAGCAAGCTATGCTATCTGACTTATTTCCCTTGAACATACTGATCTGAGGTATTGATTGAACGATAAAATAGTACTTTATTAATCCCCCAGAGGGGAAATTTGATTGCACCAGCCAATACATACAGTGATGAGGAATGACCGCTTGCCTTTCCTCTGGTGAAATGCAGTGTCATGACATATGTGCCATGTACTCAATACTTGTATATCATACTATTATGTACTAGTAGTTACGTCTATTAGTAGTACAATACAACACAGCTAGCTTCAGTTAAGGCTACGAAAGGTTCTCAAATAGAGACAACCTGCTTTCAGAAGTCCTTTTTACATATGACACCTCTCTTTTTACTTCTGATGACAAATCACTTTTTTGTAACTGAAAATTCCTCTATCATTCATTACCACAGCTACTATTTCTGTTGATCTGAGGACCACCTTAATAACAACGTAGCTTCAATGCTAACAGTACATCTCAATGAGCATCAACTTGACATTATGTAGTGTTAGGCAGAAGGGCAATAGTTCCATGATTATAACGTCAAATTACCGTTTTGAGAGCTATAACAGAGCAGTAAACCAGTCCCCTAGCACTCTGGACAAAACGAATACAAGTCACATCTGTGAGAGCTGCTACATAATCTGCTTGACCTTTCTAAAGACTAGCGATTAAACAGGATCCTTCAGTGTGCGAGACACAGGCAGTACAACGAAAACATCAAAAACACGTCAAATACGTGTTGTAACAGTGAATGTAGACACACATCAATGGGAAAGCACACATTTCGCAGATAGAAAATAATAATATATAGAAAAACAACAGATAAATTGACTGGCTTATTTCACACTACTTCTCCCAAGAGGCTTTGCAGGTATAGATTAGAATATTGGATGCTTTGAATGGTTCCTATTTTGCACATTCATTGTTACTCAAACTTAGTACGAACAGAGCCATGACATTTCTCTCTTAACCAATTACATTTCGTCAGACTAAAACGACAACCAGTAACATTAAAAACAATGAAAGACAAACACAGATTTGGTCAGGTCACCTTTGCTTCTGATAAGTAAGACTGAGCGCTGAGAATAAGACATCTGGGTGGAGGATTTGACTGTGCGTTTACATTGAACTCGCCAGTTAAGATGCACTTAGGGTTTGGCAGCAAGGCAGTGGACACAGCCAGTTATGAAGGAGGGAATCAAGGGACAAATATATACGCAAAGAGGTGAAAGGTGAGCTAGGCAGAGAAAGGGGTATTAAGGCACATGGAAAGAAGAGGGGCTTGATAGAAGGGTAGATTCAGTACAGTGCCCTCCATAACTATTGGGAGAGTGAATATTTTTTTCTTATTTTGACTCTATACTTCAAAGTAGTAAAACGTTTAGTATTCGGTCCCATATTCATAGCACGTAATGACTACATCAAGCTTGTGACGCTGTGAATTTGTTGGATGAATTTGTTGTTTGTTTTGGTTTCAGATTATTTTGTGCCCAATAGAAATGAATTCTAAATAATGTATTGTGTCATTTTGGAGTCACTTTTATTGTAAACAAGAATATAATGTGTTTCTAAACACTTCTACATTAATGTGGATGCTACCATGATTATGGATAATCCTGAATGAATCGTGAATAACGATGAGTGACAAAGTTACAGACACACAAATATAATAACCCCCCAAAATGCTAACCTCCCCTGTTATTGTAACGGTGAGAGGTTAGCATGTCTTGGGGGTATGATATAAAATGCTAATCTCCCCTGTTATTGTAACGGTGAGAGGTTAGCATGTCTTGGGGGTATGATATAAAATGCTAATCTCCCCTGTTATTGTAACGGTGAGAGGTTAGCATGTCTTGGGGGTATGATATAAAATGCTAACCTCCCCTGTTATTGTAACGGTGAGAGGTTAGCATGTCTTGGGGGTATGATATAAAATGCTAACCTCCCCTGTTATTGTAACGGTGAGAGGTTAGCATGTCTTGGGGGTATGATATAAAATGCTAATCTCCCCTGTTATTGTAACGGTGAGAGGTTAGCATGTCTTGGGGGTATGATATAAAATGCTAATCTCCCCTGTTATTGTAACGGTGAGAGGTTAGCATGTCTTGGGGGTATGATATAAAATGCTAATCTCCCCTGTTATTGTAACGGTGAGAGGTTAGCATGTCTTGGGGGTATGATATAAAATGCTAATCTCCCCTGTTATTGTAACGGTGAGAGGTTAGCATGTCTTGGGGGTATGATATAAAATGCTAACCTCCCCTGTTATTGTAATGGTGAGAGGTTAGCATGTCTTGGGGGTATGATATTTGTGCGTCTGTAACTTTCTCACTTTCTCAGGATTATCCCTAATCATGGTAGCATCCACATTAATGTAGAAGTGTTTAGAAACTTATTCTATTCTTATTTACAATAAAAGTGACTCCAAAATGACACAATACATTATTTACCATTCCTTTCTATTGGGAACAAAATCATCTGAAACACAACCAAAACGAAATAACAAATACATCCAATAAGTGTGTATAGTCAGCTTGATCTGGTCATATGGGACCAAATACTAAACCTTATACTACTTTAATACACATATAAGTGAATTTGTCCCATCAGGGGACTATGTACAAAAAGTTCTGCAATTTCTAAACGGTTCACCCGATATGGATGAAAAATCTGACAGTCTACACGTTAACCTCAGTCATTGTTTGATTTCAAATCCAAACTTTTGGAGAATAGAGCCAAAAGAAGATAAAAATGCTTCACTGACCCAATAATTACGTAGGGCACCATATGTTTTTTGGCATAACATACTGGAGGAGAGAGTTAAAGGCTGTGGTAGTAGGCAGGGCTGTGAAATAGGTCTGCCTGAGCACCGGAGTCCACAGCCCATACGGGTTGTCACCTAGAGAATGGAAGGACAGGTTGAGAGAGAGGGAGATGGAGAGAGAGGCAGAGAGCGAGAGGGTGTGGGGGGGTGGAGATATGGAGAAAGAGAGAAAATGAAGTCGTCGCATAGAACACCAACAGGAGCAGGATTTACAAAGTTGGTTCAGTGAGTTAGCCAACTAGGTTAACTAACATTACGAACAATACTAACCGGAAATTTGCATGATATACTATCTTGTACTTGATGCTTATGGTGACCATATTAACCTTTAGCATTCTTTATCAACCGTAGAATGAAGAGTTATACATATAGATCTGTGTTTGTCACAGTTATCTGGAAAGTTATTTATATATCCTAATCTGTGAAATATGACTCTGGATCAGGGGTGGCAGGTAGCCTAGTGGTTAGAGCGCTGGGCCAGTAACCGAAAGGTCGCTGGTTGGAATACCTGAGCTGACAAAGTGAAAAATCTGCCCATGTACCCGTGAGAAAAGCATTTAGCCCCAATTTGCTCCACGGGCACCGTACTACTACGGCTGACTCTGTTAAACAACACATTTCACTGCACCTATTTGGTGTATGAGACAATAAAACTATATTGTGTGGGGGTAACCACTGGATCATTAATTGGAGACCTACTGAGAAAACTGTTGTTCGGACAAATAACGGTCCTCTTGTTCTATAATACGTCGCACATCGTTGGTTAGGCTGTCTCACCTGTGAGATGTTGACTCCCGGCAGTTTCTCCACCGTCGCTGGAAGGCGGGTCATGATGTCTAGCAACTGTCCTGTGAGCTGGAAATCATGGCAATCTTCTGAGCCTGCACCAGAGGGCTGCTGATCTCTTCCGCCATCTAGAGGAGGGCAGAGAACATACAGTTATTCGCCCAGTTCCTCTGCCCAAAAGCTCACCCCAGTGACAAGTGATCAGATGTTGGACTCTATAACGACGTGTCATTTTGCATTCAAACTAACTTTATAGGAGTTTTAGGACTTTTTCATGCAAATCTTCCAATTCAATGCATGATTTACGCAATATTTAAATGCGCACATCTCAAACGATGATTCCCCCCTAAGTGTGTATTTGAGCTCTGTCTCGAAAGGTTCTCTCACTAGTGGTAGTTGCTCCAGCAGCATGTCCACCATGGCTCCTTCCTTGTACTGCTGGAAGGCTCCGCCGCGGCTCTCCCCTTTGCTTCAACAGCAAAGGCCTCCGCATCACCCTTAATCTGAGATAGAAGAACATTTTTGAAGGTTTTATTTTATTATTACGACATACTATGTTGTTACGGCTTCTTTAGGTGTAACGTACCATAAGTTAACGGCAGGATTTAGTAGTATTGATTGAACAAGCTAAACATTTTAGTCATTTAGCTGACGCTCTTATCCAGAGCGACTTACAGTAGTGAATGCATACTTTTCATACATTTTATTTTTCCCGTACTGGTCCCCCGTGGGAATCGAACCCACAACCCTGGCATTGCAAACACCGTGCTCTACCAACTGAGCCACACGGTACTAAACGACTTGAGTGTGGTAAACATGGCCTTCTATTACTGTGAAAGGGGTCTCTGCTTATACGAGTCCCAGACACAAGAATGAACTGCTTTTAGGGTTAAAACAAGCTTGGAACAGTAACAGTCCTATAGTAATAATGTGATACTTATAGACACACTCACCCTAATGGACTCTGCCTCAGCCTCCATAATGAGCTGTGCACTGTGGGGAAAAAATACAGATGTATTTACAGCTTGTTTGGCCTGTTAGGTGTACAGTATAAAGTACATAGACAAAGAAATATACAAACTATACTGAATATGTACTGTCTCGTACTCCATGGAACGCATTAATATCTAGTATATTTTCATTGTCTATGCAGTAAATTGTTCACAAAATACTATATATCATTTGTGAAAGGTCATTTTGAGACCTGTGGCTGGTACTAGGGTTTGGGGTGATATTTGGGGAGACCTCTTCTACGATATGCTACTCCAAATATCGCGATATCCGATATAATCGTTTTGCGCCATTAATGACTAGCTATTTCCAGACGAGGCAATTTTTTAAAACGTATTTACGATATTATAGTCAGATTCTAATTAAATAACCTTAGTAAGGCATTTGGACTTCATTTTCAACATATTGATACAGCCCAACTGATAAAACTTCACAGTTTTGATTAGAAAAGTTCAAATAGAGTATAGGAGGGGAAGGGTGCGTCACTTGGAGGGGTGCGTCACTTGGAAGGATGCGTCACTTGGAGGGGTGCGTCACTTGGAGGGGTGCGTCACTTGGAGGGGTGCGTCACTTGAGTGGGTTGAGTCACAGACGTGATCTTCCTGTCTGGTTTTGCGTCCCCTTCAGGCTTGTGCGGTGGAAGAGATCTCTGTGGGCTATACTCAGCCTTGTCTCAGAGTAGTAAGTTGGTGGTCTGTTGATATCCCTCTAGTGGTGTGGGGGCTGTGCTTTGGCAAAGTGGGTGGGGTTATATCGGATAGGGAAAACGGATAGGGAAAACCAAGAGAAGGAACGTGATGGAGAACTCAGAAATAAACGAGAGAAAGGGACAGGATAAAGGGCGCAAGAAGAGAAGAAGGTAGAAAGGAAAGCGAGAGAAGGGACAGGTGGCTCACCCTGATAACGGCATCCCTCTTGAACTGGGCCTCTCCGATGCGGGCGTCTTTCTGCACCTGGGCGGTCCTGGACTTCCCCGGGGAGCGGAGGTAGTCCTGAACCACAGAGAGGAAGAGAACAAGATTGGTTACTTTTTAGTTTAGGCTCCATTATTTATCTAGCATTGGAGTAGTTGCAAGAATGGAGTCTCCGTTGAAAGAAGAGCGGGAAAACACACCTGGTCGTCGTGAACGTCTTTGAGCGTGTAGCTGACCACGCCGATGCCCATGTTGACCAGGTCGGACGAGGCCACCTTGAACACCTCCGCTGAGAACTTCTTACGGTCCCTATAGATCTCCTGGAGGGGGTGAAATAACAGAGTTCGTGCCGATGTTGACGTGCTTGTGTTTAGTGTAATTGTCGTGACAGTCAAAAGTTGCAGTGTTCCCGCTCCATCGTGTTACCATGTACAAGTTGTTGAACACATAGCCAGACAGAGATATCCATATGACTATGGTTCTGATGTATATACAGCTGTTTCATGTGTTGTTTGTTATCGTCTGTTTGTTATGGTACGTAACAAGATAGTTCTACCGTGCAATGTGCTGACTATGGTACATACAAAAAAATACCCTCAAAATAAAAAGGTGACATTCTGTACTGTCGCAAATTGATCTCAAATCCAAAATGCTGGAGTATAGAGCCAAATCTAAAGTTTTAGCTTCACTGTCCAAATAAATACATTAAATAAATACAAATAAAATACATTAAATAAATACACACTGATGTGTGTCTCTGGCCATAGCTCTTGGCTTAGGTCATGGCTTTACTGCATTGAAATGAGTAAGCAGCTATAATGTGCTGTTTTTTTTTAAATCTATAACTGTAACTGTGGATGTGGCCAGTAAGGGTGCTGTCCAGTTTACCTCATGTAACCATGAAGAAGGCAAATAGTGCCGAAATGTTTCTATGTTGCACTAAAATGAGTGAACTTCTATAATGTAGCCTGGTCCCAGATCTGTTTGACATCTTGAAAAACAGTTGTTTTACAACAGGTTGGTCAAAACAAGCATTGTGATTGGGTAGTTGGCAGTACTCGGCTTCATCTTGTACCTACGACCGCAGCACAGCTGTGCTAACAAGGTCAAAACCCACGCCCCCTCGTGTTGTCAAGTTTACCTCCACAGTCAGGTGGGCGATGATGGCCCTCTGGTGGCCCTCCAGCGTCTCCAGGGCGATCTCGCCCTCCAACTTCCCCATGAACATCTGACAGGCTGCGGCCAGCATCTCCTTGTTCTGCCCCTGGATCTTCATCTGGACGGAGGAGAGAACACATACTAGCATATTAACATTTAAAAATGTTTTTAAACAGAAAACGAAAATGGGCATTTCTGAGCAAGTTCAGGTAGTTGTAGTCTGTTTTTGGGTGATTAATGAACACGACTCAGGTGTGCACAGCGCTAAACAAACAGAAGCATCTGCTGTACACTACCCAACTACACAGCAGCAGTAGTAGTTGTATTAACACTCCAGCAGGCAAGGTTACTCTGTCCTGTCCATAGCACAAGAGACTGAGGTATTTCAGAATTTAATGCCAGTGCATAAATGAATGACATAAGCAAGTTTTAATGATCTACTTGATACCTACTTAATCAAAGAGAGCCCTTACACTTGTGTGTCTAAACATGTTCAAATGACTGGTGATTTGACAGAATAGTGTACTTACATTGGCTCGGGAGGAAACGGAGACGGAGAAAGACGGAGAGACTAACCTGGGCAATACCATTGAGATGGGAACCCCGCAGCGGGTGTAGACTTTCTCGCTCTTCACGTTCAGCGTCAGAGTGTTCAGGGAGATCCTGGGAGAGAGGAAAGGAGGGAGAGATATAGTCATTCCACAATGTCGTGGTATGATATCCCAAAAACAATGGCTAAACATGGCCAGATTATTACCGTATGTGTTTGCAGACATGACCAGGAGAAGACTTTACCTCTGGATCTTCTGAAAACAGGGAAGCAAAAACACTCTGCCTCCAGCAATCATTACTGGAGGAGAACGGAGGAAACCTGGGGGGGGGGGGGGATACACATGAGAGTATTATTACCATCCTACAGCTCTTTAATTTGACATGTTTACACTGTTTCCCAACCCTGGTCCTCGAGTAACGCTGGACAAGCACACCTGATTCAACTTGTCAACTAATCATCAAGCCCTCAATGAGCTGAACAAGGTGTGTTTGTCAAGGGCTACAATAAAACTGTACACTAGGGGTACTGGAGGACCAGGGTTGGGAAACACTGGGTTAGAGAATGGACCTGATACCACCATAGCCTCATTTGGACCACACGTGTAGAACATGTTTTTCTTCCTCAGATGCTGTAAAGACAAAAAAATAAATAAAAAAACACACACACACACACACACACAATTTAATTAAACAATTTCATATACCAAGCTCCAATCCTAGGCAGTGGGCCTGACAGTGGGTTACTTGAGAGCCTTACATTGGCCTATTGCTTAAGCATTTGTAATTCATCAGTCATGCTTGACAGCATGAAATCTATACAGTTGGCCTAATAATAACCATTTGATACAGCTGCTGTAAGTAACTAAATGTGACTACATTTTTAATATATTCTATTAAAATGTAATCTGAATCTGAGCAGATAGTATTACAACTATTGAGACATTCCCCATGAAAATGCAAGGGGTTAGGAGACATCATTGGCAGTTAATTTAATCTGCGTTAATGTTGCGCAGCATCTGTATCACGAGCACACCCAGGACATTTTGCTGATAAAGCGCATAGATAGAAAGACACGCCCATGTACTGTATCAACAAATGTATCAACACACATGCAAATAGGATTTAAATAAAACACGCACGGGTGTGTTAGCAATGATACAAATGTATGTTTGCCAGACCCCACTGATGTTTATATATGTTGCACTCCGAGATGCATCAAATCAGTCTAAAGATGAGTCAAAAATATGTCCGATCACTTACCAATTTGACAGAATGAACTAATGCAGAGTGCAAATGTATAGATGCGTTGCAACAATACTGTGTTTGGCTCTCAAAATACAGCAGTGTCATTCTTGGTATCGTCTGTCCAATGACGGTATGTATATATGACGCTGCTTGTCCCGTTATAGCTCTTCCCGTCAAAAGCGTCTGTCCATCGTCTCACGCCCATTGCAAAATGTGCTGTCGCCATCTTGTGGTATGGTGGTGCATTGGATTTCATTCAATGACCAGTGTGAAATACTTCTGCATTAAGAATACAACATTGAATTACTTAGCTATATCAACAAAGTTATTGACTTTATGCAATGTAGTTGCCTTTTGTTCTTTGTTGCGTCAGTATCTCATTAGATGGATGTGGAGGCATCATGCCTATTTGAAAGAGAGGATGTGTGTGTGTGTGTGTGTGTGTAACCGATGTGAAATGGCTAGTTAGTTAGCGGTGGTGCGCGCTAATAGCGTTTCAATCGGTGACGTCACCCGCTCTGAGACTTGAAGTAGGGTTGCCCCTTGCGTTGCAAGGGCCGCGGCTTTTGTGGCGCGATGGGTAACGATGCTTCGTGGGGTGTCAGTTGTTGATGTGTGCAAGGGTCCCTGGTTCGAGCCCAGGTTGGGGCGAAGAGAGGGAGGGACCCTACACTGGTGTGTGTGTGTGTGTGTGTGTGTGTGTGTGTGTGTGTGTGTGTGTGTGTGTGTGTGTGTGTGTGTGTGTTTCCTCAAATTGTCTACCCATAGCCTCTCATTCTGATGGCAACCCAACTTCTTTCAAGTGAGGCCAGTCTGCTGTGATCTGGGTCACGGCACCAATGTGACAGGTTGTACTTGAAGGTTTTGCTTCATGCAACCACCCCATTGAACGATTGTCTTAAGAATCGGACCCTTTTTTAAAATGTTGCCTAAAATGACATACCCAAATCTAACTGCCTGTAGCTCAGGACCTGAAGCAAGGATATGCATATTCTTGATACCATTTGAAAGGAAGTACTTTGAAGTTTGTGGAAATGTGAATTTAATGTGGGAGAATATAACACATTAGATCTGGTAAAAGATAATACAAATGTTCCATCATCTTTGAAATGGAGTAGAAAGGCCATAATATAATATTGCAGCTTACGCGCAATTTTGATTTTGGCCACTAGATGGCAGCAGTGTGTGTGCAAAGTTTCAGATTGATCCAGTGGAGCATTGCAATACTGCACAGAAATGATATGGTACTACAAAATTTTAGTTTACACACTCCCAGGAATGTCATATATGATGGATCATTAGCTTATACACTAACTTTCACACATCTAGATGGCCGGGCGGGGTGGGTGTGGAGCCAGAGACAGCAGGGGTTCAAACTGTAGAACACAATTCCTACATTTGAATATAAAAATGTATTTTTATTAAACTATGCTACATTTTATCTCTGGGACCCTCGGGATGACAAATCATCAAATAAGATTACTGAATGTAAGTACATTATTTACCTTCAGATGTGAATGTATCAAACCAGTTGCCATGATAAACGTTTTTGTTGTTGTGCACTCTCCTCAAACAATAGCATGGTATTTTTTCACTGTAATAGCTACTGTAAATTGGACAGTGCAGTTAGATTAACAACAATTTAAGCTTTATGCCCATATAAGACATGTCTATGTCCTGGAATGTTTGCTGTTACTTACAGCATCATTAAAACATATTTGTTTTAAGCTCATATTTTGGATGATGAACATATTTGCATTTATTGTAGTAAGGTTATCAATATGTCAGTGATTTGTCTTGGCTGATCTGATTTCAGGTAATATTACTGTACAAAATATCCCTTTTTTGTTTTTTATTATAGGGACTGTTTTTACGTCTAATAGGGGGAGAATTATTATCCAACAAAATATTTTTGCGTTAATAATAACCAATTCTATAGGAGTCTTACAGGATGCATGGCAGGAAAGTCATACATTAGAAAATCTTTGATAGCAAGTGTGCTGATTCCATGGCCTGCTCCAACAGGACAGTGATGACAGGACGGGACGCGGCACTCCCTCTCTACTTCCGGCCCCTTTCACTACGGCAGAGAAACCCCTTAGATTTTCTTTCCTCAGCCAATCAAGATTGGGTTTCCGAAGACCGTGACCAATCATTAGCGCAAGCCTCGGTTTGGGCACGGTCCAGACTTATAAATTCTTTGTCCCGCCTTGCTCAAAGGGGGCATCCACATACTTCACAGTGGTCAGTGGGTCAACTGTGTGGCAATAACAGCACTCCACTTCTTCGCTTGTATTTTCTATTATAACTATCATACAGAATGAGGGAAATCGTGCACATTCAGGCCGGCCAGTGCGGTAATCAGATTGGGGCCAAGGTAAGAATCTTGAAAACTGAAATGAACAAGGCTTACATTTGGGAATGAATCAATAATGCATTGAACCATTTGTTGCTTCTCGAGACAAAAAGTTATATTCTAGGCTATGTGTATTTTAAGTTGAAATGTTCCACTTTGCCGAAATGATAAACATTCAATGCAGAATTTTCCGTTATGGTCTCATTTCGAACACGAGGTGACCATTTTAAAGTTATCTCAATGGATGAAGACTACCGGAAAGAATATCCCTTTTGTTGTCCCCTTTTCAGCCCTGTTGTAAAACGTCTACTTCGTTTTGTTCTTTATAGGCTATAAATGTATAATTTGTCAATGTGAACTAGTCGTAGAAGAAAGCGAAACAGGAAGAACGCTGACAGTTATTTTATTATAGTGAGATAACGGGTCTGTCGAGACATAATTTCGCGGGGCGTGTGGCTGTGTCCCTCTATCTGGCCCCTCTCTGCCACGCTCATTGTTTTGTGTCTGGAATAGCATTCTCTTCAACAGACTACAAAAAACAGATGTCTCAAATGAAGACTTTAAAACACAAATGATAAAACAACTAAAAATACACTTAGTCCTACAGTTATGACACTGGCAAAAACTATAGTTTCATATAGTTCACCCCCCCGCGTTTACAGATGTTGACGCACAAATATAGCATTTTCGAGACCATTTATTTCGTTTTTTTGGTGGTTTGCCAAGTCAAGGTTTCCTATAATTTTGGTCTCAGTATTCCCTTGCATTAGACATTTACATAAGTAACGTTGCTTACGTTAAAGTCAAACTTTAAAAGAGTAATGGGCTTTTTACGACAGAAACGCATGCCCTGTTGCGCATTTACACGCCGGCTCTTAGCTGAGTGCGCATAATAGACCAGTAAAATAAACCATTACTATCGCTATGATGGCAATTTCACAATTGCGATTTAAGTAGAATAGCGGGGACACTATAACCGTTGTCTTGTTGGAGCTGAATAAACGTCCTTTAAGAAAAAAAGGGGGAAAGTTTGTGAAGCAGGCAGGAGAGAGGAACGAATGCCAACAACTGTGAGACGGGGGCGTCTGGGCGAGGGGGAGGGATATGAACAAGTGGTAGACTAGCAGAGCAGATGACGTCATTTAAATGACTAACGCTAGTGATAAAGAGCCGAGCTGACACTTTAGCGTAGCCTATATGTTTCTATCCTCAATTTAGTCATCTTACACAACACCATTTGGGAACACCACCATGGAGGGTCCAGTGGGCCAGTGAAATGTAATCAACATAATTTAATATCCACAAGGCCTCAATTACTCTCTTTAAATAGGCTGTCTATACCGGTTCGCTAGATAAGTCTATGCAGCACTACCGTTTGTGGTGGATGGAAACGGGAGTGTGTCACTAGCCTAATTTGGTAGACCTAACTTGTTGGCGTGTTAAATGAGAATTTGTATTAGCACAGTGAACAAGAATTGGCCGTTTCGCAAATTTTCTTGTTATTGAGAGGGGTTAAAGAACGGATTTCAAAGTGGAGTGAAAGATCAAGAGGTGTATGATGTAACACAATGTCCTCTCTCTCCACTTCAGAATAGGGTCAGTTGAGTTCGTGTGACAGTCTGTGCCACTTCCTTAACGAAGTTTCGCCTTAACGTCTCACCCCATCAATCTGTCTCAGTAGTCTAATTCCTCTGGGATGGTCATACTTTGCCTGCTTATGCGGTAGCCAACAGAGTACTGCTTCTCTCTTAGCCATTTATCATGAATCTTCATGGATAGTCTTATTCTAGTATAATGTCTTGTGACTGCGTAGGTAATTATTTATTGGATTTGCCTCAGGAGGGATGGAACTGAGAGTGGTTTCTGAGCCAATGCCAACGTCTGCTTTCTACACTCCCTGAGAGAATTCGACTGCAATTTTTCACCCATGTGATACCGGAGAAGGTCAAGAGCACACAGCTGTGCCAGGATAGACAATGCCACCGGGAGACATTTTGAATAGTTTTGGAATTATGTAACGTATTGAATATCCATATGGTTCAACTTAACAGAATAGTTTGTCTTACATGATATTTTGTAAGTGATACCTTATATGGTATATGGCCATGTTCATCTTTACAGCAATAGTCATTTTTTCATGACATTTCTAATGCAATAATATAGTAACAACATCCAAATATACATTACTAGCTCAGCTTCCCATCCACTTGACCTCACACCACCCCACAAGTGAATGGGCTATTACATTACGTCGGTAGTTCAGCCACTTAGCGCAACCTGCACTTTAGGAGTGCTGGCCTGTATCAATTCAAGCCTCTTGTTGACTTTTATCGATCTGACCTCTTTAGTTCTGGGAGGTGATCAGCGATGAACATGGCATCGACCCAACAGGCACCTACCACGGAGACAGCGACCTGCAGCTGGACAGGATCAGTGTCTACTACAACGAGGCTTCAGGTACCACACCTACACCCTCTACAGTTACAAATAACCTTTCAACGGAAGAATGTCTTTGGTGCTTACACAGACATGTACATACAGTACCAGTCAACATTTTGGACAACACCTACTCATTCAAGGGTTCTTCTTTATTTTTTACTGTTTGAGAAATTGTGTAATAATAGTGAAGACATCAAAACTATGAAATAACACATATGGAATCATGTAGTAACCAAAAAAGTGTGAAACAAATCAAAATATATTTTATATTTGAGATTCTTCAAAGTTGCCACTCTTTGTCTTGATGACAGCTTTGTACACTCTTGGCATTCTCTCAACCAGCTTCATGAGGTAGCCACCTGGAATGCATTTCAATTAACAGGTGTGCCTTGTTAAAAGTTAATTTGTGGAATTTCTTTCCCTCTTAATATGTTTGAGCCAATCAGTTGTGTTGTGACAAGGTAGGGGTGTTATACAGAAGATAGCCCTATTTGGTAAAAGACCAAGTCCATATTATTGCAATAACAGCTCAAATAATCAAAGAGAAACGACAGTCCATCATTACTTCTATACATGGTCAGTCAATCCGGAAAATGTCAAGAACTTCAAGTTTCTTCAAGTGCAGTTGCAAAAACCATTAATCGCTATGATGAAACTGGCTCTCATGAGGACCGCCACAGGAAAGGAAGACCCAGAGTTACCTCTGCTGCAGAGGATATGTTCATTAGAGTTAACTGCACCTAAGATTGCAGCCCAAATAAATGCTTCACAAAGTTTAAGTAATAGACACATCTCAACATCAACTGTTCAGAGGAAACTGCATGAATCAGGCCTTCATGGTCAAATTGCTGCAAAGAAACCACTACTAATGGACACCAATTAGAAGAAGAGACTTGCTTTTGCCAAGAAACACGAGCAATGGACATTAGACCGGTGGAAATCTTTCCTTTGGTCTGATGAGTCCAAATTTTTGATTTTGGGTTCCAACCGCCGTGTCTTTGTGAGACGCAGAGTAGGTGAACGGATGATCTCCGCATGTGTGGTTCCAACCGTGAAGCATGGAGGAGGAGGTGTGGGGGTGCTTTGCTGGTGGCACTGTCAATTATTTATTTAGAATTCAAGGCACACGAAACCAGCATGGCTACCACAGCATTCTGCAGTGACTCTGCATCCCATCTGGTTTTCCTTTAGTGGGACTATCATTTGTTTTTCAACAGAACAATGACCAAACACACCTCCAGGCTGTGTAAGGGCTATTTGACCTAGAAGGAGAGTGATGGAGTGCTGCATCAGATGACCTGGCCTCTACAGTCACCCGACTTCAACCCAATTGAGATGGTTTGGGATGAGTTGGGAATGGCAGCCACGTGCTCAGCGTATGTGGGAACTGCTTCAAGACTGTTGGAAAAGCATTCCAGGTGAAGCTGGTTGAGAGAATGCCAAGAGTGTGCAAAGCTGTCATCAAGGCAAAGGGTGGCTACTTTTGAAGAATGTAAAATATAAAATATATTTTGATTTGGTTAACACTTGTTTTTTTTGGTTACTACATGATCCATATGTGTTATTTCATCATTTTGATGTCTTCACTATTATTCTACAATGTAGAAAATAGTAAAAATAAAGAAAAAACCTTTGAATGAGTAGATGTGTCAAACCTTTTGACTGGTACTGTATATGCAAACATGCATATATGCATTTATTCTACTGAAATTGAGATTCATTTAAATGATATCCGTAATGTAATGGGTGAAAATATCAACGTGGCAAGGGATACTGAATAGGATCACTCAATTCGTGGACTAATGGAGGTGTACAGGACGTGATATATTTTGTCCTCCCCCTGGTGGACAGACAGGAGCTCCACTTCCCTTGACATCATATAGCCCATTGTTCCCTGCAGTATTGAGCTGGTGTGTGTGTCTCTCTATCTTTGTCTCTCTTGGAGGTGGCAAGTATGTACCCAGAGCGGTCCTAGTGGACCTGGAGCCCGGCACCATGGATTCTGTCAGATCCGGACCCTTCGGACAGATCTTCAGACCAGACAACTTTGTGTTTGGTAAGGAATGAGATGGGTATGAGTTTAGTGGTGCTTGGAAATGTATGGGACATATCACTTTTAGTTACCACATAGGGAAATGAAACTGAGTGATAAAAAATACATATTATGAAACAGTCCTGTCATTTTTGAAGTAAAATAGGGTTTTAGGTGTTCTCCTCTCTTCCCCTTTTCTCCTTTAAATGTCCTTCCTTTCCTCCTATGTTTCTAGGTCAAAGCGGTGCAGGAAACAACTGGGCAAAGGGCCACTACACTGAGGGAGCAGAGCTGGTGGACTCAGTCCTGGATGTGGTGAGGAAAGAGGCTGAGAGCTGCGACTGCCTCCAGGGCTTCCAGCTCACCCACTCCCTGGGTGGGGGCACTGGCTCGGGCATGGGCACCCTGCTCATCAGCAAGATCCGTGAAGAGTACCCCGACCGCATCATGAACACCTTCAGCGTGGTGCCCTCCCCTAAAGTATCAGACACTGTGGTGGAGCCCTACAACGCCACCCTCTCGGTTCACCAACTTGTAGAGAACACAGACGAGACCTTCTGCATTGACAACGAGGCTCTCTACGACATCTGCTTCCGGACCCTCAAACTCACCACGCCGACTTACGGAGACCTCAACCACCTGGTGTCGGCCACCATGAGCGGAGTGACCACCTGCCTGCGTTTCCCCGGCCAGCTCAACGCCGACCTCCGTAAATTGGCTGTCAACATGGTGCCTTTCCCCCGTCTCCACTTCTTCATCCCCGGCTTCGCCCCCCTCACCAGCAGGGGGAGCCAGCAGTACCGTGCCCTCACCGTTCCGGAGCTCACCCAGCAAGTGTTCGACGCCAAGAACATGATGGCCGCATGTGACCCGCGTCACGGTCGCTACCTCACTGTCGCCGCTGTCTTCCGTGGCCGCATGTCCATGAAGGAGGTGGACGAGCAGATGCTCAACGTCCAGAACAAGAACAGCAGCTACTTTGTTGAATGGATCCCCAACAACGTCAAGACCGCCGTCTGCGACATTCCTCCAAGAGGCCTCAAAATGGCCGTCACCTTCATCGGCAACAGCACGGCCATCCAGGAGCTGTTCAAGCGTATCTCTGAGCAGTTCACCGCCATGTTCCGCCGCAAGGCCTTCCTCCATTGGTACACCGGAGAGGGCATGGACGAGATGGAGTTCACTGAGGCAGAGAGCAACATGAACGACCTGGTGTCTGAGTACCAGCAGTACCAGGACGCCACCGCTGAGGAGGAAGGTGAGTTTGAGGAGGAGGCTGAGGAGGACGCTTAAAGACAGAATGAAGCAACACGAGCGAGGTGGAAGAATGAAGAAAAGTCCTACAGAAAGCCGGAAAATAACAAAATACCACAAAAAGAGGAAAACAAGAAAAGTGCCAAAAGAAAACCGGAGAAATACTATAGAACGTAGCTGAGAAGAGGGGCCCAATTGCACACCCAGAAATGGAGGATCAAATCTGAAAATGGCTGAAATGGCTCGACGACAACAGAATGTGACTGGACAAGGGAGAATGAATGTAAGGAGGAGAGGAGTGACAAGCAGCATAATGAACAAATAAACCGGACAGTCTGCATTCCATTTACTGTGACACCATTTAATAAATAAATACGTTAAGAAACAAAATTGTTGAAAGAAAGTTAAAGAAGAAGCCTGTGCCTCTGACAAGATTGTTCCTGTTATTTTCAGTGTTATTTTTGTTGTTGCCGTGATTTTGCATTTAATCATGTTACAAATAAATGTGAATGTGACCACGTAAGCACTACAGGACCTCTCACCCCACAGTTCTGATTTTGAGACTATGGTTATTAACTTATAGCCTGGTCCCAGATCTGTTTGTGCTGTCTTGCCACCAACTTCTATGGTCATTGCCACATCATTGGCAAGCAGATCTGGGATCAGACTAATTAACTTCTGAACGGTTGCTTGATTCTGGCCTGACTTCAATGAAGGAAGTCTGCGCCACCTGGAGCCGCCCTCCCCCAGACGCCAACCAACGTGTGTGAATACAGGATGACGCAGACAAAGATGGGATGAGATGAATCAAGGGATTTAGTTTGATAGTGCCAATGGAGCTTTATAACAGACAACAATATCATGGCAATGACCAGTGAACATGTGTTGGGTTCTACCAGTATTATCAATCTCAGTGATAGTGGAACTGGAACATACTGGGGAGAGGTCCAGGAATTTTATTCCATTTGACCATAGCAAGGTTTTGAAACAAGATTATCTGAAGGAACCTCTGCAAATGTGTGTGTACAGAACATTTTAGTAAATGTTTACATTTTTAACCACTATTCACATAGATGTCATTGTTATTTTAGGTCCAAGCCAGGTTATCTATCTGTCCAAACCCGGCTATAGTGTCCGGTATTGTTGACATCTGTACTGCACTATGAAGGGATGAAACTGCAACTGTTGTATGTGTTTTCTTTGTTTTTTCTATTCTGATTCTTAAAATAATTATCTCTGAGAAAGTGAAAAGCAAGGTGCCCCTGGGGAGAAATAAAAAGGCCTTTTTAGAAAACCTCTCTGGTGTTATTATTGGAAAATAATATTGTGGTATAATGAAGCAATAATACATTCACAATGAAACTATTGCAAACATTTACTGTAACACCCTTGCATTGAACATTTAGAAAATCAGTTGAATAGAAACAAATATTAAATCAATAAACTGTTGGGCAAAGGCAAAACATCCTTTGGGTGTTTAGGCTATTTGTTAAACGAGATTATAAAATAATATGAATAAGCGCTTGAAAACAGCAGATAAACCCAAATGATCTTCCAAAATATTGCTACCTTGACTAACACACTAGATTAGCATATGTAGATTCCTCTGCCTGGGTCTGTGATGAATTCCAAAAGGGCATAAGCAGTGGCAGACAAATCAAATTGTATCTGTCAGATCATGCTTCGTAAACAACAGGTCTGGAATTGGAGAATCGATTGGCTCTTCTTATGTTAGTACAAACTCAGAGAAGGGAAGGGAAAAAAGAGTAAAAACAGATAAATGAAAAACGAATTAGGTCATGAATGTAGGGCCATTTTGAATTTGTTTAAATCATCAGCCACCACTGTAACTAACCTCCCTATACGTGTGATATTGTAGCCTACAGGATATCTAAAGCTGTAAAACTATATTTATATTTTTAAACATTTGTTGGTATAAAACAGTTATATTTGTTCTTTTTTTAATCAAACATCAAGGCAAACAAGATGTGAAGTCATAATAAGCAAGGGACAATCAACGATGGACTATGCGTTCTCGGAAAATAATGTGTGGAACACATACCATGGCGATATTTTAACAAATGTACCGCTAGAAATCTGGTATTTTGCAGTTAGAAATGTGTTCAACATTCACTGAAGTAGCTAGCAAGTTTACTAGATAGCAACAGTAGTAGTTCCCTTGGTAACCAAACCATCAGTCCTAGCTTGCTATTTCTGAAAATCGAATTCAACAAAGCCAATAATGTTTTCAATTCAACTATTGCTTTCAAAAGCAGCTCAAACATAGAACATGTAAGAACTATTGCCATTGAATTCTACCGTGTAAATATAGGCCTACTGTGCATTATTTAAGCAAAAGGTCCAGAGGGGGTGTGGTAAATATACCACGGATAATAAGGGCTGTTCTTAAGCGACACGCAACCCTTAGGGCCTGGATACAGGCCTTAGCCGTGGTATATTGGCCAATTACCACAAACCCCCGAGTTGCCTTATTGCTATTATAAACTGGTTACCAACGTAATTAGAGCAGTTAAAATAAATGTTTTGTCACACCCCTGGTATATTTTTATTTGATTTATTTAACCTTTATTTAACTAGGCAAGTCAATTAAGAACAAATTCTTATTTACAATGACGGCCTACAAAATGGAAAAAGGCCTCCTGCGGAAAGAGAGACAACACTACATAAGAGAACAACATAGCAAGGCAGCAACACATGACAACACTTAACATCCTCCAAGATGGCGTAGCAGTCGGACGTGTGTTTTGTCTTGTACCGTCCCGTGTAAATATCGTTTTCCTCGTTTTTTCGTATATATTTTAATCTCACTTTCCATCTACGGACTGAATATACTCTCCTGCAACCCGCCTCACCCAATGTGGTACGGATCTGCTATTTTTATACTTTTTAACCGGAACCCCCATCAGAAGCTAGCCAGCTAACTAGCTACTAGCTAGTAGTCAGTTAGCCACTGCTAGCGGTCTTCACCGTTAACTCGGACACCAGCCAGCATCAGCTCAGTCAATACCTGCCAGTCTGCACAGCGCAATATCAACCCAGAGCATATCGGACTGCTTTTACTCTACCACATCTCCGGATTCCTACCGCAAGCTCTGAACATTTACACCAGATCATCGCAACTAGCTAGCTGCAATCCGAGTGGCTACTCCTGGCTAACGTCTTTGTCCCGAAACAAGCACCAGTTAGCCTTGAGCTAGCCTTGAGCTAGGCCCATCTCCCAGCTAGCCAAAGAGGTCCACCAGCTAATTCTTAGGCTACAATACCTCTTTTGCCAATTGGCCTGGACCTTTTACTGCCGACACGGAGCCCCGCCGATCCATCACTACTGGTCTGCCGACGTAATCGTCCGAGGTGGTTTCAACAGGCTCGTCCGTTGCGAAGTCACCGAAGGCCCATCTGCTAGCCCCGGCCCGGGCTGTTTGAATCGCCGTGTCTCCAGCTTGCCTAGTGTAGTAGCGACTACTGAATGGCTCCCTGACTCACCTATTGCTACTCATTGAACCCTATGATCACTCAGCTACACATGCCTCTCCCTAATGTCAATATGCCTTGTCTATTGCTGTTTTGGTAAGTTATTATTGTCCTATTTCAGTGTAGAGACCCCAGCCCTGCCCAATATGCCTTAGATAGCCCTTTTGTCCCACACATGTGGTGACCTCACCTGGCTTAACTGGTGCCTCTAGAGACAAAACCTCTCTCATCGTCACTCAATGTCTAGGTTTACCTCCACTGTACTCACATCCTACCATACCCTTGTCTGTACATTATACCTTGAATTTATTATTCCACGCCCAGAAATCTGCTCCTTTGACTCTCTGTTCCGAACACACTAGATGACCAGTTCTTATAGCCTTTAGCCGTACCCTTATCCTACTCCTTCTCTGTTCCTCCTATTCCCCAGGCACTCTCATTTGTTGACTTCTGTAACCGTAAAAGTCTTGGTTTCATGCATATTAACATCAGAAGCCTCCTACCTAAGTTTGTTTTATTCACTGCTTTAGCACACTCCGCCAACTCTGATGTCCTAGCCGTGTCTGATTCCTGGCTTAGGAAGGCCACCAAAAATCCTGAAATTTCCATCCCCAACTACAACATTTTCCACCAAGATAGAACTGCCAAAGGGGGCAGAGTTGCAATCTACTGCAGAGATAGCCTGCAGAGTTCTGTCATACTATCTAGGTCTGTGCCCAAACAATTCAAGCTTCTACTTTTAAAGATCCACCTTTTCAGAAACAAGTATCTCACCATTGCGCTTGTTATAGACCCCCCTCAGCCCCCAGCTGTGCCCTGGACACCATATGTGAATTGATTGCCCCCATCTATCTTCAGAGTTTGTACTGTTAGGTGACCTAAACTGGAATATGCGTAACACCCCAGCCATCCTACAATCTAAGCTGGATGCCCTCAATCTCACACAAATGATCAAGGAATCTACCAGGTACAACCCTAAATCCGTAACCATGGGCACCCTCTTAGATATCATCCTGACCAACTTGCCCTCTAAATACACCTCTGCTGTCTTCAATCAGGATCTCAGCGATCACTGCCTCATTGCCTGCGTCCGTAATGGGTCACTGTCAAACGCTCCCTAAAACACTTCAGTGAGCAGGCCTGTCACATTCTTCGTCGTCTGAAGATAAAGAGAAGTCATTGTCGGACCAATACGCAGCGGGGTTATGTGCACTCATCTTCTTTATTATATTCGGACAAGAAGGAGAACCAAAATAAACACATACACAAAGAAACCACAACGACTATACACATGCTGGTAAGGCACAAGGCTATACACAGAACAATCTCCCACAAAGCACTCAACAAACACATACCTATATATAGGACTCTCAATCAGAGGCAACTAGAAAACACCTGCCTCCAATTGAGAGTCCAACCCCAATTAACAAAACATAGAAATTCAAAAGACTAGACAGAACATAGAAATACACTAACATAGAACAGTGCCCAAAAACCCCCGGAATACATAAATCAAATACCCTACTAAACAAACCACCACCCCGAACCACATAAAACAAATACCCTCTGCCACGTCCTGACCAAACTACAATAACAAATAACCCCTATTACTGGTCAGGACGTGACACGGCCTTTCTAATCGACCTGGCCTGGGAATCCTGGAAGGATATTGATCTCATCCCGTCAGTAGAGGATGCCTGGTTGCTCTTTAAAAGTGCTTTCCTCACCATCTTAAATAAGCATGCCCCATTCAAAAAATGTAGAACTAAGAACAGATATAGCCTTTGATTCACCCCAGACTTGACTGCCCTTGACCAGCACAAAAACATCCTGTGGAGTTATGCATTAGCATCGAATAGCCCACTGCAATGAGGCTAGGAAACACTGTCACCACCGATAAATCTACAATCGATCATTTCAATAAGCATTTTTCTACGGCTGGTCATGCTTTCCACCTGGCTACCCCTACCCCGGCCAACAGCTCTGCACCCCCTGCAGCAACTTGCCCAAGCCCCCTACCCCCACTTCTCCTTCACCCAAATCCAGACAGCTGATGTTCTGAAAGAGCTGCAAATCTGGATCCCTACAAATCAGTTGGGCTAGACAATCTGGACCCTCTCTTTCTAAAATGATCTTTTGTTGTTGCAAGCCCTATTACTAGCCTGTTCAACCTCTCTTTCGTATCGTCTGAGATCCCCAAAGATTGGAAAGCTGCCATGGTCACCCCCCTCTTCAAAGGGGGAGACACTCTAGACCCAAACTGTTATAGACCTATATCCATCCTGCCCTGCTTTTCTAAAATCTTTGAAAGCCAAGTTAACAAACAGATCACCGACCATTTCGAATCCCACTGTACCTTTTCCACTATGCAATCTGGTTTCCGAGCTGGTCATGGGTGCACCTCAACCACGCTCAAGGTCCTAAACGATATGATAACCGGCATCGATAAAAGACAGTACTGTGCAGCCGTCTTCATCGACCTGGCCAAGGCTTTCTACTCTGTCAATCACCGCATTCTTATCGGCAGACTCAATAGCCTTGGTTTCTCAAATGACTGCCTCGCCTGGTTCACCAACTACTTCTCAGATAGAGTTGTGTGTAAAATCGGAGGGCCTGTTGTCTGGACCTCTGGCAGTCTCTATGGGGGTGCCACAGGGTTCAATTCTCTGGCCGACTCTTTTCTCTGTATATATCAGTGATGTCGCTCCTGCTGCTGGTGATTCTCTGATCCACCTCTACGCAGACGACACCATTCTGTATACATCTAGCCTTTCTTTGGACACTGTGTTAACAAACCTCCAAATGAGCTTTAATGCCATACAACACTCCTTCCGTGGCCTCCAACTGCTTTTAAATGCTAGTAAAACGAAATGCATGCTCTTCAACCGATTGCTGCCCGCATCCGCCCGCCTGACTAGCATCACTACTCTGGACGGTTCTGACTTAGAATAGGTGGACAACTACAAATACCTAGGTGTCTGGTTAGACTGTAAACTTTCCTTCCAGACTCACGTTAAGCATCTCCAATCCAAAATTAAATCTAGAATCGGCTTCCTATTTCGAAAACAAAGCATCCTTCACTCATGCTGCCAAACATACCCTCGTAAAACTGATTAACCTACCGATCCATGACTTTGGCGATGTCATTTACAAAATGGCCTCCAACACTCTACTCAGCAAATTGGATGTAGTCTATCACAGTGCCATCTGTTTTGTCACCAAAGCCCCATATACTACCCACCACTGCGACCTGTATGCTCTCGTTGGCTGGCCCTCGCTACATATTCGTCGCCAAACCCACTGGATCCAGGTCATCTATAAGTCTTTGCTAGGTAAAGCCCCGCATTATCTCAGCTCACTGGTCACCATAGCAACACCCACCCGTAGCACGCGCTCCAGCAGGTGTATTTCACTGGTCATCCCCAAAGCCAACACCTACTTTGGCCGCCTTTCCTTCCAGTTCTCTGCTGCCAATGACTGGAACGAATTGCAAAAATCACTGAAGCTGGAGACTTAAATCTCCCTCTCTAACTTTAAGCATCAGCTGTCAGAGCAGCTTACCGATCACTGTACCTGTACACAGTCAATCTGTAAATAGCACACCCAACTACCTCATCCCCATATTGTTATTTATCTTTTTTTGCACCCCAGTATCTCTACTTGCACATCATCATCTGCACATCTATCACTCCAGTGTTAATGCTAAATGGTAATTATTTCACCACTATGACCTATTTATTGCCTTACCTCCCTAAACTTCTACATTTGCACACACTGCACATATAGTTTTCTATTGTGTTATTGACTGTACGTTTGTTTATGTGTAACTCTGTGTTGTTGTAGGTGTCGAATTGCTTTGCTTTATCTTGGCCAGGTCGCAGTTGTAAATGAGAACTTGTTCTCAACTAGCCTACCTGGTTAAATAAAAGTGAAATAAAAAAATAAAAGAAATAAAAAACACAGCATGGCAGCAACACACCATAACAACAACATGGTAGCAACACAACATGTTAGGGACACAAAACATGGCACAAACATTATTCGGTACAGATGCAAGAAGGTAGAGACAATACTTCACACAAAGCAGCCACAACTGTCAGTAAGAGTGTCCATGATTGAGTCTTTGAATGAAGAGATTGAGATAAAACTGTCCAGTTTGAATGTTTGTTGCAGCTTGTTCCAGTCGCTAGCTGCAGCGGACTGAAAAGAGGAGCGACCCAGGGATGTGTGTGTTTTGGGGAACTTTAACAGTATATGGTCTGATATACCATGGCTGTCAGCCAATCAGCATTCAGGGCTCGAACCACCTAGTTTATAAAGGGAAATAATGCAGAGCCGAACCTCCGGAGTCCGGATTCTAACGAAATTGCACGAGCTCCACCGATCATTAATAGACCACAAACCGACACCTACCGAAGCTCTCCAGATAATCCCGATTCGTAACACCATTGAAGTCCCTTTATTTGACGGGTTGGGGGTGAGGGAGAGGGGGCGATATTAAGAAGAAAAAAAACGAATTTAGCAGAAAACCCTACTTCCTGTACCCCGCCCGTTCCATCTGCTGCTTTCGGATCCAAGCCTGTTTGAAAGGTATTTACCAGCATCGAATTATGATTCATTGGTATCTGCTCAGTTCTAGCGGTTTTTTTTATTTTACCGGGAAATGTATGGGTTAAATTTGGCCGTTTTTTCGTTTGCTGGCTGGTAATTTGGCTGTTTTTTTATGCATATCTAACAGCTATATCTAATATGCGTGATTTAGGGCGTGTTACTGGTAATAACGCAGCAGAATCGGGTAGGATGACAGTAATTACCTTCATCTTCACCTAGAACACATAAAAAAAAAACATTATTTTACATGTAGAATATAGCACTTCCCATAAACAAAGGCTAATAATAGAAAATAGAAACGGGGACAATGACTATTGTTGGGCACCAGGCAGCATTTCATTGGCTACATATGCTATTTGGGAAGGTTGAACGGCCTCTCTGCTTCTTCAGATTGTAGCCTATTTCCTTACAACGAACACCAGAACAAACACTATGGAGGAGGGTTCTCCCCCCCATCCCCCCTCCCTCTCCCCCTTCAATCGTTTATGTAATTGATGAACGAATGGTAGTTCAATGTGAAATTGGTGATTCTTCATTATTCGTTTGATGTCCTGCCCAATGCGTTAATACGTGGACACCCTGACAGGACACCCACTCGTTAGGTTTCATAATGAATGGGAACGACAGATGGCGAATTTAGCGTAGTCGCTGAGTACGTGTTTGGTATGGTCACATAGTCACTGTACTGAAGAGAGCATACAAAATCCACACGCGTGACGGAAAACCTAACCGGAGTGAGGAGGAGTCTCCTCTATGTGTTTCAGATTCCTCAGAGCAGTGTAGTCACCATCATTCCCACAGCTGTGTATTATCTTGTTGGGACAGCCCATGCAGCGGAGCGTGACACACCCTTGTCGCACCACCGGTGTATAGACTGCACACGGTTTTACTGAGAGATAGAGCAAGAAAGATGATGATGCTCGCGCGTGTGTAGTGGAGGAAGAGCGACACCGGGACGTCAAACTGATGATATATGTGCGGGAAATTGGGGTGAACAATTTCAGCTCTGCATTTGTTAAATAGACTCCTGACCCTTTCAGAGTTCTGATTGATGTACATTTTAGTCATTTAGCAGACGCTCTTATCCAGAGCGACTTACAGTAGTGAATGCATACATTTCATACATTTTCTTCTCCGTACTGGTCCCCCGTGGGAATCGAACCCACAACCCTGGCGTTGCAAACACCATGCTCTACCAACTGAGCCACACGGGACCAATGTACATTGTTATTGCATGCGACAGGCTCAAGGCAAGCTTCACTCGAACGTAGATTAGCATCCTTCTTCTCAGATACTGAACACAACCCATTGGAAATCAATTGCTTTCAAAACTCTGGCTACACTTTGATTGTCCTGAATATGAGATGCAAATAGGGAAGAGCTAGTGCTGTAATTTCTTAATTTATGCCGCTGAAAGAGACCATGCTTATTAAACAGCACTCTGTGTTCTTTCATGGTTGTACGCTAGATCTTTGGAGCCACTTAGCTCCTTCTCATCTCCTGTCACTGTAAGCAGAATGGTGGTCTAAGCCTGGGCTCATGTCCACTCTAGTCTAATGGTGGTCAGCCTCATCATCATACAAAAGAGCTGACTAACGCCCTGGGGAACTACAAGCCACTCCTGTTAACCTCGGGAAATGATGTCAATACCACTGCAGACACCTTTTCTTTTTTTCTTCAGTTACAGTAGAATTTACTGGGAGTAGATGATTGAATATGAGCTCTTCATGTCCAGATTTAAACTATACCCTATTATGTTTAGTGAATCTTCATATCTCTACATGCATGTACAATCATTAAATCCATATTTAGATAAGCAATATCCTGCTGTGAAAACCACTTTTTATTTGGTGTTTTCAGAGATTCAATCAAGATGAAAATAATTGGTGTTGCCGTGTTTGGAGCCGTGTTCTGCACTGGTAAGCATATTGGAGAATTAGTCACCAGGGATTTAGGTTGAGGGGTTGAAAGAGCATAAAGCAAAGTTTGACACAGTCACATGATTATATCAGATTTTATTCACATGAGTGCAAATTGGTAGAGTCATTTATTATCTGTTCCTTTTTTTCCCCTCATTAATTTATGGAGGGTTTGATGTTGTTGACAGAAGTTCTATTTTTGGCAGTGAGAATGTAGGGCATTTATATTGCAAACACTTTGAGATATTTGCCAAGTTCTGTGGTTTCTCTTCCAGCAGAACAAAGAATGTCTAACTTCTTGAAGGATCTTTGACAAAGAACATAAAGTATTGCTAAAATAAACCTCTCTTTTACTCTACAGTTCTGACTGCATCCCTAAAAGGTAAAATCATGCATGATATTCAGTTTTTTCTGTCTTTGACTGTCAAAACCTGAAGATTGAATATGAATACCATCACTAACGTTTCTCTGATTCGGACATATTATTCCTTATACTCTGAGTCCCTTTATCAATCTCCACCTCTTTTCCATTCTCTGTCTTCAGTCAAAGAAGAACACAAGATTGCTTTTTTCGGCGAGGATGTGCACATCCCACTCCCATCCCTAGACAGCACTGAGGTTCTCTTCAAGCCCGCCTCCAACCCAACCGCCGAGGTGGTCCTGATGAGGGACGGGCGGGTGGTGGGCCACCGGGCCCAGCTTAACTCCCTCAAGCACCTCATCCTGGAGGATGTGGGGGAGGAGGACGAGGGCATGTACATGATCAAGAACACCGAGGTGCCTGCCGATGTCAAACACATCCTCCTCCTTGTCAGGGGTACTGTTCTTCTAATTACTGTACCGTTAAATAATCCTCTGTTCTTTTAATACTTCAAACTTTTCTTTTAACGTTGCAATCGACTTGTTTGTGTCCTTCTTATCGGTGTTTATCCAATACATTCACTACCTAAGATTGTATCCTAACTGCGCAAACAATGTAACTCTTAGACGCAGATATCGATCTAAATGAGAGTTTCTTGCATTTTTGCCTGCAATCGATTACGATCACTGTTCTGATGAAAGTGTAACTGTATAGGAATAAAATACTCCCCCTGAGCCCAGAGTGACACAACTGTGCTGCTGTGTGCTCCCTGGCAGATTGCGCGCTGGAGCAGGTGGTCAAGTACGGTGAGACATACCACATCCCACTCAGCGACATCTTGGGCCCTATCACCCTGGAGTTCAGGCCCAGTCAAGCCCAGGCCAATCAGACCACGGAGCCACCGGCGGTGGTGCTGCTCAACCAGACTTCCATCCCCGCGGAAGAGTACAAGGGCCGTCTGAGTGTCTCAGAGAAAAGGGTGACTCTAAGCATGGTGCAGGGGACAGACGAAGGTAGCTTCACCGTACTGGACCGTGACGGGAAAGTCAGGAGGAGGTCATGCCTTAACGTTAAAGGTGAGATGAGGAAGACCACAGTCCGAGAGGGAGTGGTCAATGTCAGAGATGGAAGGGAGATAATACTTGATCCTGGGGTTTTGAAATTGTGGTTAGTGGTGTGGCCAAAATATGGTTAACAAAGCTTGAAAGACACAGGCCAAGGTAAGAGCAAACAGAACTATTTGACAACTTTGATCCTTTTTTATCTTGCCCCTTTGTTCCAAAGAGCACCAGAACTTCGTCCACCTATCATATGGCAGTACTTTGAAGATCAACCTGTTTGTGGACCACACCAAAGTCAACCTCTTGTACACTCCAGACTGGGACCGGAAGGACCGGGTCATACTGGAGCAAGGAGAGCTAGTGGTGCCGTTGGACCCATCACTGGACGGCAGGCTGACTGTAGAAGGCCCCATGTGCATTCTGGAGAGGGTCCGGGTCAGTGACATGGGGCTCTTCAGAGTGACAGACCTGTTGGGGTTCCCTGTGACCAACATCTACCTGGAGGTAGAAGGTAAACCGTGGGTTGTCAGGGAGGAGACTAGGCCTTTAACATATGGATCCATGTATCACCTCTTTTAATGCTCTTTCCTTTCTCTTTCTTCTTATTGTCATCGATGGGACTGTCTATTTCACTCTACTGTTTTCATGTTGGAACTCTCCACATTCACCTCCTCCGTCATCCATCTCTCCTCTTTTCTTGGTGTTCCTTTCCTCCTTGTCTTCCCTTTCCTTCCTCCATCCTCCCTCTCTCTTTTAGCTTATAAGTTACCCACGCTGTATGTTGCAATCCTCTCCTTACTGGGCTTCCTGGTCCTCCTCTTGCTGGTGTGCCTGTTCTCCTGCCTGACCAATGTGCGCCGTCGGGCGGAGAAGGCGAGGCAAATTGCCCTCATCGCCCAGCAGGCGGACAAGGGGGATGGAGACGCATTCGTCAAGGTAACTCACCCTAACGCTTCCTCAACAGGGGTGAACACTTTAAGACACCACGATGCAACCCTTTTACAATAGTTAAGCAGTATCTGCTTTATCACACCTGTGTGCTATTCTCATGTCGAAAACACTTACATTTATGAACAATTATCGGCCATTGTCTCTTCAAGAGCGCAGTTTTCACATTTTGGTCATTCATGAATATTCTGGAACCATGTTACTATGATTGTAGACCTAATATACTAGTAGAACGAAGCACACTGCGACAATGGCTCAACATGATTCCAAAACGATAATGCTATATTGCTATTACACAGGTCGCAGATTGCAAAGTGATTGTTAGAGAAATATTGGTGATGGTAACCCCTCTTTGAGGGATAGTGAGACATATTGGATTCCTTACCCTGTAAGCAGTCTATGTACAAGGTATGACGGCAACCCATGCTTTGGTTTTGTTTAAGTGGACGCTGTTTCAACGGCTAACCGTTTAGCATTAGTGGCACGAATCCAATGCAAGTCAATGCGAACAACATTAGCATATGTCCAAATCATCCTAAAGTATCTTAAAATTGGTTTTGTAACTCAATGTAGTTACTTAGAGATGATTTGGACATGAAGCATGACAATGTTAACGTTGTTCCCATTGACTTGCATTGGATTTGTGCCACAAATGCTAAAAAGTTGAACAAAACTAAAGCATGGGTTGCTGTCATACCTTGTCCATAGACTGCTTACAGGGTATGGAAAACAAAATGTAATTCTGTAAAATGATCACTTTATGTATGGTCAAAGAAAGATGTCAGTGGACATCTAACTGTATTTGTGAGTGATCCTGTGCACCTTTGTCTGTCCCGCTCTCTTTTCCTTTGTGTGCATTCCTGCGTTCGTCTTTTAGTCTCAGATAAATAGCTTTAATTACACTCAAGGTCCTAATTTACTTTTGTTAATTCGCTGGAATTCACTATGGAACAAAACCTGTCTGCCCAATGTCGGATTCCTGGATGTGTGGCACTTTGAATCACACAAAATGAGATCATCCACATATCATTAGTCATCACTCTCTCCACATGGCAGATTCCATCACAGTGGCCATTTCAAGTGTTTTGTCTGCAGCCCACAATGTTGCCGTTGTCACACAATGAGATCACACATATATCATCGCTCACTCCATATTGCAGAATCCATCAGTGGCAATTTCAAGTGTTTTGTACATTTGCAGCCCACAATGTTGCCATTGTCCACCCATCATCTTCATCTCAATCCTTATGTATTTGGTCCACCCAATAGATGTCAGCCTAATTACAAGTTTGGGGAAAATCTAGTTAACGATTTGCCTTTGCGTTACGTTTCTCCCTCTTAAAGGAGCCTCGGACGGAGCCTCTGCTTGGTGAGAGAACTGTGCTCTGGCTTCATTCCGTAGTGTTAAGTGGATGAATCTGTATTGGTGTTTGTACTAACGCTCTGGGGATGGTCATAGCGTCACTATGCTGTGTGGGCCTCCTACCACCGTCAGTGATTATTTGTCTGTGCCATCCATTCCTCACCCCTCCCTCCTTTCGCCAAATCTCCACCTGACAAATAACTGCAGTTACTCCTTCATGATAATTCATGATAACTGCAGGCATAGCCTCAGTGCAAATAAGCATACAGATGCAGCCGTCCAATACGATTCAGCTATTCTCAAGCACACATGCACATATATTGTTGTTGGCGGGCGGAGTTACCAGGTAAACATGTATTTATGTGTATGTGTGAGTATGTGCTGATTTGTGTGCGTGTGTGAGTCTACTGTGCGTTTGTCTAAGATCGGGGCAATAGCGATTAACATATCAATTGGCTTGGTGATACTGGAATAGATCTGCCACTTGTTTTCTTGATTATATGATGTGGTACATTGTGAATTGCACATTGGGAACCAGGATATGTCCACCTAGTTAGTGGCACACTTACAGTAGCCTACATGCAGAGTATACAGACATAATGTGGGTTTAGGCTGTATAATACACTGGATTAAGTTGCCACCCGGACTAAGATTATCACAGAAGTACACTATGGTATTATAGCAATTAGTGTTCTCTAGTAATGGAATACTGTGGAGATGAGTTCATAGACATTAATTAGTGCATCAAATAACTACTGTACTGTGTACATCGACCAAGAGCATTATGCATTATGACATCATGTAGTTTAAGAGTACACACTGGGTGGGCTCTCTGGACACAGATTACTCCTGGACTAAAACACATGCTCAATGGTGAATCTCTGTTGAGGATGCTTTTTAGTCCAGTTACAGGCTTAATCTGGGTTCGGGAAGCCGGGCCAATTCAAGTACTGTAGCAATTATTCAAAGTATGCGACACTGTACATCCAAGTAAGATTGTATTCTTGATTGCCAAAAATTTAGGGGAACTCTTATCGCTTAATCAGCTACTAGCCCAACAGACGTTTGTGTCAAAGGTGTGCCACTTCTGTTTCTTTCTATTTGTCTGTGTCTATGTGTGTGTCTGTGTAATTTCTGTACACCTGATGCTATACATTTTTGTGTTTGAAAGTGGTGTACCGTAGATAATTTACATGTATATATTGTGACATGATGTGAGGGGCCTCTACTGTTCTAATCCCCCTGTAAGGTCTTTGCTCTGGAGGCTTAGACGACACTATCAATATGCAGCGAGGCTTCACGTCCCACTTCATTATGGATTTCTGGAGACTAGGCGACAAACCTGGACAGCCTGTCTGATTGCCTTTGCGCTCCCCACAGCAGTTTCCGGAGTGTTCCGACGTAAAAATCGATTGATCTACCTCATCTCTCGCTCTCTCCTGACATACACACTAGAATGCGATTCCCTGTCCCTCAAGAACGATGGCTCCCTGAAGCCTGCTCCTCTAAACTTCCAGGGTGTTCATTTCACGCCAACAACTCCAGTCTCTCAACTTGTCACTCTATATATACACACCTTACGATCTTATACATCGATATAAGAGCTTAATGTGCAGTACATGTACATTTTTTTCCCGCCAACTCCTATTTACCCGTATGTGTTTTTTATGACGCGCAGTATACATGATGAAGTGAACCTGTGATTGCTACTGTAATGTGGTTGCCGTGGGTTCCTGCTAAAATACGACCCTCTTGTGCTGTTGTTGGTAGGTTGTTCAAGAGGCCTATACGCGGTTCGCTGAGGAGTCCACTTTGACATCTACGTGGGACAACAGCAATGCTACAGAAAGCACTGAGGTCACTATTAAGGTAAGCAGGGCTCAGGAAAACATTATGGGGTGAAAGTGGCCTACCACTTGGTGCGCATGTTTAAGTTGCAAGAGGAAAACAGATTCCACCATTATAATTGCAAATGTTTTAAATAAAGACAGACATAAACACGGGGGTAATGTTTCCATAAAAGGCTGAAAATAACCAGTCTCCACACCAAGCAGTACCTAAACTACATTTGCAGAAACATCCGAAATGAATCATTCATGTTCTTTTTTTTGTTGCTGACCCTTTCTTTACACACCCCTCCCCCCACATGACTTTCCTTCCACAGGGTCTGGAGGTATCTAAAGCAGGCCGCTACCACACTCTCTCCTCGGACAAGAACTTCCTGGAGATGAGCGACTCGGGGGTAGAGTTCAATTCCTCCGGCCTCCCGTTAGACAGCGAATACGAGACGGACATGCCCCAGACCTTCACCTCCCACAAGCTGCTCCTCAACAACTCTGACAGCGTGGCCGCCACCGTCATCCCAGAGGGAGACCAAAGCGCCAACTGGACCCCCGACTCGGCCATGAGCCCCAGCCCCGTGACCCAGGCCCGCTCTGAGGCCGACGCCCCTGAGGAAGACCTGATGGGTGACAGCACGCCAGAAATGGCATCCAGGGGCGCCGAGCTGGCTGGAGGACTTGAGGCAGCCGACAGTGTTGCTGAGCCTGCCGATAAAGCAAGCAGCCCATTGATTCCCAGTGCCACCGCAGAGAACACCACCACCTGAGAGCTCCTGCATTGTATTCCTAAAAGTCAGACACAAACCACCGGACACCCTAACAATCTTTACACTTCAGCCTCAATTACTCTCCCACTCACTCACACAGACACTACCCAAATCCTGATCACTGCTTTTTTAACCTAAAGCTACAAAAAAAATACTTGTTGTAAAAATTGCCAGTCTAAATGCACTAGACTTTCTAAAGAAAAAAAATACAAGAACTTAGCTCATTAGAACACATTAATTCTGTGCATACGGGAAATGCATGTGTAACGGAGTTAAGCACATACCGTAAGCTCACTCCACAGCTAGGTGGAAATGTCGCGGATGGAGCCATCCAATTGGTACCTTTTGGGTGGCTCAACCCGTTGGAATGTTGTCAAGGAGGGCGGTCACGTGTGTGGTGAAGCAGAGGATCACTGGATCGAGCCCAGTATGTGGCAGTTGGACTGTGGAGGAAGCTAAGCTGTTAACAGCACACTGACCCCCGTTACACATGTTTCTAAATTAGACTTAAAGCCGGGATGTATCCTTAGCTGGCCCAAGAGGGAATTGATAGTATTAATTACTGCGTACTGCATGCATTCCTAAGAACCACAGACTCAGAGATAATAAGATAACTTGGTGGACTAAGGGAAAATGCATTAAGATCAAAAGGAATGAGTGCACACTGATATCAAAGTAAAAAATGTTTTAAATAATCCTGTAAAAATGTATCCCAGATTTCCTATAATGGCAAAAATGATGACATTTCTGACAGAGCTACAATATATTTAATCCATCTTTCTTATTAGCATTGAATGTTCCTACCACTGATACTGTATGTGGGGCCATAGACATAGCAGCAAAATGTATGACATAGGGCCAGGGTAATAGACCAACTTAATTTTACAAATAAAATTGTAATACTAGACTAACAAAACCAATAAAGACAATTTTCTAAAAAATAAAAATCTTGGTAAATAACGCTTCTGACAACCATAAGCCCACAGTTTCTGACATAGGCGCTACACCGCTACAATTTCATTACATAAAGAGAGACACTATTAACAGAAATTACAGGCAAGGCACAAGGCTTTGGCACCAACTCAGAGAAAGCGCTTGTCTCAGCATATAGCCTCTATAGAATACCAGAGTTGGAGAGCTAATTCTTGATAACTGATTCAAGCCTCGTAGATTGAATAACGCCATGCTATGCAAGAAAGCTTGTAGTGTCCCTGGGCATGTAACAAGGTGTCCAATCTCTGCCACTTTTGATGACATCATCCAGTAAAGCACATGTTTACTACATCCCTCATCTTGCCAACACAAATGACCCGGAACTAATACAACGGCAACTTCACATCATGCCATTTTGAACCCATCTACATAAGGGCATGTTTCTCATTACAACCCCAGCCACTGCAGAACAAGCCTTGGAACAGGGACTTCTGGTTGGAAGGGACCTGAACGTTTGGATCGTTGCCCTTAAATGAAGACAGACTCAGGAGTGATTGTGGAGGAATAAGATGATGAGGCAGACCTATTGACAATGAATGACCTGCATGATGCCACCCTTCCTTCCTTTTAAACATTTTTAGTATCCAATTGGTAGTTACAGTCTTGTCTCATCGCTGCAACTCCCGTATGGACTCGGGAGAGGCGAAGTTCGAGAGCCGTGCGTCCTCCGAAACACAACCCAACCAAGCCGCACTGCTTCTTGACACAATGCCCCCTTAACCCGGAAGCCAGCCGCACCAATGTGTCAGAGGAAACACCGTACACCTGGCGACCGTGCACAGGGGTTGCTAGAGCGCGATGGGACAAGGACATCCTGGCCGGCCAAACCCTCCCCTAACCCGGACGACGCTGGGCCAATTGTGCGCCGCCCCATGGGTCTCCTGGTCGCGGTCGGCTGCGACAGAGCCTGGACTCGAATCCAGAATCTCTAGTGACACAGCTAGCACTGCGATGCAGTACCTTAGACCACTGCACCACTCGAGAGGCCCCCTTTTTTTCATTCCTATTTTGCCTGACTACACGGCCCAAAATGAACTGAGTGCTGAATTGATAAATGCTAACGATTAAGCCAACTTTCCTGACAGACTGAAAACACATCGCTTGCTGAGATTGGCGCGCCAACAAAGCCAGCAAGTTATTAAGATTCAATGCCCTTGCTGCTGCATTCATCACGGTCTTTATGGGAGAAGGTTTGCACATTTCCTTTCAACACAATATGTGCTGTCAGATTAATTTATTTGAACCAAACATCCCACCCAGAATCTCTAAACGAATAACAGTCGCTACTTCATCTCAATTCAGTACAACATTTTTTCAAACGCATTGTATTTCAGATAGGTGAGGATGCATGACTTGATTATAATAAAGCGGTAAAGTCACAATGCAAAACAGAACATGATTCTTAATCCAACATCGTGATTGCTGAACTGTTGAAATTTCAAGATGATTGTATTGTCTAAGTTCTATGAGGATTGTACTGTCAGATAGGCCTAATATCCCGGATCTATTCGATATATTCAGTCTGAACAGGAAAAACGCAGAACCGTTCGCCAACCGTTCAGATAACATCAGTGAGAGATGTCTATCTGTCCATTTGCTGCAAATATACATTGCAATGACATCCACCATCAGTCTATTTGCTTCAGTAACACTATATTAATACACCCATTACGTCATCTGACAAACCATTCCACTAAGGCTTCCCATTGGTTTCAACTCTAGTCCAATCAGGTTCTGCATATTATTAACGAGGGCATTCTGTATGTCGATAATTGGTGTGTGTATACATGCTCATGTTAAAAAGGTCAAAACAAAGGGAATGAAGGGGTGTAACAGTCCCAGGCATTTTGGGACGCGGCATAGTTGATGTTGGGGACAGCGTCTGCTAGCAATATCGCTACCTCGTGTTGTGACCGATTTAGGATGTCCGTGAGTGGAACTCAATGGAGTAAGGCAGACATGATTGGTGTCTGAAAGAAAAAGCACAAATATAACATGAGAAACAGTTAAAAGTAGAACAAATATGTTTAAAAATGAATTGAATTGCAGCTATTGTAAATAACACTACCTACAAAATAAAAAGTATGATTCTACATTCCTTTTTTTGTTGAAAATTAAGGTTAAATTGTTTTTAATACAACATGAGAATACTGGACGGCGTAAATAAATATCTTACGTGTAAATTCATCATATATGATGCAGCTACTTGATCGTTGATATTCTATCGGCTATTATATTGGTTTTGTAGAAGATCATTTTTTTTATAGATTTGTGTTCAATTGGTGTTGAATTTGCACTGAATATTTAGAATTGGATTAGGATGGATGTCAACTTTGACTAAAGACAATGTAAAAGCCACCTTTAAAGCTATTCCTTTCATATCAGGTAACAAGCTACTGAATCCATGGCCTGGTGAGGTACATTTGACCCATTTCTATTTTAACTAATTGAAGGGGGATTGATTTTTCATTGAATCTTGAGCAATATCTGCGCATTAGCACCGAAAAAAAAGAAAAAAAGATAAATATCTAAAAAATATGACCTTACAAATATTACCCAAAGCTCACTTTCAAGCACTCTTGTATATAGCCGAGATATATTGCATGTGTATAGCCAATACTGTTTCTTACTGCAAAGTTATGCAAGATTTTATATCCCTGAGTTGGGTAATTTATCCTTTCACTATGTTCACAGTAGTTATACTGATACACGTAATGTAGGAGATGCCTTAGACTGAGTGATCGAGGAGACATAATAGCAGTAAAATGCCTATTTTTCTGTCTCTCATTCTCTTCTCTCTTTTGCATCACACATCATCTACCTAGAGTATCACACGATAGTATCCGCACCTCAGAATGTTTTTTGGGAAAACGCTAGACATGCTTGAACATTTCATAAGAACTCTTAGTATCACGACTACTTTAACTAATATTACGCTTTTTTCTTCTTATGCAGATAACTGCTGTCAGCTATAGTGTACCCCAAAACTGCTGCTGCATGTTGAGCCGTAGGTTGCCTGTGAGACAGCAGGAATACTGTAATATTTAAATTGCAACGTAAATACTATCATTTTGGTGTCTGTTCATGCAGTCAAAGAGGTATTCTCATTGTCAATATTACTATGGCTCAGACTGGAATAATGTACACGTCGCCCGCAAAAGCCATTACAAAATCACCTCTGCAATTTTCACAATGATTCTATTTCCTTAATATTGATGTCAGCCAACATGATATGTAAACAAATGGTCACCCAGAGTTGAGAGTAAGTCTTGGAGTGACTTTATGCTCTATACAGGTAAAAAATGTGGGATTTCGGCAACAAAGTATGACCATTAGTTACAAAGTACGACCATTCATTATAAGTAGTATTTTGTATTCAGCAATATATGTCCATTTTATCTACTTCAGGGTTGAATTCACAAGGCCGAAGTCCATAGCTGAATTCAGCTGAATGGTATACCTACCTGGCAGGTTTATTTCAGGTACCTTGGTGGGAAAAGATGTCAGATGTATTCAGGAAAACTGCTTCTGCAAATGAAATGATGCATGCTAACCTTGGTTGTTATGATTGCATTTTATTGTTTTGTTTCATTTAAAATTAATTACTTTCCAAACTTGCCTGTTAGGTTTAAGTCCAGAATTCATACTGTTGGCTCTCTAGCTATATTATGGTTGACTTTTATAATACTTCGCTATCACGTACGAACAACTATGCCCTTGTATGCTAGAATTAACCATTTCAAAAATGTTATACTTTTGGCATCATGCACAGAATTTTTTAAAATATGTTTTTTTCTGTAATGAATGAGCAATGTCCATTAAAGGATTTTGAAGAGACAGATGGAAAAGGATGCCATAACTGTGTCTTGTGTCAGTGCCATGTCTGCAATAATATTCTTCCAATATAATGAAAATACTGAGCTGAGGTAAACTCACTAGGGAACATTCTTAGTGTAGGAGGGTTGGGAAAGTAATTTCCATAATGAAGTCAAATTCTGGATGTGAATCGAGTTTCCTCCTGTAATGTCTAGACCTAGGGCCTACTGGAGCTTTCTACAGATTGTTACACAAGATGATGTGATATAACCAAAGATTGTTGGTGTCCATTGCTGAATGTTATAAATTTGCCTATACAAAACTTCACCAACAATTTTTCTACTAACCTGCATTTGGTGATACTCTCTTTGTTCTCGATTCAGGAAAACAGTTATCTTTACAAAATGTCTGTATCCAGTTGCAGGTGGTTCTAGAAACACCATATAAAACTCAGGAAGATAGTAAATACATGTTTTGTATCGAGTGAGATATGCTTACTGCATGCATCTTTGTTTTAGTCGCCCTGTCACCAACTAGATGTGCGGCGGCTAAGATGGCAAGGAACCTTTCTTAGTTTTTGCAGTTTTTTTTTTAGAACCACCTGCAACTGGATACCGTCACGTATAAGAAACTGTTTTCCAGAATCAAGAACAAAGAGAGTTGCAGATTAGATGGAGAAAAAAATCTATGGCGCTGTTTTTTTTATAGGCAAACCTGTAACGTTCAGTAATGGACACCAACAGTCTTTGGTTATATCACATTATCTGGTGTAGTAGGCCTACAACCTGTTGCTACTGCAGGTGCTGCAGTGCACTGTTCTAAGGTGGAACCCACATGGTAGGAAACGCTCTAAAAACCTTATCAATGTATTTTTCTTGAATAATTTCCTGTGTTAATTACAGGAAACCCTTAAATCAACAGACACCATAGACTATCAACTAACTAACTACCTACGAGTTTTATATGTAGTAGCTGGCCAAGGTAGCTACAGTAGCACTCTGCAGTGACTGAGTTTCATTTAAAACGATGCCAATAGATGTGAGTGACAGAACAGAGGCGGGCGGAAATGGCGTGAATCAAGCGCAAGGAAGCCCGGATGGCGCGCCAAATTTCAAAGAACTTCCTGGGGGAAAAGAACGCGAAAATCTCCGTTCAGCAAACAACGACGTTTAAATTGGACATAAGTTATCAAAAGACTAAAGTATGTAGACCGTTTTAAACCATCGGCAGCATCACATTTAGACAGTGGATAAGAATTCAAGTGCACCAGATTCGAGCCACTTTTGTGGAGGTATGACTTTTAATGTGGATTACAGGAACTATCCAGTTGTCTACGCCTTGATTGTGAAATGCTTTTTCCGAGTAGTGTATTTTGACATCTTAATATGATGCACCTCTTAATCGGTGTAACGATGGTTTAGTTTGTGGACATTTTGCATAGTCATCCTCGCAAAATTATTCGTTGTAATTTAGCTAGTTACCTAACAAAAGTGATTCACTTGTTGTCCACTGCTTTGTCCCTGTGCCATTTCACCGCATGAGCTTTGTGCTACACTAGCAAATCAGCAGCACTGTCAGGCATACAGTAACGTTAGCTATTAGCTAACATGCAGTTTGTTCGTTTTTCATAGAACAACGTGCATCATATTGGTGAATGCTCATAACGGCAAGGTAGTACCTACAATTCAACTACATGTAAAAGTCTATTTTGATGCATATTTTTAATTTATGCCACTTTTCTGAGATACAGAGTGCAGCTATGGGCAACTTTGATGGGGGCCACAATCTGAACTCATCATGAGAGGCCACAGTAATCAGGACCTGGCACGTAGCCTTTCTGCAATTCTGACTGACATAACAAGAGAAACTGCTGATGCACAACCAAATTTGGAATTGCATCTGTGTTTTCTAACTCAGCAGTAAGCTGAGATCCCGATTTTGAGTTCCTAAAATATATTTTTGGAAGTGGTGTGTGTGTGTGTGTGTGTATTCGTTTTTGGAAATTGATCTGCGGGCCGCCAGATAGGGCAATAGAGCTGGGAATTGCCAGGAACCTCACAGCGCAATACTTAGGTGCCAATACTATATGTATTGTGATTCAATGTTCCAAACATATTGCTCACTATATGTCTTCTGCAGAGAGCATGAGAAAATTGGCTTTGATCAGTCGTGGAAATAAGTTCTGAAAATAGGCTCGCTTTAAAAAGATGGAGAACAAGCTATAGGATAAAAAAAATACTGTACCAGAGTTTTGGCAAAGGTACAGCCGACTAGCGCTAGCTAACACTACCTAGCAAAAGGTAGATTTACAAATCGATACTTGTAGTCAAAGTATATATATAATATAGTCCAAAGTAGTAACTATGTACTTTTTACTCCCCATCACTAAGCTATAGGATGCTAAATTGCCATCAAGCCATAGATTGTCACTTGTGTTAAATATGAAATAGTCATAACTCATTTATATTGCTAATATAATCAATTAACTATCGATGGTGTAGACAGGCTGAGTGAGTCGTATGGGCATGCTGTCTTACAAACGTTCCCTCTTCTGTCTTTTCAGATTGAACCACCTCAAGCTGCCAGCTCTAGCTCCCAGCCTTTACGTGTCAATTTACTAATTAGTTAGCTTAGTCAAATGTACACGGTATTACAACTGATATTTAGGTGACATTGCTCAGCAAATAACCGTGCAGGTTATAGATTGTATACGATACGTTTTTACTGTTAAAACAAGAGTTTATGTTTAATCTGTTCAAATTCATTCAACACCACATACTAAGAACCAAGCTTTTAACAGCGTTGGAGACGGCTTTTTGTCATCACATTCACTGACTTAAGTGCTATTTAAGCCATGGAACGCTCTATGTAAGAAAGTAACTGTCACTGACCGGGGTGGGCATCGGTGAGTCGTGGCCATGCTGTCCGGAGTCCAGCCGTGTTTCCAGCTGCTGAGAATCGGCTCGTCCTCTACGGATTCAGCCCGGGACCTGTACACGTTCCGGCCTGCGCTGACCCACTCGGTGTTCCGGCTGGGCCGTGCGGCAGAGCTGTGTGACGTCACACTGGACTCGACGTCCGTGTCTCGTATCCATGCCGAGCTGCATGCTGAGAGGGAGGCGGAGGGAGCAGCCGAGGGGGGCTGGAAGGTGCAGATAAAGGACCGGAGCAGCCATGGTGAGTTCCACATGATTACAGTACACCGTTCTTTGAAGAATCACCATCAGAGAGACATAACTGTGATGTAGTCTGATATGTCTGTCATTCTATCTTTTGGGAGGAAATTAATATTTATTTTGTTGATTTCTTGTAACATATTCTACGACTACACACACTTGTGTTTAGTTTCCTTAGGTCTCATTCAATTCTATTCTACTAGCCTTTCATCTGAGCTTTCTCCTCCACCTTCCCATGCCAGGTACCTGGGTGAATGAGGTCCGGCTGCAGCCAGGAGTCCAATGGGAGCTCTCAGATGGTGACACGCTCACCTTCGGCGGCCAATCAGAGAGAGGGAGCCCAGAGTTCTACTTCCTCTTCCAGAAGGTTAGCGTGCGACCGTTGGACTTCGACGCCATCACCATCCCGAAGGCCGGCACCTTCTCCTCCGACCTGAAGAACCGAATCAGAACGAGCCTGGACCGCAAGGCGGTGGCCAACTTGGATCTCAACAGGGCGACTGTCATTCTGAATTCCATCGGAAGCCTGAGCAAGATGACTGGGACTCCTTGGACATTTAAGAGGTGTGACGGCAATATCGCAGACACAAGCTCCACCTCCGTGCCCTTTACATCCTTGGTGCCGCCCTCCACCCCTCCTCCCTTTCCACCCACTACCTCTGTGGCCTCATCCAAGTCACTCCCGCCCTCATCCAAGAGCAGGCGCAAGTCAGCCCACACGGTCCTTCTGGAGGATGACAGCTCGGACGAGCCAAGGAACCACCGAAGAGTGAAGGACGGGCCGAGTGGGACGAAGAGAAGGCGCCTCTACAAGTCAGAATCTGAGGGTTTCCATGCTCATTTACCCAAAACGGACCAGGATGTACGACGCCAGTTTGAACTGAAACGCGTGCCTGCGCCCAAACCGATCGCAAACTGTCACACCATCGTCGCTAACGGCAAACTCAACCATGTTTCCTTCAACATCAGTCAGAGGCGGGAGATCGACCCAAACAATCAAAGGACTGGTCCAAATGTGAACGTCTCTGTGTTTCGCCAGCAGAATATTTTTTCGCCGCCATCCTCTGGGCGGGGAAGGCAACGGGCTCACAGCTCCCCAGTTTACTCCCCTATGGTAGTGGGAGGAACGAGTTACACCCTGGGGTCTCCATCCTTGAGGATCTGCAAAGAGGATCGAGGACGGGCAGGGCAGTTTGCCAGATTTCACATCTCCTCTGGGTAAGAATGCCCTCATGTGACAGCATCCAGACTAGTGACATTGCTCTATCATATATTAGTATTTCTCATTGAACATTTTCCTTCTCTGTAAACGAATATGCTCCGTTCTCACCTCACATTCTCAAATATGTATGGTGGTCCCGTGTAGCTCAGTTGGTAGAGCATGGTGTTTGCAGCGCCAGGGTTGTGGGTTCGATTCCCACGGGGGACCAGTACGGAGAACAAAATGTATGAAATGTATGCATTCACTACTGTAAGTCGCTCTGGATAAGAGGGTCTGCTAAATGACTGAAATGTAAATGTAATGTCTTTTTTGTGATATATAGTGAATATGTTAAGTCGAATGTGACACTTCGCTCTTCTTCCTCCTTCCCAGCAAGCGGCGGGGCAGACCAAGGAAGCACCCTCCTCCGCGGCCCTCCCTTCCCCCTCCTTCCTCTTCATCTTCCTCCTCCTCCTCCTCGTCGTCCTCTTCGAGCTCCTCCTCGTCGTCCTCAGAAGACGAAGTGGAGGGAGTGTCCCAGGGGGTGGAGCCGTGTGCCGCGCCTCGCTGCCGCCTGCCCCAGCAGGACACGGTGCAGTGGGTCCAGTGTGACGACTGCGACGCCTGGTACCACCTGGACTGCCTGCACTGCGACCGCAAGAACCTCCTGCTGGACCCCAATGCAGATTTCCACTGTGGCTGCCGCTGATACAGCAGGAGTGGGTCACAGACCCCTACACCAGAGTACACTTAATGCCTTAATCATACCACAATGAATTATGGGGGGGAAACGATACATAGATTTTTTGTATAATGGGGATCGTATGATCAAAATAGATGTTGTACAGTGTTCGTGGAGGTTTTTTAAGTTGCGACTGAGGCTCTTATGAACAGTAGGATGGGTCTCATGTACCTAATGGTTAGAGGCTGCCCTTAACTGACATTTTTCAAAGTGTTCATCCAAGCTCGCTCTGATGTTGAGCAACGGTTTGAGGAATCCAGTGAAAGCTACAACTTGGGTTAGCGGTGGTAACCCCGGGGACTGATATGAACTGAACTATTTTAGCCGCACACAGGCTACTCTGGTGAACAGTACAAGTCTCGAAACGAGTAGGCTTACAGTGACAGACTGTAGGTTTTTAACTTTGTGTATGAAGTACTTCCATATTGGGTTGTGAATAACCCTGCTGTTGATGGGGCTAAATGAAGGTGGAATTGGAGAATCCGCCAAATTCATATCTGCCGTAACACAATATGCATCGCAATGCTCTCATCACACAATACGAATAATCGAGCAAGGATCTGTTGAGCTTGATTCTGTCCCGTTCGGTAAAGATGTCTACTCAAAAAGATGAGCGTGGATTTTCTGCGTTCACACTGTCGTCGTGTTGATATCGATCTATAAAATGCCGACTTTATTTTTTTCTTCTGTCGGATGACTTCGATTTATATATCTAACTATGTATGCATATCTGTCCAAAACACGACTGGATTTCAGCTGTAGAGCAGGGACGGCCAAACTGCAGGGTTTTGTTCCAGCCCTACTATAACTCACCAGTTGCTCCTCGGGATCTTGATTGGCTGAACCAGGTGCGACATAGTACGGCTGGAGTAAAAGCCGGCTCTCCAGGAGGGTTTGCTACACCTGATGTATGGTCACAAAATATTTCACGCTGTCTTCACTTTGATGATTTATAAGATCAGCTCGCGAGAGCGCGTTACAGTTGGGATGTTTCTCTTCAAAGTTATTAGGGAAGAAATAAAATGTATTTAAAAATGTGTTGATGGAGTATATTTTTCAACCTGTAGTTCCCAAGTCCGTCTGTTCACCGTGAGTCGTATAACACACACACACACGCTTATTGGCTATTGAATTACCAGGTGCACGATTAAAAACGGTGCAAAATCGAAAATAAACTTCAGCACACTGGTGATCTTGATGCGGCAGCTTCACGGATTTAATTGATCTTCTGCGGAGCATCAAGATCACCAGCGTGCTGAAGTTTATTTTCAATTCACCGTGATATTACCAATGACTCAAACTTCGGCCCTCTGGGGTACATATCCATCTAGTTACGGCTCTGGGTTGTGAGTCGCGATAACATTCTGTGGCCTTTCTAATAGCTTTTCATCCATATTTTCTTTCTCCGATTGGAGTACAGTACGTCTTCTCTCAGGTTAGTGAGGTGTGCCCATGGTTAACGTGATACCAAGTCAGATCTCTGCAGACAGCCTCAGACGGCCAGGGGAATAGATTATAGAGCAGGGGGGAAAAAGCTGCCCGACTCTCAAGGAAGAGTACTACATTGTCTGTGTTTCCATGGCAACACTTTTTCAGCCAGCCACAGCAACAGGCCGTGTTTAATTCTGGGAACCTTGGAGGCGATTGGAAATAAGACGATAGGGAGTGGAAAATCTATTTGACTCAGATAATTGTAGTCTGAGGGAAAATGCAGTAGTGTTATCGGGAGGGTGGTAATGAGAACATGGAGCTAAAAAGCTATTTCACGTTGTTATTGTTTGTTGCCAGCAGAGGGCTGTCTTGTTCTTTTAAGTGAGCTTTATGGCTTTTGACGTCACTTAAAAGTGTCTGGTATAAAACTACCCGTCTGGATATATTTATGCAGCCATTCCCAATTATCATATGTTTTCATTACACAATTCAAAAATAATTCTATCTTTTGAACGCATGCGGGCGAGAAATTACTGCGAGGGCCAAAATAGGCTTGGAATGGATGGATTTCAGTGCATTTATTGGCACAGAATATTGTCAGACACCACCAGCCAAACTGAGTTTGGTCCATATGTGCTCTGGTTTCTGAGAGGTGTGGTGTGACTGGCACACAGGCTTAACTGAAGCCTAATGGGATCACTCTGGAGCAGCTGCCACTTCCCCCTAAGAACCTGTTTCTGCCCTCAGCGCAGGATATGAGACGCTTACTATTTCCTCCCGACCCCATCCTGACCCTGGTTTGGTGGGCTTCCAGCACCAGTCAGGAGAGGAGGGAAAACCATTTTACTCACTAGTTCAGCCTGAGAGGTAAATTGCCTGGAACACAATGAGAGTACTGTTCATAAGCCTTGTGTTCAATTTAATGAGTGTATCAATTACACTCAAACAATATTAATGGGCCGTGGAAATGAATGTCTGATAGCATTATAGGACTATGTCAGCTCGGGGATTCGAAACTTGCAACCTTTCGGTTACTAGCCCAACGCTCTAACCACTAGGCTACCCTGCCGCCCAAATGCTGTGATACCAGGATGTGTTGTATGCTTGGGCAGCGTGTTAAGCCCTCTCTGATGAGCATAATGACAGATAGGCTGCCATTAAAGTGGCATGTCCAATTACCACGACACTTACTCTCCCCTCCCTCTGACAACACGGCCATCCATCAAAGTTAGTTACCTGCGACATAAAGCCTGCTCATGTGCGATGACCATCCCACCTACAACTGGCATATTAAGGAAAAGGAAAAAAGAGGGGGGATACCTAGTCAGTTGTACAACTGAACGCATTCAACCAAAATGTGTCTTCTGCATTTAACCCAACCCCTCTGATTTATAAAATGTTTAATGTGGTCCAGGCTGATTCGATCCCAAGTTAAGTATTCTGACTACAATTTTGGTCAGCTCGAAACAGGGCCATGAATGTATGAATGGACTATCTCTATCCCGTTGCCCGCCTGTGGTGATAAGTAATAAATACATTCTCTCCTCGGTTCTGCTAAATGTGATTTATTTAAATCTTTTAGAATCATACTTTTAGAACCTGTTGTTACTGGCAGTGTTTTATTCATTATTGAGCATGAGTTGCAACTTTGAACCACAAGCATTATAGCCCAGCTACTGACAAGGTACAAATCTGTCGTTCTGCCCCTGAACAATGGCAGTTAACCCACTGTTCCTAGGCCGTCATTGAAAATAAGAATTTGTTCTTAACTGACTTGCCTAGTTAAATAAAGGTAAAATACAAATGTAATGAGTCATGCCACCCATAAGAACACACATGCTTAGGCTCAAACACACACACATTCTCTCTCTCTCTCTCTCTCTCTCTCTCTCTCTCTCACACACACACAGGCCATCACTCACACAGCAGCATCTCACAGTGGGTGGCATGCTTCATTCTCTGAACATGGTCCACAGGTGGTAAACAGAACAACCATCAGTCTCCAGTCTATCCTAACCTCTAACCAAATGGGGCTATATCTGCACTGTAATGTTTGAGTGATCTGGGGTTATGAGGTTAACATCACAAGAGCAGTTTATTATTATTCTAATCAATTTGGCTATATCAACCCTCTAGCGTCTTGGTATTTGAGTGATCTGGGGTGGTGAGGTTAACATCACAAGAGCAGTTCATTATTATTGTGAATCTCTAAACAAGATTGTGTTTAACTGCACCTACGGGGTTCTGTGTTGGGGAATGCAAAACAATTCGTCAATTTAGCATTCCGCGGCTCCCACCTCACCTTCCCACAGGTAGCACGGCTATTTCTCAGTGGATGAAAGTAAATGGTCGCAACGACAGGGGGCTTTATTGTAGGACGCGAAGCAGTGCCTACTTAGTCTTCCACAAGGGCAAACTGCTGTTGAACTACCAATTACGTGGTGCACTTTCTCTCAATCCGCTGCTTGTAATGAAGAAAGAGAACGCATCCTCCCAGTAGGCGGTATCAGCTCTCTCTCTGTAATTGATTTAAGTCTTTTACGTGATTGAGTGAAGTCTGTTGAACTGCCAATTATGTGATACACTTGCTCTGCATCTGCGCTGCTGCTTACAGTAAATTAGCGTTCTTGTCTCAATCCATTCCCAGTAATTGTTTTTGCTAAGTCTATATGTGCTGGGAGTAAAAGGCCTACTACTTCACATGGCAGAGGGGCCAAGCAGCGGACATGAGTCAAGCACAAGGGATGTCAAACTCACAGGCCCTCTCACACTGGGAGAATGTGAGGAAATGATAAAGGACTTACAATCTCACCAGACTCACCCATCTAGCCAGTCAGCCCCTCACTCAATGAGCTCTCCACCCTTTAATCTGTCCACCAAACATTGTTTTCACCCCTGGGGAGCCGGTTTTCTATTTATGGAGCAGTGTTGAGCGGATGTGAGACAATCAGAAAGCGCCTTCCTGACGTTGTGTTTGTGTGAGCTGTGCATTGTGGATGAGGAGTGGATGAGCGGACACACAAACAGGAGCCAGTGACGCCATACAGGGAACAGAACAGATGCACAATTATTATGTGTAAAATGGCTAAATATGGAGAAACAAGATGGACCAGATGCAACGACGCCTTCTAGGAGAGGCTCTCAGCATGAGGACAAAAGCCTACACTTTATACACTTTAGGTGAGACAAATGCCAACTCACAGAAGCTGTAAACACACACACACACACACACACACACACACACACACACACACACACACACACACACACACACACACACACACACACACACACACACACACACACACCCCCATATGGGCCTCAGTATATATTCACAAACACACAGCTACCACCCTTGTGCCTGAAACTCAAACCCACACAGTTTCTTAAATCCAGCAACAAGCGTACTGGAAATAAATGAGCAGGGAAAACACTCATTAACTGTAAACAAAGTCCACGGTGCTAAACTAATGAAGATATTCACGAGTCGGAGAACACCAGGGATGAGGTGGCGGAGACAGCGAGAGAGAAACAGATAGAGGAAGAGAAACGAGTGGGAGAGAGATGGAGAGAATGGAAGATAGAATGAGAGCGGGAGGGGAAGAAATTAAGAATATTTCAGGAGGTGTGAGAACACTTCCTCCCTGGGGCTCCATGTCTCTCTAGCCCTTTAATGTCTTTAATTAAAGCGAACAGTATTATCTGCTGCTCCCTTGGAGTGCGTTTACCAAAGCGACACTCAGCTAATAGGGGAGGGGAAAGGGAGAGGGGTAAACTCTGACGGAAGGAAAAGAAAGGGGGGAGAAGGAAGTCATCGAGGGGGAGGGAAAAGATGGAGGGAGGAGGAGAGAGGTGGGACATGCGAGATCAACGCTTCAAAAAATGAAGGAGGCTGCCACCGGCTAAGATGTACGGCGCTTAAATGTGTTGCTCCGGCTGATACACGATCACATTAAGCGACAGCTTGTTAAATCAATCTCATTCCTCTGAGCCGATCTCTGGCCACAGGGGCAATTTCTCAAATGGCACGGAAAGGGTCTGACAGAGAGGGGGAGATGGAAGAGGCTAGTAAACATTAGATGCATTTACTGTAGTCATCTGTTTTGATGACATGGTTTTACCAAATCAACTTTTTGGTGGGCAGTTAGTTTCCCAGAGATACTGCAGGCATGGTGTTTCTGTTGCTCTGTATGTCACAGTGGAAGGACTAGTCTTCCATTGAAGCCTCCTTGCAGAATGTTGGGTCGAGCCATCAGTAGTGCCAGTCAGACAATTGGCAGAGCTTTGGGACAGATAATCACATTATTTTATTAGTTGAAAAAGATTACCCATTGAACAGTGCAATATTTCAGTGTTTAAAGTTCACAAGCAGAACTCATTTCCAGTTATAGTTGGAGGTATTAACTTTGTTGTTTATGGCCCCCTTGGTCTCCATGGAGATAACCCTAATAAACCCCCAATAAACCCCAGGGCTAAAGTTAAGCATTAAGACCCTTTTGACCTACATCTGTACCGGCTAGATGTTGCAGATGATATGGCCAACCCAATCTACCCTCAGTTGAGTGATGGTGAGCATTGCCTCCATTTTGCCCAGGCACAGCTCTGACCCCCTGCCGTTTGCTGTTTGCGACCCCCAATCACAGCCATGTCAGCAGGCTCCTTATCGTGATGGACAGCCACCTCTTACTCACCGCTCCATGTGTTTGCAGATTGAAAGATTATCTGGCAACCTACAGGTCCCCTTCCCTCCTCATAGAAAAACATTCGAATCTATATCCACACAAATCACATGGAGACCATATGGGCCTTGTGGCTTCTTGGAATGGGAGTGAAAACAGAGGGCCACATCTAAAATTCATGGGCTCCTGTATAAAGAAAACAATAAGGGAGAGAGCACTTTGTTAGCTTGCCTGGCTCCAGCGGTGGACCAAAGCATCTTGGGTAAATAACACAATAGAGGTCCAAGCTGACAGCCAGTCAGGGGGTGGGAGTTGATTTCTATTCCCTCCTGGAAGGAGATTGAGGAGCAAAGGCCAGGATGACCTGAACACGAGGGGATATATGTGGCCGCAATTGCATCAAACTGACAACAGATGGCACACTGTAGTTGATGATTTGTATGCTGGGGGGGGGGGCGGTCACTAGTTTAGAGGACAGAAGGTTTTCGATGCTCCACCAGTATTGAGTGTTTGATTGAGAGTATTGCCAAGACAAAGAGTCAGCTGGTGACCACTGTGATAATGAACTGCTGATAGAGAAGTATCTCACAGCTTATGGCCATACCACCAATCACAGGGCCATATCCTGAGGCAACGTTCTCCTCTGAGCGACATTTATACATAAGAAGGTTACTGAAGGTGTGTTTATGCCAAATATTTAAATAGGTGACATCTTGGAAATGATGTAAGGACGAACATCACCGACCTGTAACCAATACCACATTTGATCAACAGAGGATTTAAATGAATGTACAGTGCATTTGGAAAGTATTCAGACCCCTTGACTATTTCCACATTTTGTTACATTACAGTCTTATCTAAAACTGATTAAATAAATAAAAATTCTCATCAATCTACACACAATACCCCATAATGACAAAGCAAAAACAGGTTTCATTTAAACAGAAATACCTTATTTACATAAGTATTCAGACCCTTTGCTATGAGACTGAAAATCGAGCTCAAGTGCGTCCTGTTTCCATTGATCATCATTGAGCTGTTTCTACAACTTGGAGTCCACTTGTGGTAAATTATATTGATTGGACATGATTTAGAAAGGCACACACCTGTCTATATAAGGTCCCACAATTGACAGTGCATGTCAGAGCAAAAACCAAGACATGAGGTCGAAGGAATTGTCCGTGGAGCCCAGAGAGGATTGTGTCAAGGCACAGATCTGGGGAAGGGTACCAAAACATTTCTGCAGTATTGAAGGTCCTGAAGAACACAGTGGCCTCCATCATTCTGAAATGGAAGAATTTTGGAACCAACAAGACTCTTCCTAGAGCTGGCCGCCTGGCCAAACTGAGCAATCGGGGGAGAAGGGCCTTGGTCAGGGAGGTGACCAAGAACCCGTTGGTCTCTCTGACAGAGATCCATAGTTCCTCTGTGGAGATAGGAGAACCTTTTAGAAAGACAACCATCTCTGCAGCACTCCACCAATCAGGCCTTTATGGTAGAGTGCCAAGCGCCCTGTCTGGAGGAAACCTGGCACAATCAATTCGGTGAAGCATGGGTGGCAGCATCATGCTGTGGGGATGTTTTTCAGCAGCAAGGACTGGGAGACTAGTCAGGATCGAGGGAAAGATGAACGGAACAAAGTACAGAGAGATCCTTCATGAAAACCTGCTCCAGAGTACTCAGGACCTCAGACTGGGGCGAAGGTTCACCTTCCAATAGGACAACGACCCTAAGCACACAGCCAAAACATCGCAGGAGTGGCTTTAGGAGAAGTCTCTGAATGTCCTTGAGTTGCCCAGCCACTGCTCGGACTTGAACCCGATCGAACATCTCTAGAGAGACCTGAAAGTGCCGCGACACTTCCCATTCAACCTGACAGAGCTTGAGAGGATCTGCAGAGAAGAATGGAAGAAACTCCCCAAATACAGGTGTGCCAAGCTTGTAGCGTCATACCGAAGAAGACTCGAGGCTGTAATGGCTGCCAAAGGTACTTAAAAAGTACTGAGTAAAGGGTCTGAATACTTGTGAAATAGCTGGTCAGCTATAATATTTGTTCTGCAAATATTATTTTGGGGAAGTTCCTGAATGTCATGTTTCATAGGAATGAGTGTTGGTGGTAGGTAAATCCCTAAACTTCACTGCTTTTCACAACCTGATCATTTTAACTGAAGCATTTTGATTTCTATGCTGCCTCAACCTGTGGTCACAGCATAGATATATTCATCATGAGTCCCACCCACTCAAAATAGCCCAATTATCCTCTGTGTAGTCTACCACTATGATAACATCCATGCCATATCCTACAGAGAAAAATGTATAGTCGAATAGACAGAAAATGGATCCACCATCCATATAGGTCAGCGGAATATGCAAGAATGTTCTCTATTGTGATTATAATTTTTTTTTAATGAGTGCCTTTGATATTTTAAGTGAAAAATGTAAAAGCCTGTTATATTCAATGAAGGGCCCTTTAATATATACCACATGGAGAATTCAATAAATCATTTTTTGTATATGAATAAAGGCTTTTGACATGCCCCTCCATGCACCCTCGGTGACATACAGGAAGATTTTAATCCATTTAACCCCAACTTTTCTCCCAAATTTCCACCGTCATTGTAGATCCCTAGTTATTTTGTTGCTTTGAACAGTCATTTCCGAAGATGATTATTTCTTTCATGTGATTAGTGATCCATTTTAAGGTCAACCCTGTTATATTAACTGAACTCTCTTTTTAATATGGTGAAACTATTCGTTTTTAAATATTTTTTTTCCAAAAGAAACATTTAACATCTAATAGTCAAATCATAGTGTAAAAGAAGGTGAGCTGGTTCTACTCTTTTTTGGCCATTTTCTGGTGTTTTTGTGTTGGAAAATTCAGTGAGTCCAGCATAACAACTGTTATCCATCAACTATATTAGCCTTAGACAGGCAAGACATTTTTTTTATTTTTTATTTTTTAAGCTTGCATTCAATTGCCCCTCCCTGTTGCACACAACAATCTTCCATTTGTTTCTTTTATCACAAGATTTATGGGTGATTTAAGATGAAATCGTCAACCCTGTTACTTTATTTGGTACATAAATATGCACTTTCTACAGTCATTTTTTTTATTTAACCTCATGAGATGGGAAAACGTGTTATTTAAATTAAGTTGAACATGTGCTCTTTATGACAGAATGTTGAAATAAATTGAATAACAAGATAGGACTACATGATTTGACCTCGTTCTTTGCTGAGTTCCCAGTTGTCATTAAAGCACCATTAGAGAGACACGTTCATCGTGCTTTCAAGACAACTTGGAACTCGGGAAAAAAACGAGGTCAAATAATGACGTCAGTGATCTTCAGGTCAGAGCGCTAGAAAAAAGCCCTATTTACGGACTTGGTATTCCGAGTCGGAGATCGTTTTTTTCCAGAGTTCCCAGTTGTCTTGAACGCTTTGAATTCGGAAGTCTGAGATTTCCGAGTTTCCAGTTATTTTGAACGTGGCATCAGACCAATGCGGTTTCTGCATTATGTGCATTTACATGACACTTCAACATTCTATGACAGCCATTTTAGCTCCCCATTAATAAATATTACATGGGAATATACAAACAAAAAAGACTATACAACGGAATGTATAGAATGAGCATTACGATGCATAAACATGATACATGATACTTCAACGTGCTATTGCAGCCATGTTAGTTTACCATTACCATTACATGGGGAATATTTAAACAATGCTATGTAATTTAATGTCTAGAATTAGAACAATATTCACAATTCTAAAAGTTGGCCTAACTATTTTAGGGTGCGTTCGTAAATTCACTCTAGCTATCTACTCCGATTTCAGAGTAATCTCGTTTGAGTGTGTCAGAGCGCAGAATAACTGACGAATTTACGAACGGACAATCTGACAACGCTCTGAATTTACGAACGATCAGAGGGCACTCTGAGTGTACTCTGGCACTCCAGATTGAATTTACGAACGCACCATTATGGCTCTGGTTTTAGGCGGCATATTGTGACATCACAACCAATCCCCCACTCAGAATGCGTGCCAATGCTTCGTGGAAATAACCGACACACGGAACATGAGTGTTACTTTTTTCTGGTGCCATTTAGCGAACACCAGAGACATACCTGTACGCACTACGTCCGCCCCACACGGGGAGGGGTTTTGAATGTTTTTGTGTGACTGTCAAGTCGACTCTAATTTGAAATCGAGAAAAATAAGACGTCGGACTGAAGATCAATCATATAGCTCACCGACTCCGGTCTGTTTTGCGGTCTACTTATCCTATTCTATATTTTTATTGAGAAGCAATCAGTCAAGGAATATTAAGTCTGTTCTGGTGTGGTGTGGTGCTGGGGATTTTATATCCACCTCGTCTTTTTAGAAGAATGGCGAGAGACGCTAAACATTGCCCCCTATCACCAATGAAAAACAGTTTGTTGGTGACAGCAGGGATACTTCTGATTATTCAAGGTAAGAACCATGAACATTGACCCTATTTTCTGTAATATCCAGCCCTTTTATTACCTTTTACGTTTTCTTTATGTGTTTCAATGGGTCACGTTCATTCAAATGTTCGGTATCGGCAACCGAACTGTGCCATATAGATCCGTTCACAGTCCCATATGAAACGCATGCACATTGTGGGGCTCATCAACACGGTCATACATGATTTCAGAGGTGGCGGTGTTGGATATCTCAAGACTTGTTATGGAAGTTGACTTCTACACAATACCGTCTGGTCCCTCCCGAGTTTCGGTACGCCATGTTATGTATGCAAGGTGTGGCCTCCCGGGGTATTTATTTGTCAGAGCGCGCAGACTGCAGCGCAGGTGTGATTGTTCCGAATCACCTTAATCCAGTCCTGGTCTGTTGTTGTTTTCTTTGTTGGTATCCTCAGATCAAGTTTCATTCAGCCATTAGTGATCTAGCTGATATTTTCCCATGAACTGAAATGAAGTCAGAAAAAGCAACAGGGTGTTGCTGTAGGCTACAAGACATTGTCAGCAAAGACACTTGGTTATGTGCGTTTTGTGTGGTTTGACTGACTGGTCCGTTGTTACAAGGGGAGAAAAAAACGAGAATGGATTCTACCTACATCTGTATTTATCCTACTGTTTTTACCAACCAAATGTCAATCTATTGTAGCCTCAACTGTCAAATGAAGATGGCTAATGTAGCCTACATAGCCTCTGATCTAGTTATTTTAGCCTTATAAACAATTCAATTGTCATGTCTCCAAGAACCTACCTGCATTCAGCACAATTGACTGCAAGCCTCATCACTGCCAAAACCCGAGCATGGATATGAAAAATAAGGTTTCTCTTAAGGTTGGACTGGTGTTTGACCAGAGAGAGTATAGATATCTTGAGCCTGTTAGGGTTTAGGGCTACTAGATTTGAGGAATGTATTGATTTTGATGGTTGATCGCACAGTGTTGCATAGGCCTATGTCATTTGTGTTTCCTGTACATTTGACTGTATCCTGATTCTTTTCATCCTGTTAAGAGTTTCTGGGAAGAGGTTTGCCTGGGTTTATAGTTCAGATTTTGAGCTGGTTGTCATGGATACTCCTGAGTGGCAGCATGAATTTGGGGCATTGAGATGTCCATCTTGTCTGGTGGCTTTGCTACTATACTGTTTGATACATCTTGAATTCAGGCCTGGGGTGTGGGGGAAAAAAGAAATCAGTTTTGTGTACTGTAATGTTTTAGGAAGTGTGAAGAAAATTCCAGTTTTCTAGGAATCCATCTTGCAGATTTTTATGTCCATACAAATCCTCATTGCAAACAGGTGTCGGTATTGTAAAGCCTGCAGTAGAATTTAAGCTAGGAAACTGGCACCTTGCTTGGATACATTTCTGAATGTTTACGATTTTCAGAGCTCAATCAACATTCGAAGCACCCTGAATAAACTGAACATAACAAACCTCTACCCATCCCCCACTCCCCCCCATCCACTCCCCCCACCCAGAGTTAAAAAAATCCCAGCCCTTTCACAGTATGCCCTTTCTCTCTTTCTAGCCTATTTTCAGACTTTGCTCCAGCTCCTGTCGCTTTGTTGGAGCAGCTTTAGTCAATGGTCCAATATCCCCCTTTCCCCCCCCTCTCCCCCAAAGTTCTGGGCCCCATTCTTTCTAGACGTGTGGTGTGTCAGAGATTCGGGGGGGGGGGGGGACTCGAACAAAAAATGTTTAGGCAAAAGTTCCTGCATGGTCCTCAACTCACCCAAACCATGCCTCTCGCTGAAGGTATCAACTATAATTTCCTAATTTCCTCAATCTTATATGTAGAGGTTTTCAGGCCTGGTAAAATAAAATGACCTACTCTCTATTATAACAATTTCAAAAGAAAATGCTACATTTCATTTTTATGAGCGGTCAACCGTCTCAAGGATTACTGTGGAATAACCCAGATAATCTTACAGGCAAATGGAATAGAGCGGCACCTTCACAAATGTATAGCGACGTGCAGAGGAGTAATCCATGCAACTAGAAACATAAATGAATAGCTCTATGGTGGAGTAATGAGATGGGGTTCGCCTGAAATAAACACCCTCTCCTCCACCAAGTAACTTCTAAATCGTTTGCGACACGTTTGTTTAGGTCAACCCCTCCTGCTGACGTAACCGAGATGGCGGCAGATAACCTACTGTTTTTTTTCCCCCCCATTTTTTTTCCTTTCTTATTTTTCCTAGTCTTTCAAACCTCTCCACCCACCCTGCAGTTTGAGATGAAACGGAGGCTAAAGAGATGGATTTCTGAGTGGGCTAGGAGAACTCTCGCCCTTCCATGTGCCCTCTGTCTAAATCAGAATGTCTGACTTGGCTCCCTGCGACTCCCCTGCGACTCCCCTGCGTTTAGCATGTCATTTCCATTTGCATACTGCACACTAACATCTCTCTCCGCCAGTGTCGGGGTGAAAATGTATTCACAGCACCTCTCTATGTAAAACAGACACAGAATGTAATTTTTTTCCCGCTGGTCCAGTGCAAGCTTTATTAATTACTTTTATATCCCTCAGTAATTCTAGGGTTGATTGAAAAATTGTGCCTGACAGCTGCAGCACAATGCTTGTCCTCGCCACTTCAGTGTGCTCTCCTTCAAGCACTTCATCACGACATGTAGTCTCTGTAGACCTGGCGACCTGTTAAAAGGCATGACAAACACGCGGTCAATTGTCTTCATGGTAGATGTCGTAACCCGTCTCTGGTCTGGCTCAAACAGGAGCTGAGCACCGTCACTTTTTCCATGACTTTTGTATCAGTTCACTTTTGTGGAGTCCATAGGCAAAATTTGAACTGGAAGACTGAACAAAAATGGATCTAGTTGCTTCCCGTAAAGAGATCTTATTACCACTTCCTTCATCTTCTGATTTTTAATTTGTGCAGCTCCCTTAACCCTAGGCATCAAAGCAAAAATGGAATGAAATGATATGCGTGGAAAAACAGAAAACATCGAGGCCAGGATGCATTTTCATGACTGTTGTCTTGGGTAGCAAACAAAAAAAACATTTTGCTTCCATTTTCCAGTGGGTTTGGCAAATAAAACTCACAGGCATGTCTAGGCCTGACAGTCTTAACCCCAGTGTCTATTTTCAGTGCAGAGGCTTTTACAAATGTGACGATGAGACCCTAATACCTTGATGTTTCTATTGGTCTTTTACTTTCGGGGGGAGTGACTTATAGGCACCCAATTGTCACACTGGGTGAGTGATTGCTGCAGAGGTTGCTAATAAGATGCATTCTCTTTCAAGTATGCTCCATTACATTTTTTGCATGCCATTTCCAGCAGGCCCAATCCGATGTTCCTGGCGTATAAAATCCAGGCCTACACAAATGTTTAAACAGTTAAGAATGTTTAACTGGTGAGCGCGAGTGCAGAAGGGATGTGAGCACATGCTAAGGAGACTTACTGTTCGCAGCATCACACATTCTTACACATTGTCAGGAGGTTGTCGGAATCATCCAGGCCACGGCACTGAACACCGTTGATGAGACACAGGGGCATGATCTGATCCAACTAGGATACAGAACGACTGGAATAACTCAAAACGGCCTCCCAGTAAGCGTGACCAAATGTCCCGGATTGTGTGGGACAGTCCCGCATTTCAGCCCATTGTTCCGTGTCCCGCGACCAAACAATCATCTCCCGCATTTTATCAACAAATTCAAACACCGCAAATTTAGAAAAAAAGGTAGTTGTCCCATATTTCAGTCAGACATTCCAACCTGTCTCTTGCAGTCACATTGCACTTATGAGAAAGTGATGCTCCTCATCCAAGCTGACAGAGTTTGAGAGGATCTGCAGAGAAGAATGGGAGAAACTCCTCAAATACAGGTGTGCCAAGCTTGTAGCGTCATACCCAAGAAGACTCGAGGCTGGAATCGCTGCCAAAGGTGCTTCAACAAAGTACTGAGTAACACTGACTACATGTAAATGTGATTTTTCAGTTCTTTGTTTTTAATACATTTGCTTAAATGTCTAAAAAGCTGTTTTTGCTTTTGTCATTATGGGGTGTTCTGTGTAGATTGATGAGGGGAAAAAAACTATTCAATCCATTTTAGAATAAGGATGTAATGTAACAAAATGTGGAAAAAGTCATGGGGTCTGAATACTTTCTGAACGCACTGTATATATTGTATCATAAGGATGTTGTACTGGTGATGTTAAACATTTTTCCAATCGTTGTTGAGATCTGATGTTCTGCGCAGCGCAAGAGGAGACGTAGGCCAATGTCATTGGTTGACGATATGCCTATCACATTTCTCAAATCCTTTCAGGCTAAACTTTGAGAGGACAGTTAGCCCTCACTACTTACAAAAAGCGTGCTTCTGACAAAGAGCTACAAAAGTAAGTAAATAGCTGTATTCAGGGGAGGACCATCCTTCTCAGTGAACTTCATAAAAATGGTAAAACATTTTCAGAAGTTATCGTTCTTAGATATAACTATACTAAATATATTCACGTCACCAAATAATTGATTAAAACACACTGTTTTGCAATGAAAGTCGTCTGTAGCCTCGACAGTACTCCCTGGGGTAGCACATGGTGTAGCTGGAGGACAGCTAGTTTCCATCCTCCTCTGGGTACATTGACTTCAATACAAAACCTAGGAGGCTCATGGTTCTCACCCCCTTCCATACACTTACACAGTAATTAAAATGACTTCCAGAGGATGTCCTCCAACGTATTAGAGCTAGCTATATTTTGTGCTATTTGATTCACTTAATTAGCTAGTGAATGCAGCTAGCTAGGTTAAACACCTGGCTCTAACAGAGAGGGGTGCTATGTTAGCTAGCTGGCTAAGGCTATCCAACACTGGAACTCTTCCATGTTTAGGTAAGCTTTTGGTTTTATAAATGTATTGCCACCGGGGCCTGCCGGTGTAACTGCTAAACTGCTTGCTGTACACTGTACTGCATGATTGTAGCAAGTTTACTGACATGTTAATTCCAGTAGCTATGCTGACTATGAAGTTAGCTAATGGTGAAAATGATGTAGACTGTAGTGGTTATGGTATGAAGGTTTGGCTTTGAGAGTTTTTTTTCGCCTGGTCACAGACAGCTGTTGTGTTGTGCACTAAAGTCCACAATCGAAGGAAAAAGGTGAGAGAAGGACAGATGCGAGAAGGAATTATACAATGAGCAAAGTGATCATGCTGTTTGTATGTGGGCTGCTATGAAAGTGAACTGCGTGTGCGGGTGATAGGGGTGTATTCTGTTGAAAAAGTTTCTTAAACGGAAACAAAACTGGGATAAAAAAAATACCTGAATTTGTCCAATAGAAACTAATTTGGACTAATGATTACACCTTAGATCAGCTAGATGCAGGCAAGAGTGTGCAAGGTGGTATTGAATATGTCCCTGTCTGTCACCTTGATTACTAAAAAATGTCTCTCAATCTCTGCACCTACATTGTACACTTTCATTCGTAGGTTAGGTTGTAGCAACCTGATGATGGGTATAGGGAACATTTTTGTATCATGTAGTAGCCTAAACCTATCGCTGTTACATTGAACTGGGTGAATGGAATATGAATGACAGTCATCCAACATGCTGTGATAGAAATAAGGACATGCTCATCACAAAAAAACCATCCTCCCTAATCTTAAACGGCACCAACCGCCACTGGCCGTATTAGACTGAAAGATATAAGGTACTTTTTGTCAAACTGGTGAGGCTCTCCAGTCTCCATGCTCGTTAGTTGTCCATTCAACATATACGCCGCTACTTCACTCAATCCCGTTTTTAGAAGTCTCCCTTGCTAACCGTTTCACATTCACTGAGACCCAACCAATGTTTTCCTTGTCCACATATTCCCGGCTGTTCATAAAACAGCCACACGTGGTCTCTCGTTTCTGCATCACCAAATTTTGGACGAGGAAAAATGGTAGACTAGGTGCGGCTGGTGCGCTACTAGCTAGTTCAGTGCAGCGCACTGCGGAGGTGTAGTAGTACTGCCAGAGCGCACCGGAGTGTGTAACATCAAAGATGAATTAATGTCTTGGAAGATCACAATGATTCATTAGTATTCTACAGAGACACATATAATAGCAGAGTATAATGTTAGCGTTACACCAAAAACAACCTAAAATCTCAGAAGAAATGAGGTGATTGTGAGGTGATTGTTAGCTGAATAGTCAAACAACAAAAATCAAATGAGGTCAAAACTCAACAGTAGGCTACTAGGCAGAATGTACTTTGATTTTAAAGAAGATGCAGGAAGGCTATATAGTTTAACACCATCTGCTCTAATTTGCTCATGAAACAGTAATTCAATTGCAAGAAGATCTAAATATACTGAAACAAAATATGGGTGGGCTTGGGAGGGCATAGGCCCACCCACTTGGGAGCCAGGCACAGCCAATCAGATTTTCCTCACAAAAGGGCGTTATTACAGACAGAAGAACTCTTCAGTTTCATCAGCTGTCCCGATGTGGAAGTCCTGGTCCGACTTGGTCTGCGATTGTTAGGCCAGTTGAATGTACTGCCAAATTCTCTAAAACAACGTTATGGTAGAGAATTGAACATTACATTCTCTGGCAGCAGCTCTGGTGGACATTCCTGCAGTCAACATGCCAATTGCACACTCAACTTCAGACAACTGTGGCATTGTGTTGTGTGACAAATCTGCACATTTTAGTGTCCCCTTTATTGTTCCCAGCACAAAGTGCACCTGTGTAATGATCATCTTGCGTAATCAGCTTCTTGATATGACACAACTGTCAGGTGAATGACTTACCTTGGCAAAGGAGAAATGCTCACTAACAGGAATGTAAACAAATGTGTGAACATTTTTGAGAAATAAGCTTTTTGTGCATATGGAACATTTCTGGGATCTTTTTAGTTCAGCTCATGAAACATGGGACTAACACTTTACATGTTGCGTTTTTTAAATATTGTTGTTGAGTGTACATATGGCCAAAAATAACAGGCTACACTGTCCTGAAAAAAAATCATCCTCTTGTCATTATTATTATTATTTTTTTTAATGAGTTCACCTTACATGGATTTGGAATTGACTCTCCGCCTGTAACACACCACATTGAACTTGACACGTTTGTGGGAATTGTCAACCTCTCGCTATTCCTGGAACTTTTTTTTAATAGTATCTGGGTTTATTGCACTGTGACACTGCTGCTCCCTGTCGAGTGTCAAAATGTTTCTGGTTTTCCGGGAATGAGCCATCCGGAGTGTGTCAGAGGGAGCAGGGACGCCTCCTCCTCGGGAGTGTGTCCACTGGAGCGTCTGGAGGAAGACACTGCTCTGAGGCTCATGACAGCACACAGCACTGTAGGGGGGAACCCGGTTAAGGCGTTTAGTGTGTACCATTTCTCTGACAGAGAGTCGGTGGCGATGGCAGCGAACCTCAACAGGCTGGTTGTTTTCACCCTCTGATATGCAACACATACCCAGAATTCTGCACTGGCGGTGACACCGACCACAACAAGCCAAGGTGACTGCATGCTATGTAAGGCATGGCAGTGACGCCGTCGTTGGCACGCCTGCTTCCAGACAGCGCGTTATGCCTCCATAGCCGTGCCTCTCCTCCCCCCAGCTTGTTTGTTGGGTGAATTCCTCCGTTCAGGTTTATGTCTGTCTGTGACTCACAGATGATGCAGGCTGGACACTGCCTAAGGGAAGACATGGACACTGCCTAAGGGAAAACATGGCAGGCCTCCCACCTCATCAGTCGCTATCGCTCAGTCGGTGTGTGTCACATGGGGTGATGCTCCATTGCACCCCCCCTAGTGAGGTCACCGCTGGAAGTCATCTGCCTTTCTGGCAGAATTTGAAGAATTTCCAGATAAGCTTCGCAGCGAGGTTCACAAGTTCATTGGAAATGCCATTTTCTGTTTGTTAGTCTTTTGTGTTGTGCACTAGTTTCTGTGCACAGTGAGTATATTGTATGTCTGGAACGCACCGTAGCAAGGGTTTTGAATCCAATACAGGTTATCCTTACCTCTTCGCTCACGCATTCCATTGCCTTATTTGGGCAGTGGAGCGAGACAGCACAATTACCGTGGGCCTCGGGGTTGTTTTAACATAATCGCTCTCTCAGCCTCTCTCTCTCTCCTCGCCGCTGTCTTTCTCCACTCTCGCATTTATGCTCGTCATCCCTCCCTTCCTCTTTTGTCTTCCCTCTCTCTATCTCAAGATCTCTCTTGTGCTCAATCTTCTCTCGTTCACGTCTCCCACTCCTCCTCTGTTGAAAGTGCGATCAGATAAGCAGTGCCAAGCGAACAGTAATGGGGGACGGCGTTAACTTGTGCCTTTTCAGGCACGCAACAGATTCCTTGCCCCTGCACAAAGGGGATGAATAAATGTTTCATTGAATATTTTCCCAGGAATTTCTCCTCCACGGCAGGCATAATGTGCCTCTACAGCAGGACTAGGTATATATTGATTGGTTTATTGTTGATATTCAGCAAGCGCCACACAGTGCTGAGTGTTGTCTGCTCAGTGTTGAGAAATACTGTCTGAAATCACCATGTCATAGAAAATAATTTTGTCCTCTTTTCCTGTAAAAGGCTTACCAGTGTGATTACTTGTGAAAGCTAAATTGGCTTTCTGCCCTCGGTCTTTCTCCAACTCCCATTCTGTCTCGCTCTCCCTCGCACATTAAAGCCAGTCCTCTAAGATTAATCCCCGGCACCCTCACTAGCTCGCTCTCTCTCTTTTTATCTGTTCTCTCTTTCATATTCTCCCCCTGAAATCCCTCCATCTCTCGCTGACTCGGCGGCAGAGAGGGTCAGTCATGGTCATGTTTATTTTAGTGCTTATCTGTAACGGTGACCCTCAGACCAAGCCACCATATATTACGGTCTCTCATCGCTTTCCCCCTCTTCTCCTCCTCCTCTCACCACATCCAATCTTTCTCCCTTTGTGCTGCTCTGCCTCTCCAGCCACCATTTCCTTATCCCGTCCTGCTCTCTCTCTCTCTTCAAGCCATTCCTCTGCACACCCTGCGTCTAGGCAACTACACACAGCAGAGCAGTTGAGTTTGACTGTCTCACTTTCCTTCCCTTTCCCCCTACTCAATTCAATTTAATGTACCGTCTTGTCACCATAAATGTGCCCTCATTTTTGCCAAACGATGTACATAATATTGTACTATCAAAGATAAGACGCCCCCCCCCCCCCCCCCCCCAATATCTCGTTCTCCAATTTCCCTGTTCTCTGTTATAGAAGCAGACAAATAATCTATCATTCTGACACATGATTTTCAGCCTGAATTGTTGAACCCAGATATCATAGCACAAAAAGGCTGGAAGAAGTGCTTATTTTAACTCTCTTCCCCTGAGGACTTTCCTGCCCCCCCCCCCCCCCCGCCCCACCATCCCTGATGTTCCAGCTGTCTCTCTCTACACTGTCCTCGCTGTTCCCTCTCAATGCTCTGTTTGTGTGTGTGTTCAGGGAGAGGGGGTTTACTGAGAAAAGGCACCCCAGAACGTCCAACGAGTACAGTTAATATTGTTTGTTCATTCGCTGTTCTTGCTAGTCTGTGTTTGCTAGAGTCTAATTTTAATTTCCTCTTACAATTTTAGCGTTTCTTTTTAAACATGGATTTTTCAATAGCGTGTCTTTTCAGCACTGTGCCGCGTAGCCGGGACGACGCTTCTCCCCGTTTTGTCATGAATGAAGATGAGAAGAATAACATTTCTTATGCCAGTAAACATATGCCAGCTCAAACATTGTCTTTGCGCCATAAATCAGATGAAATGTAGCACAGACTGATTGCAGTGTCGCTTTTGACGATTAACACGGCTTGTCAGAACTTGTCAGAACCCCTCCTGCTGCCTGACTCCGACTGCAGACTTTCAGTAGGAGGACGGGTGTTGTACAGCCACCCGATACCCGTCTGCACTAAGAGGACAGGGAAAGATGACCCGGCGGGATCTAGACAGACATGTCCTGCGGGCACGACTTTCTTCCTGGTGCCCTTTTGCTGTCCAGAGTCCCCCTCTGGGTTGGAGCTTAATTGCCACCTAAACTGAGTGTCATGCCCCTATGATGTACAGATGGCTTTCCAGTCCACGAAGTCCTGTGCCGTGCCTGCGGGCGGACTCTGTGACAGGTCATCCGCTGTCCTAATAAACCGTGTAGTCCTAGTCTATCTGGGGGAAAAAATGGAGCCCGGGTCTCTCCAGACAGAAATAGACTTTGAATGTTCTCCCTCCCACCATTCTCGCTGTGACAAGAGTATTGAGAGCGAGAGCGAGGCCCTTTGAAGCCTGTGTGCCTAACCTGTACGAGACAAGCTTTCCATAAGTCATTTGGATCCGTGTTCACGGTAACACTGTTCTGGGATCTGTTCTCACTGCCCAAACTGGCCCCAGGGATTCATTGATTTAAAAAAAATAAACTGGCTCCAGATCAACCTTTTTGAGTGGCTCTTTTTCATGTTTTATCCTGCCAAACAGCACTCCAGAGAGGAGCTGCCTGTTTTTTTTTTTTTGCCACTCATGAATGGGGGTGAATAGATACTTTGCTAGGGTTTTGTTCCCATTAGACCATCGCTGTTTGAATGTGGCCCAGCCTGTTGATGTGGGCATTAGACCTTTTCCTTCCATTATGGTGTGAAGGACAAGCTTTCGCTCCAAAGAGATTCCGTTTTCAAACGATAGTCCTTGTGGCAAGGAACATCTGTGTTCTATATCTAGAATCTACTGTAGCGACAGCCACTCAATCTGGACCTGGTTTAGAGAAACCGTGTTTTGTAAAGCGGTACTGCCAATAGGCGAGGGAGAGAGAGCGCATTCACGGTACTTCACTCTCTCTTTTCATGAGGATAAATAGCAGTCCTCTACGTCTTAAGAGCAACGCAGCGCTAATTCATTATCTCTGAAGGCCAGCGTAACTGGGGAGAAGTACATGTTATTCATGTGGGAGGGGAAAAAAAACCATTATATTTAAGCCGCCCTGTTGATACATAGAAATAACCATTACCGATGAGAGATAATGATACTGGTGCGCCGTCGAAGTCAAGGCAGACTACGCAATCCAAAGGGAATTCCCAGACATGCGCAGTCGTCCAGCAATCGCGTTGCATTATTTCCTTGCGTCTTGCAAAAGCCCCTGGGTTTTCTGACCTTTTCCACCCAGTTGCTAATTATATACCCAGGATAAGAATTGCCACCAGATTAGAAGAGCTTTCCCAGGGACACGACAATGGAGGACAAACAGACCATGCCCCCCCCCCCCCCCCCCCCGGCTAAATCAAGATAACGTTTATGACTTAAAGGGATACTTTGGGATTTTGACAAAGGCCCTTTATCTACTTCCCCAGAGTCAGATGAACTTGTGGATACCATTTCTATGTCTCTGTGTCCAGTATATGAAAGTAGTTTTGCGAGCCAATGCGAACTAGCGTTAGCGCCATGACTGGAAGTCTACAGGTATCTATTAGCATGTACTGGACACCGACATAACAAATGGTATCTAAGAGTTCATCTGACTCTGGGGAAGTAGATAAAGGGCCTCGTTGCCAAAATCCCAAAGTATCCCTTTAATGGACCTACTGCGCTGACAGGATTGAGCTGTGGGGTCGAATGAGACCCCCATCCGTGTGTAGTAAAGAAGAGACGGTGAAACCATACCAGATGGAGGTTAACGGAGGTCAGATAGGATAAGGTCACGGTGGCGGGGCGCCAGTATCTCCCTCGGACAGAAGACAGTGGACGGACGATGACAGGAGGAACTGGAGGAGAATGTGATGCCAAGGACTCTGAGGGGGTTTGTGCCTTGGAGTTGTCGATGAAGAAACCGGATGAGTGAAGCAGCATGTAAAAGAGACGTATATCCTTTTTCTTTTCTCCCAGCTTTGCTATTTTCCGTCTCGCTGCACATTCTGCCTGTGGAGAGCATTGGTGCGTGCTGCTAAGGACCTCCCCTGAACTAAAAACCACCCCGTGGGCCCCCAAGGGCCTTTTTCCTTCCCTGGTTCCCCCTTTATTTGGGCCCCGCGTTGCAGCCGAGCTGTGTTTATGATTGCTTGGTGGGCATGGGCGCTGCGTGTGCCAGTATTTTTGGGAGCTGGAAGCGGGGGGAGTGAGGGGGGGGGGGAGCTGAATCTTCTCCCCGGTGCTGCAGGGAGAGAGGAAGAGAGGAGAGAGATGAGGGAAGCGAGGGCTGCGAGGGCTGTGACGCCAGCCGCCATTAGAGCTATTGTACTCCCTGATTTTTAAACACACATTTAAATAGACACTGCCTTGGGAGGGAGCAGAAGAAAAAAGGAGGGGGACGGTGCCTGCACGTCATGCCCACAGGAACCGGCATAGATTATTGATGCACTGTGGAAATGTGGCCCTTCTGTACCCCCTGTCTCCGTGTCGAAACGCTCCCCTTCCGCTTTCTCTCTCCCCCACTTCCCCTGTTTTTTTCTCTCTCTCCTTTTCTCTCCATCTCCCTCCCCTCTCATGCCACCTCTCCACTTCCCTTGATTCAGTTCACCTCTTCAACCCAGCCCTCCATCGCTGATATTTCAATTTTTTTCTCTCCCTCTTCAGCTCTCCCTGGCAGAGACTGACTCATTTATTTTCCTGTTTCAAACCATCCCCCTCTTTAGCAGACATGCTCTCAATCTCTCTCTTTTTCCCTGTCTGTCCACTGTCTTTCCTTGTCCAATCTCTGCAAATTGGTTAGACTGGTGCAGTACATTCAGGTTGAAGTGCCCTACTTTCCCACTACGCCACCCCTCCCTATGTTTATTTATTCAGATGTGAAGGGAAGGAGAGCAAATGAGAGTAAGGGAGGGAGGTAGGGAAGGTGGGGGTGTCAAGGGAGGGGAGCCAGGGAAACGCAATGAGCTCTCCCTCAGAGCAACCAACATGAAGTGAGTGTTTCTGACATTCCGTTCTCCGTTAGTGCGGCCAGCCTCTAGATAGAAGGGGTAAAAGATGACCAATCTAAAGCCAACGCAATTCAACAGTTTCTCAATGAGTGAAGCTTCAGTGAGTAGAGCTTGGCGGAGGCGTTGTACGTTTGCATTTGGTAGTGGTGAACGAGAGATCCCGATCGCCGTCGGACTATGAATGGGAACAGTCACACTACCCAGGGCCACCGTCTCGGCTGCAGTACAATATCGCTCAGTGGACACTTTCCTTCCTTCCAGAACAAATGTGGGCTAATGTGTCATCGTATCGCTGGGAATCTCCAGTGACACCTCTGCCATTGACCCCGACAGACACACTCGCACACAGACTGTCCCTCTCGATCTTTGTCACTCCAGTAGTCTGCCAGATAAGCTGTGCCGCGGTGCCGCCTCCCATCGTCTAAGGCAGCGGATGCTGGAGAGGGTCCAGGCCCCGGCACTGTTGGAATAAGCAATGTGACGGCTCCATTAGCAGTGATGGCCACAGGACTGCATTAGGCAGTACCTACACTCTGGGGACACTGTAGGGGGGGGGACCGTGCTGGATTGAACAGGACAGGCTGACGCTGACGAGCACCTAATTAGCGATCACACCAGGAGCCCGAGCGGAGGCTTTTGTTTCGCCACGCCGGCATCATCCTGAAGAGGTGTCCATAACGGCTGACCCGGAATCAAAACTAAGGCGCTTCATACTGTGTTGTGGGTTTGGATCAGATGATGCTCGGCTGACCTCTGGGAAAAACTGTGCTTTAGAGAAAACAGTTGTGCAATCTGCCGCTGCTTATCCACTGGGATAATGACCCAGGTGTTGATGAATAGGGAGATTGAGAAAGCGAGAGATCTGACAGGAAGAAATCAGAGGAGAGGAAATGGAGAAGGAAGAGGTGGAGGGAACCCGCGTGAAGAGCCAGAATGGGGTGAATGCTAACAGCAGGAAAGAGAGCAACTGCCGCAGCAGACAAAAGAGAGTAGTTAGAGAAGGTAGAGATAATGGAGGAGATGATCTGTCACTGAGACTGAGGGCAGAAGGCAGAGAGAGGGGTGGGGTTGCCTCATTATAAGTAATGGAATCTAGAAACGAGGAAGGGGGCTGGGGAGGGGGGGGGGTGCTAAGCTGACAGGGAAGGTGTCTACTGTTCTCCGTAATGAGCTGAAGTGATGAAGGTCTGTGCTTCGTGAGCGCACATCAGAGAGGGAAGAAACTGGGGTGATGATGATTAGGGAGGCCTGGCGTGGGAGATTCCCGCAGAAGCCTGTGGGGAGAGTCGGAGGCTGTTTCACATCGTCTGAACTCCGCGTCAATCTGCACAGATCTACTGATCTGACACTGAACGGATGGACTCAAACACACCCTGTGAATCGACATCAGTAGATCGAAATGATGTGAGGATTCTGGCACAGCCTTCATTGGTTAGAATTGTATTGAACTGTGTCTGTGCATAGTTAGCCATCTATCTAGCTGACAGTGAAGTGGATAGACTCGACACTGTGAATTTCAATCCGTGAGTCAGGTGATGCAAGGGCTCTGTCCAGGTGCCCTCACGAGACGAATTAAATTAGGGTAGAGCAAATGGCCAGCGAGGACATGCATATTGTTGCTCGTGCCGAGGTGGGTAGACTGACTGCTCGTGCCGAGTTGGGTAGACCTCTGGAAGTGGGCTACTAAATAAACCTCACCACCAGATAAAATCAGAGAATAACAAAACACAATTTTTTGCATCATGGGCATTTCCTCTGGTGAAGACCTCACGCGGCGTAGAGCCATTTGCTCAACTCTCACACCTTGGACAGGCTAGTATGTCAGAACACACAGAAAATAGGCCAGCCCGGTTTCCTGCTCAGTTTGTTTTAGCTCGCTTGTTTTTGTGCCCTAGTTGTTTTTTATGTGAGAAGTCAGTCCCACGGTCATAGTGGTGAACGTACTGCTACATTAAAAGGGGTCAAGTTCCATTAACTCTGTAAGCTGATACCTACCTATTTACCCAAAGAGGTGGGTGACTGTTGGAGAGCACCTCTTCACTGGTATTTTTATATACAGCCTGTACCGTTGACACCAGGCAGTATGGGTCCATGGACTCATGCTGCTTACGCCAAATCCTGACTCTGCCATCAGAATGACTGAGCAGGAACCGGGATTCGTCGGACAAAGTGATGTTTTTCCACTCCTCAATTGTCCAGTGTTGGTGATTGCGTGCCCACTGGAGCCGCTGCTTCTCGTTTTTAGCTGATATGAGTGGAACCCAGTGTGGTCGTCTGCTGCAGTAGCCCATCTGTGACAAGGATCGAGTTGTGCGTTCTGGGATGCCGTTTGTGGCCCGCCTGTTAGCTTGCACGATTCTTGCCATTCTCCTTCGACCTCTCTCATCAACAAGCTGTTTTTGTCCACAGGACTGCCGCTAACTGGGTATTTTTTGTTTGTCGCACCATTCTCGGTAAACCTAAGACACTGTCGTGAGTGAAAAGCCCAGGAGGGCAGCCGTTTCTGAGATAATGGATCCGTTGCACCTGGCATCGATGATCATACCACGCTCCGTCACTTAGGTCACTCGTTTTGCCCATTCTAACGTTCAATCGAACAGTAACTGAATGCCTTGATGCCTGTCTTCCTGCTTTATACAGTGCATTCGGAAAGTATTCAGACCCCTTGATTTTTTTTCCCACATTTTGATTCGTTACAGCCTTATACTAAAATGGATTACATAAAACAAAATCTTCATCAATCTACACACAATAAACCATGAAGACAAACCAAAAACAGTTTTTTTAGAAATGTTTGCAAATGTATTTAACCTGCGTCCCACCCTAGTCAACAGCCAGCGGAATCGCGTCGCGCGAAATACAAAACCTCATAAATGCTAAAACTTCAATTTCTCAAACATGACTATTTTACACCATTTTATAGATACACCTCTCCTGAATCGAACCACGTTGTCAGATTTCAAAAAGGCTTTACAGCAAAAGCAAGACATTAGATTATGTTAGGAGAGTACCCTGCCAAAAAAAATCACACTACCATTTTCAAAGCAACTAGATGCATCACAAATACCCAAAACACAGCTAAACGCAGCACTAACCTTTGACAATCTTCATCAGATGACACTCCTAGGACATAATGTTACACAATACATGCATTTTTTGTTCGTTAAAGTTCATATTTATATATAAAAACAGCATTTTACATCGGCGTGTGATGTTCAGAAAATATTTTCCCTCAAATGCTTCCGGTGAATCAGCGCTACAATTTACAAAATTACTATTCGAAAAACATTGTTAAAATGTAATATTGTCATTCAAAGAATTATAGATTAACATCTCGTGAATGCAACCGCATTGCCAGATTTAAAAATAACTTTACTGGGAAATCACACTTTGCAATAAACGACGTGGTATGCTCAGAAAAATAGGCTAGGCGATACATGTTAGCGCCATCTTGGAACCATCTAAAATCAAAAATACTATTGTAAATATTCCCTTACCTTTGATTATCTTCATCAGAAGGCACTTCCAGGAATCCCAGGTCCACAACAAATGTAGTTTTGTTCGAAAAAGTTAATAACTTATGTCCCAATAGTTCCTTCTTGTTAGCGCGTTCGGAAGGCTACTCATAATGTACTGAAGCGCGCGGGACTTGTTCGTTCAAACATGTCAAACGTTGTATAACATAAATCTTTAGGGCCTTTTTCAACCAGAGCTTCAATAATATTCAAGGCGGACGATTGCATTGTCTTACTAAACGTTTCGGAACAAAAGGGTTCCCATGGGCGCCCGCGTCAGAGTAGTAATGGCCCTCCCCCTGTGACCAACTTCCCAAGCCTCTCTTTGGGTCAGTTTCTACCATAAAAGACTCAAACCACTTTGTAAAGACTGTTGACATCTAGTGGAAGCCTTAGGAAGTGCTAAATTATTAATAAGTCCCTGTGTGTTTCAATGGCAAAGGTTTGAAGTGATTCCACACATCAGATTTCCACTTCCTGTTAGGATTTGTCTCAGGGTTTTGACTGCCATATGTTATACTCACTGTTATACTCACAGACACCATTCAAACAGTTTTAGAAATTTTAGAGTGTTTTCTATCCAAATCTACTAATTATATGCATATTCTAGTTACTGGGCAGGAGTAGTAACCAGATTAAATCGGGTACGTTTTTTATCCGGCCGTGCAAATACTTCCCCCTATCACCAACAGGTTAAAATAAAAAAAACGGATAACTTATGTAAATAAGGTTTCAGACCCTTTGCTATGAGATTTGAAATTGAGCTCAGGTGAATCCTGTGAAGCAAGGTGGAAGAATCATGCTGTGGGGATGTTTTTCAGCGGCAGGGACTGGGAGACTTGTCAGGATCGAGAGAAAGATGAACAGAGCAAAGTACAGAGAGATCCTTGATGAAAACCTGCTCCAGAGCACTCAGGATCTCAGAATGGGGTGAAGGTTTACCTTCCAACAGGACAACGACCCTAAGCACACAGCCAAAACAACGCAGGAGTGGCTCTGGGCCAAGTCTCCGAATGTCCTTGAGTGACCCAGCCAGAGCTGAACATCTCTGGAGAGACCTGAAAATAGCTGTGCGGTGACACTCTCCAGGCGACCTGACCGAGCTTGAGAGGATCTGCAGAGAAGAGGGGGAGAAACTCCCCAAGTACAGGTGTGCCAAGCGTGTAGCATCATATCCAAGAAGACTCAAGGCTGTAATCGCTGCCAAAGGTGCTTCAACAAAGTACTGAGTAAAGGGTCTGAATACATGTAAAATAAATTTTCAGTTCTTTATTTTTAATACATTTGCAAAATGTATAAAAACCTCTTCTTTTTCATGATGGGGTATTGTGTGTAGATTGAGGGGGGGAAAAAACGATTTAATCCATTTTAGAATAAGGCTGTAACAGAAGAAAATGTGAGAAAAGTCAAGGGGTCTGAATACTTTCCGAATGCACTGTATAGCAAGCCACGGCCATATGTCTCACTGTCTGTAGGAGCGATCCATTTCCGTGAACCAGGGGGTATACCCTAATGAACTGTCATGTGAGTGTACCATGTCAATCAATCAAATGTATTTAGCAACCATATCAATCAGTCAAATGTATTTGTAAAGCCCTTTTTACATCAGCAGATGTCACAAAGTGCTATATAGAAACCCAGCCTAAAACCCCAAAACAGCAAGCAATACAGATGTAGAACCTTCTTGTTCTGTTTGTGCGAGCGCCTGTCACTTTTATGATCTCTTTGCTTGCCTTATCCGTGCAGTGACAGAGGCTTGGCAAGGTGTTAAAAGAAATGCAGATGGATGGATATTCTACAGACTTGGCGTGTTATTTTCTGTTTGTCTTTGAGGGGAGACTGATGTGGTGTAGAGAGAGGGGAAACATGAAAGGGAGTGACTGAGAGGAAGGCCAGCCGGTGAATGACAGATGCAGTGGGTGGGAGTGTGTAGAGGAGGAGTGAAGAGTCTCTTGAAGACAGGCTTAGCAAGTGATAAGGTTTCCTGGGGAGAAGCCTGTTTGAAATGAGAATGCTCTTGAAGAAGCGTGCCTACCTGCTCTCCATTGAAACGTATGGTCTTGTACTTTCAGTCGTTCTTCGCCATCCGTTAGAGGTCGACAGATTTTTTTAATGATTTTTCAATGCCGATTTTTCTTTTTGGGGGGGGGGGTTTATTTATTTTTATTTATAATAATGACAATTACAACAATACTGAATGAACACTTATTTTAACTTAATATAATACATCAATAAAATCAATTTAGCCTCAAATAAATAATGAAACATGTTCAATTTGGTTTAAATAATGCAAAAACAAAGTGTTGGAGAAGAATGTAAAAGTGCAATATGTGCCATGTAAAAAAGCTAACGTTTAAGTTCCTTGCTCAGAACATATGAAAGCTGGTGGTTCCTTTTTTAACATGAGTCTTCAATATTCCCAGGTAAGAAGTTTTAGATTGTAGTTATTATAGGAATTATAGGACTATTTCTCTCTATACGATTTGTATTTCATATACCTTTGACTATTGGATGTTCTTATAGGCACTTTAGTATTGCCAGTGTAACAGTATAGCTTCCGTCCCTCTCCTCGCTCCTACCTGGGCTCGAACCAGGAACACATCGACAACAGCCACCCTCAAAGCAGCGTTACCCATGCAGAGCAAGGGGAACAACTACTCCAAGTCTCAGAGCGAGTGACGTTTGAAACGCTATTAGCGCGCACCCGGCTAACTAGCTAGCCATTTCACATCGGTTACACCAGCCTAATCTTGGGAGTTGACAGGCTTGAAGTCATAAACAGCGCAATGCATTGCGAAGGGCTGCTGGCAAACGCACGAAAGTGCTGTTTGAATGAACGCTTACGAGCCTGCTGCTGCCTACCATCGCTCAGTCAGACTGCTCTATCAAATCATAGACTTAATTATAACATAATAACACACAGAAATACGAGCCATAGGTCATTAATATGGTTGAATCCGGAAACTATCATCTCGAAAACAAAACGTTATTCCTGTCAGTGAAATACGGAACCGTTCCGTATTTTATCTAACGGGTGGAATCCCTAAGTCTAAATATTCCTGTTACATTGCACAACCTTCAATGTTATGTCATAATTATGTAAAGTTCTGGCAAATTAGTTCGCAACGAGCCAGGCGGCCCAAACTGTTGCATATACCCTGACTCTGCGTGCAATGAACGCAAAATGACACAATTTCACCTGGTTAATATTGCCTGCTAACCTGGATTTCTTTTAGCTAAATATGCAGGTTTAAAAATATATACTTCTGTGTATTGATTTTAAGAAAGGCATTGATGTTTATGGTTAGGTACAGTCGTGCAACGATTGTGCTTTTTTTCGCAAATGCGCTTTTGTTAAATCATCCCCCGTTTGGCGAAGTCGGCTGTCTTTGTTAGGAAGAAATAGTCTTCACAGTTCAACGAGCCAGGCAGCCCAAACTGCTGCATATACCCTGACTCTGTTTGCAAGAGAAGTGACACATTTTCCCTAGTTAAAATAAATTCATGTTAGCAGGAAATATTAACTAAATATGCAGGTTTAAAAATATATACTTGTGTATTGATTTTAAGAAAGGCATTGATGTTTATGGTTGGCGCAACGTGTACCTAAGCGATTATATGCAACGCAGGACAGGCTAGATAAACTAGTACATGGTCGATCGACCATGTGCTAGTTTAACTAGTGATTATGGTTGATTTATTGATTGTTTTTTTATAAGATAAGTTTAATACTAGCTAGCAACTTACCTTGGCTTCTTACTGCATTCGCTTAACAGGCAGGCTCCTCGTGGAGTGCAATGTAAAGCAGGTGGTTAGAGCGTTGGACTAGTTAACCGTAAGGTTGCAAGATTGAATCCCCGAGCTGACAAGGTAAAAATCTGTCGTTCTGCCCCTGAACAAGGCAGTTAACCCACCATTCCTAGGCCGTCATTGAAAATAAGAATGGGTTCTTAACTGACTTGCCTAGTTAAAGAAAGGTCTAAAAAAATAATAATAAACAAACAAAAAAAATTATTGGCCAAATCGGCACCCAAAAATTCCGATTTGTTATGAATACTTGAAATCGGCCCCAATTAATCGGCCATTCCGATTAATCGGTCGACCTCTACCATCCGTACATTATAGTTTCACTGGTCGGCATATCGACACTTGACAACTGCCATACCTCAGATTCTGTACTCGCTCCTGTTCATCTGTATGTAACATATGCCAGTGAATGCGTATTTTCTTGATTGCTGTCATGGATGGAATAACAGCTTTACAAATATGTTAAATTACTATGCAATTATCTGTCCTTGTACAGGACTATGGTCTGTTCCAACTCTACTCCCCCCAAACCCCCTTATCTCTCCCTATCCTTCCCCCTTTCCTGCCCCTCCCTATCCCCGGTCCACTCTTGGCAGTCTGTCTGCTCTGTGATGAGCGGGCTGTCACCAGATGTGACTGAGGAAGAACAGATGTTGCTCAGCTTCACAGCTGCTTCGCCTCGTCCACAGTGACTCCATCACATCTCCTTGACGACCAATAGCCCAGCATGCGTTCCTGGAAATCACGAGCTGGGTTGGGATTGAATTTCAGTCTGTTTACGACTTATTTACGGTTGGCTTGAGTGAGTCGTGAAAATATTGATATTGTTGCCGAGAGAGAGGGGAGGGATTTGGACAGTTTCTCGTCCAGACTAATCTCATCCAAGGACATTTTGATATGTTTTGATTGAAGGGCACTGGTACAATATTGTGTGTGTGTGTGATAGTTTAGGATTACTAACCAGATGGAACTGCGAGGAAAGTTAAGACATTTGATGTGGCCAGAGAGTCTCCAGAAACCAAAACTGAATTTATAGAACCGGACAAGGTTGACGGCCCTCCTCATTTTGGTGCACAGTGTGAGCAGCTAGACTGTGACATTCAGGGACCTTGACCTTGTGACCTTGCCAATCGTATCTTTCCTTTATTCAAGAAGAGGTGACTGGAGCTTTATGACCGGCCAATTACATGTCAGTTTTATCGGGGTAGAGGTGAAAAGGGTGCTAGACTTAAAGACACAAAAAATGTTTAGCCCAAGGACCTGACGTTATTTAATTAGATTTCTCCTGCTATGTTTCCTCCCCACCCATCTGACAGATTGTGCCTGTGATCCTGGAAATCCAGGGATCAGAGCAGAGTCAGATATGTATGTAATCAACGGGAGAGAGCAGCCCGGCCCCAGCCTAGAAGCCAGAGATGAGAGATTTGGGTATTTTTAATCGGTGTGAATCCCTCAATAGGGCGATTTTTGAAGCGGCAAGACCCCTAATTTGAGGACTTAAGTCACAAAGCCGGCATGATTTCACCACCTGTGTGTTTATGAGAACTCCTAACATACAGCCGAGATAAACCTCTACCAGGTTGACTCTGATGCAGCTCCAGTCCTGAACCGCTGTGTTGCCCTTACGGCAATGTCCTTGACGGGGTTATAAATATCTAACGTCCACAAATCTATACCTATGGCATGTTGATGAAAACACTGCACGCATGTTAGGTTTGCTGAGTTGACAGAAATGGTGTGCACAGGGCTTCCCGAGTGGCACAGCGGTCTAGGGAACTGCATAGCAATGCTAGAGACATCACTACAGACCCGGGTTCGATCCGGGGCTGTGTCGCAGCCGGCCGCGACTGGGAGACCCATGAGGCGGCGCAGAATTGATCCAACTTCATCCGGGTTAGGGGAGGGTTTGGTTGGCTGGGGGTGTCCTTGTCAACTCGCGCTCTGGCGACTCCTTGTGGTGAGCCGGGCGCATGCACGCTGACTTTGGTCGCCAGCTGGATGGTGTTTCCTCCAACACATTGGTGTGGCTGGCATCCGGGTTAAGCGAGCAGTGTGTCAAGAAACAGTGCGGCTCGGCGGGGTCGACGCATGGCTCTCGAACTTCGCCTCTCCCGAGTCCGTACGGGAGTTGCAGCGATGGGACAAGACTGTAACTACCAATTTGGATATCACGAAATTGGGGCGAAAAAGGGGTAAAAAGTACAAAAAAGAAATGGTGTGCACAGTGCGACCTTTGACTGCTGTCTGGAGTTGAAACGGAGGCTGTTTCAATTGAATAGTGTACTCACTGCATGTTGCATCCCATTCAGATGCCTTAGTATCTTAATACATTAGTCTCCTGGTATTCAGCTAGCTAACTGATGGCATCATCTGGGGCTGTTTACATTGCTCACATTTCGTTATCCATTTCAAGCTAATCAGGTGAAGTATCTTCCTTAGGGCTAGCCCAGTGCCTGGGGCAAATCACCTGCTATTTGAATCATCATTGTTTCCGAGCCGTCGGGTCCCATGCAATGCTCTCTCTAAGCTGCGTGTGAGGGCGGGCAGTTGCCCGAGACTGTTCTATTGCGCACGACTCAGCCCATACACAGACCTGTGCGGTAAAACCAATCAGAGCTGCAGTAGGCCTATATGCAAATAGATCATTGCCATATATGGATCTGTGCCGTTTACTTTGAACTGGACTGTGTTTACAGCTGTGGTTGTGAGTCCAGATCAAATAGAATTAGCTGCATGAAGCCACGTGTGCACATTTTGTTCATATCCTTTACTAGTTAGTGAGTTATTAGCCCAGTTATAGATCATTTGTAGTCAGCAATAGGGGACTGATTGCTTCCTACAAAAGCACGAAACATGGACATTTGTAGACATCTTTGAAAAGCAATTCAGGTAAAGAGGGGTTTTTTTGTCTTAAAGGGTTAGTGTTGTATTTTGAGACAGGCTTGAATAAGCTAAGTAGCCAATAGGCAGAATAATTTGTCTGGTTCTCTGTAATAATGGTATGATAATAATAATGGATGTTATTTTGTAAAGTGGTTTCTTGCATCAAACAGTGAAACAACATTTGCAGTCACCTCCTTGTCTGAAGGACAGGTGGATTAACAGGTTAATGTCAAGCCCTGCATGTTTTCTTTATTCAGTCTCATGGAATGTAGGCCCACATTCAACACCACACATTAGCTGCTACTGTAGGCTGAATGATAGAATAGCTGTTTCCATGTTAACATGTTATGGGATGCATTTTCTTCATTGTTTTTGATTGTAGGCCACTCTGGTAGGCCTACGTTATTACAATCAAGTAGCCTACTTGTTCACTGTTAAAACTGTAGCTTAAAGCGGGTACAGCCTGTGTTCACAGTAAACGTTGCACAGAACACAGAATTCTCACAACGTTGACGTTTGCACTCAGCAGACCTGAAATTTGCTCAGTGCGGGAAACAAAAAAAATTGAGGGAACATTGGTCCCGCGCGTTAAATAAAATCAATTGCGCAATATCTGAGCTGTATTTTCAACCCGCTTACTTAAACGATAAAGCAACTGAGGTTGGCTAACCGGTGCGGTGCGGTCGCTCACTCAGGCAAGTGAATACACATAACCCGACGTCTCCCAATGGAGTGCAGTGGAGTACTACAGTCTACAGTCTACCAGATAATAAAGAGCGTTGAACAAAATCCATAACCAGGCAATTGAGAGGGTGAGTACGCAACAACCCGCACTCTGTTAATCAACCTTTTTTTAATGGCTTACTGTCTGAACTGTAACAATGAAATAAACCCAGTCTGAGCAGGACTAATTATTCCTCCAAGGACTTTCTTCAATGTATTTGCCTGAACCTTTCCCAGGATCTTTTCATCTGTGTTCAGGAGAGTGATTTGGTCTATAATTCAAACTTGGATTAAGCTGCCTCTTCTCATTCTAGTGGATAAGTCTCTTGCCCTTAGTGTAAATTCCGCGATTCCCCTCCTGGGTGGTTTTTCTTACCGTGATGATTGACTATAAATGTAGACACTGCTGCCTGTGGCTCATTGACGGTAGTGTGCTCTTTAGAAACTCACCCTATTCAGTGGTTAGAACCCAACCCTCCCCTAGCCGGTGCTGAGCCTCGCGCTCGCAGAGCTAGTTTATTATACGAGTAACCCTTAGATTCAGGAATAAATATCATGCATGACGTTAATCCCTAGCCAAATAGGTCTTTACCTCGCCACATGACAGATCTACACTGAGTGTACGAAACATTAGGAACACCTGCTCTTTCCACGACAGACTGACCACTGTGATTCCAGCTGAAAGCTATGATCCCTTATTGATGTCACCTGTTAAATCCATTTGAATCCGTGTAGATGAAGGGGAGGAGACAGGTTAAAGAAGGATTTTTAAGCCTTGAGACAATTGAGACATGGATTGTGTATGTGTGCCATTCAGAGGGTGAATGGGCAAGACAAAAAAAATAAGTGGCTTTGAATATGGTAGTAGGGTGCCAGGTTTGAGTGTGTCAAGAACTGCAACGCTGCTGGATTTTTCACAGTTTTCCGATGTGTATCAAGAATGGTCCACCACCCAAAGGATATCCAGTCAACTTGACACAACTGTGGGAAGCGTTGGAGTCAACATGGGTCAGCATCCCTGTGGAACGCTTTCGACACCTTGTAGAGTCCAAGACCAGATAAATTGAGGCTGTTCTGAGAGCAAAAGGGGGTGCAAGTCCATGTTAGGAAGGTGTTCCTAATGTGTCGTACACTCAGTGTACGTTTACACGACAGCCCGTAGAGACAAACTGTCATTGTAAATAATGTGCAGCCCAAGCGGGATTCTGGGAAGTGTTGTTTTTGGATGGATTGTGGAACTTTAAGCGCATAGTCTGGGATTTCTGGCAAAAGAACCGAAGTGGGCGCCCTGTAATTGTGGCGGTGTGGCTTTTCTTTATGGCTTTGACATGCGGTAACGGGAGGAAAAGCTGGGTTTACCCCACTACGGAATAGAGGCATTGTCCAAACAATGTCAACTGTCCACAAAGGACTTTTCCCTTCCACTTTCTCCAGCTCCTACATATCTTTTCCCTTTCATATTTGTTCCAAGGAAGGTGTGACGTCCGTTCTTTCAACAGAGCTCCTCTATCAAAGACATTTACATGGGCGGGGGGGGGGGTCTGGCTTGTAGTTGGCCGGTCTTATTAGGGACGATTGTTGACGTGCGTCAAAACAGCTTGTCAAAGTCACTGGGTTGCAACGGTGTGCACCTGGGCTCCATTCGTCTTAAGTGCTGTTCTCCCGTCAGCTGACGTTCACTCTGCGCTTCCTGTTCCATTCAGTCATTAACTTCCAGTGCTGTGTGCCGACACACAAGCGACCGACTTTAATGGCTCTCAAATGAATATTGCGGCCCTCGTGACAGAAGCAGTGGAGTCCATGGCAACAAGGCATCGACAAGGCTTCGAAACAATGGGGGGAGGATGCAGCGTTACTCCCCGATCCAACTCCACCACCCTTTTCCTCATCTCATTCCTCCCACATCCTCTTCCTCTCTCCCCCGGGTCAGGTGCAGTGTAGATGTTGCTTGTCAATAATTTAATAAGAGGGAGAACTCTCTCTTAACCAGGCGGATGAATTATTAACTATTCGGAATGCTGCGGGGCTGTGTTCGGGCTTTTGTGAAGAGGAATGATTAAATAATTGTATATAGAAGTATGAAGACGAGCATGTACATACTGTGGCACCCACAGCCTCATTCATGCATGTTTTAGGAGCGGGCGTCTGTAGCCAAATGAATAGCTTCTTTTATTTTCTGTGTGTACAGATGGGCTGTGTGGATAACTGTGTTTGGGGGGTATGTTAGCAGGTTTGTGAGTGCTGAGGCCCACATACATTTATCATAGAAGGGCTGGGCAGTAGAGCTGTAGCCGTGGGGCTGGAGAGCCATTCCACAGATGTGATGCATGGCTACAGAACCACCCTGGGTCCTATGGGAGGAGGGTTCACTCGGAGTGAATCACATTCTATGTTATGCAGCTCTTGCAATCGCTAGTCCTCTATACACACACACACACACACACACACACACACACACACACACACACACACACACACACACACACACACACACACACACACACACACACACACACACACACACACACCAGTTCTTGTTCCTTTCGTTTTACACAGATGCAAAATAACAAATGTCTCTCTCTTTCGCACAAACTCTCTTTAATGTTCTCACATTCTCTTTTTATATACAGTGCATTCGGAAAGTATTCAGACCCCTCGACATTTTGTTACGTTACAGCCTTATTCTAAAATGGATTAAATTGTTTTTTCCCCCCTCATAAATCTGCACACAATACCCCATTAATGACAAACGCAAAAACAGGTTTTTAGAAATTCTTGCAAATTCATAAACAAAACAGATATCACATTTCCGTAAGTATTCAGACCCTTTACTCAGTACTTTGTTGAAGCACCTTTGGCAGCGATTACAGCCCCAAGTCTTCTTGGGTATGACGCTACAAGCTTGGCACACCTGTATTTGGGGAGTTTCTCCCATTCTTCTCTGCAGATTCTCTCAAGCTCTGTCGGGTTGGATGGGAGCGTCGCTGCACAGCTATTTTCAGGTCTCTCCAGAGATGTTCGATCGGGTTTAAGTCCGGGCTCTGGATGGGCCACTCAAGGACATTCAGAGACTCCTGCGTTGTCTTGGCTGTGTGCCTAGGGTTGTTGTACTGTTGGAAGGTGGACCTTCGCCCCAGGCTGAGGTCCTGAACGCTCTAGAGCAGGTTTTCATCAAGGATCTCTCTCTGTACTTTGCTTCATTCATCTTTCCCTCGATCCTGACTACCAGTCCCTGCTGCTGAAAAACATCCACATGATGCTGCCACCACCATGCTTCACCATAGGGATGGTGCCAGGTTTCCTCCAGACGTGACTCTTTGCATTCAGGCCAAAGAGTTCAATCTTGATTTCATCAGACCAGAGAATCTTGTTTCTCATGGTCTGAGTCCTTTAGGTGCCTTTTGGCAAACTTCAAGCGGGCTTTCATGTGCCTTTTACTGAGGAGTGGCTTCCGTCTGGCCACTCTACCATAAAAGCCTGATTGGTAGAGTGCTGCAGAGGTGGTTGTCTTTCTGGAAGGTTCTCCCATCTCCACAGAGGAACTCTGGAGCTCTGTCAGAGTGACCATCGGGTTCTTGGCCTTTCTCCCCCGATTGCTCAGTTTGGCCGGGCTGCCAGCTCTAGGAAGAGTATCGGTGGTTCTAAACTTCTTCCATTTAAGAAGTATGAAGGCCACTGTGTTTTTGGGGACCTTCAATACTGCAGACAGTTTTTGGTATCCTTCCCCAGATCTGTGCCTCGACACAATCCTGTCTCAGAGTTCTAAGGACAATTCTTTCAACCTCATGGCTTGGTTTTTGCTCTGACATGCACTGTCAACTGTGGGACCTTATATAGACAGGTGGGTGCCTTTCCAAATCATGTCCAATCAATTGAATTTACCACAGGTGGACTCCAATCAAGTTGTAGAAACATCTCAAGCATGTTCAATGGAGACAGGATGCACCTGAGCTGAATTTCGTGTCTCATAGCAAAAGGGTCTGAATAATTATCGAAATAATATATATATTTTTTATGTTGAATACATTTGCAAAAATGTCTAAACCTGTTTTCACTTTGTCATTATGGGGTATTGTGTGTAGAATGATGACCATTTTTTCTCTTTAATCCATTTTAGGATAAGGCTGTAATGTAAGAAAATGTGGAAAAAGTCAAGGGGTCTGAATACTTTCCCAATGCACCGCAGCGTGCGCGCGCGCACACCACATATTACCATCCTCCCTGTACAAAGACAGCACAGAGGGGTAGGAGAACAGCACAGAGAGAGAGAGGGGGAAAAAAAGTGAGTCGGAGACTACAAGCTTAAGAGCGAATGAATGACGTGATAGGACATTGGATGTAAAGAGAGCCGACTTCAGACCCTGGGAGTGAAAAGTGGAAGGGAGGTAGATGGAGAGGCACACTGACACGGAGCAAAATGGTAGAGATGAGAAAGATAGGGACAAAAGGATTGGGGAGTACAGAGAAGATGGAAGGGAGCACTGCTTTGACCTTGAGATGAAGAGCGGGGGGGAGAGGGGGCGAGGAAAAGAGTGCAGTGGAGAGCGAAAGAGCTAGCCGGCAGTCGGTGACAGCCAGAGTTGAGAGGATCAGTCTGCTTAGTGTCTGTCAGATCGACAGGAGAGTGAGGGGAAACAGCTGGAGGCACTCTGCGTGTGTGTCTGTCTCTCTCTCTCTCTCTCTCTCTCTCTCTCTGTCTGTCTGTCTGTCTGTCTGTCTGTCTGTCTGTCTGTGTCCTTTTGTGAGGTTGTGTGTGTCTTTGTCTCTGCATGATGTGTGTTTACCGAGTTTGCTCTGCCTGTATTACGGTTTGCCTTATGTGTGTGTTTGTATAAGTGAGCGGGATGGGGAGAGTGAGAGGGTAAGGACAGAGGGAGAGGAAGGTATGACCCTAGCTGCCAGAGCCTAATCCTCTAGTATGGCCATTTTGGCTGTGATCAGTGTACCTGCAGAGCTAATGGATTCAGATGTGGGAGGGAGGAGGGAGACGAATGGGCCGGCACACCGGAGGTCCGCTTTAATATGGCAGCGATGTCATCACTGCGCCAACGCTCATTGCAGGGGTCACATAAAGAGTGGCGGGTGGGAAAAGTGCCTTTGCTTTCGACTCCTTTCACGTTGGACACATTCTGGGCTGAAGTACACAGCAGCACTCTATTCTCTTTCCTGCTTTCTCTTTCTATTTTGGTGTAAAGAAAGAACAGAGTGCCCACATACAATTCTATCAGCTCCCTCTGTAGTTTCTCTGTTCCTGTGCTCTCCACCCTCCTCTAGTACTGCCTCTGCGGGCCTTGGCTCTCTCTCTCTCTCTCCTTCTCTTTCCCCCTCTGTGTGTGTGTGTGTGTGTGTGTGTGTGTGTGTGTGTGTGTGTGTGTGTGTGTGTGTGTGTGTGTGTGTGTGTGTGTGTGTCTCTACCCTCGCTTTCTGTCTCTTTGTACTCCCCATCTCTCTCCCTCCCCATCTTCCCCTCTCCTTCTCTCTCGCTTTCTTTCCCTCCCTCATTCTCTCTCTCTCTTCATTTTGGCTGTCTCACAACTCGGCCAGCACCTGTACCTGTTCTTCTGTCTCCAATCCAGCCTGAAATGAGACGGCGCTTGTGTACCTTCTCCCCCCCTTATCCCGTTACTTGCCTCTTTTACATAATTCAGGCAGAAATATCGGTAATTACACCTTTGCGCTTGACTACCCGCTGCAGTGGAAAGCAGCCGTTTTTACGTGCTGCTGACCAATCCTGCATTGTTGGGAAGGACCCGCAAGTAAGCATTTCACTGTTAGTCTACACCTGTTGTTGACGAAGCGTGTGACGAGTAAAATTGGATTTGATTTAGATAGTTCGGGAGTGTTTATCAAGGGTGCTCCGCGTACAGGAACCGACCCCACTTTTTAAACGACCCAGACTCCCACATTCACTGTGGCCCAAAACTGCTGTCGATGAAGTTGGGGAAACAAATCAAAAACACTGTAGGTACGAGGTCAGCGTTTTGGCCAACCAGGCAGCAGGGGAAAAGTATATGCATTGAAATGTGTAATTGCCACAGATTTTTATGGCTGAGGTGTTAATTATGTTTTCTCCCCCGTTCACTGCTGCTTACAAGCCGGAAGATGCATATTGAGGTTGGCTCTGCGTGTATTATAATGAGCCCTGTGACAATTGCTCACTCCCGTTTGCTTAGTGATGCTAATGATCCCTAATGATTCCTGACTGATGAAGGAATCTTTTTTTCATTAAAAATGTCTACATGAAAGGAGTAGCCTTGATAAGAGTGTCACATGACTATAGAATGGGGGGAAGAAAAAAAAATCCATGATATTATGGTTAATGTGCAGCATAATTTTGTAGGTTTTCCTCTGCTGTTCTCCAACATATGTCTATGTCAGCCCGTATTGAGCTGAAGCACAGCTCTCCTTTGTGATACCGTCGAGCTGATTTCTCGACGGTGCGCTCACTCGGATCTAATACCTGTTTTCTGTTGATGCTGGAAGTCATTGTTTTTCAAAGGAACTCCTCCTTCTGTGCTTGCCAGCTCAAAGCTCACACTGAAGTGCTTTGAACGAAAGACGTAAGAGATCTTAATCTGTCGCCTTTTATTCATGTCAATTTAGCCTACAGTAGGCACCGGTTCAAGGCTGTGCTCCTCGGATCTTTCATGCACAGCACTGCGGAGCATGGTTAAAAGGCATACTCGGCGAGATGACGTCGCAACAAACCGCACCGCAGATGCAAGACTTTGCTCTCACACAGTCACACGGTGTGTCCGCGCATGTGCACGGGGGGCGCTCCACGCTGCTACGGGACCAAAACGGCGGAGAAGTTTAGGCTCGCACTTCAACGCTCTTAGTTGTTGCGGAAATTGACCTGCTTTGTGTTTACTTCCTGCATGCAGCGTCACCTCTGAATGTACCTTTTTTAAGTTTCACTATAGTCATATCTCGTTTATCTGAAACGCTGGCATACAAGGAAATTAGTTTACTGGAAATCATAGACAGGATGGGAGGGATGAGTCGGAGCCTTCCATTTCGATACTTGTAAATAATAGGCTCATTCTGTTGTGATAAGTGCTTCTTTCTCTTTCAGCATTATGGCCCATTTGGTAGTTACACCTGCGGCTGAGAGAGCTTTACCCACCGAATAATGTCCTTAAACTAGATGGTTTATTTTGATCCCAGTGATTTAATATGTCGTTTTGGGGAGGAGGGGATGTGAGAAGGCTGATTTGCTGCTTTTGACAGCAGGGGAGAATTCTGGTTCAATGGCAGAGCACTTCTCAATCACTACACTCAGCATTAGTATGACTCGTAGGGGTTATAGAGGGGGTTCTGTACGCATGAGCCACAGGCAGAATCTGAGAGGCTGATATGTGTTTGTTTCTCACTCGCTCTTTCTCTCTCCATCCACAGCTGCTTCGTGTCAGCGGGTGAAGGTGGTGCCAGAGGTGGAGGCGTACCCCACCGAGTCGGTCGACCTGCGCTGTCAGTTTGTCGACGGAGGAAACACCAAGCTCACACAGGTAACCAGATAACACGCGATGAGAGAGCCTGCTGTGCACGTCAGCCTTGACGCAGGGAACGATAAATATTGCCCTCCGATTTCTTTGAAAAGGAAGGACAGTACTGTAAAGATGTTCTCCGGAGTTTTAATGTGGCAACCGTTGTGGTCGACCGTCGCTGCATTGACATTCTGTTAGTGTGGGTGTTCTTTATGCTATTTCATGAAATCGACTGGACATGTGGATAAGACTGTATGTGCACAGACTGCCATCCTGCAACCCTCTTAATTCCTTGTCATTCCTGTTGGACGCAGGTGTCGTGGATATGGGAGCCCACGGAAGGCCAGAGGGACAACATTGCCGTCTTTCACCCCACATACGGCGAGAGCTTCCCCGAATCTCCCTTCAACGGGCGTGTCCGCTTCATCCAAGGCACCTTGACAAACCCCTCCATTACCATCACCAGCCTCAAGATGGCCGACGCCGGGCGTTACACCTGCGAGTATGCCACTTACCCCAGCGGCAATGAGCAAGGCACCACCAATCTGGTCATACTTGGTGAGCAGCTGGTGTTTTTGTTTTCTTTCAGTCTGCGCCCTAATTGCTCTCGGCTAAGAGAGGGCACCGGTGCTATGACTAATAGTGTCCTCAAATGAATGCGGTGTCACGAAACGCATCAGTTCCAATGCACCCACCTTGTTAAGCCTCCACATCGATCGCCTCACTTTTCACCCTCGCCAGCTGAATCTCTGCTGCCTTCCTCTTGCACTGTTGTCTTTTTATTAGACTCTAGGAGGGACCACACTTCCTGTATATGCACAACAACAAACTCACTCATGCATTCGCTTACCCGTCTCTCTTTCAGCGAAACCCAAGAATTCTGCATTTCCTGTTATCGTCCAAGCCAGCACAAGCGGTAAACCAGTGGTCGTGGCCAAGTGTGAGGCGGCCGACGGCAAGCCAGCAGCCACCATCAAGTGGATGGGAGAAGTCGGTGGCACCGAAAACACCACTTCCAAAAAAGGGCTGGACGGCACGGTGACAGTGATGGGCGAGTACCTACTGGTGCCCACGCCCGAGGACAACGGCAAGGAGGTCACCTGCATGATCAGCCAGCGCACTCAGGACAAGCCGCAGATCTTCCCCATGAAGCTGTCCGTCGAGTGTAAGTGTTTCGAACCCAGACCACAAGGTTGTAATCCTCTGAACCGAAGCCTAGGCATTACTCCAATAACAAATGTTTGAATAACCGTCTTATTCAACGAAGTGGGGGGGGGGGGGGGGAGGAAGCACAGAATATTTCCATTAGGTCTCAGACAATGTTGGGTTAGTTATCTCACAAGCGTGGTTCACCACCTCCATTTCTGAAGCATTTTGGGACTTCCCTGTGTTTGTTTTTACCTAGCGTGAGTCATCGGTCCCTAGTCATATCTCTGCAATCCTCCGGCGGTAGTTTTCAGTTTCAGTGATGCTTTATAGGTCAACTCTCGCTGTGAGAACCTCTGTGTTGAAGCTTCTCCCACTCCTGCACCCCAGTAGGCAATCAGTGTTCACTTGGTCGCTCCAATTCACAGTAACACCTCTCTCTACTCTACTCTCTCTTTCTCTCTACTCTCTCTGTTCCTTTCCCCTTCTTTCTCAGATCCCCCGACTGTGTCCATAGTGGGCTATGATAACAACTGGTACATTGGCCGGACCGACGCTGTCCTGACCTGCCAGGCCACTGGCAACCCTGCCCCCACCAACGTCACTTGGACAGCGTGAGTTAATCTTCCCATAGCTGGCCCCTGATCTTTGGAGTACCCCCCACCCGTCCCCCCAATTGCAGTCCCAGGCTTTTGGATTGGAGTATCCATGACAGTCCCAGATGTTTGGAGTATCCCTCCCATTGCGGTCCCAGACTCATGGATTACCCATCTCATGTCTGTCCCAGACTTTAGGAGTATCCCTTCCCGTTTTGGTCTTAATTTACCCTGAGATGGGAGAACGACTTTAGACAGCGTCTCCCCGATCTATCCCAGACAACAGAAGGAGTCAGTCAGCCAAAAACAATCAATTAGCAATTCCAATCTGATCTGCTAGAGCACCAATATTGTCCGTCCTCTGGGTCCCAGCAGCTTGCCTTCGTCTCTTAATGGGGGACACAAGTATCTCTGCATCGGTTATACGGAAAAGAAAAACCATATTTAATTTGTTTTTCTCTTGTTGATTATCCACATGGTCTTAATTTCGTCTGGCGGTGATAGACAGACGGCGGTTAGATTGTTACAGCCTGCTCCTCCAGTTAAGGTCTTGAATATGGAACCAGATAGGAACTCGTCACAAGGCTGTGCTTCTTCCAAGTTGTTTATCTCTGTCCTCCCTCCTTCTCTCACCCCTGCTCCCTCTCTCCACCCCCCCCACACACACACACACACACACACACACACACACACACACACACACACACAGCATGTCCGGTCGGATGCCTGACACGGTACAGATCAGCGCCAACAAGCTGATCGTGCGAAAGGTGGACGAGGCTGTGAACACCACCTTTGTCTGCGAGGTGAAGAACCGGCTGGGAGTGAGCAAGCACCAGGTCACCACGGCGGTCATCGGTGAGTCAAGCCCACTGAGCACGTGACATCCGCCTGCGTACTCTTACTTAGTCTTACGTACACACACTGATGCACACATTCCAGCTCACGAGCGAACACAGGTGCGGACATTTTGTGGACGCACACACACATACACACACTGGGATCAGAGCTACACAGTGGTCTTGTCCATCATTTACACTGTCAGAGACCAACGTTCTCTCACAGCTAACTCTGTCGTCTGCTGGGCAGGTAAAAGGGGGTGAAGGTTTGGCTTTTAGGGGTTCTTGGAAGGGTTCTTCTATTCATGCGGGAAACCAGTTGGTGTGAGCCAGTTTGCCGGGTTTTCTTTTCTCCCCACTAACATCCTTAGTGTAGATCTGGATCTCTCTCTCCCCCCCCCCCCTTCAAAATAAGAGTCCGCTCTTCCTCTGCATGCACTTTCAACAGATTTTTCCTGTATTCAGATATGCTGCGGTTTCTACTCTCTTGCTTTCACACATTGATCCAATGAACACAAAACAGCCTTACATTGGCTAGCCTTGACTTGGGCGTCAGTTATGGTTTGCAAGATGTCAGTTATGCTTTGTTACATTTGGATTCTGCCTGGTCAAAACGGGTTCTGCCTTTGGATCAGTGGAGCCAGCGCAGTTAGCACTTGTTCTCACCAAAGACGACGTGAAAGCTACATTTAGAATCCGTGGGAATCCTTTCAGAGGTTTTGAATTGTCTCCCTTTGTTCTCAAAGTTGCTTTGTAGGCGCTGAAACGTGTGGGAGGTGGGGAAGAAGTAAGCTCTGGCTAGCAGCGTTGCCTTGTGACCACTGTATTAGGGTTGGCTGGCACTCCCACCAGCACCACATCTTTGCAAGTACTTGAGAGAATCTGGTCCAACCTCCAGTTTCATCCCAAGCGATGGTGCCATACATTTTTTTGTCTTCTTCTAAATGAAACCAATTGTAGTACAAACACAATCAGCTTCCTTAATTTTCACTCCTGAAACCATTTTAAAAGCCCTCTCTGTTCCCTTTAACTTCAGATGAAAGCGCCAAGCTCTATTTGTCTGGGGTGGCTTTCGTAACACCCCTTTGAGATTGTGATTGTAACGAGGGTTGACGGAGGTGCCGAGCACAAAAGTAAAAGATGAAGTTTCTCCTCTACATTTTAAAGAGGAGTGCTCGGTCACGTGACCCACGACCTCTGAGTAAAATACAGAACTGAGTTCTGCTGACAGGAGAGGAAAATGCGCCGGTCTCTCGCTCGACACTTGCTCAGCAGGCACGTGCCAGAGATGGCGTGTTAGTGTCGACAAGGTGCCAGCTGGATCTGTCCGCGTAGAGAGAGCGGCAGAGAGGGGAAAAACAATAACAGAAAATTCCATAGAACTCTTAGATGACTCCTGCTAGACTTTCAAAGGCCTGGCGGGGGTTCGCGACCCCTTGTCTCTAGTCCCCCCCCCCCCACCTTCGGGGCTGTCCAGCTGGCTCTGTACATTTTCACTGTACACTGGAACACTTCTGAAGGGACCAGCGCGTACACACACACACATATTACTTCCTCTACTGCCTCAGGCAAGCCATCCTCTGGACATACACACACTTTCCTCCACAGGGAAAGAATAATAAACTAATCTAGCTGAGAGGAAATGCTGGCACTGAAATGGCAGCTGACATAAACCCGGTGCTAGTAACCTACTGTATTGTAGCCTTAGTTCTGGTTTTGTCCTCAGGGCTGGAATGGCTGCAGGCCACTGGAAGTTCCTCTTTAATTGATTGTCACATCTTGATTTAATCCATCTCCATTGAGCAGATTTAAACCATCTCCATTTATCAGATGTTTGTTTCCCACCTCAGGCCATGTTAAAGGGGTGTAGTGAGAACTGCCAGACTGTGAGGTTTCATCTCTGTGAGGGAGATAAGGAGAGAGGCAGGCACCTGGCCATGGTGGTTTATCAGAGACTGTCCCGTGGTGCCCAGAGAGAGGTTAAGCCTGCCCAATGGAGAGCCTGGCGGGAAGGTACAAATAAACAAGTTAGAGAATATCTACCATGAACATCTGCCCATTTGCCTCCAATGATACTAGATGTACTGGAGGTAGTTTGCAGTGCTAGTCCAATGTGACCCAGTAACCTTGCCCGTGGCCTGAAGAGGCGTGTTACAAAGAACTAACCCCAAAGAACTAGCAAAATTGACAGACCTTGGACATTAGCACCACCAGACTGGGTTAGCTTGCAGAGCTTAAAAGGACAGCGTGAGATTTTGAGGAAAATACCTTTTTCTACATTTTTTACATTTTAGTCATTTAGCAGACGCTCTTATCCAGAGCGACTTACAGTAGTGAATGCATACATTTTCATACATACTTTTTTTTGTGTACTGGCCCCCCGTGGGAATCGAACCCACAACCCTGGCGTTGCAAACACCATGCTCTACCAACTGAGCCACAGGGAGCCTACCTACCCAGAGTCAGATGAACGCATGGATGCCATTTTTATGTCTCTAATTAGCATTAGCGCAATAACTAGAAGTCTACCAGAACATGCTCATTCAGTTCATATGACTCTGAGTAAGTAGAAAAAAAGGCTTAGTTGCCAAAATTTCATACTATCCCTTTAAGCTCTGCATGCTAACCCAGTCTGGTGGAGTGCTGATGTCCAAGGTTGGTCAATTTAAACCCTGTATTTGGGGAGTTTCTCCCGTTCTTCTCTGCAGATCTTCTCAACCTCTGTCAGGTTGGATGGGGAGCGTCGCTACACAGCTATTTTCATGTCTTTCCAGAGATGTTCGATCGGGTTCAAGGCCACTCAGGGACATTCAGAGACTTCCTCCACTTCCTGCATTGTCTTGACTGTGTACTTAGGGTCATTGTCCAGTTGGGCCGTGAACCTTCACCGCAGTCTGAGGTCCTGAGCGCTCTGGAGCAGGTTTTCATCAAGGATCTCTCTGTACTTTGCTCCGTTCATCTTTCCCTCGATCCTGACAAGTCTCCCAGTCCCTGCCGCTGAAAAACATCCCCACAGCATGATGCTTCCATCATGCTTCACCGTAGGGATGGTGCCAGGTTTTCTCCAGATGGGACGCTAGGCATTCAGGCCAAAGAGTTCAATCTTGGTTTCATCAGACCAGAGAAACTTGTTTCTCATGGTCGGTGTCTTTAGGTGCCTTTTTCAAACACCAAGCGGGCTGTCATGTGCCTTTTACTGAGGAGTGGCTTCCGTCTGGCCACTCTACCATGAAGGCCTAATTGGTAGAGTGCTGCAGGGGTGGTTGTCTTTCTGGAAGGTTCTCCCATCTCCACAGAGGAACTCTGAAACTCTGTCAGAGTCCATCGAGTTCTTGGTAACCTCCCTGACAAAAGCTCTTTTCCCCCGATTTTCTCAGTTTGGCCAGGCAGCCAGCTCTAGGAAGAGTTTTGGTGATACCAAACTTCTTCCATTTAAGAATGATGGAGGACGCTGTGTCCTTGGGAACCTTCAATGCTGCAGAAATTTTGTGATACCCTTCCCCAGATCTGTGGCTCAACACAATCCTGTCTCGGAGGTCTACGGACAATTCCTTCAACCTCATGGCTTGGTTTTTGCTTTGACATGCACTGTCCACTGTGGGACCTTTTTATATAGATGTGTGTGCCTGTCCAAATCATGTCCAATCAGTTGAATTTACCACAGGTGGACTCTAATCAAGTTGTACAAACATCTCAAGGATGATCAATGGAGACAGGATGCACCTGAGCTCAATTTCGAGTCTCATAGCAACGGTTCTGAATATTTGTGTAAATAAGGTATTTCTGTTTTTTATTTATTTATAAATTTGCCAACGTTTCTAAAAAGCTGTTTGTCATTATGGGATATTCTGTGTAGATTGATGATGAAAAAACATTTAATTTAATCCATTTTAGTATAAGGCTGTAATGTATGAAAATGTGGAAAAGGTCAAGGGGTCTGAATACTTTCTGAATGCACTCTATCTCCTAAATATTTCTGATAGAAATGGGTGGTTCATTACTTACTAGTCAGGAAGAATTTGTTTGACTTTCATTCAAATGTCAGCAACCACCTTGTGCCTCCTTCACTGAACTTGGGCCACATTTTCAATTTTATTCTGGTGGTCAGGTTCTCCACCAATCCTACCTGCAGTAGGAGCCATACTTTCTCAGGAGACCCCCCCCCCCCCAATTCCAATCCCGCTCTGCCTTAGCCGTTTGACGTCAAAGAGCGACGGAATGATATGCCTGATTTGTCATTCCACTGCCAGGCATCTAACAGACCCAAGCAAAGGGCAATGATTGCCTTGCCTGTGAGCGGCTGCATTTCAATTTGAATGATAAAGTCTAAGCCCGAACGCTTTGCCGTTGCATTAACCGCTCGCACCCTGCCATTTTGTGCCTGGCGCTTTGTCATTTCCCTCATTTTCTCAGGCTTGTAAATGCAACTGCCCTCTGGCCTGACCCAGCAGAAACAGGCTGCACTATCTGCATAGCCTCAGGCAGGAGCATAGCTCTGTAATCCTCCAGGGTCATGAAGCTACCTTTCAATTAGCCAGAGGGTTAGCTCTATGGCACATCAGATCACTATCTGGCTCAATAATCCCCCATCATTAATCAATGGGTAGTCAATGCAAGACCGAGTGCCCTGAATCCTTCAGGACTAGTACTAGGATTGCTTTTCCCCCGTCTACCCTAGCTTTTGGGCCTCCTCGCTCTGTTCTGGAAGAATGAAGCTGGAACCACACACTTCTCTCTCTCTTTCCTGTTCTCTGTCCCTTCAGCTTCCCCTCATGAATGACTCATGGAAACACAGAATAACTCATTTTGAGGTAGATTGCAGCATTGCTATTCACCGTGTGTCGGTTTGTTGATCTCTATCAACAGCCAAGGTCTGGATTCAATCATCGCAGCAGGATTTGTCCAACTTTTAAAATTGGTCTCGAAATACATGTGTCTGTGTATAATGCAGTCTTGGTACAGTAGTCGCAGAACTGATTGAGAATCCGAGTCCTTTATCTAAGAATAGAAATTTGTGTTACCAATCTATTGAGTCTTAAGACAAGCGGGCGCTAACAAATGTGTCTATTGTGTGCCTCGTGTACTGTAGCGTTGGCGTGTAAATAATGTGTCGTAAGCTAAACCATCAGACGTGTTTAGACGGTAACCCAATAATATTTGTTGAGTGACCTCTCAAAGTTTCTGTTATCCAGTATGCAGAGTATAGCCATTAACAAGATGTTTATCCTTTTGCAGCTATGAAATGCGGTCTGTTTACATCTAGCCACATACCGCCAGACACCGACACTGAAAATCAATACCCGATCCAGATTCACCCATCTGCTTTCCGGGATGTATTTTTATTTTACGATCATGCAATGCAGTCGTTTCTTTTCATTAACTCCTAGCCTACGTTGTTGTGGTGGTGTGTCAGACGGGGAGGGGCGCCCTCGGCGCTACGCTAGTCCACCCCCGCCTTGTTGTGTGCTGTCGACACATCCTCACAGCAGCCAGCAAGGCCACTTAAGAGTGCTTGCCGACTGTGTGAATATGGTATTACTGCTGCATAGAGACTGCAGCTGGGAAGAAGGCGGTGGTGAATGAGGAAGCAGAGTGACTTAAGGGTGGGGATGTCACCGAGGTGAGGGATGCCTCCTAGCGTTTCTCACCTCTAGGGGGATGAGCGAGCACCGCAGTTAAGTTGTGTGTGTGTGTGTGTGTGTGTGTTGTGTGGGAGAGCTGTGTGTGTGTGTGTGTGTGTGTGTGAGGGAGAGCTCTGTGTGTTAGTTTAAGCACATCTGCCCGGCGTTCTCCGAAATAAATTGTTTAGAAACTTCCGCGTCTCAGGAGAGAGAGAGGGGGATTAAATGGTCTGTAGAGAACTGAGTAAAAAAAGACGTGTGTGTGTGTGTGATCGTTTTTGTCTGCATCCAAAACGGAAAGAGAAGGAGGGATTTAGGGTGATTTGAAGAAAGGCCTCGGTCGCTTCAGACTAGACTACTTGAAATTGAAATGATTGAGATTGTCATGGAAACACTGGAGATTTTCAGGGGAGGGGGAGACGGGACGGAAGATTTGAGGTGAACGTGCATGCAGAGGTTGAGAAGGTGCTCTTACCCCCACTGACAGAGTTCGCACTGGCAGCCCAACTCCTTACATTCCCTCTCAACACGTTAAGTGCCTTGAGTACGTCAACCTTATAAATATTATTGGATATTTACAGTTCTATACATATGGGTACTTTACCTGTACTGTACAGCAAGAACCTGAAATCGTACTCATTATCTTCAACATCCATTCCAGATCCATGTTATTTTCCCTGCCTTTTTCCTGTTCTGACAATCTCTTCCTGTTCGCTAAGTTGTGATTCACTGGAAAAGATGGTTCAGGTCGGCTGTTGTGCTCCTTCCCCCTAATCTCTATGAGTGACAGTGATATAAGCTCGCTGTGATCATTTTTGACTTTTATTACCCCTTTCTGGTTGATTTAGTCCTGACTCCCAACTACCCCTGTCCTGTTTCTCCCTGTGCTGTGGCTTTGATGTTTTCACCTCCCTAGACATCAGGGCCTTGCATCTCCCTGGCCCTCTGTCTTGGCAGGACATTCCAAGCTGCCCTGTATGGGGTCTGGTTTTTGGAATGGATCAAACTGCAGGCGGGTTTCTGCCTCTTATAACCTCGTGTGGCTCTGAGTTTAGTTCCTCCATTGGACTGGTTTTTGGTTTACAGTGGGGGAGCGCTCATAGCCCGGGGTTAAACTAACTGACCGATTTTTGGGGGGGGGGGGGGGGGGGGGCAGAGCAGTATGTCGACGTGTTCCATTTTTCAATTCCATCATGCATGACCACAGTGTGCTAGTCATTACCACTTCTATAGTGCCCTTTCACTTCCCTTTTCCTGTCTCTTTCCCTGTCTCTCATCTCTGCGTTGTTGTGCCCGATGTACGCGCCTCGGTCAAAATCTCAGACCCGTGATTCGTCCCATCGTGGGTCACAAAATGTGTTCCTCATTTTTGTTTCTCTACCGAAACAAGAGTGGACCGGCTCAAACTTGGCTCACACCAACCGTACTAAGACCGTAGAAATGGGCAACGGGGGGCTGCAAAAAAAACAACAAATAACTGCAACTAAAGGGGAGGAATCAATCCCAGTCAAATCCCTACAACACTGATCGAGACACCACCACCTCACTGACAGCATCTCACCAGGAGAGCACCAGAACAACAACACTACTCGTATGGAAAGAGGCCCGTTTAAAAACCGACCAACCCCCTCTTTCCTCCCCCCCATTTTTTTTTTGTCTCTCCCTCTACCTTTTGCTCCTCTCCTCCCCCCTTTTCAGAGGCCATAGTGGACCCGTCCAACGCGGGTGTGGTGGCGGGGGCTATCATCGGCAGCCTGCTGGCCCTGCTGCTGGTCAGCTCGCTGATTGCTGTCCTGGTGACCCGCAGTCGCCGGCAACGGCGCGGTTACCCCGGCAATGGGGAGCCTGGCGCCTACGGGAACAAAGCCCGCCTCTTCGCCGGAGCTGGCAACAAGAACGAAGGCACGGGGGCCAACATCAACGGGCCCATCTATACGTACCGCGAGAGCGACCCCGGAGCGCTGGCGGAGAATGCCAACGACTTCCACGGCCCGCCAGGCTCCACTCCCACCGCCCACGACATCCTGCTGAGCAGCGAGATGGACGAGGCGGAGCGCAGGAAATTTGACGCCCTCGACGACAGCCTGGAGGAGGAAGAGGAGCGCTACGACAGCTTCAGCGTGGGCATGGCGCCAGCCTATCACATCCACCGGCACAACGAGGAGATGGGAGGGGTCAGCATGTACCTGGACGACGACATGGAGTCACAGCGGGACGGGTCGGTCATCTCCCGGACTGCCATCTACGTCTAGAGAGGGGCGGTCACCCAACAGGGTCCAGGAGGGAGAGTCCACCACCAACCACCTGTCTGGAACGATACCGCCAACAACCACCCCTCCCCCTGCATACTAAATAGACATGCTACGCTTATGGTCATTTTACAAAAGAATATCACTACAGAAACAAAACAAGGCGTTGAAACTGAACTGTAACTGATGAACAAGCAGAATGATAACTTGAGTGCGCTGGTCAGTGACTAGACATCTCGTTAAGTCAGTCAGTCTACCAAAATAAATTGTAACAATGTAACTCATCTTCAATGCTGCTTACTGCTCCATTTCAGCTTAGCAAGTGAAACGTGAAGAATGACCACGTGACTGCGTCAGTAGCCAACTAATCCACAGGACTGTAAACACTAAGACTTTTTCTTGGTAAGGAAACGCACCGTTCAATGTCGCCGTCATGGTAAAACTTTTAGATGTGTTCATAGACGGTCACGCTCGTTCTATAACCACGGCTACTGCTTGAAGACGTCCTCCAGCGGACCGCGGTGTGGAGGACAAGGAACAAAGCTGCAACTTGTTGTCTTAATGTGCATCATCACAGGCGTTCCATAGCACAGTGTTACGTAAATGGTCTTTTGTATTATCAAGATGTTTGGGCCTTCAGGCCTTGTTGAATCACATTTTGGTGTTAATGACTCATAATGACTCAGGCAGAGTTAGTCCCACCAACTTAGTTTCCAATTTCCATTTCCTTCCTCCTTTTAGTTTTTTCCCCCCCATTTATTTTATTTTATATATGGGAGGCCAGCGACATGGTAGACTGAGCTGGAGCTGGGGTTTGGATGAGAGAAATGGTGCGACCACATCTGTTTTTGTTTTTCCAACTGTCTGTTGGCTGTTCATGTTGGTGGAACGTCACTGCTAAGTGAAGGGCAGCGCGTCAGCTGGAACCATCACAGGGCATTGGGCCCCGTGCCAGGCTGTACTAGCCTTCCACGCTGAGGGACCAACCAGCTCCTGGAATGATCGGAGCCACGTCTAGTCTGCCTAGCGATAGTGTAAGACAGACCGGCATGCACACCCAGCTCTAACTGAAACTCCTGCTCGGCCTGTCAGTTTGACCAATTAAAAAAAGGAAGCGTACTCCATTTCCCCGGCAAGTCAATAAATGTGCCGTCTATTTAATGGTTAAGAAATGTTTCGCCGCTGATCCTCGAGGGACCGGAGGCGGAATATTTCCCTTGTTTGTTTTTTTTGTTTTTACCAGAACAAGCTGTTCCTAGCCCACTTGTTTAATTCAGGAGTAGAAGAAGCATACAAGTGTTGCGCATTATCTTATGTAGAGGTATAGAGCGAGAGAGGTTGATTTCCGGCTGGTATTGAGTGCTTTTGCGATTCTTCTTCTTATTTTTTTAATGCAGTTAAGCCCAAGCATTAATAAGACAAGCCGCACATACGGCTGAAATAGCGAAGTTTCGCTCCCGAACACAGTAGGAGTTAGGAGGTCGACCGTCTGCCTTGTTGTCGACCGTCAACGATCGATCATCTACTTCAAAATTCAGTATTATCATTATTTTTGCAGAGCGAAATGCTTAGTTGAGTTGTTTTTGCTGTATGTTAATGGACAAATCTCTGCCGGGCCTGCTAAGGGGGCAGTAACACACAAAATACGCCTGTGACTGTGTGCGGGGATATTTCTGACCATGTGCGAGGCCCATTACTTCTGGCTGAGTTGACCGAATTTGACTCGCTGCCAGACTTGGTACGAGGTTAAGGCTAACCCCACCCGCAGTATGTTCCTCTGTCGGATTGGCGCCGTTCACTTTAAAGTAGCGGCCGAGTGTGTGTGCTGACTAGTGTGTGTGTGTGTGTAGTGTGATTGTACAGATTCGAGTTGTGTATATCCCACATGCTGATTCACCGCGCAATAGCCCAATGTTATGCAGGAGTTGTTTTGCATAATGTCATACATATGGATGGCTAAGCCTATCTCTGAGTCATTCATCAGTCATTTCATGCACAGTAACCTCACTGATGAAGGGGTTGTGGGACGGTGATAGGAAACTGCTTAGCACGGGGACCCGCATGGACATGAATATTACACTGGCGGAGCCGGAATGAAGCCGGACTGGCTCAAAGGGCCTTTGGCGTGGTCTCCTGTGCCAGATGGAAACTTGATTGGGTATTGGTGTCCGGGCCGTTGCTCTGTAAATATTGTGACCCACTCCCCTTCCTTTGCTTTTTCTTATCACAGATAGAGGTCGACTGATTATGATTTTTGAACGGCGATACCGATTTATTGGAGGACCAAAAAAAAGCCAATACCGATTAATCAGACGTTTATTTTATTTTTTTTCAAATTTTTATTTTCTTTTTTTATATATATATTTTTTTATTCATCTTTTTTTTTTAAATATATTTAATAATGACAATTACATCAATACTGAATGAACAATGAGCACTTTTATTTTTACTTAATAAAATCTGTTTAGTCTCAAATAAATAATGAAACATGTTCAATTTGGTTGCATAATGCAAAAACACAGTGTTGTAGAAGAAAGTAGAAGTGCAATATGTTCCATGTAAAAAAAGCTAATGTTTAAGTTCCTTGCTGAGAACATATGAAAGCTGATGGTTCAATATTCCCAGTTAAGAAGTTTTAGGTTGTAGTTATTATAGGAATTATGATGCGTCGACTATTTCTCTATACCATTTGTATTTCGTATACCTTTGACAATTGGATGTTCTTATAGGCACTTTAGTATTGCCAGCCTAATCTTCGGGAGTTGATAGGCTTGAAGTCATAAACGGCGCTGTGTGTCAAGCATTGCTAAGAGCTGCTGGCAAACGCAGTAAAGTGCTGTTTGAAGGAACGCTTACGAGCCTGCTGCTGCCTACCACCGTTCAGTCAGACTGCTCTATCAAATATTAAATCATACACTTAATTATATATATATATAATAAACACAGAAATACGAGCCTTTGGTCATTAATATGGTCAAATCTGGAAACTATCATTTCGAGAGAGAAACTTTAATCTTTCAGTAAATATGGAACCGTTCCGTATTTTATCGAACAGGTGGCAACCCTAAGTCTAAATATTTCTGTTACATTGCACAACCTTCAATGTTATGTCATAATTATGTAAAATTCTGGCAAATTAGTTTACAGTTCGCAACGAGCCAGGCGGCCCAAACTGCTGCACATACCCTGACTCTGCTTGCACTGAACGCAAGAGAAGTGACACAATTTCCCTAGTTAATATTGCCTGCTAACATGAATTTCTATTAACTAAATATGCAGGTTTAAAAAATATATACTTCTGTGTATTGATTTTAAGAAAGGCATTGATGTTTATGGTTAGGTACATTTTTCGTGAATGCGCATTTGTTAAATCATCGCCCGTTTGGTGAAATTGAAGTAGGCTGTGATACGATAATAAATGAACAGGCACCGCATTGATTATATGCAACGCAGGACAAGCTAGTTAACCTAGTAATATCATCAACCATGTGTAGTTAACTAGAGATTATGTGAAGATTGATTGATTGTTTTTTTATAAGATAAGTTTAATGCTAGCTAGCAACTTACCTTTGCTCCTTGCAGCCACAAGGTCCTTTTGACGCTGCACTCATGTACAGGTAGTCAGCCTGCCACGCAGTCTCCTTGTGGATTGCAATGTAATCGGCCATAATCGGCGTCAAAAAAGGCCGATTACCGATTTTGTTATGAAAACTTGAAATCGGCCATGCCGATTAATCGGTCGACCTCTAATCACAGATTCCTATCGCATTATCAGATCATCACCACTGTGTTCAAATGAACTGTTTTCCTTATGATGTTTTGTGCGAATGGATATCCATTTTTTTCGAATTAAGAAAAATAAGTGTTCTTATGTGAGGTGTTGGTTGTGTATATCTTGATGTAAGATATCCATTTAATGAAGTAGGTGTGTTTATCTTCAATACTCCCTTAAGAGATGATATTTATAAGTGCAGTGTGGGTAATGGTAAGTATCACACACTACTCTCATGGGAAATGGTTGGAAAATAACCAATGACTACAAATGACCTTAATGTAATTATAATGTGTGTCAAGGCATGGTATGTAGAGGTGTATATTATCGAGGGCCTTGATCTCCAATCTGCTCTGACCATCTTTTCCACACAGTCTCTCGCTCCCTTCCACGGATTAACTCTCACAAGAGAGCATATAATCACACACCCATGCAGATCTGTTTCACTCATAGAATTCTCTCTCACACACACTATTTCCCTGACCCGACACACACTTTGAGTTTGATGCCTCCCATTAGCGGGGGGGGGGGGTGATTGTTCCTCGTTGGGCTCCTGTGACTCCATCACTCTCCATCTTGTTATTAAGATGAACAGAGAGGCAATCTCTTTCTCTACAGAGGTTTAAAACCTTTGATTCGCTGTTTTTAGAAGTAAACAAGCACCAATTTCACTCTGTGGGAAGTGGCGCTACAGCTTCTAAGGACCATGTCAGAATAAAAAGCGCTGTTTCTGGCATGCAATTACCCGCCCTGTCTAAAGGCGGTGATGGTGGCGGTGGTTTTAAAAAGCATAAATGGGTCACGACATCCTACAATTCTCATCCGACTCTAATCTCAAGACAACCAAACAAAGCCTTAAATTCACAGTTTCGCCACATGCGTTATTCCCCGTGTCCCTTGTGTACAAAGTATAAATAAATCCAACATACTTGCAACATGCATTACTAATTGATGTGGTTACGTTAGTGCATCTGTTCTGCCCAGCTGCTGGTATAACAAGGTATTCATGTTTTCTGGTAAATTATACAGTGTTTTTTATTTTTTTGTTGTTGTGTACAATATTGACAGGACGGTGACCTGGAGAATATGAATAATATTAAAATGCTCCTATATTCCAAGATGTTTGTGTCTCTCACTCTACAAGCTGCTAAGAATATAACAATGTCTTCTGTATCACCATCTTGACTGTGTGGGTGTTTTTCATTTGGAACCTTTTCGTTCCGGTTCGTCCTGTCAACATTAATTTTTGTATTCTGGTGTTTATTAAAGTATGATGGATTTCTAAATATGATTTGAGGCTGTTATGTGTGACGTTCAGCCGGCGTAGTGATCCGTCTGTGAATTTGATTGTGACATGTATATCGACAATGTTTTTGCTTCGGCCCTTGCGGTTATTAGGTCGAGCTTAATAATAAAACTGAAATTATTCTCATTATTACACGGAGAACTGTCTGTTCGGTTACGTTTATCACATGCTTCGACAGCAACCCTATCTAGACAAGTGTAGTTACCCAAAGTGCTAGAGAAACTAGAGGGTTATTGATGTGAAACAATGAGATGTAATAAGCGAAGAGGAACTGTCATGCAAAGAATACTGCTCGTTGTCGTCAGTATCTTTAAAGTAGATGCATTCATGGTTTGGTGAGTGTTTTGTTCACAACATGTGGGCTGGATGATGTATGTTGACTGCAGATCCCCCCCCCCAAAAAAAATGTACGGACTTAAATAAGGTGGCTTATTCAGCCAAACCTGTCGTACTACATTGCCCCGCCAAATTCTTGACTGCAGTCGAGACATTTATCGTCCTCCTGAGTCCACTTTAGGTCCTCGTCTGTTGCCTTGACTACGCCTCTCTGCAGCACTCTGTCAATCCCTCTTCATTCAGGCCTTTTATCCTTGTTGACCTAATGCAGGTGATTGTGACACGAATGGCTTAGTTTTAGTTCAGGGAACGGTACTGAAAAAAAAGAACCTTTTTTTTAAAGATTAGTTTTTTTAGTCATATTTTACAAAAGTCAATCTACCTCAAGTCTGCTGGCATGTAAATCTTAGTAACGGCTTTGAAAGGTGGGATTGTGACAAGCGACAAACAATTACTGTACCTCAGACAATCTACAGTCTTTGGTTGTCAATTGTCAAACTGGAAGGATACCAATTGTTTTTGGCGGGGCATACAGGCAGAATGTTAAATAATGTAGCAGGGCACATTAACGACTGGAGTAGACCCACATGTCATAGTAATGGGATGTCGTTTTTCTGCCTCAATGCGAAATCATGTCATTAGATGACACTCCATTTTATTTTTGTGCATATTCTATTAGTTCCTCTTTTTTTTTTTTAACAGTGACTGTTGGAACTATTTTCCTCACGAGACCTATGTGAGAGAATGTGAATTGTTCTGAATTTTGTTAGGCCGCCGTCTATGCTGCCGTTTTCTTTATTTAAAACGTTCCTTTATCTCCACGTACGAATGGAAGACGGGCCTGTCTGCATTTCCAGGCATGTCAAAGTTCCATGCCAAATTAGAATTATTATTTTTTTTTTTAAATGAGAGAGATTATAAATAAAACTGAAATGTTAAATAAACTGCCTAACACATTCTTCCATAGTATTATTTGTGGAATGTCATTGTTTGTACTAGGTAGCCCATAAAATTGCACTGGAATGCTGAATGCCGGAATGCTTGAAAGGATTTTCCTCGACTCGTCAATAAGTGTCTCGCCCACATGACCTAGTAGCTCGTTATTTACCTTGGGGCTTGTGATCTTAACCAGAGGGTGTCCGGGCAGGGCTAGCAGAAACGCCTGATAGCCTACTGTTCGGGCCTGCCGGCTGCTTGCCCTGCCCACAGTATATTGACAAAGCCACTAATGGCTCTGGCTGTCCAGTATTAATAGACCGGCAGAACTGTGGACAGCCGCAGGGGGTCTTCCATTGAGCCCTATGTGGACCGCCCTGGGGCCTGACACCCCTCTCTCACCTTTCCCGCACCACTCGGGCTGAATGGATTGACACAGATTGACAGATAAATGGCCTACAGCGTCTTTTCTCCAGGCCAGTCTCTCAGTGGGATGGACAGATCGTCAGCCAGGGAGCAAATCCTGTCCAGTTCACCACCTCCTGAATGTTCTCTCAGTTTCTCATTGCTGTCAGTTGTCACAGCACCTGCGAGCTCAAATCAAATGTTATTTGTCGCACGCTTTGTAAACCACCGGTGTAGACTAACAGTACAATGCTTATTTATGAGTCCTTTACCAACAATGTAGAGTTAAAGGTGGAAATGACATGTAAATAGTGAGGAATAAATACACAGTGAATAACGGATAGCAATAACGAGTAAAAAATAACGTGGTTATTTGCATATTTCCAAAGCGACTTCCAGTAAGTAGCAAGTAGGGTTAAGTGCCTTGCTCAGTCACCTAGTCAGCTTGGGGGTTTGAACCAGCGACCTCTTGGTTACTCGCCCAACGCTCTTAACCACTAGGCTACCTGCCGCCCTATACAGGGAGTACCAGTACCGAGTCGATGTGCAGCGGCTGCCAGGGAAAACCTACAGCAATGTGTGAAGATCACATGTCACTCACTGTTATTTATTAGACCGCAGGTTTCTTAAGAAAAGCCTCGTGACTTAGTCAGCTGTGCCTTTTCACACTCGCGGGTGTTGCCGTCGTACGTGTGAACGCGAGGGAGAACTCGGCGAGCGCGCCTCGCTACAGCAGCTTTTGATGAGGCTAAGGTAGCAACAGGAGTCAATGTGTTTCCAGCTGATCTAGAATCAGCATCTACCTACCACCCATAAAGTGGCCACCAGTTGGTATGTGATGTTATGCGGGTTAATGTAACTAATCCTAACTGATCCCAGGACAGTGGGTAATGGATAGCGCCGGCTCGCTAACTGCAATGACAAGGTTCAAAATGTAGTACCAGGGAAGTGACACTGAGGCAAGGAGAGGAGGTTGAACGTGAGACCGGACATGTCATCTTCGGTTTGGCTCTCTGCACGGCGGTGACAAAAGCAGAGGGAGAGATACCAGACGGCTGCTCTCTCTCTCTTTCTCTTCTCTCTCTGGCTTGTGAAGATAAGACTGACACCCCTGAAACACCACTGCACCATCGCTTCTCTGGTCCCCATCGTTCCCTGCGAAATGATGGTCAGAGTCCACCAGTTCTCGAACCGTTTTTATGTAGGCTGCAAAGTGATAGGCGTGCTCAGTCCTGCCCCACTGCTCTCAGCCATACTGTCTAGAGGCCTTTAAATCCACTATCATTTTATATACTTTTCTCCCCATCAAGAACATCTTTCATTTAAAATGTCAATTATATTTTTTAAAGGGTCAGTCTGTGATTGCTGCATCCATTTTTGACTTATTAAATTAATGATATATATATATATACCCCCCAGTGATTCTTGAAGAATATAACTTATACATGCCTCATGAGTTTAGATCAACTGTCGTAACCCAAAATACACTACATGACCAAAAGTATGTGGACAGCTGCTCGTTGAACATCTCATTCCAAAGTCATGGGCAATAATATGAAGTTGGTCCCCCCTTTACTGTTATAACAGCCTCCATTCTTCTGGGAAGGCTTTCCACTTAATGTTGGAACCTTGCTGCAGGAACTTGCTTCCATTCAGCCACGAGCATTAGTGAGGTCGGGCACTGATGTTGGGCGATTAGGCCTGGCTCACAGTCGGCGCTCCAGTTCATCCCAAAGGTGTTCAATGGGGTTGAGGTCAGGGCTCTGTGCAGGCCAGTCAAGTTCTTTTCTGTATGGACCTCACTTTGTGCACAGGGGCATTGTAATGCTGAAATAGGAAAGGGCCTTCCCCAAACTTTTGCCACAAAGTTGGAAGCACAGCATCGTCTAGAATGTCATTGTATGCTGTAGCATTAAGATTTCCCTTCATTGGAACTAAGGGGTCTAGCCCGAACCATGAAAAACAGCCCCAGACCATTATTCCTCCTCCACCAAACTACAGTTGGCACTATGCATTCGGGCAGGTAGTGTTCTCCTGGCATCCGCCAAACCCAGATTTGTCCGTCGGACTGCCAGATGGTAAAGCGTGATTCATCACTCCAGATAACGCGTTTCCACTGCTCCAGAGTCGAATGGCGGCGAGCCTTGGCATTGGCTTGGCATCGCGCATGGTGATCTTATGCTTGTGTGCGGCTGCTCGGCCACGGAAACCAATTCCATGAAGCTCCGTATGAACAGTTCTTATGCTGATGTTGCTTTCAGAGACAGTTTGGAACTCTGTAGTGAATGTTGCAACCGAGGACAGACGATTTTTACACGCTTTATCTCTCGGCGGTTCTGTGAGATTGTGTGGCCTACCATTTTGCGGTTGAGCCGTTGTTGCTCCTAGATGTTTCCACTTCACAATAACAGCACTTACAGTTGCCCAGGGCAGGTCTAGCAGGGCAAAAACTGGACGAACTGACCTGTTGGAAAGGTGGTGTCCTATGACGGTGCCACGTTGAGTAAGGCCATTCTACTGCCAATGTTTGTCTATGGAGATTGCATGGATGTGTGCTCGATTTTTATACACCTGTCAGCAACGGGTGTCGCTGAAATGGCCGACTCCAATAATTTGAAGCTTTGTCCACATACGTTTGTATATATAGTTTAGAAGCTTGTGTAATTTGTAAACAAGTGGTTATACTTATCCAACCCCATCCCTCAGCTGTTTACCAAAACAGTGGTGGGGTGCCTGCTTAGTTATTGTTTGAGCTACGGAGTTCCCCTTTAAATCCACAGCCGTGATGCTTTCTCACCCCCATCCAGAACACGATCTTTAGTGTACCGTTCAACATATATTCTGTCCCCCAATTAGCTTGAATTATTTATTCACCAAGATATTTTTGTTATCTACAGAGTTTAGTATGACACCCCAGAGGCACTGGTTACTGGCCCTGCGCTGTAGCCACTAGGCTTCCTACCGCTTAGTAGCATAGCGCTCTATTCCCTCCACTTAAGTAAACAATAACCGTGTTTCCATGGCGTCCCGTAGATCCAGCCACGGTTAATTGGCGTTCTAAGAAGGGTCGGTAATGGAGAAGATTGATCACTCGTTCTTAGGAGAGCTATTCAACAGGGCTTCTGGTTCTCCAGTATTCTACTGATGCTTTATGAGTGTTGGGAAGGAGGAAGTGGGTATTCTAGCGCCTAAAAATAGTTCTGCGAAACGGAAATGATTTTAATGTGAAGTGGAGGGTGTGCGCGTGATTGTGTGTGTTATGTGCGTGGCTCCGGGCATTCTGCAGATCATTCAATGTTTAATCCAGCGCTTTCCCCCGCCAGCACGATTCCCAACAGGCAGCTCCCACTCTAGAGTTGCGCTACTTCCTCTAGATCCTAACCAAAGAGAAGAAAGAGAGGGGAAAATGACGCACTTCTGTACGTTCTGGGCTGATATCCCGGGGTTGTGTTTTCTTCTAATCATCATCTTTGCAGAGGGAATCAAAGATGAGATGAATGGTGGGAGTGTGTGTGGAGTGGGATGGGTGATTGATGTGTGTAGATCTGTGTGTAGATGTGTTTGCGTGTCTGGCTGGATGATTGGGTGTGTGTGTGTGTGGCTGGATGATTGGTGTGTGTGTGTGTGTGTGTGTGTGTGTGTGTGTGGCTGGATGATTGGGTGTGTGGCTGGATGATTGGGTGTGTGGCTGGATGATTGGGTGTGTGGCTGGATGATTGGGGGGGTGTGGCTGGATGATTGGGGGTGTGTGGCTGGATGATTGGGGGGGTGTGGCTGGATGATTGGGGGGGTGTGGCTGGATGATTGGGGGGGTGTGGCTGGATGATTGGGTGTGTGTGTGTGTGGCTGGATGATTGGGTGTGTGTGGCTGGATGATTGGGGGGGTGTGTGTGTGGCTGGATGATTGGGGGGGTGTGTGTGTGGCTGGATGATTGGGGGGGTGTGGCTGGATGATTGGGTGTGTGGCTGGATGATTGGGGGGGTGTGTGTGGCTGGATGATTAGGGGGGTGTGTGTGGCTGGATGATTGGGGGGGTGTGTGTGTGGCTGGATGATTGGGGGGGTGTGTGTGTGGCTGGATGATTGTGGGGGTGTGTGTGTGGCTGGATGATTGGGGGTGTGTGTGTGGCTGGATGATTGGGTGTGTGTGTGTGTGTGTGTGTGTGTGGCTGGATGATTGGGTGTGTGTGTGGCTGGATGATTGGGTGTGTGTGTGGCTGGATGATTGGGTGTGTGTGTGTGTGGCTGGATGATTGGGTGTGTGTGTGTGTGGCTGGATGATTGGGTGTGTGTGGTGTGTGTGTGTGGCTGGATGATTGGGTGGGTGTGTGTGTGTGGCTGGATGATTGGGTGGGTGTGTATGTGTGGCTGGATGATTGGGTGGGTGTGTGTGTGTGTGGCTGGATGATTGGGTGGGTGTGTGTGGCTGGATGATTGCGTGCGTGCGTGTGGCTGGATGATTGCGTGCGTGCGTGTGGCTGGATGATTGCGTGCGTGCGTGTGGCTGGATGATTGCGTGCGTGCGTGTGGCTGGATGATTGCGTGCGTGCGTATAGTGTGTGTTTGTCTCATTGGATTTACTCTGTTGTACCGAACAGAATGTTTCTACAGTATGTGGGAATGCCTGTTTTATCCTTTTTGTGGGAATGCCTGTTTTATCATTTCTGTGGGAATGCCTGTTTTATCCTTTTTGTGGGAATGCCTGTTTTATCCTTTTTGTGGGAATGCCTGTTTTATCATTTCTGTGGGAATGCCTGTTTTATCATTTTTGTGGGAATGCCTGTTTTATCATTTTTGTGGGAATGCCTGTTTTATCCTTTTTGTGGGAATGCCTGTTTTATCCTTTTTGTGGGAATGCCTGTTTTATCATTTCTGTGGGAATGCCTGTTTTATCATTTTTGTGGGAATGCCTGTTTTATCATTTTTGTGGGAATGCCTGTTTTATCCTTTTTGTGGGAATGCCTGTTTTATCCTTTTTGTGGGAATGCCTGTTTTATCCTTTTTGTGGGAATGCCTGTTTTATCCTTTTTGTGGGAATGCCTTTGCATTTGTTTGTTGAAAATCAATATCAGCTTCTAGAGAATTTGAGGATTAGTTTGAACCCAAACAGCTTGGTTTGTTTATCCTTTACCTTTCCATCTGAGAGAGAGCAAGAAGGAGAGTGGGAGAGAAGCCTTTTCATTCCTCAAATATTTACCCATCAATTCAGTGCATGATGAATAGCCACTCAACCCCTCAGTCCACTCTCCTCTTTCATATCGCTCTCATCTCATTTCTTTCCTCATCTTTTCACCCGTCTTTCATATCGCTCTTTTCATTCGCTCCCTTCATCACCTCTCTCCCGTCACCTTACTCCGTGTATCAGTCACAGACTCACACAACTCGTCTGTGTGCAGCTCACCATATTGCTTCATGTCTTGTATTTCCCTCTCTCATTTTCTCCAACTATCCATCCGTCTACCTCCTTGAACACGCTCACTCGCTTTCTCATTTTGAAGACTGGGGCATTGTCATGTCCGTCTATCCCCTCTCATCTCTCTTCCAGCCGACAGATCATGTCTCATTGTCAGGATCTTACTGAGAACATCTTCACCCGGGATATCAGTTTCATTTGTCTTTCATCCCCTCCGTCTTCGTCTCGCCGACCGGCTTAGCCCGGCGAACGTGAGGGTGATATAATGGAGTCTCATATCCGCTTTCACATCACTCAATCCATCTCCACTCTCTTTATTTGGTTAACACACACGTACAGTATACACACACATTCTCTCTTTCTCTTCCTCTTTCCATTTCCTTTTCTTTCTGTCTTCTCTAGCTCTCTGTCCCACGCACACATACACCCACACTGTCCCTCCCCCTCACACGGCAGGCTCACTAACAGAATCCAGTTCATCACGGCGACGGTTCTTGGGGGCTCTTCCCTCAGGACACGTGGAGACATCTTGCCACTACCTTTCGCCATCTTTACCGTCTTAATAAACCTGTCCATCCTGTGTCTCCCATCCCTCCATTTCTCTCTCTCTATTCTTCCCTCCCTCCCTGCCGTTGACCCAGCTGTCACTCCTTCCTTCTATTACCCGTCCGGGACGCCGTCCATCCATCCATCCATCCGTTTGCATTAGCCTGACGAGTAGAGACGGCGGGCGAGCGTGGCTCACCTACTCGGCCTGATTAAACTCGAAAGCCTGAGTGGGCGGTCCGGCCCCGCGGTCTCAAAGCACTGACTCCTGGGTAATGGGCACCCATGCGGAGCCGCGCGCCTCGGTCGAAGATCCATTCGAAGAATTGTTGGCCTTTCGTGTCTCGCTTTCATTGTCGATTCCTGTGAATAGTATTGGTGTATAATTGCTTGGTCTTGTTTTAGGTACAGAAACGCTAGTTTAATTTCTCTCTCTTACATCTTTCTCTCTGTCTCTCTATCTGTCTTCCCTTCTCTCTCTCACACACACACACACACACACACACACACACACACACACACACACACACACACACACACACACACACACACACACACACACACACACACACACACACAAGATCTACATCTCATGACTGTCTGCACTGAGAGCAGACTGTCTCCTTCCTCCCCTCTAACACAGTGACCAATAGGAAAGTCTAACCATGCCTCTATCCACAATTCATGACCTGTTGTCCCCATGACTGGGTGGCAGCATGGGTAAAAACATATTTTAATGTCATTTCTACCCTTTCCATTGTACCCGCCTCGTTCCCTTGTTATTACACCCTAAGGCCTATTTGCTACTACACTGGCGTCAGTGTTGTGATATATGCGGTGGCTTCTGTCTGTCTCGGGATGCCATCTGTACGGCCTGGCTGCCTGACTCCCCCTGGGTCGCCAGTCTCGACACTCGCCTGGCAGAGCAAGCGTCTCGAAGTTTGTTACCCATAAAGAGGGAGGGAGGGAGGGAGGGAGGGAGGGAGGGAGAAAGACCTTCAGGCCAGAGGGAAATGAAATGGAGCGATGAGTGCAACGGGGATCTTTATCTCTCTGTTAATGCCATACTCTGTTAATGCTATACAATATCCTACACAATGCTTTAATTCAATTTGAGACCCAGTCTAACTCAATGTGAGAGGAGTGTGATCGGGATATGGTTAATGTTATAGTCCGTGCTCTGTCTAGATACAATAGCCTTGTGGGGTACAATACTGTACACACAATGGCTTTAATTCAATTCATATGTGCACCAGGTTCCTGCAAGGCGGGTATGATAAGAGTGTCATTGAACAGGCCTATCTATACCCGTGCTAGAGAGACTGAACGTCTACTCACTGGCACTAATACAAACCAGGGAGGGGGGGGGGGACGCCCCCACGTTTGTGTTTTTCCAAGGAGTACAGCCCATGTGCCGGTCGCGTCAAATCCATTGTATTGGAACACTGGAACATCCTCAAGTGATCCAGATCAACTAGAGTTAACAACATTGAGCGCACTACGGAAACAAATGGAGGCAATCGGGCCGATTCCGTTATGCACAGCATGCAGCTACCAAGAAGCGTGTGACTTGGCTCCCAGGCCCATCCACTGGCAATTACAAGTGTGGACAATGTGTTCATTGTGACAATACGACCAATGCTAAAAAAAAAATATATATTATTTTTTTTTTTTAACCATCCGAGAACAGGTAAAGAATACAAAAAAAACAAAGCTTAATTAATTGTAGCACCACAAATTATTCAAAAATGTATTAAATAAAACATTTTCCTCATCAATCTACACACAGTACCCCATAATGACAAAGCGAAAACAGGTTTTTGGAAATGTTTGCAAATGTATTAAAAAGGATTACCTTATTTACATAAGTATTCAGACCCTTATAGATAAGACTTGAAATTGAGCTCAGGTGCATCCTGTTTCCATTGATCATCTTTGATGTGTCTACAACTTAATTGGAGTCCACCTGTGATAAATTAAATTGATTGGACATAATTTAGAAAGGCACACACCTGTCTATATAACGTCCCACAGTTGACAGTGCATGTTAGAGCAAAAACCAAGCCATGAGGTCGAAGGAATTGTCCGTAGAGCTCCAAGACAGTATTATGTCGAGGCACCGATATGGGGAAGGGTACCAAAAAAATGTCTGCAGTATTGAAGGTCCCCAAGAACACAGTGGCCTCCATCATTCTTAAATGGAAGAAGTTTAGAACCACCAAGACTCTTCCTAAAGCTGACCGCCTGGACAAACGGAGCAATCGGGGGAGAAAGGCCTTGGTCAGGGAGGTGACCAAGAACCCGATGGACACTCTGACCGAGCTCCAGAGTTCCTCTGTGGAGATGGTTGTCCTTCTGGAAGGTTCTCCCATCTCTGCAGCACTCCACCAATCAGGCCTTTATGGTAGAGTGCCCAGACAGAAGCCACTCCTCAGTAAAAGGCACATGACAGCCTGCTTGGAGTTTGCCAAAAGGCACCTAAAGGACTCTCAGACCATGAGAAACAAGATTATCTGGTCTGATGAAACTAGGATTGAACTCTTTGGCCTGAATGCCAAGCGTCACGTCTAGAGGAAAACTGGCACCATCCCTACAGTGAAGCATGGTGGTGGCAGCAACATGCTGTGGAGATGTTTTTCAGCGGCAGGGACTGGGAGACTATTCAGGATTGAGTGAAAGATGAATAGAGCAAAGTACAGAGAGATCTTTGATGAAAACCTGCTCCAGAGCGTTCAGAGTCTCAGAATGGGGCGAAGGTTTACCTTCCAACAGGACAATGTCCCTAAGCACACAGCCAGATCAATGCAGGAGTGGCTCCAGGACAAGTCTCTGAATGTCCTTGAGTGACCCAGCCAGAGCTGAACATCTCTGGAGAGACCTGAAAATAGCTGTGCGGTGACACTCTCCAGCCGACCTGACCGAGCTTGAGAGGATCTGCAGAGAAGAGGGGGAGAAACTCCCCAGATAAAGGTGTGCCAAGCTTGTAGCATCATACCCAAGATGACTCAAAGCTGTAATCACTGCCAAAGGTGCTTCAACAAAGTACTGAGTAAAGGGTCTGAATTCTTATGTAAATGTGATATTTCAGGTTTTTTTTCTTTTTATACATTTTGCAAACATTAAAAAAATATATATATATATTTTTGCTTTGTCATTAGTGGGTATTGTGTGTGGATTGATAAGGGGGAAAAAACTATTTTATCCATTTTAGAATAAGGCTGTAATGTAGCAAAATGTAGAAATAGTCAAGGGGTCTGAATACTTTCCAAATGCACTGTACATGCTCAAATTAATCTGAGGGGGCTGCTTGTATTGGCCAAACCAAACGAGGATCGAAATTTCACATCGCGGAACATAAGCCAGCTATTCAAAATAAAACATGAACTATTCTTTTTTTGCGCCACTGCATCGACGCCAACCATGGCTCACCTTCCTCCCTGCTCTTTGCAGCCATAGAACACATCCACATTTCACCAAGAGGACGTGACATCATACATTAACTAACACCGAGGCATTCTGACAACACTCCTTACACATTGTGGATCCAAAGGGGCTAAACCAGGATGTTGTTGCCTTCTATAATTTTGTGGCCCTGATTTATTTTTTTTATTTTTTGGGGGGGGTGGTCTCTGTGTCTGGATTTACAGGCCTATGTATATTTTGACACGCTATTTCTCTTATTATTTGGTGCTGTAATTTGCCATTTAGCTTGAAACATTATTATTTTTTACGTTGTGTCTCAATGAGCCACTAGGCTATAAATAGGAGCAAAGTGCAAAGGTCAGGTCACTCTGAGGAATATGTCAGCTTGACGTCGAAACATCAGTCACCTGTTCGCATCCTGTACAATTTGATTTATTTGTGCTTAATTTCATCCATCTCCAACTCCTTTTTACCTCAAATTATTCCCTTTGTAAGTTTTTCTTGGTAAAAATAACACTTCCTGTAGCATAGAAAATAACTCCTCCAAAAGTGACTATTGTTAAAAAAAACTCTTCGGGATCGGTGTCCCTATACCGGGACGGTTGTTGCTAACGTGCGCTAATGTGACTGAATGTAACGTCCAACTTTCCTGGACATGTCTTATATGTGCAGAAAGCTTAAATGATTGTTCATCTAACTGCACTGTTCAATTTACAGTAGCTATTACAGTGAAAAAAGACCATGCTATTGTTTGAGGAGAGTGCACAACAACTAAACTTTTATCATGGCACTTGGTTTGATACATTCACATCTGAAGGTAAATAATGTACTTACATTCAGTAATCTTGCTCTGATTTGTCATCTTGAGGGTCCCAGAGGTGTAGTTTTGTTTTGATAAAATACATTTTGATATTCAAATGTAGGAACTGGGTTCTAAAGTTTGAACCTCTGCTGTTTCTGGCCCCACACCCGGCCATCTAGATGTATGAAGGTTAGTGTCTTTTCTGTGGGGAAGCAAATTTTCATGGGAGTGTGTAAACACATTTTTTTAATTATCCATATCATTTTTGTGTGTTCTCTATAATTCTCTAAATGTATCAATTGACCAATTTGGCACATTTGGGCAGGCTTGATAAAGAAATGATTGTGACGTATTGCAATGCTTCACTTGATCAGTCTGAAAATGTCCACATACGCTGCTGTTAACTAGTGGCCAAAATCTAAATTGTGCCTAAACTCCAATATTATATAATTGCCTTTCTCTTGCATTTCAAAGATTTTTGAAAACGCATTTTTTTTTGTTTACCAAATCTAACTTGCGTCGTGTGCTCCGAGCGTCTTCAGTTTGTTTCCGCCCGCAAAGGCCTTTCCATGCGCGGTGTCTGAGCGCGCTTCGGCGCTCGTCGGCTCTGCCGTGCCGATGATGGTCATTTGCGGTGTTGTGCGTTCAGTGTTTGTGGCGTGTTGTGCACATTGAAGCTCCTACATGTATTCGGCGGGGCGCGCCGCCGCGTGTGTTGGTTTGGTCTCACCGTGTGTGTGTTCAGGCACTTTCACCAAATTCAGTGTGCCGCATATGATTACAGGCCCAGAATCCATAAAGCCTGTTTCAGTGTTCTCTCTCTCCTGTTTCAGTGTTCTCTCTCACTCACAGACACACTTACAGACACACACACACACACACACACACACACACACACACACACACACACACACCCGCTATAAATAATTCAACAACCTGCTGCTTGCCATGAAATGGCAAAACGCCCAAGCGTGCTAATGCCTTGTGTTGACGTGCGGTGCTGTGTTCACTGGGAGGGTTGAGGAGTCTGTCGGTTCCAGCTCGCTTTGTTCTGTCTACATGTACGTGTCTGTTGCTGCATGTACTCTCAGCAACGTGTGCTTGCGTGCTGCTGCGAACAACAGCAGCACGCAGTGTGAATGGTAAAGGAAATCCACTACATATTGTGTGCGTTGCTTAAGCAATAAGGCCCGGGGGGGTGTGGTATATGGCCAATATACCATGGCTAAGGGCTGTTCTTCTGGATACAGCCCTTAGCCGTGGTATATTGGCCATATATCACTAACCCCCGAGGTGCCTTATTACTATTATAAACTGGTTACCAATGTAATTAGAGCAGTAAAAATAAGTGTTTTGTCATACCCGTGGTATACGGTCTGATATATCATGGCTGTCAGCCAATCAGCATTCAGGGCTCGAACCACCCAGTTTAAAATAACAATTGAACAATGAGAATTCAAGATGGACTAGTTTTCTTTTCCGTGCCGGCTATGTGTGTGTGTGTGTGTGTGTGTGTGTGTACTGCATGTGAGCATTATCTGTGCTCTCTGTCTGCCTGCTGTGTGTGGAATAGGCAGTGCAGCCCCTTGCTATGCGTGGTACCTACTGTACATTCTGTATCCAGGCCTGAATCCGTCCGTGTGTGTGTGTGCGACCATGGTTCTGTGTGCCTCTCACACACCTTGGCAATTTAAGCATATTCCATGTTAATATTCAGTGGGGGGAGAATGGCGGGAGAAGTGTGTGTCACGGGGTGGGAGGATGGGGGTGTAACCAGTCCCCAAGTGTGCCACGACAGTTCCCATATACACACACATTCACATGCTGTATGCACACACAGATCCACAGATATTTCACACATGCCAGATGGGAAAGGGATACATAAATCTGAGGAGAGACCGAGAGGAGGGAGATGTCCGAAGCACCCTGGCAGCTGAGGAGGACAGATGGAGAGGGAGACAGAGGAGGGTTACAGAGCGCTTGGTCTGACCTGAGGGGCCATTGGGGGCCGGTGTGGGATTTAGCTCACGTTTCCCCAGTTGAGTTGTCACCCCACTCCCCCCCCCCCCATCCCTCTCTCCTCCGCCTGACTCCCAACACATTTCTCTCCCCCTCCTGACTCCCCTACCTCCCCACCCCCCTTCTGTGCTCCTGACTGAGTAGCCCTGCTCCCTCCTGTAGTCACTTTCTTGCTGTGGACACGTGTTAGCGTCTCTGGGGAGGCTTTCTAACCTCTGCCCAAGGGCTGTGGAGTGTGGAGGAGAAAAGGAAAGGGGATGTGTGTGTTCCATATCTGTTGAAGGGCTGTGGAGCTGCAGTGTTGTGCCCTACCTGTTGAATACGCCTTTTGGTCATTCGGGTTGCGTATGTATTTGCCTGTGTGGGTGTGTAAACTGTAGATATCGATTTTGTCTTTGTGTGTGTGTGTTCCGTCTACCCTTTGCACTGTTGAGCAGCGGTGGAGACACGGTTTGTGTGTGTGTGTCGCCGCGTCGCTCTCTTGCTCACTGTGTGTGTGTGTGTGTGTGTGTGTGTGTTCCATCTCACCTCCGTCAAAAGGTTCCTGGCGTCCGCTCCTCTCACCGCTCTCCTCCTGTCATTGGCTCCCCCTGAAAGGCTCCAGTCTCCTCCCCGGGCCTTAGCGTTAGCGCTAGCTTAGCTAGGCTGTCTGAGCGCTGAGGCTACCGCTAAACATGGCCTTGAATATAAATCACTGTTTGCTTGATGTCGGATGCCTTAACATTGCATTCCTTCTAAGTCCAGTTTTCACATGACTGCTTGACACTACCTCGCATTCCTCCAACAAGGAAATAAACTGTTTTCTTTGGCACATTTAGCCACGAGGTAGAAAAAATAAATTGTTTTGATTTATGTGGAGGACTGTTTTATTCAAGATGGCCTTGTTTGTGTTCGTTGTAATGGCGTTGGAGCACATTGTATTACCATTCAGCTGGGATGAGAGGGCTAGTCGGAGGATTCTTTCATGACATGGCCCCAGTTATGAGACTTGCATGCAGAGATTATTCTAGAAAGAATGTATTACTCATGATGCAGTACTTACGCCAGCTTTTATTTCACAAACTGTAAAAGAGGGCTATGAAAAGCCTTTGATCATTTTATGTGGGTTAAAACACATTCAAGCGTACCAGTTATGAACTATACACGCAATGCAAATGCCATCTGTTGTATTCGATTTAAGTATTATGCACTTATATTTCAAACATTACGGTCATTTTCATATTTGGAAAATTATGGCCATTTTTGGTAAAAGCCCCACTTTTTAGCACTGTCAGAACAGCAGCTACAGTAATATATTACACATAACCAGCTGAACTAGTTGGTTCAAGGGTATTACACAGTATATTAGGGAATGTGAGCTTTGATGTGCCCGTGAGTCTTTTGATGTATGATATTCACTGGAAATATGCTTTTGATGCTACTGTATTGATTTTCTGTTGTAGTCTTGATGTTTGGGGTTAGGGCCCAGTGACGGGCATTGCATGCTTGTTACCAAGGTGCTTACCTGGCTGTTACTGTGACCCCGAGGCTGTGTATGTGTGTGTGTGTGTGTGTGTGTGTGTGTGTGTGTGCTCGTGTCACCCCACGTTAGCACGCCACGTGCCTCCTTTACCCACAGGTAACCAGGTTTGACATGCTTCAAAATCCTCACTTTGGAATGGCAGGCTTGCTCTAACCTGCCAAGAAGTCAGGGGGAAGGGTTTTGCAGCCCCCTTCTGCATTAACAAAAAAAATGTGTTGTGTGTTTTCCCATATGCAAAGACAGGAGAGAATTATGATTTCTCCATTTTTAGCACACAGGGCTTGGCAGTTGAAACAGGTTTTACCGTAGGGGGGTATTTCCAGTGACTTGTGTCTAAACACACAGGATGTCTTCCTTTTCCTGTTTGGAAACCCACCTGCTGTTTTAGCAACGTCTTTGTCTGCAGGCTTGAACACCCGTCTTCCTACCTTGGTGACACAGCAATCACGTATGAAGCTTATAATTAGTTGCAGTGACACTGGGCAGCCCAGTTTATTATGCTAATGACCCTGTTGATTAGGCTTTGGGGGGGGGTGGCAGACCTTGGAAGAAAAAAATTGTATTTTGTAGTTTAATTGAATATGCCGAGTTCAAATACTCTGTAGCCGAATATAGTTTTGATAGTTGCCTTTTAGTTTAAACTATTTTCTTTGATATTCAAATACAGGTCTCAGAAAAACAATATTTGAAGGTGTTTGAATACCTAATCAATATTTATTTGATGGCTGACTGATATTTGATGAAGAACCAAAAACTACAAGTTAGTTTAATTAGTCTAAATACATCAGCAATAGCACTCGGTTTGGAGGGCTCTCAGATATGAATCTTAATATAGCCTATAGCAGTGGTCGCCAACCTTTTCTGAGGCAAGAGTCCAAAAGCAAGCCGAGATCTACCGCTCAGATATTTCTTTTTAATATGACTTTATATATATATATATATATATGTATATATATTTTTTCACTGTGTGCAACATTAACCGATTTAAAAACAGTAATGTAGCAGTTTGCTATAGGCCCAATACATGATCACTGCATATTGGCTATGCTTGAAGTGCACTGCCAATGTTGTTGTTCTCAGACCATTTTGAAATTGCAGGTATATGATCACACTGGTAATAGATCATTTGTCGTATTACTTGTGAGGCACAGCTGAGGGAGCATAATAATTCGCTTTTATTTTACTGGACTGATGGCGTGCAACTGATGGTCAGTCTGAAGGGAGGGAGATGGCAGCGGTGAGGCTGCCTCACCCGTCCCTCCTCTCTCCCTCCCTTCTGCTGAGAAAAGGGGACAGTCTTCCAGCTGATGGCAAAACTCAAGTCGCACTGCGTTATTTCTGCCTCATGAACCAATTCATGTTGTTACTCCTATGACCAGAGAAAGTGAAATATTCCTTGATATTGAAAAAAGACACGTCGCTAATAATAACAACGTAAGCTTATCGGAACACATTGATATACTCATTAATTGCAGCTGCTTGGCTTGTAAAAGTGTTGAACAGTGTTGACAGTGCTGAATAACAACATAAGCATGAATTTATAAATTTAAAAAAACTGCAGCTCTTTGCTGTATTAATTGAGTCTCTCTAGTCATGGTTTTAAAAACGGTGAAATCTCAAAGTAGCTTCTTTTTGCAGCTTACGGCTCGAGGAAACTGTGCAGACACGGTGGTCTGAGCTCTCTGATTGACCAGCGGTAGGCCTATATAGGTGCGCTTGATTTGCTCTCTGGGCCTGCCTGATAGGCGACGTTCTACCTTCAGACACATGAAATGGTTAAACACGGGAACACTTTGCTTTCCTGGCACTAGGGCTGCTGAATCAAGTGCACCGCCAACAGCACTAAACCCCCAAAAAATAAACAGAAACTCAAAGGCTTTATTGTTTTTTTGTTTTTTTTACAGAAATGTTTGGTAATCGACTATGAATGCCGCGATCGACCGGTTGGTGACAACTGACTTATAGCCTATAAGTGAATGCATTGAATCACCTCAACATTAGAGTAGGCCACTTTTGCAGCTTCAAAATGACTAACAAATATATTTTCATAATGAGTGAGACATAAGGTTATACAGTAACAGTTGACATCAAGCTCTAATAGGGTTGCCAACTTTCTCACTACCAAATAAGGGATAAAAGGCGGCGTGCCAGTGCACGGTGCCACGGCGGTGTGGGTATGGTGTTGTGTGAATTAATATACAGTGTATATCATATTCTTAGTTAATTGGAAAGGCAAAACATTTTTATATTCCATTTACTCTATCGCTTTACTAAAACTGTATTATTATGTAAACGTATCTGAATAATATTCAAAATAAATAATCAAAGAAATCTCAATTTGGATCTTTACAGCAAAAAAAATTCTAACATTTCAAATGCAAAAGAGGAAAAGAGGGGCACAAGTCACTCACCCAAGTCTACTTTTTCCATGGATATTTTTTGCTGCTCTTGACTGATTTCAAGCAGTCCTTTTCTCCTTTTGCATAGCCAGAGAGAAGTCCTTACATGACAAGTCACAGTTCCCAGATATTTGAAGTTCATTTTTGATCAGCTCTGTGCTACATCTGTTTCTAGAGTCTGACCATTTAGTGGTCATCCGAGAGAAAATCCTCTCCACGAAGGCATTTGAGCCTGGCACACTGAGGACAAATGAGACAATCCTGAACATGTTGATCAAGATGGCTTTCCCTAGGTTTTGGAAAACTGCCACCCACTTCTCACTGGTGGATTTTGTGGTATCAAATCAAAGTTTATTTGTCACGTGCTCAGAATACAACAGGTGTAGACCTTACAGTGAAATATTTACTTACAGGCTTTAACCAACAGTGCAAAAAAAAGGTGTGTGTGTGTGTGTGTGTGTGTAGGTAAGTAAAGAAATGAAACGACAGTAAAAAGACATTTGAAAATAACAGTAGCAAGGCTATATACAGACACCGGTTAGTCAGGCTGATTGAGGTAGTATGTACATGTGGGTATGGTTAAAGTGACTATGCATATATGGTGAACAGAGAGTAGCAGTAGCGTAAAAATAGGGGTTGGCGGGTGGTGGGACACAATGCAGATAGCCCAGTTAGCCAATGTGCGGGAGCACTGGTTGGTCGGACCAATTGAGGTAGTATGTACATGAATGTGTAGTTAAAGTGACTGCATATATGATAAACAGAGAGTAGCAGCAGCGTAAACCATTTGGTTACCTGTTCAGGAGTCTTACGGCTTGGGGGTAAAAACTGTTGAGAAGCCTTTTTGTCCTAGACTTGGCACTCCGGTACCGCTTGCCATGCGGTAGTAGAGAGAACAGTCTGACTGGGGTGGCTGGGGTCTTTGACCATTTTTAGGGCTTTCCTCTGACACCGCCTGGTGTAGAGGTCCTGGATGGCAGGCAGCTTTGCCCCAGTGATGTTCTGGGCCGTACGCACTCCCCTCTGAAGTGCCTTGCGGTCGGAGGCCGAGCAATTGCCGTACCAGGCAGTGAGGAAGGAACACCAAGGAACTTGAAGCTCTCAACCTGCTTCACTACAGCCCCGTCGATGAGAATGGGGGCTTGCTCGGTGCTCCTTTTCCTGTAGTCCACAATCATCTCCTTAGTCTTAGTTACGTTGAGGGATAGGTTGTTATTCTGGCACCACCCGGCCAGGTCTCTGACCTCCTCCCTATAGGCTGTCTCGTTGTTGTCGGTGATCAGGCCTACCACTGTTGTGTCATCTGCAAACTTAATGATGGTGTTGGAGTCGTGCCTGGCCATGCAGTCGTGGGTGAACAGGGAGTACAGGAGGGGACTGAGCATGCACCCATGGGGAGCTCCAGTGTTGAGGATCAGCATGGCAGATGTCTTGCTACCTACCCTCACCACCTGGGGGCAGCCCGTCAGGAAGTCCAGGATCCAGTTGCAGAGCGAGGTGTTTAGTCCCAGGTTCCTTAGCTTAGTGATGAGCTTTGAGGGTACTATGGTGTTGAACGCTGAGCTGTAGTTAATGAATAGCATTCACATAGGTGTTCCTTTTGTCCAGGTGGGAAAGGGCAGTGTGGAGTGCAATAGAGATTGCATCACCTGTGGATCTGTTTGGGCGGTATGCAAATTGGAGTGGGTCTATGGTGACCACACTGTCTGGCTTTCTGTATTTCCTCCCGGCTAGCACAAAACTCTTCATAGAGTTCATCCATAATGACTGTCTCTTATTAAAAACGGTTTCTTTTTTTTTAACTGTCATTTTGAGGGCAACCACCACCTGCTCCAGGTCAGTGAAGGAGAGCTCCTCATAGAGGCTGATCGGTTTCAGTTTCACCATTACATTTTCTGGTGAGAAATCAAACCACTTGTCAATGTATGTAATGAAGGTGTCATAGAACTTGACAAAGTCCTGTTGCTGCTTGGACCTTTTGTGCTGACAATTGTTTGTCCATCAGCTGCTTGGTCTGGTATCCAAAAAAGCTGTTCTGTTTCCGCTGAAGATTCTTAATTTTGAAATGTTGGACTTCCTCGTAAACATCGGTAATGCAGAGCGTTGTTTCCTCCAGCTTTTTTACGAGTTGGTCAAAAACACACCCCACGTTGTGGAAAAAGCACAGATAAATCTCAGCAGCTTCCGTTTTTTCTTCATACTCAAAAATACTCTTCAGTGCCACAGGACAAGTCTCCCCAAGGGACCTGAAGTAAGAGCTGGCTAGCTTTGCAGGAGACGATCGACAGCTGGATGAAGAGAGAGCCATCGTGTGCAAGCATGTCGCAGAATTTCACTCCATTCAATGTCAACAATGGCAAAAAAAATGCACGCAGTTGCTCTCTTCGGGAAGCAGATACTGAGAAGTGGCTGTAGATCTTTAAAACAATTGTCTCAATATCCACTGACAGCTTATCGCAGGCGTGCTCGCAGGCATTGTGAGCTGGGCAATTAGCTTTCAGAATGCGATTGTTGGCACTGCTCAATAACTGGTAAACGGAGAGGTGTTTTCCAAAGTTGACATTAGCATTATCTGCTGCATAGGGCTGTGGTGTGTCTAATATCCAGTTCATGCTTTTCCAGACCGTTCATCAGAGCTCGATGTATGCCATTTGCAGCTTCGTCATTGTCTTCATAAAAGTCAAGTAACTTGCACGGCACTCCATCAGACACGAGAAATATCTCACGCACACTGGAAACATGTTTCTATTTCCCTTGTTTGAGGCGTCACTGGCAACTGAGAAATACACGGACTCACCTTCGGTCGGGGGACAGATCATCGAAAATTATCCCGCACAGTCATTGGTCCTAAAACATTCATTGTAATCATCTCCGCTTTCGTTCTTCCCAAGTGCATCTTCACAACATTTGAGTCATGAAACAAAGCACCTTTGAGCTTAACAAGACAGTCGGTGCCGTTGTAGCCGAGTCCGTGTTTAACCGTATGGTACACATAGGAGGCTTCACTTGCCGCGATTTTGTTATTTTCCGCAGTAGACGTCACGAAGCATGCAGCGATATTGCTAGCACCTTTAGCTAGCGTGGCCGCCTTGTGCATTTCTGTGGATGCATGCTGAGTTAGGTCATTCTCCCCTCCATGGCCTATTGAGAATTCCCGACGGCATAAAGTACAGAAAGTTTTCGTCGAGTCGCCACTGACGGGCTTAAACGACATCTTTTTTTGCTTCCCGTTTGTAGCTGCACAGTCTTTTTTTATTTATTTATTTTTGGCAGGTTTTTCCATATTTCCTTGATATGCCAAACCAACCGAACAACAGAAATGACTTTGCAGGAGTTGGCCCGTCCACGCTATACTGTGATTGGATGAATATACGGGACAAACCAATTTAGCCCAATATATAAGGGACATCCCGGCTAGTACGGGACAGTTGGCAACCCTAAACTCTGTGTAGTAACTTTGATTATTACAATAGTAACAGTGAATACATTTACATGCACACTAATAATTCGACATTAAACGGATTATGGCAGTATACAGATGACGCAATAGTCATGTAAACACTTTACTCTGCGTATCTTAATTGGTGTAAGGGCAAAATCGAAGTAAGCATACTCCGATTAAAACACCTGGTTTTTATTAGGACATGTAAACACCTTAAGCGACGTTCCAGCAATGTATTTGATCTGCGCATGTGCAAGCACCTGCCGAGCGAGCCTCCCTCTGTTTAGCGCGAGTGAAGTGAGTTCGGAAGTACTGAATGTATGCGAAGTAGTTTTCACATACAAACTTTGTCAGAACTCGGAATCAAATATGCTTCTCAAAAATAACATGGTCACTGTGGTTTAACGTTTTTTTTTTTTGGGATTGGTGATTTTCTGCATTTATCAGAGTGCCATCAGGTAGCCTGATTTTCAGATGTGTCCATGTAAACAGGATTATTTGGGAAATCGTACTTCTTGCAAAGCATGTTAACGTTTTAATCGAACAATTATATTAATCTGACTATCCACAATAATCGCGTTATTGTGTGCTTGTAAATTTACTCACTGCTACATATGGCTTTAATTGCATAATGGAGTTATTACATCAGTGGCATAAGGAACAGTCACTATTCCTCTTGTACACAGTACTTAAAAACGCTCTCAGCTCATTGCTATGCAATTAAAATGCAATTACAGAAGTATTATGTAACAACATGCTAATAAAATGTTGCTCCAAACGTAATTACAGTTTTATTAGAGGCACAATAACAATGTAATGTTAAGTGTTACTGAGAATTCTAACAGTAACAAAATATGGTTATTAAGTTTTAAACTAAATATCCGAAAACTGCCTTCTTCAATCAACTACAGCCAAGGTAGGTGGAAAATCATGTCAGTTTGTATTTTGAGTAACTATCCCTTTTTAAAGATGTTTTGGTGTATGTTTAAAACAAGAACTCGTACCCTCAGATGGACAAAGAGGTTCGAAGTTGTTTTTGCTAAGCATCCAACTTGCTGTTTGCACTGTTTGCAAATGGATGTTGAATTTCTCTGCAGTATTTTTACGTATCATTAAATGAATTGCAGTTTTCAACATTTTCAGTGGCATACAGTCAAGTGGAGCATCACAACTTATTTACTTATTGGTACAAAATATCATTGGTTTGACTGATTATGTACACCTTTGGCAATGGACATTCAGAAGAATGGATATTTACAGAATTTTCAGTCATATTTGATCTACACAATACATTTTTGTCAGATAGATTGGAATAGTATAGGAGATTGTGTCCAATTCATTCTATCTTCAACATGCAGTTCCAGATATAGCCCTGCCAAGACAGAAAATCCAATAGTTTCTGGAAAGTTGTCACTTCCTGAGATCTGCATTCAAATAGTTTTACAAAAATATGAATTTTTGGGATCTGTATGTAAACAGTTCTAGTCACCTTGAAAGTAGCTATTTGCCCACAATAAAAAAAAAGATGACTTTCCACAAAGCATAGTTAAAACTATAGCTCTCCCAGGTCTGGTGTGTGGCCTGCAAGTGCTTTGTGACAGATACAGAGTGCTTGAGTGCATAGCTGAGTGTGGCCATGATTTCATGTGGCCTGAAAGTGTTTGACAGAGTCGTGTGTGTGTATGTATGTGTTTGCGGGATACTCCTTGTCTTGTGTGGTATCGAGTCCCGCCACTAAGTACCTGTCAGGGCCCATAGACATCCATGCGTTCCTTCCACTAGTGTGACAATCTCCGACTAGAGTTCGTCAAACGGCTTCCATTTTACCACACCAGTGTTTGTTTGCTTCCGTCGGGGGCTCGTTTTCCTTCACACCAACCTAGTCACCACAGTAATTAGGCCCAATCATTAGTAACCATTAGCATCAAGCACTGCTCATAAACCAAACGTCAACTCTCTGATTTAATAAGAGCTGTGACCTTTGACTCCAAGACTCGCTTCGTAATCCCTCTGATTATACTACATACAACAGTAGGCGTTTTAAATGGCACAATATTTCAACGCTCTCCGGAGAAGGTTCCGATGGAACGTTCTTTGAATGTTGTGGACGTTTGTGTCTGAATCGATTAGGTTCGCATCTCTCTGAACCGTGTGGCCAGCAGCTGTTAGTCAGTCTGTAGATGTGTTAGAGAACACGGTCGTGTTGTTCCGAGCTAGTGATTAGAAGCCTCGTCTTAATGCAGTTTGATCAGAGCTAATGAGCCGCCACTGTTTACTCTCTGAGGCACTCAGTGTCTTTACCGAGTCTTTCTACTCCGCTGCTTAGTTTGCAGCCCAACATAATGCCTGCTGCGGAACCCACTTAAAGACGTTAATGCGTCTGGCTGCCGCCTGGGCTTGTGTACCTGTATATTATGTGTGTGTGTGTTTTTGATTATTATGTCTATATAGAGAGGTATGTGTGTTTTTGTCTTGATCGGCAGATGCTCTATCTGTTTGTGTTTTGTCAGAATGAGTAACGGCGTTGGGTGTCTTTCTCTGGGGACGTGATTAACAGGGTTTTTGTTGAGTGCGCGTGCGTGTGTGTTGTACCTTACCGTTTGCTCTCTGTCATTCATTAACACTGCTCCTGAACATCAGCGTTCAGTTATAAAAAGCCTCCAGCAACCCGAGGTTAGACGATCTATATAAAGACACGAGAGAAAATTGAGTTTTTGATATTAGTTAAGGCCTTAGATATGGATTCCGATTCATTAGTATGCAGACGTTGTCATAGGTGGATAATTACCACAAAGAGAAAAATGTAATCTGCAATTAAACCGATTTCAGAAGCACTTATTCCACACAAGAGAATAGGTGTGGCTTTCACAGAATGTATTGATGTAATGAAAGCGAAATGCTCTATCAAAACACTTGCATGGAATTAATTGGGTGAGTTCCTTCTATTCAGTAGTACCTTCCAAAACATAAGCCGTGAAGTATTGTTTTTTGATACTGTAAACCGCCATTCAGATTTCTGTATGCTTGCTGGTAATCAGCAATAGCCTAGTAGTTAATACAGCCTTTGTCGCAAACAATGTGGGGTACCGTTTAATATATAGGTATATATTGTTTAGAATGCATTGGCATTTACAGTTCTATATACATTTGATACACAATATTCTATAATTCAATGACTCACTTCCTCTGTATATAAAACAGTCGTTGTTGTCATGGGAATGGCTTTGTTGTACAGCTACTGTACATTCCCTCAGTCATATATAGATATGTACAGATCATGACTGTTTCTCCTGTATATCCTATGACTGTTGGTCTTTTCCCAGCTGCGTGATAACAGCTTCTTACTGCTATCATAACAACAGAGTTGATGTTCACCCCTAGGTTCAACCCTTTCATTGAGTCCAATTATAGGAAATTACAGGTAGAAAAGAATGCAGTTCATTCCAATGTGAAATTCATAGTTTTCTTTTTTTTCGGTCTCCTAGCGATTTCATTTTTTAGATGGTTTCGCAGAAGTCATGAATATAGAATTCTTTAAAAAAAATCCATTTTCCCTTTTGTCGTTTTTTTCGTTCTCCTGCTCCTTCCGCTCGTCTTTCTCTATCTCTCCTCCTCTACCTCGCTCTGTCCATTAAACACACTCCAGCCGTGGCCTCGCAGGGCCTGCCCTTTAGTTCCGCCGTGGTTAGCCATCCCAGAGACCTTTACCGTCGTTAGCGTAGCAAAACCTCATGGCTCGCTACACTATTAGTGGTTAGTGGCTAACAGACTACCTCAGACCGATGCACTCAAGGGAGCTCATTTCTCTCTCTCTCTCTCTCCCATAAGACCATTTCACCCTGTCTTTCTCTCTCTCTTGCTTTCTCTCTTTCTTTCTCTTTCATTCCTCCTCTCCCCTCCTAACCATAGTCTGGGAAACGCAAATTAGATGCTGAAAGACACAAAAATGGGGTTTAAGTGCGCTCCGGGCTTCTCCCTTGATCTGTCCGTTCTCTGAAAAACTCCATTGTGGTAAAACAAGAGGAGTTTTACAGGAGCGGAACGAGAGGTGTGAGGTGATGGATGAGTGTGTAAGGGAGGGAGGGATGATGAAACGTCTGGTTCCCGACAGGCATACCAGGCAGGCTAAGACAAATCAGCTGTTAGTCCTGCAGGGATTGTGTGTAAAGGGGGGTTTGTGTGTGTGTGTGTGTGTGTGTGTGCGCTCACAGTATGTGAGGGGAATTATAGTGAGTGTCGGTGTTGCTGTCGAGAGGTTACAAAGTTCAATGCTAGCATCTCCAGCTGCAACAAATCACTCACAGATAAACAAGCTGTGATGTTGTTTTGCGGGAAGAAAGAGGTGGCCATTTTTGATACTGTTAGTGAAAATACCTGCGTACCTGGGGTGTCTAAACACGACGTAGAATCCACGGCATGCAGTCAAAACAATTCCTAAGAGACTGACTCTCTAAAAGGATAAAGTGAACGGGAAAAAGGCCTGACGCACACTGTCAGTGTATCAGGGTTTAAGCCTATTAGACCGTTTTAGCCCGGCATATGTTTCCTGTGTCGTTGTAACTGCCAATGTTTATATCAGAAACTGAAATGGCATGTAGCAGCAGGAAGAGGAGGAGGGCACTTGGTGGAAGTATGTGTTTCTGCTGTCCTTGTGCGTGGGTCTGTCTGACTGTGTTTCTGTGTCCCTTTTGTGTCTGTTTGTATGCGAGAGGAAGGTCACTCAGTGTGGGGGGGGCCCTTGAGCTGAGAGGAGGGTCAGAGGCCTGTCTACCCAGAGCTAGAGGGCCAGCAGTGGCTGGATGAGAGTGTGTGGGCTGTGATTCGCTGTGGCACTGGATGGCAGGAAACATACTGCTGTCTGCGGAGGAGGGAGGGAGTAGAGGAGATCAGTGTCACAGTGAGGGGCGCACACACACACACACAGAGGAGGACAGACAGAAGGATATAGCGACACATTCTGACACACAAACATGCAGTGTCACTGACTGACCTCAGCTTAATCTCCAGACAGTTAAAATGCACAGGGGCCAACAGGGGAGGGATCGCAGTAAATTAGCTTTGGCTCTGCTTGATGCTACTAGGCACAAGCAGCGGTGGCCACTAAGACATGCCAGTATAAATGCCTGTTGATCTGGAGACACACAGCTCAGTGGAACGTAAAACCTTCTGCTTCATGCCCTTCTGAGCTACACACACACACACACACACACACTGCTCTCTTGACCTGATAAACCCTCCGTGGCCCCGCAAACACCCAGGCCTCATTACCTATGCGGAAGGTTACCAGGTAAAAGGCGGCAGCCGCGGCCCCCGAAGCCCAGCCCTGGTCCACTTGACCCAGATAAGTGACAGTCGCTGGGTACGTGATCTGTTTTCAGGTAAAGATCAGGGGACGTGGGCCACGCTGGAGCCGAAATGAAGTGGCTGTTGCTGTCTCGCGCCTATTTGACCTAGTTTGATCCCTGGGAATGGAACGGTTGGAGGCGTTTTGCAATGACGATAAACTCATTTCAGTTTTATTTTTGTGAGAAACACTTTTTTTCTGGTCCAGTCATGCTATTTGAGGAAGCGAACTTGGAGAGTGTTTTTAATCCACTAAGTGGCAGAACGATGGAGGGAAACCAAAACGCATGGGGAGAGTTGACCGGCACGGAAAAAAAGAGAGGATCTCTGGCAATTGATAGGGTTTAAAAGTGTAGCTATTAAGACTAAGCGGGACATAAAATGCTGAGACACTCAAGCGCACAGATACACATGCAGAGAAGGGCGGGTGTGTTTCTGAGTGTTACCACGAGGCGTCATGATCCAATGACTATTGGTGCTGAAGGTCTCCGTGTGTGTGTTTTGCGTGTGGCTTGCGTTGTGTTGCTCACTGGTGAGCAATGGGTCAAGATAAGATGTAGGCTCATTGGACGCTAAAGAGTCCAGGAGAGCAACACTCCTGCGAGCCTGTTCTCCAATCACAGACGGCCCCGCAAAGTAAGTGTGTGTGTGTGCGTGTGTGTGTGTGCGTGTGTGTGTGTGCGTGTGTGTGTGTGCGTGTGTGTGTGTGCGTGTGTGCGTGTGTGTGTGTGTGTGTGTGTGTGTGTGTGTGTGAGGGTTTGGCTTGGTGGAGCAGGCGGGAAGCCGAGAACACGCTAGGTCACTAAGGTGGTCGGGGAGAGAGAAAGAGGGAGGGAGGAGGGGAGGCTCATGTCAGGGGTAATCCAGTTTTGGCCTCTAAGCACAAGGCAATGTTTGACTTCATATTACATTGAAGCTTTTAAAGTCTTCTCTCTCGCTTTCCCTCTCCATTCTTTATCCTGTCTTTCCCTCCTTCGCTCCCCCTCTAGCTCCACCACTTACTGTACAAGACCTATTTTGAAAAAGGAGAGGAAGAAATCGTTTTTTTTAGTGGTTAGTTTTTGAACTATGAGGTAATTATGTAGAATTTGAACGTGTGTGTGTGCGTATGTACGACTAAGAGAACATTTCAGAGCTTGCTTGCCAGTGAAGGGAAAGTGAGCAATGGAGTGTGAGAGAGAGGGATGGAGACAGACAGAGCGAGAGAGAGAATGTCCCAGTTGGGAGTTTTGCGGAGGAGTGTAGCAGCAGAATGCCAATGGCAATGAGAGCCAGGCCGACTGTGAGGGGTTGTTTCGCTAGTTGTTCCTCCCTGTCACTTAAACCGTATCCCAGAGAGACGCTGGACCTTTTACAGTCTGCCTCTATTGGCCCCACTTCAGAGCCTTCGCACCCCTGTCGCTCTCCTCTGCCCTCCCTCCTAGCACCATCCTTCCCTCCCATCTCTCTCTCCATCCTCACACATCTTATGTATATACAGTGCGTTCGAAAAGTATTCAGACCCCTTGACTTTTGATACGTTACAGCCTTATTCTAAAATGGATTACATTACATTTTTTCCTCATCAATCTACTCTAAATACCCCATGATGACAAAGCAAAAACAGTTTTTTTGAATTTTTTGAAAATGTGTTAAAGAAAAATATTCACATTTACATAAGTATTCAGACCCTTTACTCTGTATTTTGTTGAAGCACCTTTGGCAGTGATTACAACATTGGGTCTTCTTGGGTATGACGCTACAAGCTTGGCACTACAGTATTTGGGGAGTTTCTCCCATTTCTCTTGCAGATCCTCTCAAACTCTGTCAGGTTGGTTAGGGAACGTCGCTGCACAGCTATTTTCAGGTCTCTCCAGAGATTTTTGTCCGGGCTCTGGCTGGGCCACTCAAGGATATTTAGAGCCACTCCTGTGTTGTCTTGACTGTGTGCTTAGGGTCATTGTCCTGTTGTAAGGTGAGCCATCGCCCCAGTCTCTGGAGCTCTGTCAGAGTGACCATCGGGTTGTTGGTCACCTCCCTGACCAAGGCCCTTCTCCCCCGATTGCTCAGTTTGCCCGGGTGGCCACTGTGTGGACCTTCAATGCTGCAGACATTTTTTTTGTACCCTTCCCCAGATCTGTGCCTCGACACAATCCTGTCTCGGAGCTCTACAGGCAATTCCTTTGACCTCATGGCTTGGTTTTTGCTCTGACATGCACTGTCAACTGTGGGACCTTATATAGATGTGTGTGCTTTTCCAAATCATGTCCAATCAGTTGAATTTACCACAGGTTGACTCCAATCAAGTTGTAGAAACATCTCAAGCATGATCAATGGAAACAGGAGCTCAATTTCTAGTCTCATAGCAAAGGGTCTGAATACTAATGTAAATAAGGTATTTCTGTTTTTATATTTAATACATTTGCAAATATTTATAAAAACCTGTTTTCGCTTTGTCATTATGGGGTATTGTGTGTAGATTGATGAGAAATATTTCATCCATTTTAGAATAAGGCTGTAATTTTAACAAAATGTGGGTTCGGGATAGTCTCATTCTTTCAATCTGGGCTGACAGGATGGTTTTACACACTGAATGGTATTGGTAAGTGACTCAACTGGGAGAGATATGGGGTAGAATATGTTAGGATGACTGGGTAGGAGTGTGTGTGTGGCTGGGGGTCTTAGTGTGTGTTTGAGTGTGCTACGGGGTTTGTCTATTCACATCTGTTATGTGAGCTAATCAGTCTCCGATGACATCCTCTCGCTCTCCACTCCACCACGCCCCATTCTTGTATCCACCCTGACAAAATCTGATCCCAGTCCTTTTTCTCTCTCCCCCCTCTCTTCTTACCCCACCCTGTCTTGGCCCTCGTTCTCTGCCAAACCCGTGGGTATCGGGTGGGTGGGCACCCCCTATCGTTACCTTCACCCCCTATCGTTACCTTCCTTTTCCCAGCCAACACAATTGTCTGTTTCTTTACCTCCTTCCCTCAGCCCTCCCGTCCTTCAAACAGGGTTATATTCATCAGGCACCAAACATAAGAAAACAGACTGAAACAGGGATGGGTGTATCTGGACTTGACCAATAACGGCAGCTTGTTTTTCTTTTTCCGTCAATAATTGTTTTAAGACCAGTTCATTTCCTCCATGTTAGACTGCTTGTTTTTGATGCAGTAACTAACATGACTCATTATTCATTGAAAATACAGTTAATTATTATCGGAGAACATTAATGGTAAACGCTGCTAATGTAAACGCTGATACCCAGCACATCAGATCAGCAGCTAGGGTACCCACAGAGGGATGCCAATAGGTTGGAGGGGCAGGGGGGGGGGGGGGGGTTCTGTCTGTATAGGAGTGTGTGTCCGCGGATCCAGCTTTGAGAATGAGAGAGAGAGAGAGAGAGAGAGAGAGAGAGAGAGCAATTCAGGACCGAGCCCTGGCCACCGCCCCATATCTCCCTCCTTCCCTTCTCCATTTCATGTTTACGCGCTAGCAAATGATTGACGCTGACCGGTCTCTTTTCGGCTGTGACTGCCGTTGTAGGAGTGTGTCCCCAGCATAGATGCAGCAGACTCCCCTACACCTACACAGCTAACAGATGCGCGAGTCTGCGCCGCTCCCAGTGGAATCGCCCGTAGTCGGAATCTCTGATATGGATGCAAGCCGGAGTGAGAATCCACAAAGTAATTTATGCTCTCACTCACTCACTCTCAGCAGCGAGGTGTTCGCTTGGCAACAGCACACCACCATGTGGCTGAAAAGAGGAAGTAGACCGCCATTATGCTCCAATGTGATATTGAGGATAATAGCGGTCTAGTGGCCATCTGTGGAAACTGCAAGCTAGTTAAAACCAACATAATGAGAGGCTTTTACATTTAATTTAGATGCCTCACTCAGCCTCAAAGCCCTCTGGAAATCACAAACATAGGCATAATTGAGCAAGTAGCCAGAGGTCAACTCAGAACATCGGCGGATGATAAGATGTGTGGCAGGCATTAAATGCCTAACAGAGCTTATTTCCTGGCATGTGTTCAATGGTGAGAAACCTTCTGGATGTTGCAGAGAGAAATAGAGTGAACAGTCATGTCTGTTCTGTGTGACACATTTCCATCGGAATGTTCCGTAACATCCTCCTGAACAGACCCCCCGTGTTCTTCAGTTCAGCTGTTTTCATTTAACACTTCTGATTGGATTCTGATTCTAACAGCTCATGTTCCCCCAGCCCTTATCACAAGGAGTAATGACACATATATTTGAATTGGACGAAATCCTAAGTCCCCCCCCCCCGCGTCTAATTCTCTTTCAGAGCAGCGAAAGAAAACAGCAGGGCCGTCGACGGCTGGCATCATCGGAGGCATCATTGGTGTGGTCCTCTTGCTGGTGATCGTGGGCGCTGTCGTCATGCTGGTCCGCAAACGCAAGCAGAACGCAGAGAACGGAGAGTGAGTGTCCCGCTCTCAGAAAATGGTCCCTTTTTAGGACACTCTTAGCGATTTCTCAGTCTTTTTTTTCTTTCTCCTCAATATGTACGACTTAGCAAATCCCCATCTTTCCTCCCATCAATGAAGTTTTACTCACTCCAAACCTGTTAGGTGTGGACAGAGCGAGTTGCACTAACCTCTCCCCCTGCCTTCTTTTCTCTCATCCAATCAGTGGTCCTCCCAAGCACAAGCCCCCTCCGCCTGTGAAGACCGGCAGCTCCACGGAGATGGTGAGTGGTCCACGTTCCCTGTCACTCAGGGCTCGTTATTATTGAAGGTCATAAACCACATGGAGTGCAGTTCGTAATGGGGGCTAATGGCTATTGATTTGGAGATGAGTGGCCCAGTTCTCTGACTTTACCCACAGCTGAACAAGCATGTCACGGACCCAGTGACGAAGGAGGTGACGGAGACCCAGCCTTTAAGTAAGGTCTACTACGAGACCAGCGGAGAGCCTGTTACGGTAAGAGGGCATCCTCCAATCGCCATTCTCCGGGTCCTGATCATTAGGTCACACCAGAAAACCCCCAAAAATGAATGTTTCCTATTGTACTTTAGTCCAGGTAGTTACTCCATGTTTCAGACTGTTGTCTGCCTTTTGGGTGCCTTATGAACACAACCCGGACTGTCTCCATTTTCACACAGTGCTGTTTACTGTCGTTGATTTACTACGTTTACCCTTCATGAGGTACAACTGGCTGCTTTCTAGACTCTGGATTCGTCTCTATCGTCAGATTACTCACCTGTTTGTACTATATTATAACATTGTGCCTGCATGGTCCCTCAACATCTTGACTATTTTGGAAGCGAAAAGGTTATTTTAAGCTATTGTGAAACTATGGTCAAGGAGTGGATTTTGTCTATACCACAGTTGATGTCATTTTCTCCAGAGTTGTTGTTGTTGCTGGTTCAACCGGGATCTGTTGCTGTTACAGGATCTGGATGCCTGCGACGATGACGACGATAACACCCGTGGGGGTGGGGCTGCTAATGGCGGCGGCCCTGCTGTCCTGGAGGACTCGATACAGTATGCCGATATCGACGACACGCTAAATGACGGAGCGCTGCCGCCGTACTCCGGCGCGGACGGTCACCACGTCGACGAGCCGCCGTCGACCACTGTGGCCCGAGGAGAAAGCTTTGTGTCGGCAGCCATGTATGTTTAGCAGATGACGTTTTAGCCTCCGTGACGATGACAACAACAACAACATCAACAACGTGCCTGTAGACCCAGGAAGTTCTGGACCTATCGGCACAACTCCAGCCTCCCGATGTGGTCAGATCCTAAATGCAGTGTTTACTACTCTTGTGATTCCGGAAAGGTCACCAAAGGTCACCGGAAACACAATTCAAAATATCACCAGAATTATCACTCGAAACTGGTTGTTTGAATGTTGCAGTGTTATACTTAAGCAATAAGGACCAGAGATGGTGTAGTATATGACCAATATACCATGGCTAAGGGCTGTTCTTCTGGGTACAGCCCTTAGCCGTGGTATATTGGCCATATACTACAAACCCTCGAGGTGCCTTAATGCTATTATAAACTGGTTACCAACGTAATTAGAACTGTGGTATACGGTCTGATATACCACAGCTTTCAGCCAATCAGCATTCAGGGCTCGAACCACCCGGTTTATAATGTACAGTAAGCATCCTCAGACCGAAATGCCGTTTTATGGCAGTATGAACAGAATGAGGTTGTCACTGCTTTATAACATTGCACCATGACAAAGTTTAAGAATCTGACTTTTTGGGTTCAATCTAAATTGCAAGAGCTGGCAATACTGCGTTGTTAGGGAAACAAAGTGTGACATCTTTGTTTACAGCAAAGCACACAATGCAAACACAATTATCAATGAGCGTGCAATCTCCCCCCACACACAGGAAAGATGAACATTTAAGTCAAATTAAGTTAAAATTATAAGGATTGTATTTTCAGTGTCAAAATACCCAGCATATATTGGAAAATACTGCCATTAGTACCAATTTATGTAGATGGTGGCTATTATACGCTATAATATATGCTGTTTATTTTACACACAGTGAAATATGTATTGAAATCTTTTCTATTTTAGTCTTATTCTAAAGCCTTTTATGTACCTAACCACAAATGTGCAAAACATCATTGATGAACAATTATGTGAGACCGTGTCAAGTTGGTCAAAGATGTCAAAGTGAACCAAATTATCAACGAACACTGTAAATAATATTGCTGATTTAATATATTGTCGGTGAAATGTGTGCACATTAAAAAAAACAACGAGTGTAGGTGTTTTCAGAACCTCTTTGTATAGGGGTGTCAGTTTCCATGTGAAATTGAAAAAGAAAAAGTATACATTTAACTTTAACGGGTATTGAGGTTGTCAGTCACAAGGCTTATGTTTTGAATCTAAAAATGCTGTGTGGATTTTAGTCCTTATAACTCGGCATGGCATGATCGGTGGCTTGTTTCAATCAGTTGGCTCACTTTTTTTTCTCCCAAGGCTACTTAGACACCAGGGCTTATACTTTTTGAATGTTGTCGACGTCTGCGTTCCTCCATCGTATCGTTTACTTCGAGCACAAACACATGGATATAGAGCAGCGGGTGATTTAGGCCGTACAGAAGGCGCACAGCACGACTTGATAAAGCTTTTTGCTGATACATAAATCAGTCAGCATATGACTGTTCTTTCCACGGGGTGCTTAATGCAGGGTGCAATAAACAAAGAGTTGAATGTAACTCTTGCTGAGGAATGGGAACAAATCATTGGTTCTGGCTGTTCCAAAGAGCTTGAGAGTCGCACAATTCCACGAGGGCATTGATCTGTCTGTGTCACCTCAACAGACGGAGACAAGCAAGGCTATATTCGCTAAGTACATTAGCTTGTTGAATAAAAAAAAAACGACGCAAAGAAAAATACAAAAATGAGCAAAAAGCACATGTAGATATGTAAGTAAATAAATAGATACTATGACACTAATGATTGCTAGACAGATGTAGAAAAATAGATATGGTATATAGACTGCTAGGTAGACGGACTGGTAGACGGGTACACGAACACAGAGAAGTAGAACACAGTAGTTACTGCCTATCCCATTGTGCTTTATTCCATCACAGTCAGTGCTCCACTGCACTACTGTCATTATTTTTTGATGTGACAATCACTTTGAAAACAACTTTCATTGGCTTTTGGTGGCACTTCGGTCTCTATGGTGTTTCTTTTAAAGATAATGTCTGCATGCTGCATGGAACTATGGGTAGCTCAACTTCTTCTCTGTGCAAAAAGACTCATGCTGCCATTTTGAAAACGTATGGCTGTGGGCGGCGGGCTCGCATAAAGTGGTACAGTGTCAGACAATCACATCTGAATTTTATAGCCCTTACACAGGTCAGAGTTCAAAGGGAAATTAATTGTGCATTTTTTTATTTGCTTTTATAAACTGTGATTCCATCTTCTTTTTTTAAATTGTATTTATTGCTTCATATTGCCGTCGGAAATATATTGTACTGTTTTGTGTATTGCCTATAAAAAGAGCCTCAAAATTTAAGATGTGTTGATATGTTGAGCTTAGAAAACGACAATCGTTGGGCCCCTTGGGTTTGTTATTATCAAAGACCAATGAGTCAGCATTCTGTTTTAGTTCTGTTGTTTTATACTCAAGGCATCTGATAACGTTTTCTCGCTGCAGCATTAGTTGCAGTGTGTGTTTGCCAAGCGCTTTGCCTCCGTCCCGATAGGTTTAATGCCAAAAATACAAACTGTGAATGTTAGTGATAATGCTAATCTGAATCCGGTCTTCTTCCTTCCCCGCTTGTTTAATTATCTCACATTCACTGTCGCTTTTCTTTTCATCACCAAGCCAGATGTGCCTTCGTTACTTTATTTTTAGCTTGTTCACTTACACATTTGTTTCTGTCTTAGAAAATAAATATGAGATGAAAAAAAAAATATGGGGTTACCTCTGATTGTGGAAAGCCAAACACTTGAGATCATTGTGATTAGTTTTTTTTAAAACATGTTCTTAATTTCCCTTTTTTCTTTTTCATTTGCTTTTTTGAAAGCATATTATGTTTTAAGGATCATTGTCTTGTCGAATAAAATGTAAACCAAAGGCCCTGAATTGTCTCGCTGTATTCTCTTAAACTTCTATTGAGTCACAACGACCTCCAGTCCTTTAAGGCTCCTAAATGACCAACCACTGACGGCGTCACATCCAGTGGCGCTATAATGTCCAGTGGTAGCTGACACTGATTGCCCTTCGTTGCCCCTGGACAAGTATGTGTCTGTTACCATTCTATAGCCAGCACCCAAGTGATATAGCCTGGCCTGAGAACTGTCACCATGCATTTGTTAACCTCTGTCTTTAATTAGTGTTATAGGTCTATAGCCTGCGGGGGGGGGGGGGGGGGGGGGGGTCAACATCACAGAACATGTTTTAAGATCATTTTCAGCTAGTACAACATCCAGAATTTCAGCCCCAGAGCACTTTTCAAAGCGGCAGGTACTTTCACACTTTAACTAAAAAAACATCATAAAACATGGCAAATTACAGTATGTCTGAGATTTGTGTGTAAACATATCCTCTGGAGGCTCAAGCACAGACAAATCCAGGAGTATTATTTTAGCCGCGAAAAATGTTAGACGTGCTAGACGTGCTGCTTGTGAAAATGGTCATTTTTGAGCTACTGAGCCAGGCATGCGAACACGTGTTGAAGCCCATCTTAAACAGATTAGGGAGCGTTAAAAGGTGCAGTCTGGGATTTGTTTTGTCAGCAAAACGGCTGCCCGTCACTTGTTTTGATAGACAGGTGAGGGATGAGGCTGGGGAAATATAACCCCCTCCAATGAATCCTCAAATTCATAAATGGTACTCTTGCTGCGAGGACTGTCAGTCCATGACATTCACATGATAATTGTAAATATACTTTAAAGTTATACGTTGTTTACAAAGACACTGTTTTATAATGGAATAAAACAACCTTACATTTTGGGACTTGATAGAAGACAGTTGTGCTGAACTCATGATGCATTTCTAAATGATATTCCACAGGAATCAATGGAGATATATAATTCATTTAAATGATTTAATGATGGCTGTAAATATCACAGATTGCGGTTTTAAATGAGACGGGAACCAAAATGATGCTAATGCTACATCACTACCCCTTGTATTGAAGATGGCGGATGTGTCTGATATTAAAGCACTTCCAATTATGGTTCGAGTGCTTAGTTGTGGAGATGAAATATATTCACCCAAGTACTACCAGTGGTTGTATCAGTAAGTAGGCCTCAGAGTCAAACAACACTTCTTCCTTCTCTGATCCATAGATCAACAGTTTGACAACATGGCTAGAGTTGCCAACACAGACTCAATTTATAACAGCAGATTATAACATGCTTTTTTGGGGGGGCTTTAAGAAAATCAACAGGAATAGCTTTTGCCTGCAGCTATTTCAGATCAGAGTTGTGCCTGATCTTCCTATTACCTCAATATCCACCTTCCATTAAACTACACACACTATAGATCAAATCATTAATTCATCTAGTAATTAGGGATTGAAACACTGTCTGATATGAATGTGTGTCTGGTATGTTGAACTGACATATGGTGGTAAAACGTTATTCATTTGAGATTCTCTGTTTGCATGTCATTTCAGTGAAATCGCTCTTCTTTGTGACACCAAATAAAGTATTTGGTAACATATTTGGGCATGACATTTAAAACATGCTAATCTGGATACGTTGATTGATTGGTTATTGGTCTGAAAATGCTAATATTAGCCATTGGTGGCAGTGGCTAAATCACAGTGTGGATTGTTGTCTTTCCTTCTCCATAGCTCTCAAGGTAAGGAAACAAATGTATACATGTGTACTTTTGCTGCACTATCGCTTTAGTGAATCCAACTTTTTAAAATTATATATGTATTTTTTTACAAACACTACCTAATGGCTAGAATCTCAAAAGGATCATGTTTACATCTTATCATATAATTACTTCGCCATCCAGTAATTCCAGATCAGAGGAGAAACGTTTAACCCAGACCGGCCACCAGAGGGAGCAGTGAGTTGCAGAGATCAACCATGATGTGGTGTGCATGTAAACAGGCGGGGTGTCGACTGGTGTAAGATAACAATGCTCTTCATACCTCATTCTGGTAATGGAAATGTCTGTAAGGAAACACCCGACGGTCATACACATGACAAGGCCATGTGCTGTTTTCAACTAGGTTCTCAATGCAGCACACTCAATTAACTTTAGCACAATCAGTACACCTAGTAGGCATTCCTGTTATGATAGGGTTGTGTACATTTTTTGAGTGGGATGAAGACGTTTTTATTTCAAAACTATTATAAACTCCTTCTGGTGATTTGCAGCGTACTGCGCTATGAGAGGTCCAGGGTTCAAATCCTAGACTAGCCCCCAAATAGTTTTTTGTTGTTGTTGTAGGAAAACAAATGGCTACATTGTGTTGTTATTGTGGTGTTGTACACTGTGTTCTGTGGGGAGTAGAGCTGAGACTGGCCCACCATCTCACGGGATTAACTACTGGCATTAAATCAGAGTTGCCTTGAGATTTTCATATTGCTTTTTCAATGTGAATAAAGGGCTTCACTCTCCAGCTGCTTTTCTATCGATCTATCTATACCCAAAACTCCCTAGAAATAGCATTTGACCTTGTGGGGACTAATAAAATGTCCCCAGGTGGTCAACAACAAAAAAAAACTGAAAATTGCCAAAAACAGTAGAATCAGCTCAGCTGCTTTTAATCTATCATTTGACTATTAGATGTTTAATGTTTCTTTTGAAAAAAATATTGGAAAAGGAATAGTTTTTCCATATTAAAACGAGAGTTCAGTGAAGGAGAAACTTGAAGAAATGTTGGGATCTAGTGGGTTGAAATCTTCCGAGAAGTGAACACCGAGTTGACAGTGGGACTTGTCAAGATGCTGTTATTCATATTCAAAATCTGATTTATTGAATTCTTCATGTAGTCTATTTTAAAAGGTACTCCATTTATAACATGGTTTTAAAATACAATATTGGTGCATAATTTCTACTTAAAATATTAAAGGGACGCAAAAGGCACTTATTTCGTGGAAAGACCCAGATGAGCAAATTAACACAACTGATTCTAGATCAGTGCTAACTATTTGCTAAGCCCCTTGTGTCTCTTATCTGAGTCAGCCATCTTAACTGCCTACAACAATCTCAGAATTCCCTCTCTCTCTCTTAATTGAACCATGTGCCAGTCTCTCCCTCTCTCGCCCACTATTTCCTCTTTCCATGAATTCCCTGGCTCCCAATGTGGCGCGGAAAAACAGCGATCTCCATGGAAACAGCCCAGCAACAGGCTGGCCCCTAACACCCAATCGGAGCGCTCGGTGGCTCTACCTCTCCTCCAATGGGAGCGGTGGGCCTGACGACAGCCGTGAATGTGAATGCTCAGAGGTGTGATCGTTCACTTCTTCGTTGGTACATCTAGCCGACTGAGCTGAGCTTTATTCGATGTTCCTCGCCTCAACATCGCTTGGAACGTATCGAATGACACTTGTCTGCTAAAGTGCTGCTCTTCATTGAATAAAGCCCTCTTCTGTGGGGACGATACCACAGTAGGAGAGAGAGAGAGGGGTTTCGAGGAGAGACGCTAGCTAGTTTTCCGAAGTCATGCCCACAAACCCACTTGCGACCTATATGCAACCACTTCACCAAACGATTCTTCCTGCTCCTCTCTCATCTACAAATCCGCTCTGCTGCTCATTTACGATGTGCTGTCATCCAGAATGATGTGCAAAAAGGTCATCTGGTACACACAGTTCCCCATTTCCCTCTGCTTCCATTTCATTCCATTTCCCAGCCTTAAGTAACACGTAAAGTTGTATCTAACATTTAGCCTACAGTAAAAGCATACAATCGTTGACAGACACCTCTTTGTCACCCTATGAAAAATGGATGTGAGGAGACTCTCGTAGTAGCTGTGTGTGTGTTTGAATGTGTGTGGGTTTCTGATGTGATGCCTGCTGCCAGCAACTTTGCCAAGCTTTGTATACCACCAGTGTGTTACTACTCCTGAATTCAGTGCTAGTAAACCCATTTCATGTGACGTGCAAGACAGGATGTGGTTGCCAGGCAACCTCCATCCCTCGCCCCATCCCCTACAAAATAGATGTGTATTTATAGAAGCGATGGCAAGGGAGAGGGAATTACGTGTTGATGCTAAAATTAAACGTTTTTTTTCCTGTTTTCTGAGTCACTCAGTTTGTTTCATTCACAGATGGACAGAGGAGAGTGAAACAGGAGAGGGGCAGAGGATAGTGAAACAGGAGAGGGGCAGAGGATAGTGAAACAGGAGAGGGGAGAGGAGAGTGAAACAGGAGATGGCCAGAGGATAGTGAAACAGGAGAGGGGAGAGGAGAGTGAAACAGGAGATGGCCAGAGGATAGTGAAACAGGAGAGGGGAGAGGAGAGTGAAACAGGAGATGGCCAGAGGATAGTGAAACAGGAGAGGAGAGTGAAACAGGAGATGGCCAGAGGATAGTGAAACAGGAGAGGGGCAGAGGATAGTGAAGCAGGAGAGGGGAGAGGAGAGTGAAGCAGGAGAGGGGCAGAGGAGAGTGAAACAGGAGATGGGCAGAGGATAGTGAAACAGGAGAGGGGAGAGGAGAGTGAAGCAGGAGATGGGGAGAGGAGAGAAACAGGAGAGGGGTGAGGAGAGGGAGAGGGGCAGAGGAGAGTGAAACAGGAGAGGGGAGAGGAGAGTGAAGCAGGAGATGGGGAGACGAGAGAAACAGGAGAGGGGTGAGGAGAGGGAGAGGGGCAGAGGAGAGTGAAACAGGAAAGGGGGGAGGAGAGTGAAGCAGGAGATGGGGAGAGGAGAGAGAAACAGGAGAGGGGTGAGGAGAGGGAGAGGGGCAGAGGAGAGTGAAACAGAAGAGGGGGAGAGGAGAGTGAAGTAGGAGAGGGGGTGAGGAGAGGGAGAGGGGCAGAGGAGAGTGAAACAGGAGAGGGGAGAGGAGAGTGAAGCAGGAGGTGGGGAGAGGAGAGTGAAACAGGAGAGGGGAGAGGAGAGTGAAGCAGGAGATGAGGAGAGTGAAACAGGAGATGGGGAGAGGTGTGTGAAACAGGAGAGGGGGTGAGGAGAGGGAGAGGGGCAGAGGAGAGTGAAACAGGAGAGGGGGAGAGGAGAGAAACATGAGAGGGGCAGAGGAGAGGAATGAAAGCGGAGAGGGGCAGAGGAGAGGAATGAAAGAGATCAGGACAGAAATCTGATCATAACGATGAACGTGTGAACATGACATTACTGCAGATTTCGCAAAGCAGCAGTACAGCACTAACTCCATTATTCTAAATAATTCATAAAAAGCATGGCAGAGGAGTTTTTCCTTTAAAGGTCCTGTCATATACCATGATTTGTGCCAGGTCTACTGCTTCCTGAACTCTAATATGAATTCTGTGAGGGGGGAACCATTTTAGATAGTGTTTTTTGTTGTTGTGTTCTTTCCAATTAGGTATTTTCTGGACAATATTTCTATCCATTTAGAGGACCCCTGTAGGCTCTAGAGCACCCCCAAAGGCAAAAGTTCAGTATTGCCTGTTTAAGGCGGTTTCCCAAAGGATGGGTGGTGGACGGTTATTTCTGGATCATGGCAGGAGATTGTTTGTCTAGAGATATTGGCTTTGTTGGTTCGGTGGGTGGCAGGAAAATTCCAGAACCTTTTGATTAGTCAGAACACAAAGTATTTTGGGTACCACAGTGTGACAAATATCACCGCAATATAAATAGACAGGGTCATCATCGTGGATGGAATGACAAACTCGCAACAGAGGAAGTCAAACCCTGTTTGTGGATGTACTTGGGGAAAAAAAGGGAGAAACATTACAGGGATGGCACATAAATGAGAGATAGATATGCTCAAGAAAGACACTCAAGTCTGAAAGACAGTAGACTCATATGGTAGACACAGTACAGTCTCTCATAAACGAGTCACACCCCATAGTAGGGAGACCTACTTCACACAGGAGACAGACAGACAGACAGACAGACAGACAGACAGACAGACAGACAGACAGACAGACAGACAGACAGACAGACAGACAGACAGACAGACAGACAGACACGCTATCAATACCCTGATAAGGACCGTACACAAGACAAATGTCCAGGTATTGTTTTCCCAAGTACAGCTAGTGTTCTTCCCCATTAGCTCAGGGAGCTATGGCTCATCTCAAGGTTTCGCCCAACAACACGCTGCTGCTCGCTCCAAAGGAGCGTCACGTTGACGGATGGGTGTGTCTTCCCGCGGAAGGTCGTCCCATGTCTTCACGAAACGCATCCCTGAGCGCATAAAATATTTTTTGGGGGAATAGGAGAGACAGCAGAGTGTGATTTTGATGTCCTTGTGAAAATACCAAGTTGTTTTTTTTGTGTTGCACAAAATCTGAAGAGTGCCTTGGTATTTTTTTTACTACTTTTTGATGTACCTTTTTTTATCATGTGATGTTAAATCGAGGTTCTAGTACATGATTTGATTTATTGAATTATTTGTTATTTCTGTGTCTTACATCTTTCAGATACCCAGCCCGTATGGGTTTATAAGACACTAGATATTCAAAATGTATATACGATTTTCAGTATAGTACAGTATAGCTCTACCTCTATTATGCAGTGAGTCGTCCGCTATCTCCCGCTGCCTCTATCACTGCCATTATGCAACTCTGTCATGGACTCAGACGAGGTTTTACAAAGAGCAGAAAAGAGGTGGGGAGGAGAGGAGGGGGAATGGAGAGAGGGGATGGAAAGAGTAAAGCCCTTTGAATTGAATTGAGGGAGGCAGGGAGAAACCATAGCCGTTAGCTATTTAACTTCCCAGCTGCATCCCATGTGTCCTTCAAATCAAATCAAATCAAATGTATTTATATAGCCCTTCTTACATCAGCTGATATCTCAAAGTGCTGTACAGAAACCCAGCCTAAAACCCCAAACAGCAAGCAATGTAGGTGTAGAAGCACGGTGGCTAGGAAAAACTCCCTAGAAAGGCCAGAACCTAGGAAGAAACCTAGAGAGGAACCAGGCTATGAGGGATGGCCAGTCCTCTTCTGGCTGTGACGGGTGGAGATTATAACAGAACATGGCCAAGATGTTCAAATGTTCATAGATGACCAACAGGGTCAAATAATAATAATCACAGCGGTTGTCGAGGGTGCAACAGGTCAGCACCTCAGGAGTAAATGTCAGTTGGCTTTTCGTAGCCGATCACATTGAGTATCTCTACCACTCCTGCTGTCTCTAGAGAGTTGAAAACAGCAGGTCTGGGACAGGTAGCACGTCCGGTGAACAGGTCAGGGTTCCATAGCCGCAGGCAGAACAGTTGAAACTGGAGCAGCAGCACGGCCAGGTTGACTGGGGACAGCAAGGAGTCAGGTAGTCCTGAGGCACGGTCCTAGGGCTCAGGTGCTCCGAGAGAGAGAGAAAAGAGCGAAAAAGAGAGAATTAGAGAGAGCATTCTTAAATTCACACAGGACACTGGATAATACAGGAGAAATACTCCAGATATAACAGACTGACCCTAGCCCCCCGACACATAAACTACTGCAGCATAAATACTGGAGGCTGAGACAGGAGGGGTCGGGAGACATTGTGGCCCCATCCGACGATACCCCCAGACAGGGCCAAACAGGCAGGATATAACCCCACCCACTTTGCTAAAGCACAGCCCCCATACCACTAGAGGGATATCTTCAACCACCAACTTACCAGCCTGAGACAAAGCCGAGTATAGCCCAGAAAGATCTCCGCCACGGCACAACCCAAGGGGGGGCGCCAACCCAGACAGGAAGATCACATCAGTGACTCAAATCAATCAATCAAATTTATTTTTATATAGCCCTTCGTACATCAGCTGATATCTCAAAGTGCTGTACAGAAACCCAGCCTAAAACCCCAAACAGCAAGCAAAGCATGTGAAAGAAGCACAGTGGCTAGGAAAAACTCCCTAGGAAAAACTCCCTAGAAAGGCCAAAAACCTAGGAAGAAACCTAGAGAGGAACCAGGCTATGAGGGGTGGCCAGTCCTCTTCTGGCTGTGCAGGGTGGATATTATAACAGAACATGGTCAAGATGTTAAGATGTTCATAAATGACCAGCATGGTCAAATAATAATAATCATAGTAGTTGTCGAGGGTGCAACAAGCACGTCCGGTGAACAGGTCAGGGTTCCATAGCCGCAGGCAGAACAGTTGAAACTGTAGCAGCAGCACGGCCAGGTGGACTGGGGACAGCAAGGAGTCATCATACCAGGTAGTCCTGAGGCATGGTCCTAGGGCTCAGGTCCTCCGAGAGAAAGACAGAAAGAGAGAAGAGAGAATTAGAGAGAGCATATTTAAATTCACACAGGACACCGGATAAGACAAGAGAAATACTCCAGATGTAACAGACTGACCCTAGCCCCCCCGACACAAACTACTGCAGCATAAATACTGGAGGCTGAGACAGGAGGGATCAGAAGACACTGTGGCCCCATCCGACTCAACCCACTCAAGTGATGCACCCCGCCTAGGGACAGCATGGAGGAGCACCAGTTAGCCAGTGACTCAGCCCCCGTAATAGGGTTAGAGGCAGAGAATCCCAGTGGAGAGAGGGGAACCGGCCAGGCAGAGACAGCAAGGGCGGTTCGTTGCTCCAGTGCCTTTCCGTTCACCTTCACACTCCTGGGCCAGACTACACTCAGTCATAGGACCTACTGAAGAGATGAGTCTTCAATAAAGACTTAAAGGTTGAGACCGAGTCTGCGTCTCTCACATGGGAAGCCTCCAGCTGTTTGCTTAGAAATTCTAGGGACAATAAGGAGGCCTGCGTCTTGTGACCGTAGCGTACGTGTAGGTATGTACGGCAGGACCAAATCGGAAAGATAGGTAGGAGCAAGCCCATGTAATGCTTTGTGGGTTAGCAGTAAAATCTTGAAATCAGCCCTTGCCTTAACAGGAAGCCAGTGTAGACAGGCTAGCACTGGACTAATATGATCAAATTGTTTGGTTCTAGTCAGGATTCTAGCAGCCGTGTTTAGCACTAACTGAAGTTTATTTAGTGCTTTATCCTGGTAGCCGGAAAGTAGAGCATTGCAGTAGTCTAACCAACAAAAGCATGGATTCATTTTTCTGCATCATTTTTGGACAGAAAGTTTCTGATTTTTGCAATGTTATGTAGATGGAAAAAAGCTGTCCTTGAAACAGTCTTGATATGTTCGTCAAAAGAGAGATCAGGGTCCAGAGTAACGCCGAGGTCCTTCACAGTTTTATTTGAGACGACTGTACAACCATCAAGATTAATTGTCAGATTTAACAGAAGATCTCTTTGTTTTTTGGGACCTAGAACAAGCATCTCTGTTTTGTCCGAGTTTAAAAGTAGAACATTTGCAGCCATCCACTTCCTTATGTCTGAAACACAGGCTTCCAGCAAGGGCAATTTTGGGGCTTCACCATGTTTCATCGAAATGTACAGCTGTGTCATCCACATAGCATTGAAAGTTAACATTGTGTTTTCGAATGACATCACCAAGAGTTAAAATATATAGTGAAAACAATAGTGGTCCCAAAACGGAACCTTGAGGAACACTGAAATTTACAGTTGATTTGTCAGAGGACAAACCATCCACAGAGACAAACTGATACCTTTCCGACAGATAAGATCTAAACCAGGCCAGAACTTGTCCATGTAGACCAATTTTGGTTTCTAATCTATCCAAAAGAATGTGGTGATCGATGGTATCAAAAGCAGCACTAAGGTCTAGGAGCACAAGGACAGATGCAGAGCCTCGGTCTGACGCCATTAAAAGGTCATTTACCACCTTCACAAGTGCAGTCTCAGTGCTATGTTGGGGTCTAAAATCAGACTGAAGCGTTTCGTATACATTGTTTGTATTCAGGAAGTCAGTGAGTTGCTGCACAACAGCTTTTTCTAACATTTTTGAGAGGAATGGAAGATTCGATATAGGCTGATAGTTTTTATATTTTCTGGGTCAAGGTTTTGCTTTTTCAAGAGAGGCTTTATTACTGCCACTTTTAGTGAGTTTGGTACACATCCGGTGGATAGAGAGCCATTTATTATGTTCAACATGGGAGGGCCAAGCACAGGAAGCAGTTCTTTCTGTAGTTTAGTTGGAATAGGGTCCAGTATGGAGCTTGAAGGTTTAGAGGCCATGATTATTTTCATCATTGTGTCAAGAGATATAGTACTAAAACACTTGAGTGTCTACATTGATCCTAGGTCCTGGCAGAGTTGTGCAGACTCAGGACAACTGAGCTTTGGAGGAATACGCAGATTTAAAGAGGAGTCCGTAATTTGCTTTCTAATGATCATGATCTTTTCCTCAAAGAAGTTAATGAATTTATCACTGCTGAAGTGAAAGCCATCCTCTCTTGGGGAATGATGCTTTTTAGTTAGCTTTGCGACAGTATCAAATAGTAATTTTGGATTGTTCTTATTTTCCTCAATTAAGTTGGAAAAATAGGATGATCGAGCAGCAGTGAGGGCTCTTCGATACTGCACGGTACTGTCTTTCCAAGCTAGTCGGAAGACTTCCAGTGTGGTGTGGCGCCATTTCCATTCCAATTTTCTGGAAGCTTGCTTCAGAGCTCGGGTATTTTCTGTATACCATGGAGCTAGTTTATTATGACAAATGTTTTTTGTTTTTAGGGGTGTGTGTGTAACGCCCTGGCCATAGAGAGGGGTTTTTTGTTCTTTATTTTGGTTAGGCCAGGGTGTTACACTGGGTGGGCGTTCTATGTTCCTTTCTCTATGTTTTTGTATTTCTTTGTTTTGGGCCGTGTGTGGCTCCCAATCAGGCACAGCTGAAGCTCGTTGTTGCTGATTGGGAGTCACACATAAGGAGCATGTTTTTCTTTTGGGTTTTGTGGGCAATTGTTTCTGTTTTGAGTATTTTCCTAACAGGAATGTTTGCTGTCGTTTTTGTTGATTTTTGTAGTGTTCTCTTGTTTTTTGAATTAAAATTCTAATGATGAACACATCCTCTGCTGCACCTTGGTCTAATTCTGACAACGGCCGTTACAGTGTGACTGCATCTAGGGTATTGCGCAAGGTTAAATTGAGTTCCTCAGTTAGGTGGTTAACTGATTTTTGTACTCTGACATCCTTGGGTAGGTGGAGGGAGTCTGGAAGGGAATCTAGGAATCTTTGGGTTGTCCGAGAATTTATAGCACGACTTTTGATGATCCTTGGTCTGAGCAAATTATTTGTTGTGATTGCAAATGTAATAAAATGGTGGTCAGATAGTCCAGGATAATGAGGAAAAACATTAAGATCCACAACATTTATTCCACGGGACAAAACTAGGTCCAGAGTATGACTGTGGCGGTGAGTAGGTCCGGAGACATGTTGGACAAAACCCACTTTTTTGTTTTCTTTTTTTTCACCTTTATTTAACCAGGTAGGCTAGTTGAGAAGTTCTCATTTACAACTGCGACAGGCCAAGATAAAGCAAAGCAGTGTGACACAGACAACAACACAGAGTCACACGTGGAGTAAACAATAAACAAGCCAATAACACAATAAACAAGTCAATGACACAGTCAAAAAAAGAAAGTCTATATACAGTGTGTGCAAAAGGCATGAGGAGGTAGGCAATAAATAGGCCATAGGAGCGAATAATTACAATTTAGCAGATTAACACTGGAGTGATGAATGAGCATATGATGATGTGCAAGTAGAAATACTGGTGTGCAAAGGAGCAGAAAAGTAAATAAAATAAAAACAGTATGGGGATGAGGTAGGTAGATTGGGTGGGCAATTTACAGATGGACTATGTACAGCTGCAGCGATCGGTTAGCAGCTCAGGTAGCTGATGTTTAAAGTTGGTTAGGGAAATAAAAGTCTCCAATTTCAGCGATTTTTGCAATTCGTTCCAGTCACTGGCAGCAGAGAACTGGAAGGAAAGGCGGCCAAATGAGGTGTTGGCTTTGGGGATGATCAGTGAGATATACTTGCTGGAACGTGTGCTACGGGTGGGTGTTGTTATCGTGACCAGTGAACTGAGATAAGGCGGAGCTTTACCTAGCATAGACTTATAGATGACCTGGAGCCAGTGGGTCTGGCGACAAATATGTAGCGAGGGCCAGCCGACTAGAGCATACAGGTCACGGTAGTGGGTGGTATAAGGTGATTTGGTAACAAAACGGATGGCACTGTGATAGACTGCATCCAGTTTGCTGAGTAGAGTAATGGAAGCTATTTTGTAGATGACATCGCCAAAGTCAAGGATCGGTAGGATAGTCAGTTTTACGAGGGTAAGTTTGGCGGCGTGAGTGAAGGAGGCTTTGTTGTGAAATAGAAAACCGATTCTAGATTTGATTTTGGATTGGAGATGTTTAATATGAGTCTGGAAGGAGAGTTTACAGTCTAACCAGACACCTAGGTATTTATAGTTGTCCACATACTCTAGGTCGGAACCGTCTAGGGTGGGGATGCTAGTCGGGCGGGCAGGTGCGGGCAGCGAACGGTTGAAAAGCATGTTGAAAAGCCTGCTCGCAGAAGTGTTTTAGGGAGCATTTGACAGTGATGAGGGGTGGTCGTTTGACCGCAGACCTATAGCGGATACAGGGAATGAGGCAGTGATTGCTAAGATCCTGATTGAGAACAGCGGAAGTGTATTTGGAGGGCAAGTTGGTCAGGATAATGTCTATGAGGGTGCCCATGTTTACAGATTTAGGGTTGTACCTGGTGGGTTCCTTGATGATTTGTGTGAGATTGAGGGCATCTAGCTTAGATTGTAGGACTGCCGGGGTGTTAAGCATATCCCAGTTTAGGTCACCTAACAGAACGATCTCTGAGGCTACATGGGGGGCGATCAATTCACAAATGGTGTCCAGGGCACAGCTGAGAGTGGAGGGGGGTCGATAGCAGGCGGCAACAGTGAGAGACTTATTTTTGGAGAGATTAATTTTTTTAATTAGAAGTTCGAACTGTTTGGGTATAGACCTGAAAAGTATGACAGAACTTTGCAGGCTATCTCTGCAGTAGATTACAACTCCTCCCCCTTTGGCAGTTCTATCTTGACGGAAAAAGTTGTAGTTGGGTATGGAAATCTCAGAATTTTTGGTGGCCTTCCTAAGCCAGGATTCAGACACGGCAAGGACATCAGGGTTGGTAGAGTGTGCTAAAGCAGTGAGTAAAACAAACTTAGGGAGGAGGCTTCTGATGTTGACATGCATGAAACCAAGGCTTTTTCGATCACAGAAGTCAACAAATGAGGGTGCCTGGGGACACGCAGGGCCTGGGTTTACCTCCACATCACCCGAGGAACAGAAGGATGAGGGTACGGCTAAAGGGTATCAAAACTGGTTGCCTAGAGCGATGATGGCTCCGAAAGCTTTTTGGAGTGGGTCTGTGGACTTTTCCATGTGAATATTAAAGTCACCAAAAATTTGAATATTATATGCCATGACTACAAGGTCCGATAGGAATTCAGGGAACTCAGTGAGGAACGCTGTATATGGCCCAGGAGGCCTGTAAACAGTAGCTATAAAAAGTGAATGACTAGGCTGCGTAGATTTCATGACTAGAAGCTCAAAAGACGAAAACGAAATTTCTTTTTTGTAAATTGAAATTTGCTATCATAAATGTTAGCAACACCTCCGCCTTTGCGGGATGCGTGGGGGATATGGTCACTAGTGTAACCAGGAGGTGAGGCCTCATTTAACACAGTAAATTCATCAGGCTTAAGCCACGTTTCAGTCAGGCCAATCACATCAAGATTATGATCAGGATCTAACATTAAGTAGCCCTATTTTGAGATGTGAAGTATCACAATCTCTTTCAATAATGGCAGGAATGGAGGTCTTTATTCCAGTGAGATTGCTAAGGCGAACCACGCCATGTTTAGTTTTGCCCAACCTAGGTCAAGGCACAGCCACAGTCTCAATGGGATAGCTGAGCTGACTACACTGACTGTGCTAGTGGCAGACTCCACTAAGCTGGCAGGCTGGCTAACAGCCTGCTGCCTGGCCTGCACCCTATCTCATTGTGGAGCAAGGGGAGTTAGAGCCCTGTCTATGTTCGTAGATAAGATGAGAGCACCCCTCCAGCTAGGATTCCTATCTACATTTCTCTCTCTCTCCTCTCTCTCTCTCTTTCTTACTCCATCATTCATCACTGGCTCCCTAGTCTCTCTCATTCCTTTCTCCTCTCCATCAAGGTAGTTGGCAAGGAGGACCCTCATCACAGGAGACCCTCTGGGATTGACTGACGCTGCAGACTGGGCCTTAAAGAGACAGTGATGCTCTTTTATTGGGTGGCGACTAAAACAATGGACTGGCAGACTGTGGAATTGTGTTGGGTTTTTCTTTATAAAGGATTGATCTAAAATCGTACATTTGAAAATGTTCATAAATATGAGGTTAGAAAGCATTCTAGAGCTAATATGAATGTAGTTATATTCTGATTGGCACTCTAATTTACACACACAGAGCAGACAAGGTCAGACAGGCTTCCTACTCTTGGGAGCTTTGATTCCTATACAATTGAGAGCTATTGATTTATTATATTCATAATAGAGTTAGCATTTATTAATAGCTACTGTGACCCTTTAACATTGCCTGGCTACCCAGACTCCTTGCTCTGGCCAAACTCTATGCCATGCCCACAGACATTCGTTTCTTCTCCGTAAAGAGTCTGGATCTGAGTATCTCCTCGTCTGATTGGTCCAGAAACCGATGGGTTGAGCCAGAGCCAGAACACACGTGGGGAGCGGCGGTTTGAAAATGTGTCATTGGCTTTGATTCTCTGATTTGTTAGAGACAATCCAATCGCTGACGACTTTGTTTTGTACAACGCCACCCGTGGCAGTCTCTAGTTTTAACCAGAGATCATAGAAACACGCCGTTTTCACATATGTAAACACTGGTATGGTGCAGGAGATAATGAATATGAGGTTGAAAAGTGTCAGAGTTGCCCTTGTTTTTTTTTACCATTATGATTACATTGTGCTACCAGTAGGAGTCGTAACACCAATGATGATAATACCAATGAGACATTTTAGAGTCGGAATTGAGAGAGTCAGAATTGAATGCTAGAATGTCAGAATATTATACCAGACAGCTGACACAACTAGCCAGAGAGATGACAAGATACAACTTGAGCACTGTTGGAGTCTGGGAAATCACAACCACCACAGCTTAAACCTTCCTTTACTCTCGAAACCCAAATGAAGAAGACCCACACACACATGGGGTTGGACTCATTGAGTGGGAGCCAATACCTGCAAGAATCATTAAAGCCAGATTTACATCTAAAGGGTGGAACTTTACAATCCTATAGTGCTATGCTCCAACCAATTCAGCTGACTTCGAAGAGAAAGGGGCCTTCTATCAACGGCTACGGGCAGTTATTCAAAAAGTACCCAAAAAGAGACGTCCAAATTGCACTGGGGACATGAATGGCAAGATCGGAAAGGACAGCGACAACTGGAGAGGCACAATGGGGAGAGAGTGTCTAGGACAGGTGAACGAGAATGGTCTTCTGTAGGATCATTTTGGATAGGATGCAGGACGCGCTCGACAAGAGACTCTGAAAGGAGCAAGCTGGTTTTAGGAAGGACTAGTTGTGTACAGACCACATTGCAACACTCAGGATAATCGTCGAACAAGTGCATTCAATGGCAGACGCCATTACACATTAACTTTGTAAACTTTGAAAACGCTTTCAATAATCTAGAGATATAAATAGTCTATGGAAACTGCTATGGCACTATGGCGTCCCTCAGAAATATGTGAATCTGATCAGGAGTATGTATGAAGGGTTCACTGGCCAGGTCATTTCCAACAGAAAACATTCAGACAGACAAAACTGGAGTACGCCAAAGCTGCTTACTATCCCCTTTTTCTAATATCCATCGACTGGACCATGAAGGGAACCACAGACCACCAAAAAACTGGGATTCAGTGGAGCCCATTCACTCAACTGGAGAATCTGGATTTTGCAGGAAAACAGCATACAACTTGGCCTCAAAATAAATGTGGGGAAGACCAAGATACTGACAAACACCAAGTCTCCTGAAGAACTCACTAAACAGTGCATTCGAAAAGTATTCAGACCAGTAAAGGGGTCATTTGTTATTGTAGTTTGGTCAGGACGTGGCAGGGGGGTAATTGTATTATGCGGTTCGGGGTGTGTGTTTATGTAGAGGGGTATTTGGTTAGTGTTCCGGGGTTTTTGGGTTATGTTCTATGTGTCGTATTCTAGGTTCTATCTATGTTGTGTATTTCTTTGTGTTGGCCTGGTATGGCTCTCAATCAGGAACAGCTGTACATCGTTGTTGCTGATTGAGAGTCATACTTTGGTAGCTTGTTTTCACCTGTCCCTTTGTGGGAAGATGTTTGTGCATTGCTGTGTGTAGCCTGCATTACTGTAAGTTCGTGCATTTTCTTGTTTTGTGTTTTCAGTGTTCTAAATTAAAAGTTAAAATGAGCCCTCAACCCGCTGCGCCTTGGTCCCTTTCATACGACGACCGTTACAGAACTTCCCACCTCCAATGGACCAAGCAGCGGGATAAGGAGCAACAGAGGAATGATGTGGACTATCGGGAAACTTGGACATGGGAGGAGATCCTGGATGGGGCTGGACCATGGCACCAGGCTGGGGAATATCGTCGCCCACCGGAGGAGATAGAGGCAGCCAAGGCGGAGCGGCGCCGGTATGAGGCGCTATACACACGGTTGGCATTTAAGCCTGAGAGGCAGCCCCAATAATTTTTTTGGTGGGGGCACACGGACAGATCGGCGGAGCCGAGGATGGAACCAGAGCCAGTTGGGGTAAAATTGGAGGTGAGCGAAGCAGAGACTGTAAAGGAGTTGATGGGAAAATTGGAGGAGAAAACTATGAGAGAGCTACAGTGTTGGTGTTTTAGGCACGACAATCGCCCTACAGAGCGTGTCCTAAAATTGATGTCACCTGAGTCAGCTCTACTTGTCCTGAGGTGCGTGCTAGCCGTCTGGTGAAGACAGTACCAGGCCCACGCACCAGGCCTCCAGTGCGTCAGCCCAGTCCAGCTCGTCCTACTCCTGCTCCTCGCACTAGCCCTGAGGTGCGTGTTTCCAGTCTGGCACATCCAGTACCAGCCCCACGCACCAGACCTCCAGTGCGTCAGCCCAGTCCAACTCGTCCTGTTCCTGCTCCCCGCACTAGCCTTGGGGTGCGTGTATCCAGTCTGGCATCTCCAGTACCAGCCCCACGCACCAGGCCTCCAGTGCGTCAGCCCAGTCCAACTCGTCCTGCTCCCCGCACTAGCCTTGGGGTGCGTGTATCCAGTCTGGCATCTCCAGTACCAGCCCCACGCACCAGGCCTCCAGTGCGTCAGCCTAGTATAACTCGTCCTGTTCCTGCTCCCCGCACTAGCCTTGGGGTGCGTGTCTCCAGTCTGGTACCTCCACTACCAGCCCCACACATCAGGCTTTCAGTGCGCATCCCCATCCAGAGCTTCCGACGACAGTACCCCGTCCAGAGCTTCCGACGACAGTACCCCGTCCAGAGCTTCCGACGACAGTACCCCGTCCAGAGCTTCCGACGACAGTACCCCGTCCAGAGCTTCCGACGACAGTACCCCGTCCAGAGCTTCCGACAACAGTACCCGTCCAGAGTGTCCGACGACAGTGCCCCGTCTAGAGATGGCCCACAGTCCGGAATTAAGAGAGACGGCCCACAGTCTGGAACCAAGTGAGAGGGCCTACAGTCCGGAACCGAGTGAGTCGCCCTACAGTCCGGAATCGGCGCAGCCAGAGTCGCCCTACAGTCCAGAGCTCCCAGAGTCGCCCTACAGTCCGGAGCTCCCAGAATCGTCCGTCTGCCCAAGGTCTACAGCGAAGTGCTTCAGCCCGAGGTCTACAGCGATGCGCTTCAGCCAGAGGCATTTAGCGGGGGTGGACAGGGTAGGTGGGGGACTAAGGCCAGAGCCTGAGCCACCTCCACAGTAGGAGGATTGGAGAGGGGGGGGTGTAGCACGGGAACCGTCGGTGACGGAAGCCACCCACCCTACCTTCCCTCCCTTTAGTTTGGGGGGTTTATTTTTGTGTTTATTTATTATTATTAAATGTTTTTTTGGGGGGGGGTACTGTCACGTTCTGACCAGTAAAGGGATCATTTGTTATTGTAGTTTGGTCAGGACGTGGCAGGGGAGTATTTGTTTTATGTGGTTCGGGGTGTGTGTTTATGTAGAGGAGTATTTGGTTAGAGTTTTCTGTGGTTTTTGGGTTATGTTCTATGTGTCGTATTCTAGGTTTTATCTATGTTGTGTATTTCTTTGTGTTGGCCTGGTATGGCTCTCAATCAGGAACAGCTGTACATCGTTGTTGCTGATTGAGAGTCATACTTAGGTAGCCTGTTTTCACCTGTCCCTTTGTGGGAAGATGTTTGTGCATTGCTGTGTGTAGCCTGCATTACTCTGCGTTCGTGCGTTTTCTTGTTTTGTGTTTTCAGTGTTCTAAATTAAAAGTTAAAATGAGCACTCAACCCGCTGCGCCTTGGTCCCTTTCATACGGCGACCGTTACACCTTGACTTTTTCCACATTTTATTACGTTGCAGCCTTATTCTAAAATTGATTAAATAAAACAATTTCCTCACCAATCTACACACAATAAACCTTAATGACAAAGCAAAAACAGTTAGTTTTTTTTCAAGGCTGTAATCGCTGTCAATGGTGCTTCAACAAAGTACTGAGTAAAGGGTCTGAACACTTGTGTAAAATTTACATTTCAGTTCTTTATTTCTAATACATTTGCAAAAATTTATAAAAACCCGTTTTTTTGTTTTGTCATTAGGGGGTATTGTGTGTAGATTGATGAGGGGGAAAAAACGATTTTAATCCATTTTAGAATAAGGCTGTAACGTTACAAAATGTGGAAAAAGTCAAGGGGTCTGAATACTTTACGAATGCATTGTAGATGGGGGAAACTGTTGAAAACGTGCCTGACTTTGTTTATCTTGGAAGCAACATCAGCACTGACGAGGCACTGACAAGGATGTAGAGCTACAGTACACATCATCAACGCTTAACATGCCTTCAGGACACTCCGCCCCATGTGGATCTCATCACAGATCTCCATAAGCACCAAGAACCACATCTGCAACACAAACCACATCTGCAACACAAACGCCATAGAGAAGAACAGCTTCTCTATGGCTGGTAAAACATGGAAAACCACACAATCCCTTATCAATAAGCTAGTCTTCATCGAAAACTCCCCGCAATACATTCGGAGGATATGGTGGCTAAACAAAATATACAACCACAACCTGTAGAAGAAAAAAATTCAACAGGAGGCCATCAGTAATGTAATCAGGAGAAGGAAATGGACTGGACATACACATCAAACATAACACGACTACAACCCATACGGAAAAAGAAAGCAGGGAAGGCCAAAAACCAACTGGAGATCTTCCACTCTTCAAGAACTGAGTAAAGTAGGGATCTCCTGGCTAGAGGCAAAAAGCCCTTGCTCAGAAAAGAGTGAGGATGGGGGCCATGGTGGGGGCCCTATGCTCCCAACGGTGCCAAGAGGTTTATGTCAAGTAAGTCAGGCGATCCAATCCGTCAGCTGGCATGGAGTCAACCCGGCATTGCACTCAGTCCCAGAGACCTGATTGGCTCGTGCAACGGGTGTGGGGAGCGGGCTCACGTGGTGCACACACACACACACACACACACACACACACACACACACACACACACACACACACACACACACACACACACACACACACACACACACACACACACACACACACACACACACACACACACGTTCATGTGAGTTATTGAACTAATACAGAAACTTTTCCCAAAAGTGATTCACAGTACTTCTCATGCTCCGCCGGAACCAGTGTGTCATGGCTAGATGGCTGGTTGGATGCGGGCGAGCGAGAGCAAGTCAACCTGAAGAAAGTGGAAGAGCGAAGGTGGAGAGGAGAATAGAGTGTGATGGGGAAATAGAGTAGCAATGAGAGATTGAGAGTTTAGGGAGGGTGATGGAGAGAGAGAGATGTGGAGAAGGAGAGAGTAGAGAGAGAGAGAGATTATTGGTGAAAGAGGGGGAAAGAAAGAGAGAATGGAATCACACCATATTGTGGTCACCACGGCTAGCAGTTTGATCCATTATGTATGAGACCTCCCTATTGGCAGTGATGGGCCACTCCAGTATGGATTGCGTGACCTCTTTAAAGGCACAGTGAAACACTATCCCTTCCCTCCCCCCACACACAAAGCTACAAACAAAGTACTACTACAGGGGTTGGGTTAAATGTGGAAGACACATTTGAATGCGTTCAGTTGTGCAACTGACTAGGTATCCCCTTTCCTTTCCCTTTCCCTAAAAGCAATATAATATACTTAATATATAGTACATGTACTGCTTAATATATTAGCCCCAGGGACTGGTTTCTACGTATCTTATGACAAAGCAAGGAAAGAATGCAGTGTTGTTAAATGCAGAAGTCTGGCACCCTAGTGGCTGAATTAGATGACATCATTGAGATAGAACGTCGATGATGTCATATTTTGATCTAGAGCTCAAAGACTGAGGTTATGAATGATATCCGTTTTTAGGTATCCTCTGTCATTTGCGTAGAAAGATTCCTGCTAATTGTGTGCTCCCCAAAATGCCATAGTATCAACGTCTGATAGTCATTTTAGGGGTATATGTGGCCGTATAAAATGATTAGTGCTGAACACACAGCAGCAGGAAGAGAGAGGGGGTTCAAAGGAGGGGAGGGGGTGGGGAGACAGAAAAACAGCTGGGAGGCAGATTAAGCACACAATAACAGAGAGGGGGGTGGAGAGAGAGATAGCTGTAGCAGCAGCAGTAGTACTATAAATATTAATAGTAGTAGTAATAGTAGTAGTAATGGTGTTGATCTTAACAGTAGTAGTATGGCCCTGGTAGTGTTGAAGTGCTCAGTAACAGTAGTAGCAGTAGTTGCTGTGCTAAGCTGTGGCACTCGTCTCCAAAACCTAGCCTCATTCCACCGCACTGTCGGTCTAATGTGACATCACAGCAATTACGCAATAGCTGTTAGTGATCTTGTGAGAAAGACACTGCACAGGTCAAGAGGTGTTCTCGTCTGATAAAGGATGGATAGACTGGCCTGGTCAGTGCATATCTATCTTCTTCCTCGTCCTCTGTCTGATCCTCCCATACTCATCAGCCACCCTTAAGAGTACCATAAGGAGCCCTTGTTCTCACATCTCAAGGAGCTTATGCAACAGCACAGCATGTGTCTGTGTGTGTGTGGTGTGTGTGTGTGTGTTCTCCCCTGCTCTGTGGACCAACGATAATGTTATTCAGAGGATCCATGACATCTCCCTTAACCCTAACCTTAACCTTTAACCTTACCCTAACCGTAACCACAAACCCTAATTGTAACCCTAACTGTAATTATAACCCTAAGCCCCTAAGCCTAAAATAGCCTTTTCCTTGTGGGGACCGGCGAAATGTCCTCCTGATCCCCACAAGTAGAGTAAAACCAAACACACACACCTGATCCTCAGTCAGACTCCTGCCATTGACTGCAAAAATAAATGCATTTCCTGTTTTCCAAATCCCACGCTACTCTCTTCTCCTCCCTCACTCCTATCACCTTCTGTCACAGTTCTCACACTCAGTCCACTCCTCCCCTTCTCATCGTTGCCTCTTTTCATTTTTCTCCCTAGCTCTCTGTTCTCAGTCATCCTTAATGTTGCTTTCATGCTCCGTTCACAGTCTCCCTTCTCCATGTACACCTTGGCCCATCTGCTGTTGCTAGCCCTAATTCTGACTTGTGCTCTGATATCTGTTTCACCGATTTTTGCTCTCGTAAAAGCCTGGGTTTTCTGCACGTTAACACCAGAAGCTTATTACCTAAAATTGATCAATTGAAAGTGTGGGTTCACAGCTCCAATCCAGATGTGTTGGTCATAACTGAGACGTGGTTAAGAAGGTGTTTTGAACACTGATGTTAACCTTTCTGGTTAGAACCGTTTTCGGCAAGACAGATCTTCCAAAGGTGGTGGTCAGTTGTCTCCACCAAGTCTGTCTCCAAACAATTTGATTTGCTGGTTTTAAACATTCAACTTTCAAATAGCTCTTTGTTGACTGTTGCTCTGTGTTATTGTCCACCATCAGCACCGGCCTGTACCCTACCTGCCCTAAGCTCTCTCCTGGCCCCTTACACTAAGTCTAAATTTGTCCTGCTAGGTGACCTAAACTGGGACATACTTAAACCACCTGACCAAGTCCTAAAGCAATGGGAGTCCATAAATCTTTCTCCAATTTTTTACCAATCCCACAAGGTATGACTCTAAACACCCAGAAAAGGCTACTCTCCTTGATGTTATCGTCACAAATAATCCTGATAGGTGTCAGTCTGGTGTTTTCTGTAATGACCTTAGTGATCACTGTTTTACAGCCTGTGTTCGTAATGTCTGCTCAGTGAAACGACCTGTCCTGGTGTGTCATAGACGCTTGCTAAAAAACTTGAATGTGCAAGCCTTCGTTCATGACCTGGCATCTGTAAATTGGTAGAGATCCCCTCTGTCAAATATGCTTGGACCTTCTTTTTCTATATTTTCAGTGGTATTGTTAACAAACACGCCCCCGTATAGAAAAAACAGGTTCAGCCCCTGGTTCGACCGTGATCTGGCAGAATTACTCCACCTCAAGAATTCCATTTGGCGAAAGGCTCGGCACACGCATACTCAAGCTGTGACTGGCTCTTGTTCAGGCAAATGAGAAATAAGTGCACTCAGGCTATCCGGAAGGCTAAAGTTAGTTACTTTAAGGAGCAGTTCTCTCTATGGGTCTAACCCCAAGAAGTTATGGAAAACGGTTAAAGACCTAGAGAATAAACCCTCCTCCTCACAGCTGCCCATGTCCCTTAATGTTGATGATGTGGTTGTTACTGACAAGAAGCATATGGCTAAGCTCTTTAATCACCACTTAATTAAGTCAGGATTCCTATTTGACTCAACGATGCCTCATTGCCCGTCCGACATTTCCTCGTCTCCCACCCCTTCTAATGCGACTAGCCCCGATGCTCCGCCCTCTTTTTCTCCTGCCCCACTACAAAGATTCTCCCTGAGTCTGAGGTGCTAAAGGAGCTCCTTAAACTTGACCCCAAAAAAACATCTGGGTCAGATTTAGATTTTAGTCATTTAGCAGACGCTCTTATCCAGAGCGACTTGCAGTAGTGAATGCATACATTTCATACATTTTTTCTTCATACTGGTCCCGCGTGGGAATCAAACCCACAACCTTGGCATTGCAAACACCATGCTCTACCAACTGAGCCACACGGGACCAGATGGTTTAGATCCTGTCTACTTTAAGGTTGCAGCCCCTATCATCGCCAAGCCTCTCTGACCTTTTTAACATCTCTCCTTTCTGGTGAGATTCCCATTACTTGGAAAGCAGCCATGGTGCGTCCTTTATTTAAAGGGGAGAAGCTAATCCTAACTGTTATAGGCCTATTTCTATTTTGCCCTGTTTATCAAAAGTGTTGGAAAAACTCAATAATCAACTCTTTCTGGTATGCAATCTGGTTTCCGCTCAGGTTATGGATGTGTCACTGCAACCTTAAAAGTCCTAAATTATGTCACCATTGCCCTTGATTCTAAGCACTGTTGTGCTGCTCTTTTTATTGACTTGGCCAAAGCTTTTGATAAGGTAGACCATTCCATTCTTGTGGGCCGGTTAAGGAGTATTGGTGTCTCTGAGGGGTCTTTGGCCTGGTTTGATAACTACCTCTCTCAAAGAGTGCAGTGTATAAAGTCAGAACATCTGCTGTCTCAGCCACTGCCTGTTTCAAAGGGAGTACCCCAAGGCTCGATCCTAGGCCCCACGCTCTTCTCACTTTACTTCAACAACATAGCTCAGGCAGCAGGAAGCTCTCTCATCCATTTATATGCAGATTATAGTCTTATCCTCAGTTGGCCCCTCACAGATTTTGTGATAAAAACTCTGCAACAAAGCTTTCTTAGTAAGCTTTCTCTGCCCTTAACCTTGTTCTGAACACCTCCAAAACAAAGGTCATGTAGTTTGGTAAGAAGAATGCCCCTCTCCCCACCGGTGTGATTGCTACCACTGAGGGTTTAGAGATTGAGGTAGTCACCTCATACAAGTACTTGGGAGTATGGCTACACGGTACACTGTCCTTCTCTCAGCATATATCAAAGCTGTAGGCTAAGGTTAAATCTAGGCTTGGTTTCCTCTATCATAAACGCTCCTCTTTCACCCCAGCTGCCAAACTAACCCTGATTCAGATGACCATCCTACCCATGCTAGATTACGGAGACGTAATCTCGAGCGGCTAGATGTTCTTTACCATTCGGCCATCAGATTTGCCACCAATGCTCCTTATAGGACACTTCACTGCACTCTATACTCCTCTGTAAACTGGTCATCTCTGTATACCCGTCACAAGACCCACTGGTTGATGGTTATTTATAAAACCCTCTTAGGCCTATCTCCCACCCTATCTGAGATACCTACTGCAGCCCTCATCCTCCACATACAACACCCGTTCTACCAGTCACATTCTGTTAAAGGTCCTCAAGCACACACATCCCTGGGTAGCTCCTCTTTTCAGTTCGCTGCAGCTAGCTGCAAAAACACTCAAACTGGACAGTTTAATCTCCATCTCTTCATTCGAAGAATCAATCATGGACACTCTTACTGACAGTTGTGGATGCTTGATGTATTGTTGTCTCGACCTTCTTGCCTTTGAGCTGTTGTTTGTGCCCAATAATGTTTGTACCATGTTTTGTGCTGCTACCATGTTGTGTTGCTACCATGTTGTTGTCATGTGGTGTTGCTACCATGCTGTGTTGTCATTTGCCTTGCTCTGTTGTTGTCTTAGGTCTCTCTATATGTAGTGTTGTGGTGTCTCTCTTGTCGTGATGTGTGTTTTGTCCTATATTTTTTTTTTGAATCCCAGCCCCCGTCCCCGCAGGATGTCTTTCGCCTTGTGGTAGGTCGTTATTGTAAATCAGAATTCGTTCTTCACTGACTTGCCTAGTTAAATAAAGGTTAAATACAACATAAAATCCCTTCTCCATTCACAGCCTCCCTTCCATTCCTTTTTTGTGTAATGACAACATAAATCTGTCTGTCTCTCGCTTCCTCCCTGTTTTATTCTGGGGGTCTGTAAAACAAACATACACACACACACACACACCACTGTGGTGATCTCATCTGAGATTATGTCAACCTGGATTACAGTGTTCATATTAAAGCCCCCCGGAGCAACATGCATTAATAATAACACACAGCTATGTCGTCATAGAGTCACATGTAGCGACACGCTCACATACATTGTCTTTGACACAACATAGAAATTCCCATTAACAAGTCACACAATCGTGTGCGCCACAGGAGGTTGGTGGCACCTTCATTTGGGAGGACGGGCTCGTGGTAACGTCTGGAGTGCAATTAGTGGAATGGTATCAAATACATGAAACACATGGTTTGATTCCATTCCATTTGCTCCATTCCAGCCATTATTATGAACCGTCCTCCCCTCAGCAGCCTCCACTGATGTGCACATACTTTACTAACTCAAAACATTTCCGTTGGTGTGCTTACTGTACTATACTGCACTGTAATGTACTATACTACTATTGTTTGACTCTAACATATACACTGAACAAAAATATAAATGCAACATGTAAAGTGTTGGTCCCATGTTTCATGAGCTGAAATAAAAGATCCCAGAACTGTTCCATAAGCACAAAAAGCTTATTCATCTCAAATTTTGTGCACAAATTTGTTTACGTCTCTGTCAGTGAGCATTTCTCCTTTGCCAAGATAATCCATCCACCTGACAGGTGTGGCATATTAAGAAGCTGATTAAACAGCATGATCATTACACAGGTGCACCTTGTTCTGGGGACAATAAAAGACCACTCTAAAATGTATAGTTTTGTCACACAACACAATGCCACAGATGTCTCATGTTGAGGGAGCCTGCAATTGGCATGCTGACTGCATGAATGTCCACCAGAGCTGTTGCCAGATAATTTAATGTTAATTTTCTCTATCATAAGCCGCCTCCAACATAGTTTTAGAGAATTTGGCAGTACGTCCAACTGGCCTCACAACCGTAGACCATGTGTAACCATGCCAGCTTAGGACCTCCACATCCGGCTTTTTCACCTGTGGGATCGTCTGAGACCAGCCACCTGGACAGCTGATGAAACTGTGTTTTTGCACAACCGAAGAATTACTGCACAAACAGTCAGAAACCGTCTCAGGGAAGCTCATCTGCATGCTTGATGTCCTCACCAGGGTCTTGACCTGACTGCAGTTGGGCGTCGTAACCGACTTCAGTGGGCAATTGCTCACCTTCGATGGCCACTGGCAAGTTGGAGAAGTGTGCTCTTCATGGATGAATCCCATTTTTAACTGTACTTGGCAGATGGCAGACAGTGTGTATGGCGTCATGTGAGCGAGCGGTTTGCTGATGTCAACATTGTGAACAGAGTGACCCATGGTGGTTGTGGAGTTATGGTATGGGCAGGGATAACCTATGGACAACAAACTCAATTGCATTTTATCGATGGCAATTTGAATGGACAGAGATACCCTGACAAAATCCTGAGGTCCATTGTCATGCCATTCATCTGCCACCATCACCTCATGTTTCAGCATGATAATGCACGGCTCCTTGTTGCAAGGATCTGTACACTATTCCTGGAAGCTGAAAATGTCCCAATTATTCCATGGCCTGCATAATCACCAGACATGTCACCCATTGAGTATGCTCTGGATTTGACGTGTACGACAGCATGTAACTTCACACAACCATTGAAGAAGAGTGGGACAACATTCCACAGGCCACAATCAACAGCCTGATCAACTCTATGTGAAGGAGATGTCTCACTGCATGAGGCAAATGGTGGTCACACCAGATACTGACTGGTTTTCTGATCCACGCCTTTACCATTTTTTAAAGGTATCTGTGACCAAGAGATGCATATCTTTATTCCCAGTCATGGGAAATCCATATATTAGGGCCTAATATATTTATTTTAATTGACTGATTTCCTAATATGAACTGTAACTCAGTTAAACCTTAGAAATTATTCCATGTTGCCTTAAAAATGTTGTTCAGTGTACATTATTGTGGTATATACAGTGCATCGTATGGTTGTCTACCATCCTGTATATGAATGGTAAGGATTGGGGCTAGGGTTAGGGTGGAATCAGGATGTGGACATGAAGCTAGGGTTAGGGTTGAACCAGGATGTGGACATCAAACAAGGTTTAGGTTAGGGTTGTGGTTTAGGATAGGGTTAGGGTTGAACCGGGATGTTGATAGGAAACTAGGGTTAGGGTTAGGGTTGTGGTTGAGTCTACGGTTAGGGTTGAACCGGGATGTAGACATGAAACTAGGGTTAGGGTTGAACCAGGATGTGGACATGAAGCTAGGGTTAGGGTTGTGCTTGGAGCTAGGGTTAGGGTTGAACCAGGATGTGGACATAACACTAGGGTTAGGGTTGTTGTTGAGACTAGGGTTATGGTTGAACCAGGATGTGGACATCAAACTAGGTTTAGTGTTAGGGCTGAGGCTAGTGTTACGGTTAAACCAGGATGTGGATATAAAGCTAGGGTTAGAGCTGAGGGTTAGGGTTAAACCAGGATGTGGACATGAAGCTAGGGTTAGGGTTGTGGTTGTTGTTTAGACTAGGATTAGGGTTGAACCAGGATGTGGACATGAAGCTAGGGTTAGGTTAGGGTTGTGGTTGTTGTTGAGACCAGGATTAGGGTTGAACCAGGATGTGGACATGAAGCTAGGGTTAGGTTAGGGTTGTGGTTGTTGTTGAGACTAGGATTAGGGTTGAACCAGGATGTGGACATGAAGCTAGGGTTAGGTTAGGGTTGTGGTTGTTGTTGAGACTAGGATTAGGGTTGAACCAGGATGTGGACATGAAGTTAGGTTAGGGTTGTGGTTGTTGTTGAGACTAGGATTAGGGTTGAACCAGGATGTGGACATGAAGCTTCATGTAGATCCTTTAAGATAGGGATCATGACTGAGCATGTTTGAGTTCTATTAATATCTCCCAGTCTTCCTATGGGGACTGATTATAAACATCATCTTGTGGATGGAGGGTTAATTGCCTTTGTTCCACTTTTCTTTTTAAAACAGTGCAGCGGAGGATAGGAGATAATTACTCTAGCAATTAATCTCTCTTTCACGCTTTTGCTCACTCACTCTGTTTGTCTAATTCTCTCCCTCTCACACCTTTCCTGAACCTGCCTTTATCCCTCTTTGTCTACTGTCTCATTTTTCCAATTTCGTTTCATTTAGTCAGCACTGATTAGGAGGCAAGGTTACCTGACAGTCGGTGCCATAGCGACCAGGTTAAGTTTTCTTGTTCAGTGTACATTCTTGTGGTATATACAGTGCATGGTATTGTTGTCTACCATCCTGTATATGAATGGTAAGAGTTGTGGTTGAGGGTTAGGGTTGAACTGGGATGTTGATAGGAAACTAGGGTTAGGGTTGTGGTTGAGGCTTGGGTTACTATTGAACCCGGCTGTGGACGTGAAGCTAGGGTTAGGGTTGAACCAGGATGTTGATAGGAAACCAGGGATAGGGTTGTTGTTGAGGGTTAGGGTTGAACTAGGATATGGACATGAAGCTAGCGTTGTGGTTGTGGTTGACTCTACGGGTTAGGATTGAATCGGGATGTGGACATGAAGCTAGGGTTATGGTTCTGGTTGTGGTTGGAGCTAGGGTTAGGGTTGAACCAGGATGTGGATATGAAACTAGGGTTAGGGCTGAGGGTTAGGGTTGAACCAGGATGTGAACATGAAGCTAGGGTTAGGGTTGTGGTTGAGACTAGGATTAGGGTTGAACCAGAATCTGGACATGAAACTAGGTTTAGGGTTAGGGTTAAACCAGGAGGTGGATATGAAACTAGGGTTAGGGCTGAGGGTTAGGGTTGAACCAGGATGTGGAGATGAAGCTAGGTTTAGGTTAGGGTTGTGGTTTAGGATAGGGTTAGGGTTGAACCAGGATGTGGATATCAAACGAGGTTTAGGTTAGGGTTGTGGTTTAGGATAGGGTTAGGGTTGAACCGGGATGTTGATAGGAAACTAGGGTTAGGGTTAGGGTTGTGGTTGAGTCTACGGTTAGGGTTGAACCGGGATGTAGACATGAAACTAGGGTTAGGGTTGAACCAGGATGTGGACATGAAGCTAGGGTTAGGGTTGTGCTTGGAGCTAGGGTTAGGGTTGAACCAGGATGTGGACATGACACTAGGGTTAGGGTTGTTGTTGAGACTAGGGTTATGGTTGAACCAGGATGTGGACATGAAACGAGGTTTAGGGTTGGGCTGAGGCTAGTGTTACGGTTAAACCAGGATGTGGATATAAAGCTAGGGTTAGGGCTGAGGGTTAGGGTTAGGGTTAAACCAGGATGTGGACATGAAGCCTTCCCTGTAGCTCAGTTGGTAGACCATGGTGTTTGCAACGCATGGTGTTTGCAACACCAGGGTTGTGGGTTAGATTCCCATGGGGGGCCAGTACGAAAAATATGTATGAAATGAAATGTATGCATTCACTACTGTAAGTCGCTCTGGATAAGAGCGTCTGCTAAATGACTAAAATGTAAAATGTAAGCTAGGGTTAGGGTTGTGGTTGTTGTTGACACTAGGATTAGGGTTGAACCAGGATGTGGACATGAAGCTAGGGTTAGGGTTGTGGTTGTTGTTGAGACTAGGATTAGGGTTGAACCAGGATGTGGACATGAAGTTAGGTTAGGGGGTTGTGGTTGTTGTTGAGACTAGGATTAGGGTTGAACCAGGATGTGGACATGAAGCTAGGTTAGGTTAGGGTTGTGGTTGTTGTTGAGACTAGGATTAGGGTTGAACCAGGATGTGGACATGAAGTTAGGTTAGGGTTGTGGTTGTTGTTGAGACTAGGATTAGGGTTGAACCAGGATGTGGACATGAAGCTTCATGTAGATCCTTTAAGATAGGGATCATGACTGAGCATGTTTGAGTTCTATTAATATCTCCCAGTCTTCCTATGGGGACTGATTATAAACATCATCTTGTGGATGGAGGGTTAATTGCCTTTGTTCCACTTTTCTTTTTAAAACAGTGCAGCGGAGGATAGGAGATAATTACTCTAGCAATTAATCTCTCTTTCACTCTTTTGCTCACTCACTCTGTTTGTCTAATTCTCTCCCTCTCACACCTTTCCTGAACCTGCCTTTATCCCTCTTTGTCTACTGTCTCATTTTTCCAATTTCGTTTCATTTAGTCAGCACTGATTAGGAGGCAAGGTTACCTGACAGTCGGTGCCATAGCGACCAGGTTAAGTTTTCTTGTTCAGTGTACATTCTTGTGGTATATACAGTGCATGGTATTGTTGTCTACCATCCTGTATATGAATGGTAAGAGTTGTGGTTGAGGGTTAGGGTTGAACTGGGATGTTGATAGGAAACTAGGGTTAGGGTTGTGGTTGAGGCTTGGGTTACTATTGAACCCGGCTGTGGACATGAAGCTAGGATTAGGGTTGAACCAGGATGTTGATAGGAAACCAGGGTTAGGGTTGTTGTTGAGGGTTAGGGTTGAACTAGGATATGGACATGAAGCTAGCGTTGTGGTTGTGGTTGGAGCTAGGGTTAGGGTTGAACCAGGATGTGGATAGGAAACTAGGGTTCTGGTTGTGGCTGAGGCTAAGGTTAGGGTTGAACCAGGATGTGGATATGAAACTAGGGTTAGGGCTGAGGGTTAGGGTTGAACCAGGATGTGGACATAAAGCTAGGGTTAGGGTTGTGGTTAAGACTAGGATTAGGGTTGAACCAGGATGTGGACATGAAGCGAGGCTTAGGTTAGGGTTGTGGTTGAGACTAGGATTAGGATTAGGGTTGAACCAGGATGTGGATATGAAGCTAGGATTAGGGCTGAGGGTTAGGGTTGAACCAGGATGTGGAAATCAAGCTAGGGTTAGGGTTGTGGTTTAGACTAGGATTAGGGTTGAACCATGATGTGGACATGAAGCTCAGGTTGGGGTTAGGTTAGGGTTGTGGTTGAGACTAGGATTAGGGTTGAACCAGGATGTGGACATGAAGCTAGGATTAGGGCTGAGGGTTAGGGTTGAAACAGGATGTGGCCATGAAGCTATGGTTAGGGTTGTGGTTGAGACTACGATTAAGGTTGAACCAGGATGTGGACATGAAGCTAGGGTTGGGGTTAGGTTAGGGTTGTGGTTGAGACTAGGATTAGGGTTGAACCAGGATGTGGACATGAAGCTAGGATTAGGGCTGAGGGTTAGGGTTGAACCAGGATGTGGACATGAAACTAGGTGTTACGTTCCCCAGTTTCTGTGTTGTGGGTTTGCATGTGTGTCTATTTCAGGAAATGGCTTCCCGGATTCTTAAAGCAGCTGATTGGTCAGCCCCATCGCTGGTTGGAGCTCTGACCCCTCCCGCTCGTCAGGGGATACAGCTATTTCTTCAATTCCCAACTCTTTCTCCAGTTTGATAAAACCCAGTGTTCCTTCGTCAGAGAGGAGAGCTTCTTTTTATGTCCTGTGTTGGTTGTGGTGGTCAGTGAAAGTTTTTGGGATATTATTTTGTAGTCGCTCCTTCAGAGGTATGTGTCTGACAATAGGACTTAGTGTTTGTGGTTATTGACATTTCATACTTAAAGTATTGGTAAATTATTCTGTGTTTCATTTGTTCCCCGGGGGAGGGGGGCGGACGGACGCACGCACGCACGCAACTTGGGAGTGTTTAGGCAAGAGGCCTGCGGGCATACATAACCCGTAGTATTTAATCTGTCTATGTACACTAGGTAAGACCTGGGCGGACCACCCCCTGTATTTTGGTTAGCGCGCCAGGTGGTGCTAAAGGTTAGGTTAGAAGTGGGAAGGTAGGTAAGGTAGGAGAGGGGATTCCTTAACTTTTACTTTCTTTGCTTTGGTTCCGTCCAGCCCCTTTTCCCCACATTACCGTGTGTTAGGAATAATAAATTCCCTGTAAACGGTATTTTTCTCTGCCTCTGTCGTCCTTCCCCGCACCAACAATCACATACTTTTTTCCCTCCACGGGGAGTTGAGATGGAGTGGGGTGTTGCGTTCCCTCCTCCGAGAGGCGTACGTAACACTAGGGTTGGGGTTAGGTTAGGTTTGTGGTTGAGACTAGGATTAGGGTTTAACCAGGATGTGGACATGAACCTTTCTGTAGTAGATAGGGATCATGACTGAGCATGTGTTACGGGAATTAAGTTATCAATGTTCTTAAACCGAACTTCAATTTAACTACTCAGTTTGTATACCAGAAGTCGTAAGGTTCTGGTTGAAGGAAACAAATTGAGACCCAGCCTACAATGATCAGAATGTTTATTTACGAGAGCTCTAAAATCCACACAATGCACACAGCCTTTTATATTACACATTTCGTCATACAAATGCCCCTCCTCTTCTCTAACACTGACGATGCAGTTTACAAACTTTTCGACAACACATACATTGTTTATCATATCTTGCACCTGCGACCTAATCTACTGTAGCCTCAATGTTTCTCCCCTCCCCGGGACAGGGAGACCTTTCTTCCTGTTATCAGTTCCTCCGTGCTCACAAGTTGTCTGCTGTCTGTTAACAGTTCCCCTTCTCCTTGAACGTCTCACTTCCATTGCTACATATTAAAGTCTCAGCTTGTCCCATGCACACACATTAGTACATTAACCTTATAATCACTCGGTTATACATTTTCAGGGTGAAATCATTTAGTCAAACCTTTAATCATATAATTTCCATTACAGCATGTTTTCCACCAGATGAGTTCTATTAATATCTCCCAGTCTTCCTTTGGGGACTGATTAGAAAACATCATCTTGTGGATGGAGGGTTAATTGCCTTTGTTCCATAAAGACCACACCTAAAAAAAAATATATAATTTTCCTCACTCACTCTGTTTGTCTAATTCTCTCCCTCCCACACCTCTTCCGAACCTCCCCGTATCCCTCTCCTTCCACTGTCTAATTTCCCCCATTACGTTTCATTTAGTCAGCAGCCTGATTAGGAGGCGAGGTTACCTGACAGCCGTTGCCATAGCGACCCAGTTAAGTTCTCTCTCTCTCCTCTCATACTTTCGCTATAGGCCAAGTCAAAGAAAGAGACGAAGAGAGATGACGAGGAACAATCCAATATGACTTTTGCCACGCTAACCTTCTCCCTCTCTATCTCTCCATCGGCTCTCTCTGTAAGTTTGTGTGTTTGTGCGTGTGGGAGTATGCGAGAGATAGAGACAGACAGAGACAGAGAGATATAAAAAGATATAGAGAGAGGCTCAGTGAAAATCTGTGTACATTGGCAAGAAAATGTATGTGAACCCCTTGGAAATTCCTGGATTTCTGCATAAATTGGTTATAAAATTTGATCTGATCTTCATCTAGGTCACAACAATAGGCAAACACAGTCTGCTTAAACTAATAACACACAAACAATTACACGTTTTCATGTCTTTATTGAACACACTGTGTAAACATTCACAGTGCAGGGTGGGAAAAGTATGTGAACCCTTGGATTTAATAACTGGTTGACCCTCCTTTGGCAGCAATAACCTCAACCAAACGTTTTCTGTAGTTGCGTATCAGACCTGCACAACGGTCAGGAGGAATTTTGGATCATTCCTCTTTACAAAACTGTTTCAGTTCAGCAATATTATTGGGATGTCTGGTGTGAACTGCTCTCTTGAGGTCATGGCACAGCATCTCAATCGGGTTGAGGTCAGGACTCTGACTGGGCCACTCCAGAAGGCGTTTTTTCTTCTGTTGAAGCCATTCTGTTGTTGATTTTGTTGTCCTGTTGCATCACCCAACTTCTGTTGAGCTTCAATTGGCGGGCCTTACGTTCTCCTGCAAAATGTCTTGATAAACTTGGGAATTCATTTTTCCGTTGATGATAGCAAGCTCTCCAGGTCCTGAGGCAGCAAAGCAGCCCCAAACCACAATGCTCCCTCCACCATACTTTACAGTTGGGATGAGGTTTTGATTTTGGTGTGCTGTGTCTTTTTTTCTCCACACGTAGTGTTGTGTGTTCCTTCCAAATAACTCAACCTTAGTTTCATCTGTCCACAGAATATTTTGCTAGTATTTGTGGAACATCCAGGTGCACTTTTGCAAACTTCAGACGTTCAGCAATGGTGTTTTTGGACAGCAGTGGCATCTTCCGTAGTGTCCTCCCATGAACACCATTCTTGTTTAGTTTTTTCGTATCATAGACTCGTCAACAGAGATGTTAGCATGTTCCAGAGATTTCTGTAAGTCTTTAGCTCACACTAGGATTCTTCTTAACCTCATTGATCATTCTGCTCTGTGCTCTTGCAGTTATCTTTGCAGGATGGCCACTCCTAGGGAGAGTAGCAACAGTGCTGAACTTTCTCCGTCTATAGACAGTTTGTCTTACCGTGGACTGATGAACATTAAGGCTTTTAGAGATACTATTGTAACCCTTTCCAGCTTTATTCAAGTCAACAATTCTTAATCTTAGGTCTTCTGAGATCTCTTTGTTCGAGGCATGGTTCACATCAGGCAATGCTTCTTGTGAATAGCAAACTCAAATGTTGTGTGTTTTTTATAGGGCAGGCAGCTCTAACCAACATCTCCATTCTCATCTCATTGATTGGACTCCAGGTTAGTTGACTCCTGACTCCAATTAGCTTTTGGAGAAGTCATTAGCCTAGGGGATTCACATACTTTTTCCAACCCACACTGTGAATGTTTAGAAAATAGCAAGTGATTTGTGTGTTATTAGTTTAAGCACACTATGTTTGTCTATTGTTGTGACTTAGATGAAGATCAGATCAAATCTGATGACCAATTTATGCAGAAATCCAGGTAACTTTTTCTTGCCACTGTATTGTGTGTGTGTATCCTCCTCTCATCTCCTATAGATCTGATTTCACCCAGGTTGTATCCAGTGCAGACCGTCTGTCTTCATTTTCCTGACCCTCTCTCTCTCTGATGTCCCTGTCCTTGACTCTCTCTACCTCTCTCACTCTCTCTGATGTCCCTGTCCTTGACTCTCTCTACCTCTCTCACTCTCTCTGATGTCCCTGTCCTTGACTCTCTCTTCCTCTCTCACTCTCTCTGATGTCCCTGTCCTTGACTCTCTCTACCTCTCTCACTCTCTCTGATGTCCCTGTCCTTGACTCTCTCTTCCTCTCTCACTCTCTCTGATGTCCCTGTCCTTGACTCTCTCTACCTCTCTCACTCTCTCTGATGTCCCAGTCCTTGACTCTCTCTTCCTCTCTCACTCTCTCTGTTGTCCCTGTCCTTGACTCTCTCTACCTCTCTCACTCTCTCTGATGTCCCTGTCCTTGACTCTCTCTACCTCTCTCACTCTCTCTGATGTCCCAGTCCTTGACTCTCTCTTCCTCTCTCACTCTCTCTGATGTCCCTGTCCTGGACTCTCTCCACCTCTCTCACTCTCTCTTATGTCCCGGTCCTTGACTCTCTCTACCTCTCTCACTATCTCATTAATTCTTTATCTTTCTCCAATTTGCGCACTTCTTTACTGTAAAGGATTTTTTTTGTTTAAATCCCTGTTTGGTGAGCATTTCTCCTTTGCCAAGATAATCCAACCACCTGACAGGTGTGGCATATCAAGAAGCTGATTAAACAGCATAATCATTTCACAGGTGCACCTTGTGCTGAGGACAATAAAAGGCCACTCTAAATGTGCACACGTCTTAAGTTGAGGGAGTGTGCAATTGGCATGCTGACTGCAGGAAGGTCCACCACAGCTTTTGTCAGAGAATTTAACCTTAAGTTTTCTACCATAAGCTGTCTCCAACATTGTTTTAGAGAATTTGGCAGTATGTCCAACCGGCCTCACAACCGCAGACCACTTGTAACCACGCCAGCCCAGGACCTCCACATCCAGCTTCTTGTCTGAGACCAGCCACCTGGACAGCTGATGAAACTGTGGGTTTCAAAACATAGAATTTCTGCACAAACTGTCAGAAACCGTCTCAGGGAAGCTCATCTGCGTGCTCGTTGTCTTCACTTGACTGCAGTTCAGCGTCGTAACCGACTTCAGTGGGCAATTTCTCACCTTCGATGGCCACTGGCACGCTGGAGAACTGTGCACTTCACAGATGAATCTCAATTTCTACTGTACCGGGCAGATGGCAGACACCGTGTATGGCATTGTGTGGGTGAGTGGTTTGCTGATGTCATCGTTGTAAACAGATTGCCCCATGGTGGCGGTGGTGTTATGGTATGGATATTCATAAGCTACGGACAACGAACACAACTGCATTTTATCGATGGCAATTTGAATGCACAGAAATACCGTGATGAGATCCTGAGGTCCATTGTCTTGGCATCTGCCACCATCACCTCATGTTTCAGCATGATAATCCACAGCCCCATGTTGCAAGGATCTGTACACAACTCCAGGAAGCTGAAAATGTCCCAGTTCTTCCATGGCCTGCATACTCACCAGACATGGCATGCTCTGGATCATCGTTTACGACAGCGTGTTCCAGTTCCCTACAATATCCAGCAACTGCGCACAGCCATTGAAGAGGAGTGAGAAAACATTCCAAAGGCCACAATCAACAGCCTGATCAACTCTATGTGAAGGAGATGTGTCGCTCTGTATGAGGCAAATCATGGTCACACCAGATACTGACTGGTTTCCTGATCCACGCCCCTACTTAAAAAAAAAGGTATTTACGTCCAACAGATGCATATCTGTATTCCCAGTCATGTGAAATCCATAGATTAGGGCCTAATGCATTTATTTCAATTGACTGATATCCTTATATGAACTGTAACTCTAAAGTCTGAAATTGTTGCATGTTGCATTTATATTTTTGTTCAATATATTAATCAGACAGCAATTCTCTATGAACTCAACAAAAGAGAGTGACCTTGCCAGCTGCTACAGAATCACAGAGTTCATATGTCATTGTGTCCTCAGTCTTTGTACCTCTGACGTCAATCATTATCAAACGATATGAGAACAATCCATAACATTCAGAAACAAGTCTAGTGACCTTCAACACCTGACACAAATGTGTGTCACAAATAGAACACTTTAAATCATGTGTATTACGTAAACGGGAAACAAATACAAATGCTAAGCAGTGTGTTAATTACACTTAACTGAATATGATCTCTATTCATCTTAAATATTCCCCATTACTGTGACCTTATTACCACCACACCCCCAATCATGAGTCTTTGACCGCAGTAAAATCCCACATGACTGTTGAGTCATAGTCATCTCCTTTTCTGCACTCTGGACATGTTGGGTAGTACCCACCCAGAGTAACCATCATGTCCTAATGGCCTGGTACTCTGGGCTCTATTGTCCCTCCAACCACTCTGACATCAATGCAAATTAATCAAAAATCACATCAAACACTTATCAAAACAGTAGGCCAATTATACTATTCATTTGAAGAAAGAAATTCAACAGCAGGTTTAAACAGTGCTGGACGTTGTTTAGAAGACTAACACAACGAAATAGACAGCCTTTCTATGGTGATGATTCATTCACTCGTGTATATTAGAGAGCTTATCATTGTGCCCTTATGCAATACATAGCCTACCGCATATTATGCATGGAAGCAAAACATAAAACAAAACTGATTTAAGATGTCTTTGGTACATTATTGGTCCAGCCTATACTCCGAAATTAAACAAATTTGAATAATGGCCTTAGGCTATAGCCTTAGGCTATGCTGATGGTTCACTGTTTGTGCAGGGCAGCTTACATTTAGCCCACAATTAGTGAATTTGTATTTGATGTCGAATAGCCTAGTAATAGGGAATTGTTTATATCTTCATAATTAATTGAGTGACATTACCTTCAGCTATACAGAATATCTCACCACCGTGCGTTTCCATCTCCTCTCTCCTTTATGCTTTTCTTGAGCGTGCAGTTTAGTGAAATATGTTTTGTTGCGAAAACATGTTACCACAAACAGATTTCACCTGAAGCAACAAGGTTTGAGAGTCCATGGCATACAGAGTTCAGGTGGAATATCACCTGTCGGGCAGCAAGAGCATGGTCCTCAAACAGTGGTTGATGCATGCAGTGAAATAAGTGTTACTATATTTATTTCTGAGCACATGCTCTGCTATAAACCTGAAGTAGCCTAGCGGACCGGCGGGAAAGCGCACGGACTCCATCTCTATTTCAGTGCATATAGATGACATGCATTTTCCCCCCTGTCCATGTGATAATGGGCCATTCTAAATGTAAACAAATTTTACATATTAGTAAAGACAAGATTAAATTGAGAATAGTCTGATGGGTGAAAATGTGATCTCTTTTTTACTAATACATTTTTACTAATACTGTATAACTTTATTCTAAAGCGGTATCCATACTCATTAGATGTCGTGATCACAATATAGTGGCTATATCCAGGAAAGCCAAGGTTCCAAAAGCTAGGCTTAAAATAGTGTATAAGAGATCATACAAAAACATTTTTTGCTGTGGCTCTTATGTGGATGATAAAACCATTTGTTGGTCTGATGTGATTAATAAGGAGCATCTAGACACGGCACTTGAGGAATTTATGAAATTGCTTCTTCCAATTGATAAACATGCACCTGTTAAGAAACTGACTGTTGGAACTGTTAAGGCTCCATGGATTGATGAGGAATTGAAAAACTGTATGGTTGAAAGAGATGGGGCAAGAGGAGTGGCTAGTAAGTCTGGCTGTACATCTGATTTACTGCAAATGTAAAAATGATGTGACTAAACTAAAATTATGGGCAGAAACACATATTCAACTCCATTTTTCATTGAATCAGATAGCGTATCTATCACAAAACCATTTGATGTTGCCAATTATTTTAATGATTGTCAGTTTAGTGTGAACCCCTTTAACTCCACCCAACACAGGATTCAGTGTTCTTCAGCACACAACCCCAGCACAGAAGACCAGGACAGGTAAGTATGCTCAAGGTACATTTTATTTGAAATTCATGGGTTAACATGGATCAGGCCCCGTTTCCCCACAGCAGACTGTGTCAACACAGTAGAGCCTCCCCTCAGGTAGGTTACCCTCCGCCTTACTACCTCAGGTAAGTATCGGGCATGCGGAAGTGACACATCACATTATTCTGATAATGGAAGGCACTGCAAACAATATGGTGAAAGGCACTACAATCTAACCCTGGTGCTGAACAGAATATGTGGCCCTCCCTTGGCCCTGCGCTACTATGCCAACCCCTCTAAAGGACTCTCCTGCTATAGGACAAAATAGGGAGGGGGAAAGACACACAAGACAACATACAAAAAAATTAACATCTCTGTATGGCGATATCCAGATCCACACAGCTGCCTGTCCTGGAATGCACCCGGTCTGAGAATTTGCTTGGCGAAGTCATCTCTGGCCCTGCCTCCACTTTCAGTGGTGTGTCAAAATGGCCCAGAGAGAGAAAGAGTAGTGTTAGGGGAACCCAGGAAGAATGACGTCCCTTATTTGGCAGAGCTAAAGCTCCTAGATGTGCATTGTACCAAATCCTATCTCGGTCCTCTGCTCTCAGATCACCACTCAGCTCCAGAGCCTAGTTCATTTTCAGCGCAGCCGCCCAAATCCTCACTTGAATTGTGGTAAGACGTCTCGTCCCACAGACACTGGTCCAGTGCGATCACAGCAAATGTCCAAGACATGGAAACTTGGATAAGGGACCGATCCCCACAGAGAGACATTCTCCACTCAACTTCCAGCCCCAAAGAAGACAAAACACTGGGTTTTTAAAGGAAATGACAGCCAATCTCCAGCTACCTGTCTGATTAGCTAACTCGCTGCAGGTGCATCTGATCACACCAGCCCCGCCACCCACTTATCCGCTTATCTACCAATCCATCTCGTGACAATTACTTCATTGGCAAAGTGGGCAAACTTTGTCAGGAAATTCCAACGACGAACAGTGAGCCATCGTATTCACACATAAAAAAACGAATAATGAAAGAAAAGCATTGTAAGTTAGAATTCTGTAACGTTAGTGTATTGTTATCGAACCTCCTGGCACTCAACATGTACTGCACTGACACAGATGACTGATGATTGGTTGAAAGAAATTGATAATAAGAAGATTGTGTGAGCTGTATTGTTAGATTTCAGGGTAGTCTTTGATATTATTGACCATAAGCTGTTGTTGAAAAAATTGTATGTGACAAATACATTTTCACACAAGCACTGATATTTAACCCTTCCTCCTAGGCTGAGTCTCCTCCTACACATCTGTATAAACATTGTTCTTTACTGCTAGGCAGGACACTAAGTGATACGGTCCATAAACTATTATTTCTCCCTTAACGTGACCTGACCTGATCTCGACCCCCCTTCGTCACTAATCCATGGCTCTCTCCCCTTATCAATGCCTGCCACGTGATCGCTTCCCTACACTCAATATTTCAATAGGATACCTGATATAATGTAAACGTTATACATTACCCTCTCTCCCTCAGTGACATGAATAAGTATATTTCATATTCTCAGAACCCAACAATAAGAAACATTAATGTGTTGGAAATTCCAAGTTGTTTGCATAGTCATCATACACACAGCACTGACACACACACTTACCCCACCAGACATGCCACCAGGGGTCTTTTCATAGTACCCAGGTCCAGAACAAATTCAAGTAAAGTACAGTATTATACAGAGCCATGAGTGCATGGAACGCCCTTCCATCTCATATAACGCAAGTGAACAGCAAACCTGGTTTAAAAAAACAAATAAAGCAATACCTCACGGCACAAACCCTCTCCCTCATGTGACCTACATGTACTTGTTGTGTATAAGTACCGACATGTATGCGTAACTGATAGATGCACACACACACACACACACACACACACACACACACACACACACACACACACACACACACACACACACACACACACACACACACACACACACACTCACACACACACACACACACACTCACACACACACACTTCATGTTAATGTTTATAAATGCATGTAAATTGTAGTCTTTTGTCTGTAATGTATCTTTCATTATGTGTCAGACCCCAGTAAGACTAGCTATCGCCATGTGGAGAGATAAGAGATGCATGGAGACCACAGCTAACTTTGGTGTGGAGAGATAAGAGATGCATGGAGACCACAGCTGACTTTGGTGTGGAGAGATAAGACGCATGGAGACCACAGCTAACTTTGGTGTGGAGAGATAAGAGACGCATGGAGACCACAGCTAACTTTGGTGGGGAGAGATAAGACGCATGGAGACCACAGCTAACTTTGGTGTGGAGAGATAAGAGACGCATGGAGACCACAGCTAACTTTGGTGGGGAGAGATAAGACGCATGGAGACCACAGCTAACTTTGGTGTGGAGAGATAAGAAATGCATGGAGACCACAGCTGACTTTGGTGTGGAGAGATAAGAGACGCATGGAGACCACAGCTAACTTTGGTGTGGAGAGATAAGAGATGCATGGAGACCACAGCTGACTTTGGTGTGGAGAGATAAGACGCATGGAGACCACAGCTAACTTTGGTGTGGAGAGATAAGAGACGCATGGAGAACACAGCTAACTTTGGTGTGGAGAGATAAGAGACGCATGGAGACCGCAGCTGACTTTGGTGTGGAGAGATAAGAGACGCATGGAGACCACAACTAACTTTGGTGTGGAGAGATAAGAGACGCATGGAGACCACAGCTAACTTTGGTGTGGAGAGACAAGAGATGCATGGAGACCACAGCTAACTTTGGTGTGGAGAGATAAGTGACGCATGGAGACCACAGCTAACTTTGGTGTGGAGAGATAAGAGACGCATGGAGACCACAGCTGACTTTGGTGTGGAGAGATAAGATGTGTTGATGTGTTGTGAAGACCTTCATCTCTCAAGAGGTAGGAATTTCATGTGTGAGGTAGGCTAACTGTCAAGCAAACTACTAAGTATGAAAGTATAAAAGTTTTCATAGTTGTTAGACAGTTGATCTGTCAAGCCTTCTCTCACTTCAGTTATTGGCAAATGTTTGACCATCCTGAAGCTAAATTGGACTGGTGATCTGTCAGTTGTCTTTTTGTAATGCGACCTATTGTGGCTCAGAATGGTCTGTGGTTGGATTATAGTTGCGAGTGCGACTGATTACATAGCGCACTTGCAATAGGTCTGTCCTGCTTTGCGTGTCTATGGGAGTGCCTGTGCATCTCACACACCCACTGGCATTTCTTTCACACGCGGAGTGGTGTGGAGAGTGGAAAGGGAGAGGGACGGCAGCTGTGCATAGCAGCGGAGGGAGACAGAATCCGAATATCGCTAACCAAGACGCTCGGCTCTTCAATTTGACCTGGTATCATTTTCACGTGATACTAAGCAACGCTTATTGCTAGGATGCCTGTAATTGTATATTACACCTAAAACGGGCCCTTTAATTCGCTTTTGTTTTTTTGTGGGGGGGGGGCGAATGCAACTTTGCATAGGTATTCAATGAAACCTTGCCTTCTCACGTATTCCTATGCTGTTCCTCTTTTAAATGAGATCTGATCATTTATTATTAGAGCAAAAGCCAATTGTGTCAGGAAGAAGAGCGTTTGTTCCTCAAATTGGTCGAGTTACAGTTTCCTCTTCTGTTTTTATACTATAGCCTACTATCAGCTATTCTGCTTGAATCCAGCCTAAAACAGTTTCATCTGCTGAGGATACCCGACTGACTGAGCGGAGATGGGGGTAAGGGCTATTTCCATTCTAATTGGTGTGCGTAACAATGAGTCCATGAATGGATAGCTGTAACCTATGAGGCATGTGTAACGCACCTGAAAGAGAATAAATATCATATTAGAATGGCATAGTCCACCATAGTATTTCGATTGCTTGTGAAACTATGGCAAATTGGTGCGACTTTACTTGCATGACTGTTAAACGTGTGCAGTGTAGCTATGTTGATTCAATGCAATCGCACGAATTACAGTGCAACACCTTTAATTACTGTCTATTCTTTCATTACCTTATATTTTCTTGCCATGTCTGTGTTAAATAGCAACATTACTGACATTGTTATAATCTGTTATCTGCCCTGTTTTCCGAATTGCACCCGAACCGATCCGCGACACACTTCCAATCTTCTCCTCTCCAGACGCCAGTCGGTGCGTCATAATGGAGTTACCAGGAGAGGGGAATCTGTTGTTTCATTCCCGCTCCAAAATGGACATTAATAACGCTAAACATCTGTAGGCTATCGATGGATGGACCTAGATGGATGGACCTCGTGCCAAATTGAAAATAAGCTGTTCTCTAAACCCAAATCCCAAATTAGCCGGATGTTTTTTTTGGGCCATTCACTATTTGGAAACTATATTTCATTGAATTTGAATGGCACATATAGATATTGCCAAGAAGAATTACAATAGGTTAGGCTACCGAAGAAAGGCAATGGTGATGCAGTAAGGATGGCGGACAACCTTATCAATGCTCGACATCTCATTAAATCTAAATAGGTCTAATTCCATTACATTATGAGTCTGGTTGTAATAATTTTGTTTCACGTTTTGACCCCTTGCTTTTATTGCACACTGATGGCCTCCGTGATTGTAATTTGGAATTGATGGGGAGGCGACACGGACACATTCAGAGGGTGGGTGTGGGATACTAAATGCCGATAGATAATATTTGAATTGTCGACCACTTGTTTTATACCCATCCTACAGAGTAATATTTTAAGTCACGGAAGCTGTATAAGTCGTTGCTTATGGATATACCGAAAGGGAATTAGTGGAGAGGTTCGGTTGGCGTACCAATCGGAAGCAGACAGATGCGTCAAAATGGATGCCCAATTCCCCATTTCGATGTAGGTTAGGGAAGTTGTCATAGCCTAATAATCAAGCATGCCAGTGTAACAGAAAACCTTGCTCATTTCCAGTGGCGATTTTGGCACGTACATTTTGGTGGGGCAAAAAAAGATATGTGGGATGCATTCCAGCAAAGCCACTACACTACACAACACAACACTAAACAATACATTAATTGCACTATACCACTGCTACACTTGGCTATCAGCGGAGCCTTGTCTGGCAACTAAACACTTCATTCAGCCTCATTTACTGCCTTTTAAAAATCCATAACTGATATGGCTGACTTGCTTTAACAAATGTGGTTTCTACTGACAATTGAGATGTACACGCTATGGCATAAGGGGACGACAAGCAGATAAGAGGCAATCTGTAATTTTGATTAAGACATTCATTTTGAAATGTGCAGTTACAGAATTCAGAACATGGGCATTCTTACAGTGTTCTCCCTGTACACCAAGTCAGAACCATAGGATAAATAAAGGGGGCATATAAGCAGACAATGAAAGCTCTTATAATATTCAATGATTACATTTCTCAAAAACAGGTTATAGGCTACATGTGCACCACCAAGTTAGAACAGCAGGCGAAATTAAAAGGTGAAAATAGACCAAATTATTAGGGTGAGGCTACTAACAACTTACACAACATACACTTAGTATTACTTTCTTAGCTACAGTATACATACAGTTGAAGTTGGAAGTTTGCATACACCTTAGGTTGGAGTCATTAAAACTCGTTTTTTAACCACTCCACAAATTTCTTGTTAACAAACTATAGTTTTGGCAAGTCGGTTAGGACATCTACTTTGTCATTGACACAAGTAATTTTTCCAACAATTGTTTACAGACAGATTATTTCACTTATAATTCACTGTATCACAATTCCAGTGGGTCAGAAGTTTACATATACTAAGTTGACTGTGCCTTTAAACAGCTTGGAAAATTCCAGAAAATGATGTCATGGCTTCAGAAGCTTCTGATAGGCTAATTGACATCATTTGAGTCAATTGGAGTTGTACCTGTGGATGTATTTCAAGGCCTACCTTCAAAGTCAGTGCCTCTTTGCTTGACATCATGGGAAAATCAAAAGAAATCAGCCAAGACCTAAGAAAAAAAATTGTAGACCTCCACAAGTCTGGTTCATCCTTGGGAGCAATTCTCAAACGCCTGAAGGTACCACGTTCATCTGTAGAAACAATAGTACGCAAGTATAAACACCATGGGACCACGCAGCCGTCATACCGCTCAGGAAGGAGACGCGTTCTGTCTCCTAGAGATGAACGTACTTTGGTGCGATCCCAGAACAACAGCAAAAGACCTGAAGATGCTGGAGGAAACAGGTACAAAAGTATCTATATCCACAGTAAAACGAGTCCTGTATCGACATAACCTGAAAGGCCGCTCAGCAAGGAATTAGCCACTGCACCAAAACCACCATAAAAAAACAGACTACGGTTTGCAACCGTGAAGCACAGGGGTGGCAGCATCATGTTGTGGGGGTGCTTTGCTGCAGGAGGGACTGGTGCACTTCACAAAATAGATGGCTTCATGAGGAAGGAAAATTACGTGGATATATTGATGCAACATCTCAAGACATCAGTCAGGAAGTTAAAGCTTGGTCACAAATGGGTCTTCCAAATCACAATTACCCCAAGCACACTTCCAAAGTTGTGGCAAAATGGCTAAAGGACAACAAAGTCAAGGTATTGGAGTGGCCATCACAAAGCCCTGACCTCAATCCCATAGAAGTGAAAAAGCATGTGCGAGCAAGGAGGCCTACAAACCTGACTCAGTTACACCAGCTCTGTCAGGAGGAATGGGCCAAAATGCACCCAACTTATTGTGGGAAGCTTGTGGAAGACTACTCGAAACGTTTGACCCAAGTTAAACAAGTTAAAAGCAATGCTACCAAATACTAACTGAGTGTATGTAAACTTCTGACCCACTGGGAATGTGATGAAAGAAATAAAAGCTGAAATAAATAATTCTCTCTACTATTATTCTGACATTTCACATTCTTAAAATAACGTGGTGATCCTAACTGACCTAAAACAGGGAATTTTTACTCGGATTAAATGTCAGGAATTATGAAAAACTGATTTTAAATGTATTTGGCTAAGGTGTATGTAAACTTCAGACTTCACCTGTATCTCCCTGGCATGTTACATAATTTATGCAGCAGCATACAATATATTTTTGGACTCACCTTGTGATGAGTGGTCCTCACCACGTGGTCCTTCGTGGGCAAATTTTGTCATCAAACTTTGTCATCAAAGTCTGGCATTCTCTGGATTTATGGTGCTTTCAAGACAACTGGGAACTCGAAGGAAAAAAAAGTTAAATCATGATGACATCAGTGATCTTCAGGTAATAGCTCTAGAAAGAGGCCCGAGTTTCCAATTTCAAATTCTGAGTTGGATGAAAGTTCAAAACGTATTTTCCCAGTCGTAGCTTGTTTTTCCTGAGTTCCCAGTTGTTTTGAACTCACTAAAGTCATATTTTGCAGTTCCAAGTTACAGTGGTTTTGAGCGAGGCACAAATCATGCTTCATTTACGGTATGTTGATGTTTATAATTTTTAACTAGGAAAAGAGACCCTTAATCTTAGACTTGGGACCACACATTCACTCCACCGAATAGCAGGCTAATGATTGCTTTGCAATGCTTGCAGTTAGCCACTGATTCCTTCCAAACCACTCATTGTTGAATTTGCAATTTCCAGCTTGTTGTGTAATGTTTATGTCCAATGGCCGATGAGCACAGATACATTTTATCTGTAATTTATCTTCATTATTTCTCTTCATATGACAAGGATTAAAAAGGATTTGCCAGTAGATTGTCGACTTGATTCATGATGATGACTGCTAGCTAAGATTTTGAAATTATGATGCCAGTCAAAGCTTCTGTAGATATAACGTGATTTGATGTAATTGCATATGTGGCCAATGAAATTGAGCCTTCTTGGATGGGCATTTCTAATGTAACTCTATGGCAGCACCCAAGGGGCTTGAATTTTCGAGCTCTACCCTGAGATTTGGTGGTGACGTAGTGTCCCCATGAGTGACAGAACACTGAGCCAATCACGGCGCCACGCTCCGTATTTTCTGCTGCCTTGCCCCACCACCACAGAAAGCACTGAGCTAGGCTGAAACACCTGCATTTTGGAGCTGCCTTACTCAAGAAAACATAAAAGAGACCATGTTTGTATGCGGCTTTATTAACTCAATGATATATATATATTTTTTTTTTACATTATTTGCAAACTGATATGTGATATGTATTAATGCCAAAATAACATGCAATACAGGCAAGCCCCCAAAAATTCCCTGCCCCACCTGCCCCAAATGACGGGTCGCCACTGCTCATTTCATTTCTATCTGACACAGACTGCCAAAGTCCTATTGATTAGCCATGGCAAAAAATACAAAATGTTCCAATCCATCATTGTATAGCCTGCCTTAAACCGATGATGTCATGATTCATGGTTTGTGATGAAATATGTTCCGTGCTATCCAGGATCCTTTGGACGTCCCTACCCCATTGAAATTTAAAATGGTTAAGGTTAGGGTTAAGATTATGGTTAGGGTAAGGGTTAAAGTTAGGGTTAGGGTTTATGCTAGGCAATTCCAAAGGATACTGAATAGCACTGGCCAATGAAATACACTGGCCCTTATTCCTTTAGTTGGACCTAATTTGGGGCGACAGTTGATCTCACGGGATGAGTATTAAGGCTATCATCAGTCTACTTGAAATGGTGTCACGCTGTCATGGTCGTAATGCCCGTCGGATAGCCGGAGAGGGGGACCGTGTACAACTCAATCATTTTCACACTTCAAAGAGGGAGTCTGGCCAGAGCGAGAGGAAACTCCCATACTAGGGCTAGGATTCGTTGACATACCGCCATGGGGGGATAAAAACGGGGTGGTCAGGTTTATAAATGGTTGTACTTGACAAGACACCAAGGCCATCCAAATCAATCAATCAATAGAGGCTGGCCCAGGGACAAAATATGGGAGAAGGTCAGCCATTGTATTAGGCCTTGTGGTGGAGTGGTTCTTGCCAGAGACACAGATTTGAGATGATACCCCATAGAATGAGGGAGGGTCCTGACGGAGATGAAGAATGTGGGAGGGAGGAAAGATAGCAGGGAAGTCTCTGTGGTGAGCAGTGGTGGGAAAAGTATCCAATTGTCATACTTGTGTAAAAGTAAATTTACCTTAAAAGAAAATGACTTGAGTAAAAGTCACCCAGGAAAATACTACCTGAGTAAAAATCTAAAAGTATTTGGTTTTAAATATATTTAAGTATCAAAAGTAAATGTAAATGCTAAAATATACTTAAGTATCAAAAGTAAAAGTATAAAGCATTATTACGTTTCAGGTAAGACCCGAATGCAGACTGTGTCGAAGTAACAATGTTTATTACAACAACAGGGGCAGGCAAACGACAGGTCAAGGCAGGCAGGGGTCGATAATCCAGAGTAGTGGGGCAAAAGTACAGGACGGCAGGCAGGCTCAGGGTCAGGGCGGACAGAAAAGGTAAAACCGGGAAAAACAGGAACAATCAAGAGACAGGAACAGAGGGAAGAACGTTGTTAGGCTTGACGAAACAAAACGAACTGGCAACAGACAAACAGAGAACACAGGTATAAATACATAGGGGATAATGGGGAAAATGGGCAACACCTGGAGGGGGGTGGAGACAAGCACGAAGACAGGTGAAACCGATCAGGTGTGACAAGCATTTAAAATTCCTTATATTAAGCAAACCAGACAGTTCCATTTTTTAAATGTATGTATAGCCAGGGGCACACTCCAACCCTCAGACATCATTTACAAATGAAACGTGTGTTTAGTGAGTCCGCCAGAATGACCAGGGATGTTCTTTTGATAGCTGTATGAAATTGGACCATTTTCGTGTCCTGCTAAGCATTCAAAATGTAACGAGTACTTTTGGGTGTCATGGAAAATGTATGGAATATTGCAGTGCTAGCTGTGCCACTAGAGATTCTGGGTTCGAGTCCAGGCTCTGTTGCAGCTGGCCGTGACCAGGAGACCCATGGGGCGGCGCACAATTGGGTTAGGGGAGGGTTTGGCCGGCAGGGATGTCATTGTCCCATCGCGCACTAGCGACTCCTGAGGCGGGCCGGGCGCAGTGCACGCTGACACGGTCGCCAGGTGTACGGTGTTTCCTCCGACACATTGGTGCAGCTGGCTTCAGGGTTAAGTGTGCATTGTGTCAGGAAGCAGTGCGGCTTGGTTGGGTTGTGTTTCGGGTGACGCACGGCTCTCAACGTTCGCCTACCCCGAGTCCGTACGGGAGTTGCAGTGATGAGACAAGACTGTAACTACCAATTGGATACCATGAAACGGGTGAAAAAGGTGTAAAACATTTTTTTATAATAATAAAAAAGATTGATGAGGGAAAAAACAATTGAATCCATTTCAGAATTAGGCTGTAATGTAGAAGGGTCTTGGTCAGCCATTGTTATGATTGATGGCTGAGAAGAAGAGTGATGGCTAGATTATGTCTTCTGTTTTCTTTCCTCCATGGCTGCCATTAATGTCCTTGGTGTTGGCTGTGGATGAATAACCAATCCCAGGGCTTCTTTGGGAGGCTGCTGTGGATGATGGAATGTGTTTGTGTGTGTGTGTGTATGTATGTATGTATGTATGTATGTATGTATGTATGTATGTATGTATGTATGTATGTATGTATGTATGTATGTATGTATGTATGTACTGCATGTATGTATGTATGTACTGCATGTATGTGTGAGACAGAACAGGGGGGCAGTTCTGCTATATGTATACAGTAATCTGCAGTGACTACTGCATATAGCCTGCCCTATACAGTGCATTCAGAAAGTATTCAGACCCCTTGACTTTTCCAAATTTTCTTATGTTACAGCCTTATTCTAAAATGGAATAAATAATTTTTTCCCCTCATCAATCTACATACATTACCCCATAATGACAAAGAAAAAACAGGTTTTAAGATTTGATTTTCAAATTGATAATTTTTTAAAAACTCAAATATCACATGTACATAAGTATTCAGACTCTTTATTCAGTACTTTGTTGAAGCACCTTTGGCAGCGATTACAGCCTCGGGTCTTCTTGGGTATGACGCTACAAGCTTGGCACACCTGTATTTGGGGAGTTTCTCCCATTATTCTCTGCAGATCCTCTCAAGCTCTGTCAGGTTGGATGGGGAGCGTCTCTGCACGGCCATTTTCAGGACTCTCCAGAGATGTTCGATAGGATTCAAGTCCGGGCTCTGGCTGGGCCACTCAAGGAAATTCAGAGACTAGGCCCGAAGCCACTCCTGCGTTGTCTTGGCTGTGTGCTTAGGGTCGTTGTCCTGATGGAAGGTGAACCTCCGCCCCAGTCTGAGGTCCTGCGTGCTCTGGAACAGGTTTTCATCAAGGATCTCTCTGTACTTTGCTCCATTCATCTTTCCCTCGATCCTGACTGGTCTTACAATCCCTGCCACTGAAAACATCCCCACAGCATGATGCTGCCACCACCTTGCTTCACCATAGGGATGGTGCCAGGTTTCCTCCAGATATAACGCTTGGCATTTAGGCCAATAAGTTCAATCTTGGTTTCATCACACCAGAGAATCTTGGCTCTCCTGGTCTGAGAGTCCTTTAGGTGCCTTTTGGCAAACTCCAAGCGGGCTGTCATGTGCCTTTTACTGAGGAGTGGCTTCCATCTGGCCACTCTACCATAAAGGCCTGATTGGTGGAGTGCTGCAGAGATGGTTGTCCTTCTGGAAGGTTCTCCCATCTCCACAGAGGAACTCTGGAGCGCTTTCAGAGTGACCATCTGGTTCTTGGTCACCTCCCTGACCAAGGCCTTTCTCCCCCGATTTCTCAGTTTGGCCGGGCGGCCAGCTTTAGGAAGAGTCTTGGTGGTTCTAAACTTCTTCCATTTAAGAATGATGGAGGCCACTGTGTTCTTGGGGACCTTCAATACTGCAGAAATGTTTTTGTACCCTTTCCCAGATCTGTGCATCCACATAATCCTGTCTCGGAGCTCTATGGACAATTCCTTCCACCTCATGGCTTGGCTTTTACTCTGACATGGACTGTCAACTGTGGGACCTTATATAGACAGGTGTGTGTCTTTCCAAATCATGTCCAATAAATTGTATTTACCACAGGTGGACTCCAATGATCAATGGAAACAGGATGCTCCTGAGCTCAAGTTCGAGTCTCATGTCAAAGGGTTTGAATAGTTATGTAAATAAGGTATTTCAGTTTTTTTTTGTTGCTACATTTGCAAATGTTATAATGAGGTATTGTGTGTAGATTGATGAGAATGTTTATTTATTTAATCAATTTTTAGAATAAGGCTGTAACGTAACAAAATGTGAAAAAGTCAAGAGGTCTGAATACTTTCCGAATGCGCTGTATGTAATGTGTAACGTTTCTTGACAGCATCCGCTAAGTTATAGGACCTGTATTGGTTTGTCTCCTCTCAATCAATGTCTGATTTATTGAACTAGTCTGGAATCTGAATAACCTGAGGACAGCCAATAAGCCACATGGTCTCCACTTTGATGAACACAGCAAGTGTCTTAGTATGTCCATGATATAGCTCTCATTTGCATTCTCCTCCCCGCCCCTCCTCTATTGTGATTGGTTGAGCAACACCCTTGCCCCAATTGTCAATCCAATAAATCAGTTTCAGTTGTACAATGGGTGTACAACCATTATGCATCAGTCTATGTTGGTTAAACGTTAGCCTATACTAGAGTACAACATTTACGTTTTATAGACATCAAAGTAACACTTTCTGTATCTGTCCAAAAATCTCAATACAGAATTTCTAAATCATTCTACATTGAGATTCTGAGATGGAATGTTTTTCACATTGATTAAGACAATGTTGAAAATTCTAACATTGCTGCATGTTGCTTATCGTCATGACCAATACACAACCATACAGTACCCCCCCCCCCCCCCCCCCCCCCCCCACACACACAAAAAAAGGGGTGACATTGCATTCAAAGTTGCGTTCAAATGCAGCGGTGTGTCAAGGCGTTGGTGACGGGAGGAGCTCCTTGTATGTATGAGTCACCAGTGCCACTGGAGAGGGTGACTATGGACCGTTGAATAATGCAGTCCTGTCAAAAGGCCTATAGGCCTATCTCATCTGCGTTGATGGGACCTCTTGTTTCCTGCATGTCTGGTTTCCAACAGCTGTGTGTGTGTGCGTGTGTGTGTGTGTGTGTGTGTGTGTGTGTGTGTGTGTGTGTGTGTGTGTGTGTGTGTGTGTGTGTGTGTGTGTGTGTGTGTGTGTGTGTGTGTGTGTGTGTGTGTGTGTGTTCCATACTGCTCTAATGTACGTCAGGGATATCCAATAAACCATGTCTTAGTAGTGGAAGGCCGTCATTGATTTCCATGTATGGCAAACATGACATCACTTCCTGTCAGAGGTGTGAACATTGGCTTTTACTGGTTTTCCTTCAGGGTAAATAGAACAGCTTGGTGATGCATCAGTTAAATGGTGGTCAATTAAATTAATATTTCTTAACAGTCCAGGGATTGGCCGTTGCCAGGAAACGAGCCAGGTCTGTCAATCTCATTCAGTCAATAGTAGCCATTTTGGTCATACCAGTTTGACCAGTGGGCTTAGAGATATGAGGTGTAGGATTAAAGCAAGAGGAGAGATGAGTAGGCTTTCTAGAAGTTAATGAGTGAAGTGAAATGCCATTCAACCCATATGCAGCCCTGTCTTAAAGCACAGTCAAACAGCGAGGGCGATCAAACTTAACATCATATGCTTAACGCTATCACATGCTGAACACTATCAAGTAAACGATGTACTTACATCAATGTATCTCATTTGATGAAAGCCCCTACCCCACCACACTGGATGAACCGATCAGAGAAAAGAGAGAGACAGATGGGTAGGCTTCTGGGGAGGGGGCAATGTAGGGATGGGAGGGAAGGATGGATGGATGATGGAGGGGGGAGGAGAGGGAGCAGGGGGGGTCTCTGGTCAGTGTGCGTCAGTGTTTTCTAGGTCGATCCACTGATCGGTCTGTAGTGATAATCTGCTTCTCTGTGAAAGAGAGGTCTGTGGTCTACAGGATCTAGTCTGTGGCAAAGCACTCTGAAATATTCTAGGGCAGGTCTGCACTGGTACGGAAACTGTACTTCCTCTTTCTTGGGTATCAACACTTGTTTCATAGGAAACTACAGGTTAAACACAGCTCCTGCAACCCTGTGGCCTATTTTCTAGCCTGTGGCATGCATTCTGAAATTCAAAGTGAGTAAAGATAAAGTTAACTATATTTCCTGGTTACCAATTGTTGTGTAGGAAATTACAGATGAAACAGCTTTAATCTGCATACCTGTAGGCTACAAGTACCATAGACTACTGCTGGTGTATTGAGATAAGGCGTTATGCTCAGCCCAAATTCCTAGTGTCTGAGACAAGGAGTTCGGATCTAGAATCAGGTCCCGCCTTTCAATGTAATCTCATTCATCATGATCTAAAACTGATCCTATATCAGCACTCATATACTCTGAGAATTTCTTCTTAGAAATTCCTCAGGTAGAGCCTGTACCAAAGTGCAAGCAGTGGTTAGTGCTGAGCAGGGGTCCTTCTAATGAACAAGGCGGGCTAGTGTGTGCCTGAGTGGGAAGACTCTTGGGCATCAGCCTTGACTATGAATGGATGTGTGGGCTACACGTGTGTGTAGTGGGCTGGGGGCAGAGAGGGAATAGCCAATGGCATTGAGCGAGGAAGCAGTCAATATCACGAGTGGATGGTTGTATAATTGTCTGTATTGGTGCATATGTTATTAATCCACAGAATGACTGGGTAAAAAAGGATGTGTGTGAATGGGTGAGTAAATGACTCAGTGATTGGGCTTGTGGTGCTGGATGTAGGGTCCAGTCTGAAACCTGTGTTCAAATCCCACCGCTGCCACAAACGGTAGGTGGTTGAGTGACTTTGGGATGAATCCCAACATGAGAAAGGTTTACACAACTCAAAGTTTCCCTTGAATCATGCACTCTTTTCAGAATTATCCAGCTCTTTGTGAGCAAGGGAATGAGTGAATACGTGTAAGTGATAGAAGATAGGGGAGAGAAAAAAATGGAGTAGAAGGTGAAAGCGATTAAGAGAGATAGTGGTAGAACATCAGAATGATAGAAGACGAGAGAGAGAGCGAGAGAGAGGGAATAAAAGAGAGTAAGGATTACTATACTGTTCAGTGGGTTTGTCCTATACTGTAGTAAACAGTGGTAATCCCACCTCCTGCTCCAAATCTTCCCACTATCCTTCTTATGACATATGGCTTACAATCACATCACTCACGCACACACACAAACACACACATGCGCAAACACAAACGGGGACACGCTCACACATAGAGCTTCACACCGACCCAACATCATACTGAATCACGTACACAGATACTGAATACTTCATATACAAATAAGTAAAGGCACGCATACACACACGCTTACACCTACCATTACAATAACAGCCATACTGTACAACAACACCTCACACACAATATGGTCTAGTATCTCGGTCGCTATATCATCTTAATGATTATCAGTAATTGCAAGTGGATTCTAATAGAAACAAGAGCGCAGACTAACAGGATGTTGGGGGTTTACCAAAATAGAAAACAAACACAAACCGTTGCCATGGCAGACAAAAGTCTGGATTAAACCTACAGATAAGGGCCCCCACAAATGTTTCTTCTCACCCCCTCCCCTCTGCCTTTTCAAATTTAATTTGAGAGCAAAGGGATTTAAGTGGATTATCAGCATAGTCAGTCAGTGGTAGGCTAGGCAACTGTGGGGTTTAGTGGATGACATTTTGGCTCTACTGTGGAAGACTCAGGGGTACTTCCTGGTTTGTGTGTGTTAGATTCTGGCAGATGTAGTAGGAAGATGAACCACCAAAGGCTCCTGTGATGCATATCTTGTAAAATGTCAAGCTGCGGGATTTAGCTCTGATACAATGATTTGGAGTAGTTTCATAGGACAGGTTATATATCCATATCTGCATGCTTTTGAATCTCTCCCCTGAGTGGCAATGTCTAGTCTTTGATCAAGCGATGCAGACTGTAATTCAGCCATGAAACGTGATTACCTTGTGGACTGCACAAGATGGATACAGCGTGAATGTATCAGGTGACGAAACCCAAAGGCCGCTCATAGTGTATTTTACTGTCTTACTGTGATTGAATAGAGACCCTAAAGTTGAGACGATACATTGCCACTTGTATGTATTAGGACAATATGGCACATAATGGCACAGATAGGCACATACAGTGCATTTGGAAAGCCATGATGTGCTCCAACTCCCCAACCGACTCGGGAGGCGAAAGTCGAGTCATGCGTCCTCCGAAACATGACCCGCCAAACCGCGCTTCTTAACACCCGCCCGCTTAACCTGGAAGCCAGCCGCACCAATGTGTCGGAGGAAACACCGTTCAACTGACGACCGGGGTCAGCCTGCAGGCGCCCAGCCCGCCACAAGGAGTCGCTAGAGTGAGATGAGTCAAGTAAAGACCCCGGCCAAACCCTCCCCTAACCCAGACAACGCTGGGCCAATTGTGCGCGGCCCTGTGGGACTCCCAATCGCGGCCGGTTGTGATACAGCCCGGGATCGAACCAGGGCTGTTGTGACGCCTCTAGCACTGCGATGCAGTGCCTTAGAAATCTGTTCGACTTGGGAGACCCACCAGTTTTTTTAAATATTTAATTCATTTGCAAACATTTAAAAAAAAAATGGTTTTGCTTTGTCAGTCTGGGGTATTGTGTGTAGATTGATGAGGGAAAAAAACAATTGAATCAATTTTATAATAAGGCTGTAATGTAACAAAATGTGGGAAAAGTCAAGGGGTCTGAATACTTTCCAAATACACTGTATGTGTGTTTCTTTGAAGAGTGTAACTGTTTGTTTAAATCATTTTGTATGCCGTTATTCCATCTTCTATCTGTCTTGGGTGTCATTGTACTCTGTGACATTTTCAAACCCATCCATAACAACTACTTTTGGTCATACAGTGTTCAAGAGGCATGTAAACACATACACGCACATATAAGGCACATAGTTTAGTAGGTCTATCATTGACCAATTCTCCTCTCAGGACGTTCTCAGGACTTGCTGTGGTCCGTAGTCTCCCTGATCATCATGGCCCCTGGAGCCACAGGGCCACTGTCATGCGCTTTCCATAGAGACGACCATGTGAGGTCCCTCTCACTGCTGCCACTGTGGCACTGTACTCTCACAAGGCTCGCATTGTCCACGGAGGAGAGAAAGAGGGAGGGATGTGAAGAGAGTTTGGGAGAGAGAGAGAGATGAAAGGAGAGAAAGAAACAGTGAAATAGAGGGTGGGTGTGGAGGGAGTAATAGAGGGTGGGTGTGGAGGGAGTAATTGAGGGAGGGAACGGTAGAGGAAGAAAGCATGTTTGGGTGCCTTTTCATTGTGTAGGAAATCATTAACTCATCACTTACTGTTAAATAGGGAGCTTTTAGCAGTCTTAAGGGAAACGAAGCAGCAGGAGGCAGGTGGGTACATGTGGTTAGATTTATTTACAAAATGGTGCTAATGTTCCAAAGTGACGTTGATCACTGTACGTATTTACAAAGTTCCCACTTCAAGCTTCAATATTTAAAAGAAAAAGCCTTCAATCGGGTTAACAAAAAAAAAAAGATTTACCATAAAAGACACAGGTCTGGCCTTTCCTGTTGAGATACCAAAACCGATCTGACAAGAAAATCCCAAAATGGGTGTTTACTGTGAATACGCTTGGTCACTCCTTGTCTCAATGACAGAAATGCATTTTAATGTTGGGAAACATAAACATTTTCAACTGAGAAATGAAAGTCTCAAATGGTGGGAATTTGGATAGTGCACTACATATAGGACACGTCTAGTTTTAAACCATAACCAATTGGTCCTGATTAGACAAAACCTTCCATTCTGGACCATTTTATACATGCATCCTCCTGGCTGTTATACCTTCATCATTTTCATGTGGAATACACAAAGCTAGAGTGGAAAATATTTAGGGAGCTATGCCCAATCATATAATTATGGGAGCCTTGCACTTCATTCTCTGTTTGCTTGTTTGATTGTGGCCTACACTCAAGTAGCTAACAGTGATATTGTGGGTTATCTGAGTGCATGAATTCCTATGTAATTGTGGCTTTAGCTTGTGGTGCACGTAGGATACCAGCTGGCACCAGGAAGCCCACTTCACTGCCATACTCAAAGTTACTACGGCAGCATTGAGGCATTCACAGTCTAAAATGGTGGTTTTGGGATTAGCTGACCCACACGGTGTATTAACCCAACCTTTTTCTATGTAAAATATGGACTAGTCAGGGATCTGTGTTCTGAGACTCTCTTTGTTTGTCTCGCAGTATGGACGGTCAGACAGCTACCGCGTGGCCACCACGACGGAGAAGGACGAGAAGGAGTCCCCCAAGAAGGCGGACTCCAAGGCAGACAAGAAGACCAAGGACATGGAGGAATTGAAGAAGGAAGTTCCCTTGGTATGTAGTGCATCATTCCTACTTCCTGTTTCCTGTCAGTGCACCGTGGCCTAGAGCAGTGTGTCCTGCGACCGGCACTGGTCCCTGGGATGTTGCTAACTGGTCCCTCAGATGGTTAGCTGAAACCAATTTAGATTCATCTAGAGTGCTAGTTTTAGCCCAAGGAGAAAGGACCATAACTTGCCGGACACTGGTATAATAAAAGTTTGAGAAACACTATCCTAAAGAGCACCCACTGGGCACAGACATCAATTCAACGTCTATTCCACGTTGGTTCAACGTAATTTCATTGAAATGACATGGAAATAACGTTGATTCAACCAGTGTGTTCCCAGCGGGCAGTCTTTATGTATTCTGTTTGGGACAGCAACAAAGTTGTTAATAAATGACTTCTCAGATGTTTGGACAATGGATTTGGGCAGCCTGTATTCCTGAAAATCTATTTTATTTTTGGCAGTAAATGAATCTCATGGGTGTCAAGCAAAGGAAATTGTTTTTTGTTGTTGGTACGAATAGTAGTTTGTGGCGAGAGGCACTTCCAATATAAACTAATCCTGTTTGAAGAAGATTTACTCTTTTATGAGGCATAAGGCCAAACCATGAGGATATTAATATCCCTCTGAAACACAGCTGGAAAATGTCTCCAGCGCTATTCACAATATATATTTGCAAGAATGTAGTTAAAACTAGAGATTTATTCAATGTTTTCAACTTTTCTCTTATAGACGGAACACAAGATGTCCATCGAGGAGGTATGCCAGAAGTACTCTACCGACATAGTCCAGGTACGTTCATCACCTCAAGACTTTTCCCAAAACCTGTGTTGGGGTTTTTAAAACGAAACATATTGGAACATTAATGGTAATATCAGTTGTCACACAAAATATCAGCCAATCCCTCTCCCTCCTCACTCACCCCCTCTTCCAGGGTCTGACCAATGCTAAGGCCGCTGAGTACCTGGCTCGTGACGGCCCCAACGCCCTCACGCCTCCCCCCACCACCCCCGAGTGGGTCAAGTTCTGTCGCCAGCTGTTCGGTGGCTTCTCCATCCTGCTGTGGACCGGCGCCATCCTCTGTTTCCTGGCCTACGCCATCCAGGCCGCCACCGAGGACGAGCCCGCAGGAGACAATGTGAGTGACAGAACCACACAAAATGGCCACCATTATCACTTGGCAGGGGACAAAGGGATGCAAGGTTATAGATGGCCTTTTGGTTTCAGCTTAATGTAGTGTTTCCAAAATGTGGCATTAGGATTCAACTTGGGAGGTTGTGGCTGATTCTTACTTGGCACTAAAATATTTGGGAAACTCTATGACTTGGTGAACAAGGAAGTGTCTAGTGTCTAGTGTCTAGTGTTGAGATGAGTCAGAGTCCCATGTGTTTCTTAGATCCAGCTATATGGTTCAACCAACCCTAAATGAATGGGGAGTATAGGCACCATCTAAAATGATTAATGGTTAAACAATATTTCTCTCTCTCCTTGCTCTCTCTCTCCAGTTGTACCTGGGTAATACTAAATGAGGCATTTGAATTTCCACGAATTTCATTGAATTTATCAATGATTTATTTCCTCTCCTATATATTTTCCATTAATTCAAAGTCAAATTCAAATTATTCTGCATCCTGTGTACTATTTCAATAAAAATGTAAGAACTGAATTTGAATTGATCAGCCATTCTCAATTCAAATCTGAATTGACCCCAACCCTGCATGGCATGTGGCATTTTAGATTCAGCCATATAGTTCAACCAAACCTAAATGAATTAAAAAGCTAGGCACCATATTAACATTATCAAACAATGAAGTTATATTTTTCCCAGCAAACAGTGAACGTTCCTGCAACGTTAGGTAACGTTCCAATGGAGTCCCAATTTGTTTTTCAGATAACTTTAGCATGACAACATCCCATGAATGCTTTTTAAATGTCCTGGGAAAATGTTATTTGATAAACATTAGTAGAAGGACATAATAGTTATTTTACATTTACATTTAAGTTATAAGAACGTTTGTATCAAATGTTCCAATACTGTTTGTTTTTTACATCGTTTGCTGCGTTCTCTCTCTCCAGTTGTACCTGGGTATCGTTCTCTCGGCTGTGGTCATCATCACCGGCTGTTTCTCCTACTTCCAGGAGGCAAAGAGCTCCAAAATCATGGAGTCCTTCAAGAACATGGTGCCCCAGGTAAACAAACCTCTTCTTAGACCTTACCACCCTATCCTATTATCTCCTACATTGCCACCAGTTATAGCAGGGTTCCTCAACTGGCGGCCAGCAAGCTGAATTTGGCCAGCAGTTGATTTTATTTGCCCCCCAAGTTTTCTGACCCAAAAATATATATGTATTTAACAAAATCGCGACATGAAAGACTGTAAAACAAAAACAAATCAACTCCAAGTGATTTTAATTCTGGAAATCTGTTAAAAATATTCCCAGACATAGTATAGAGATATGTGTGATCACATACAAATGTAAGCAAGGTTTAAAATGATCATGTATTAGTCAAATGTTATAACTGTTTGGGCATCTTGCGTTCAATTTGCAGTGTACAAATTATTTATAATTATGTTCCCGGCCCCCAGACCATCCTCTCGAGAAAAAAACGGCCCTGAATCTAGTTGATGATCCCTGACCGTAGGACTCAGTGTCTGTAATACTAATTCCAATCCTATTAGTCTCATCATATGTGTTTTACAAATTATAATCCAGACTTGTTTTTCTAGATGACAATGGGTGGGGTAGTTGTGGCAGTGACTCAAAATAATCTGTGACCCTAATCCAAATGTTCCCCCTCAAAACACACGTAGCCGACATTGTTTTGGCCATTGTAACCAGCGGTTAGTCTATTCTACGTCTTTTTAAGTGAACATGATGCATATGGTCATTCAGTGGTGAGTTAATAGCCAGTCAGACAGCGGCTCAAATGTTCAGTCTCTATGTAGTCCATACATACAGTCCATAGGTAAGCATTTTCTATCCAGACTCTTTCTATGGTCAGTGTCAATAGTCAGTCAATGGTTAGTTGGTTACTTTACAGTCCACTATTTATCTGCCTATCTCTATGCAATTACGTAGTTATAACATAAAACCCCATCATTACTAGTTAGTTTAGGGTCAGTGATAGCGTGTAGTGGGTTTTACTGTTACCCCAGTGTTACACCTGTATGTATAGTCAGTTAATGGTTGGTTTATGGTTCCTACTTTACCATTGGGGTTTCCTCTGTCCACAGCAAGCGCTGGTGATCCGTGAGGGCGAGAAGATGCAGATCAACGCTGAGGAGGTGGTGGCTGGAGACCTGGTGGAGGTGAAGGGAGGAGATAGGATTCCCGCCGACCTCAGGATCGTCTCTGCTCATGGCTGCAAGGTAAACCTACACACACAGACATAAACACAGAATAGGTTTTACTATCCTTGTGGGGGACCAAAAAATTGATTTCCATAAAAAATCCTATTTAAAAAACCTAACCCTAATTCTAACCCTACCCCTAATTGTAAACCTAACCCCTAAGCTTAAAATAACCTTTGGAGAATGTTCCTTGTTTTACTATCCTTGTGGGGACTTTTGAGGATTTCCTGTACCCACGAGGATAGTAATACAAACTGATACACACACACACACACACACACACACACACACACACACACACACACACACACACACACACACACACACATATATACACTGCTCAAAAAAATAAAGGGAACACTAAAATAACACATCCTAGATCTGAATGAATGAAATAATCTTATTAAATACTTTTTTCTTTACATAGTTGAATGTGCTGACAACAAAATCACACAAAAATAATCAATGGAAATCCAATTTATCAACCCATGGAGGTCTGGATTTGGAGTCACACTCAAAATTAAAGTGGAAAACCACACTACAGGCTGATCCAACTTTGATGCATCCGCCAACTCCTGGACAGTCTGTGGTGCAACGTGGCGTTGGTGGATGGAGCGAGACATGATGTCCCAGATGTGCTGAATTGGATTCAGGTCTGGGGAACGGGCGGGCCAGTCCATAACATCAATGCCTTCCTCTTGCAGGAACTGCTGACACACTCCAGCCACATGAGGTCTAGCATTGTCTTGCATTAGGAGGAACCCAGGGCCAACCGCACCAGCATATGGTCTCACAAGGGGTCTGAGGATCTCATCTCGGTACCTAATGGCAGTCAGGCTACCTCTGGCGATCACATGGAGGGCTGTGCGGCCCCCCAAAGAAATGCCACCCCACACCATGACTGACCCACCGCCAAACCGGTCATGCTGGAGGATGTTGCAGGCAGCAGAACGTTCTCCACGGCGTCTCCAGACTCTGTCACGTCTGTCACATGTGCTCAGTGTGAACCTGCTTTCATCTGTGAAGAGCACAGGGCGCCAGTGACGAATTTGCCAATCTTGGTGTTCTCTGGCAAATGCCAAACGTCCTGCACGGTGTTGGACTGTAAGCACAACCCCCACCTGTGGACGTCGGGCCCTCATACCACCCTCATGGAGTCCGTTTCTGACCGTTTGAGCAGACACATGCACATTTGTGGCCTGCTGGAGGTCATTTTGCAGGGCTCTGGCAGTGCTCCTCCTGCTCCTCCTTGCACAAAGGCGGAGGTAGCGGTCCTGCTGCTGGGTTGTTTCCCTCCTACGGCCTCCTCCACGTCTCCTGATGTACTGGCCTGTCTCCTGGTAGTGCCTCCATGCTCTGGACACTACGCTGACAGACACAGCAAACCTTCTTGCCACAGCTCGCATTGATGTGCCATCCTGGATGAGCTGCACTACCTGAGCCACTTGTGTGGGTTGTAGACTCTGTCTCATGCTACCATGCTACACCGCCAGCATTCAAAAGTGACCAAAACATCAGCCAGGAAGCATAGGAACTGAGAAGTGGTCTGTGGTCACCACCTGCACAACCACTCCTTTATTGGCGGTGTCTTGCTAATTGCCTATAATTTCCACCTGTTGTCTATTCCATTTGCACAACAGCATGTGAAATTTGTTGTCAATCAGTGTTGCTTCCTAAGTGGACAGTTTGATTTCACAGAAGTGTGATTGACTTGGAGTTACATTGTGTTGTTTAAGTGTTCCCTTTATTTTTTTGAGCAGTGCATATACATAGCTCACATTAAAATATAACACACTCACGCAACTACATATTTTACATACAAGCTTTTTAAAGTTGTAATCAAGTTCCCTGTATTTTGTCCTTCTCCTATAGGTGGATAACTCCTCCCTGACAGGCGAATCAGAACCCCAGAGCAGGTCACCTGACTGTACCCATGACAACCCCCTGGAGACCCGCAATGTCGCTTTCTTCTCCACCAACTGTGTTGAAGGTACGGTCGTCTTGGCAACTGCATCGTCCCCATCTCCCTCTTCCTCTTCCTGCTGGCCCATTTCCTTCTTCTCATCATCATCATCATCATCATTGTTGTCGTCTTAACCATCACTGCCCCATCACTCTACATGTCGTCTTTCCATTCCTGTTTTCTTTCTTTTTCTCTTACTTCTTCTCTTTATCCACCTCTGAACGGGTTTAAGGTGGAAAATGCTGGCTGCCATAGCAACAAGGCACCCACCATTTTAACAAGCACCCAACCCAGCGCCCACGCACACTCTGTCTCTCTCTCCTTCTTTCTTTCACCTCTCTCTTCCTCCCTCTTCTTTGAATTCCCTGGCTGCCCTTTTCCTTCCCATCTGTCCATATCGCCTCATCTTTGAGAACACTCCATCTGGTGTCAATATTAGCTTAGCGTTTCCCTATGGCTCAGTGGTCTAATGGTAGTGTCAATAGAGGATGACACACATAAATGGCTAAGGTCTAGATTCAGTCAGTTCAGCTTTAACCTGCGGTAACTGACAACTGCATAGCATATATTTGTTTTTTGTTTAGGCAACGTCGGAGGCGTAACTGCGTTGGAGCGGTCGAATCCACGATCGGCCTGTGTGTTATACCTGCCGCGGACATTGCCCATTGGATGCATTAGTAAAAATCCCATGCAGCCATGTTGCAATGTAATCCACACCTCGATTCGGCTTGTATAAATACTTCTAATTTTGTTGAATGATTTTTAAATTTGAGTGTCATTATTTTTATAGAGCCTACACTTTCTCTTTGGAAACTTCTAAAGCGAGTGGGATGGCTGTGGCTTCGTGACAATGACCACAAGAGCAGCCGCTCACCGATTTGACAGCTCCAACGCAGTTACACCTCCAACATTGCCTAAACCAAAAGAAAACGATGATATGGAATGCAATTGTCGGTTACGGCAGGTTAACGCTGATCTGATTGAATCTAGGCCTTAGTTGTATGATGAAGCTAAGGCCTGGCACTGGTTACCTGTAGGCCCCAAATATACTAAAGAACTATGATTTACTTCATAGAATGGTATATGCCGCCCCCATGTGGTCAGAACAGTGTATGGCACCTGCGCTGGTGGCGATAAGAACTACTTCAGTGGCATTTCAGTAAATAACACTTCAGCAGTTCAGTATTATAATTTTTTGAATGATTACTTTAGGGCTATTTACTGTAAGGGAGTGATACAAAAAATGATTATTAAAAACATTTGATTTGCACTTTGAGTTTTTCCTCCAAGTGCTTTTCATTGTATGGGGGTAACTCATCATTTTACACATGGCACCACAAATGGTATTCCAAATCTTTGACGATACACTAATATAACATGCAAGTAAAGTCATCTAACGTCCTTCTCTTCTCCTCACTGTCACCAGGCACTGCGCGTGGCATCGTGGTGTGCACTGGCGACCGTACCGTCATGGGCCGTATTGCCACCCTCACCTCCGGCCTGGAGTCGGGCAAGACCCCCATCGCCAAGGAGATCGAACACTTCATCCACCTGATCACAGGCGTGGCCGTGTTCCTGGGCATCACCTTCTTCATCCTGGCCGTCTGCCTGGGATACACCTGGCTAGAGGCCGTCATCTTCCTCATCGGCATCATCGTGGCCAACGTGCCCGAGGGCCTGCTGGCTACTGTCACTGTGAGGGGATATTTTGGTGGATTTTAGTGTTGTGTTGTGTTTTGTGTGGCGGACGGAGTTGCGAGGGGAAGTCGGGGGTAGTGAAGAGTGGACTGTGTGTTTGTGTGTGTTCTGCTTTATCCTCTGTGTCGGTGTCTTGTGTTGTACTTCTGTGTCTGTCTGTCTGTCTCTTACTCTGCGTGTTATATCTCTGTGCTAATATTTCCATGTGTTCCAGTATCGCTGTGTGGTTATCCGTCTGTCTGTAATAATAGAGGCGTTCGAATCCACGGGTCTGCTGTGATGGTTGTGGTGGTGTATCTCTCCACTATTAGTGTATCTCTCTCTTTTTCTCTTTCTCTCTCTCTCTCTCTCTCTCTCTCTCTCTCTCTTCTTTACAGCCCTTTGATTTTTGTGTACCTGTATCTCTCTCTCTTTTGCTCTCTCTCTCTCTCTCTTTCTCTCTCTCTCTCTCTCTCTCTCTCTCTCTCTCTCTCTCTCTCTCTCTCTCTCTCTCTCTCTCTCTCTCTCTACAGCCCTTTGATTTTTATGTACCTGTATCTCTCTCTCTTTTGCTCTCTCTCTCTCTCTCTTTCTCTCTCTCTCTCTCTCTCTCTCTCTCTCTCTCTCTCTCTCTCTTTCTCTCTTTCTCTCTCTCTCTCTCTCTCTCTCTCTCTCTCTCTCTACAGCCCTTTGATTTTTATGTACCTGTATCTCTCTCTCTTTTTCTCTCTTCTTCCCTCTTTGTGTCTGTGTCTCTTTTTCAGGCTCTCTCTACGCCTGCGTCATTCAGTGTCAGTGACTCCCCCTGGTCAGTTGTCCTCTATGACAACTGTTAAGAGAGACTGATAAATGCTAGGCTAATGTTAATGTAGATGCTGGGCTGTTGCCGCTCTCGCTGCTTGGCTAGTAGCCTGTATGGCCCATGATCCGTTCCGCCATTTTGAAAGTCGCATGAAACACTGGCGCCTGCCTTTCACTGCTTTTTACTCTGTGCTTGGCTTTCCTTCTCTTTCTTTCTATCTTTCTGCATTTCTCTTCTGGGCTGTGAAATATACTGTAGTATTTGATTTGGCTCTAGTGCATTTTAATGTGATGGGGGGGGTGGAATGACGGGGGTTTGTACAACTCCATGTCTAAAGGGTAAGTGTGTAGGTATCTTGTATTGGTTGGTCATGGGTTTCTTCTCTGCAGATGCAAGTAAGTTGTTGATTGGTTTTGAGGGTCTAGGGCGTCTACACCTGGAGTTGTGCATCCCATGTTTTTACTTTTACGATTCGGTGCTAATCTTTTCTCTCATTTTCTCCCATTCTCTATTTGTTACTTTCTTTCAACCCTGTCTTCTTTTCGCAATCTCTGTTGCTTTCTCTGTCTCTCTCTATTCTTTCTCCTTTCTCTGTCTCTCTCTTTTCTCTCTCCTTTCTCTGTCTCTCTCTTTTCTCTCTCCTTTCTCTGTCTCTCTCTTTTCTCTCTCCTTTCTCTGTCTCTCTCTTTTCTCTCTCCTTTCTCTGTCTCTCTCTTTTCTTTCTCCTTTCTCTGTCTCTCTCTTTTCTCTCTCCTTTCTCTGTCTCTCTCTTTTCTTTCTCCTTTCTCTGTCTCTCTCTTTTCTCTCTCCTTTCTCTGTCTCTCTCTTTTCTCTCTCCTTTCTCTGTCTCTCTCTTTTCTCTCTCCTTTCTCTGTCTCTCTCTTTTCTCTCTCCTTTCTCTGTCTCTCTCTTTTCTCTCTCCTTTCTCTGTCTCTCTCTTTCTCTCTCCTTTCTCTGTCTCTCTCTTTTCTCTCTCCTTTCTCTGTCTCTCTTTCTCTCTCCTTTCTCTGTCTCTCTCTTTTCTCTCTCCTTTCTCTGTCTCTCTCTTTTCTCTCTCCTTTCTCTGTCTCTCTTTCTTTCTCCTTTCTCTGTCTCTCTTTTCTCTCTCCTTTCTCTGTCTCTCTCTTTTCTCTCTCCTTTCTCTGTCTCTCTCTTTTCTCTTCTGCCTTTCTCTGTCTCTCTCTTTTCTCTCTCCTTTCTCTGTCTCTCTCTTTTCTTTCTCCTTTCTCTGTCTCTCTTTTCTCTCTACTTTCTCTGTCTCTCTCTTTTCTCTCTCCTTTCTCTGTCTCTCTTTTCTTTCTCCTTTCTCTGTCTCTCTTTTCTCTCTCTTTTCTCTGTCTCTCTCTTTTCTCTCTCCTTTCTCTGTCTCTCTCTTTTCTTTCTCCTTTCTCTGTCTCTCTCTTTTCTCTCTCCTTTCTCTGTCTCTCTCTTTTCTTTCTCCTTTCTCTGTCTCTCTCTTTTCTCTCTCCTTTCTCTGTCTCTCTCTTTTCTTTCTCCTTTCTCTGTCTCTCTCTTTTCTCTCTCTTTTCTCTGTCTCTCTCTTTTCTCTCTCCTTTCTCTGTCTCTCTCTTTTCTTTCTCCTTTCTCTGTCTCTCTTTTCTCTCTCTTTTCTCTGTCTCTCTCTTTTCTCTCTCCTTTCTCTGTCTCTCTTTTCTCTGTCGCTCTTCTTCTTCCTCTCTCTCTCTCTCTCTCTCTCTCTCTCTCTCTCTCTCTCTCTCAGGTGTGTCTGACCCTGACCGCTAAGCGTATGGCTCGTAAGAACTGCCTGGTGAAGAACCTTGAGGCGGTGGAGACCCTGGGCTCCACCTCCACCATCTGCTCTGATAAGACTGGCACCCTGACCCAGAACAGGATGACCGTGGCCCACATGTGGTTCGACAACCAGATCCACGAGGCCGACACCACCGAGGACCAGTCTGGTAGGAGAGAGGGGTTTAAGTTCACTGAACTCGTTGTTTATGTTCTTTACTATATAACATCAAAGTCACTGCACCTTAGGCATGCATATTGTGATCACAGTTATTAATATGGTGGCACCTGTTTAGGTGATTTAGATAGTCTTGTCGTCTCTGGAATTAGATTACATTTTGCAAACCAGCATAATGTGGTTTGCAGGCCTGATGTGGCACCCGAGTTAGAAGTATCAGACCACTGTGTTAGGCAATAACTAGGCCATCAAAGATTGGCCTTATGTTGTTTGTAACATCTTGTATCAAAGGATTAGCATTTTTTTAATGGTAGTACATGTATTTATGCAGGCCTTGATGGAGGCTTCAGGGCTGCCTGTGAGCACATGAACGCAACAACCATGTGTCTGTCATTAACAATTCTTCCTCCCTCTCTTCTCCCCAGGCGCCTCTTTCGACAAGAGCTCGGAGACGTGGTTGGCGCTGGCGCGCGTGGCGGCCCTGTGTAACCGGGCGCAGTTCAAAGCGGCTCAGGATCAGCTTCCAATCCTGAAGAGGGACGTGGCGGGCGACGCCTCCGAGTCCGCGCTGCTGAAATGTATCGAGCTGTCCTGCGGCAGCGTCAGACAGATGAGGGAGAAGAACAAGAAGGTGGCCGAGATCCCCTTCAACTCCACCAACAAGTACCAGGTGAGGGACCAACATGGAGAACAAGTGCGCACCCTGGATCCCTGGGGCTGTATGTATCAAATGTCTCAGAGAAGGAGTGCTGATCTGGGATCAGGTTACACCTATCCATGTGATCTTATTCACTGTGTTACAAAAGGCAAAAGCGATCCTGAATCAGCCGGATACATACGGCCCTAGGCCTAGATGTGGGTCTGACCCTGGTCTTACCTGGGTCCGGGTTAGGGTTGAAGCTATGGTCAGGGAAAACAAGGGTTTTCTAAATCCTTATATAAACAGTTTGTATAAGGACTTTGTATAAGAGGCTGAACACGGTGTATGATTGTGCTCCCCCCTTGCCCCTCTCCCCAGCTCTCTGTGCATGAGACGGAGGACGAGAACGACAACCGCTACCTGCTGGTGATGAAGGGAGCGCCAGAGAGGATCCTGGACCGCTGCTCCACCATCTTGATCCAGGGCAAGGAGCAGCCCATGGACGAGGAGATGAAGGAGGCCTTCCAGAACGCCTACATGGAGCTGGGAGGACTGGGAGAGAGAGTACTCGGTGAGACAGGAGGGAGAGAGGACAGAGGCGGGATGAGGGAGGGAGTCCTGGGTAAACAAGAGGGTGGGAGAGAGGTATAGAAAGTTCCAGGGCGCTTGCACGGAGCTGAGAGGACTAGGAGGGAGAGTGCTCGGGTAAGAGAGAGAGAGGGAGGGAGGGAGGGATGAGAAGAGGGAAGAGGGTAAGAAATGGGAACCTAAACCGTCCTTTCAGAATGTATACACTAATACTGATAATAATGCCAATCTAATACTCCCCAGGTTTCTGCCACCTGCTAATGCCTGAAGACCAGTACCCCAAGGGCTTTGCCTTCGACTGTGACGACGTCAACTTCACCACAGAGAGCCTGTGCTTCGTGGGCCTCATGTCCATGATTGACCCTCCCCGTGCCGCCGTGCCCGACGCCGTGGGAAAATGTCGCTCCGCTGGCATCAAAGTCATCATGGTGACCGGCGATCATCCAATCACAGCCAAGGCCATCGCCAAGGGCGTGGGCATCATCTCCGAGGGCAACGAGACCGTGGAGGACATCGCCTCTCGCCTCAATATCCCTGTCAGCCAGGTCAATCCCAGGTAAGGAGAGTGTGTGTGTGTGTGTGTGTGTGTGTGTGTGTGTGTGTGTGTGTGTGTGTGTGTGAGCATACTTTATCTATCTTGCTTTCACACGTATATACAGTGAGTGTACACAATATTAGGAACACGTGCTCTTTCCATGACATAGACTGACCAGGTGAATCCAGGGGAAAACTATGATCCCTTATTGATGGCCCTTGTTAAATCCACTTCAATCAGTGTAGATGAAGGGGAGGAGACAGGTTAAAGAAGGATTTTTAAGCCTTGTGACAATTGAGACATGGATTGTGTATGTGTGCTGTTCAGAGGGTGAACGGGAAAGACAAAAGATTTCAGTGACTTTATACGGGTATGGTAGTAGGTGCCAGGCGCTCTGGTTTGTGTCAAGAACTGTAACGCTGCTGGGTTTTTCACGCTCAACACTTTTCCGTTTGTATCAAGAATGGTCCACCACCCAAAGGACATCCAGCCAACTAGACACAACTGTGGGAAGCATTGGAGTCAACATGGGCCAGCATCCCTGTGGAACGCTTTTAACACCTTGTGGAGTCCATGCCCCAACGAATTGAGGCTGTTCTGAGGGCAAAAGGTGGTGCAACTCAATATTAGGAAGGTGTTCCTAATGTTTTGTACACTCAGTGTACTTAACCAAGCACTCAGCCAGTCAGATAGTCAGTCAGTCACACCCAATTGCTTGCATAAACGTGTGAACTAAAAACACTAACTTTCTGCAGTTCTGTGTGTGTCTGTCTCAGTGATACCAACCATACTCTCACTCACTGTCTTCCTGTGTGTGTGCGTTCCAGGGATGCCAAGGCGTGTGTGATCCACGGGACAGACCTGAAGGATCTGTCCCAGGATCAGATGGATGACATTCTGAGGAACCACACTGAGATTGTGTTCGCCAGGACCTCCCCACAGCAGAAGCTCATCATCGTAGAGGGCTGCCAGAGACAGGTGAGGGGCGCACACGCGCGCACGCACACTCGCGCACGCACACACATACACATACACACACACGCACGCACACACACACACACACACACAGAGAAAGTCATGCAATGTGCACACACGCACACAAACAGACACGTCTGGCTTTCTTGACATGAAAGGACTTTAAAGTATAGAAATCTGAAGAAACAGATTCCCCACTACAGATTCTCATACAGTAGTAGATAGAATATGAAGGCTTTTATAGGAGGCTTTTAACAATTTTCACTAACCTGTCTTTCAGGGTGCCATCGTGGCTGTGACTGGTGATGGTGTGAACGACTCTCCCGCCCTGAAGAAGGCTGACATCGGCGTCGCCATGGGGATCTCCGGCTCAGACGTGTCCAAACAAGCCGCTGACATGATCCTGCTGGACGACAACTTTGCCTCCATCGTCACCGGAGTGGAAGAGGGTGAGAGACAGAGGGAGAGGGAGGAAAAGAGTGAGGAAAGAAGGGAAAGAGGGAGGGAAACGAGAGAAAGAAGCAGGGAGGAGAAAGCTAGGTGGGAAAGAGGTATACAGATGTAGGATCTTAATTTGATCACCCTGTTGCAGGAGAATTTTTCCGCAATGCAAGAAATGAAAAATGTTAATTTATGAGGTTTTTAAAAAGGCTTCTGAAGTTTTTGTTATTTCCACTTTGAAATTTCAGACTTGATTTTCCCTTACGAGAAATGTATCAACTCCTACAAAAATGCCCATTAATTATAATCCACATAATAATTCACATTTCCTGTTGCTGCAGGATTATTTCCCTGCTGTAGCAAATTAGCTCAAATTAAGATCCCACATCTGTAAGGAGGATGAAAATGAAGGAGAGAAAGGGGGTGGTATGAATGACAGGTAGGATGAAGAGAGTAAGAAAGGTCAGCGAGACTAGAGAAGGAGACAAGAAAATAGAGGTAATGGAATATTTAGAAACAAAAGAAAAGTGCTGTTTAGAAAGGTAACCTATCTGTAATATGAGCCTATTGTATGAAAATAAGATATATAAGGATGTCGTCCTGGGCTAGCCTATACAAGCTTTTTCTCTTGTGTCCCTCCAGGCCGTCTGATCTTTGACAACCTGAAGAAGTCCATTGCCTACACCCTGACCAGTAACATCCCTGAGATCACCCCCTTCCTCTTCTTTATCCTGGTCAACATCCCACTGCCCCTAGGGACCATCACCATCCTCTGTATCGACCTGGGAACCGACATGGTGACATACACACACACACCCACACATGCATGGCACATGCACACACACACAGGCAAATTGTAGTTTGTTCAATTTATACATTTTCAAATCAAATCAAATTGTATTTGTCACATGCGCAGAATACAACAGGTAGACCTTACAGTGAAATGCTTACTTACAAGCTCTTAACCAACAATGCAGTTTTAAGAAAATACCCCCCAAAAAGTAAGAGATAAGACTAACAAATCATTTATTAAAGAGCAGCAGTAAATAACTATAGCGGGGCTATATACAGAGGGTACCAGTACAGAGTCAATGTGGAGGCTATATACAGGGGTACCGGTACAGAGTCAATGTGGAGACTATATACAGGGGGTACTGGTACAGAGTCAATGTGGAGACTATATACAGGGGGTACCGGTACAGAGTCAATGTGGAGACTATATACAGGGGGTACCAGTACAGAGTCAATGTGGAGGTTATATACAGGGGGTACCAGTACAGAGTCAATGTGGAGGCTATATACAGGGGGTACTGGTACAGAGTCAATGTCCAGGGGCACCGGTGTCGAGGTAATTGAGGTAATATGTACATGTACTGTAGGTAGAGTTATTAAAGTGACTATGCATATATAATAACAGAGAGTAGCAGCAGCATAGAAGAGCGGGGGGGGAGGGGGGGGCAATGCAAATGGTCTGGGTATCCATTTGATTAGATGTTCAGGAGTGGTAGAAGCTGTTTAGAAGCCTCTTGGACCTAGACTTGGCGCTCTGGTACCGCTAGGGTGGCTGGAGTCTTTGACAATTTTTAGGGCCTTCCTCTGACACCGCCTGGTATAGAGGTCCTGGATGGCAGGAAGCTTGGCCCCGGTGATGTACTGGGCCGTACGCACTACCCTCTGTAGTGCCTTGCGGTTGGAGGCCGAGCAGTTGCCATACCAGGCAGTGATGCAACCCATCAGGATGCTCTCGATGGTGCAGCTGTAAAACATTTTGAGGATCTGAGGACCCATGCCAAATCTTTTCAGTCTCCTGAGGGGGAATAGGTTTTGTCGTGTGGACGCCAAGGAACTTGAAGCTCTCAACCTGATCCACTACAGCCCCGTCGATGAGAATGGGGGCGTGCTCGATCCTCCTTTTGCTGTAGTCCACAATCATCTCCTTTGTCTTGATCACGTTGAGGGAGAGGTTGTTGTCCTTCCACCACACGGTCCGGTCTCTGACCTCCTCCCTATAGGCTGTCTCATTGTTGTCTGTGATCAGGCCTACCACTGTTGTGTCATAGGCAAACTTAATGATGGTGTTGGAGTCGTGCCTGGCCGTGCAGTCATGAGTGAACAGGGAGTACAGGAGGGGACTGTTCACGCACCCCTGAGGGGCCCCCGTGTTGAGGATCAGCGTGGCGGATGTGTTGTTACCCACCCTTACCACCTGGGGGCAGCCCGTCAGGAAGTCCAGGATCCAGTTGCAGATAGAGGTGTTTAGTCCCAGGGTCCTTAGCTTAGTGATGAGCTTTGAGGGCACTATGATATTGAACGCTGAGCTGTAGTCAATGAATAACATTCTCACATACTGTAGGTTTTCCTTTTGTCCAGGTGTGAAAGGGCATTGTGGAGTGCAATAGAGATTGCATCATCTGTGGATCTGTTGGGGCGGTATGCAAATTGGAGTGGTTCTAGGGTTTCTGGGATAATGGTGTTGATGTGAGCCATGACCAGCCTTTCAAAGCACTTCATGGCTACAGATGTGAGTGCTACGGGTCTGTAGTCATTTTGGCAGGTTACCTTAGTGTTCTTGGGCACAGGGATTATGGTGGTCTGCTTGAAACATGTTGGTATTACAGACTCAGACAGGGAGAGGTTGAAAATGTCAGTGAAGACACTTGCCAGTTGTCCTGGTGTTCCGTCTGGCCTTGCAGCCTTGTGAATGTTGACCTGTTTAAAGATCTTACTCACATCGGCTGCAGAGAGCGTGATCACACAGTCGCCCGGAACAACTGATGCTCTCATGCATGTTTCAGTGTTACTTGCCTCGAAGCGAGCATAGAAGTTATTTAGCTCGTCTGGTAGGCTCGTGTCACTGGGCAGCTCTTGGCTGTGCTTCCCTTTGTAGTCTGTAATAGTTTGCAAGCCCTGTCACATCCGACGTGCGTCGGAGCCGGTGTAGTACGATTCAATCTTAGCCCTGTATTGACGCTTTGCCTGTTTGATGGTTCGTCTGAGGGCACAGCGGGATTTCTTATAAGCTTCTGGGTTAGAGTCCTGCTCCTTGAAAGCGGCAGCTCTACCTTTTTAGCTCAGTGCGAATGTTGCCTGTAAGCCATGGCTTCTGGTTGGGGTATGTACTTAATTTGAATCAAAGGTCAGTTATCTCATCCAAGTGTGTGCTTTGGTCTGTTGTTCTTTGCACCACAAAGAGAGTCAGTCTATTGGAATGTGTATTGACATCCACCGTCTTCTCCTAACGCTACTGTATGCCTACAGGTGCCAGCTATCTCCCTTGCCTACGAGGCAGCAGAGAGTGACATTATGAAGAGACAGCCCAGAAACCCAGCCAGGGACAAACTGGTGAATGAGAGGCTGATCAGTATCGCCTACGGACAGATTGGTGGGTTTTTAAAAAGTCTATCTCTCTGTTCACGTCATTAGTCTGCGATGGATTGACTCCCGGCCTAATTCTAATTCTAGTTCTATAGGCAGAGTAGATAAAGCTAACACACCTTTCTCCCTCTGTCTCTGTAGGGATGATCCAGGCTCTGGGAGGGTTCTTCTCCTACTTTGTGATTCTGGCGGAGAACGGTTTCCTGCCCTCTTTATTGGTGGGCATCAGGCTAAACTGGGACGACCGCTCCAACAACGACCTAGAGGACAGCTACGGACAGCAATGGGTACGCTGCCCACCTTTCTCTCTTTTTTCTCTCCCTCCGTTTTCTTTTTTCTTCATCTTTTAAAAAAAAAAACACTTTTTATTCTTTTTTTTTCTTTCTCTCGTCTTTACTCACTCTAAGTTTTTACCCCTCTGTCATCTTATTTTATTTCATCCAGTCCTCATTAGTCTCATTAAATGAATTGCTCTCTTAGTCATCGCCACAGCTTTCCGCTTAGTCATCACAACAACTATCCACTTAATCATCACCACAACGTTCCACTTAGTTACCTCTACTCTCGTTCGCTCTTTAACCCTCCCTCCTTGTGATTTCCTCTCCCTCGCATGCCAGACCTATGAACAGAGGAAGATAGTGGAGTACACCTGTCACACAGCCTTCTTCGTCAGTATTGTGGTGGTACAGTGGGCTGATGTCATCATCTGTAAGACCAGGCGCAACTCTGTCTTCCAGCAGGGCATGAGGTCAGAACCCTTTATATTTGCACCTGTCCTCTAATGACACAGACTTTGGCATGATTAAAAAGCAGACCTCTTCTTTTCTCTCTTCAGATTCTGTAGGGTTATGAAGCCCCTCTACTTTATGTCTCTCATAGCTAGGATAAATGTTGAGATTCATTATTTGTTTGTTTACAGGAATAAGATCCTGATCTTTGGGCTGTTTGAGGAGACGGCCCTGGCTGCTTTCCTGTCCTACACCCCAGGCATGGATGTGGCTCTCAGGATGTACCCCCTCAAGTGAGTACTCCAACCTCTGTTCTCATTCACACAGAGCAACAGCACCCTCTACTGAGTGACGTTCATATGACAGTTACTTGACAGTAAATTACGACTGTGTGGACTGGAGACTATTTCAATCCATTAATGGGGAAATGATTTCCTCTTTAAGGAGAATTATTCACTCAACTGAATCGCCCTCTGGCTTTTTCTTCCTTTTTCTCTCCATCCGTCTTTTTCTCTCTTTCTCTGTCTCAGGCCCAGCTGGTGGTTTTGTGCGTTCCCGTACAGTTTCCTCATCTTTGTTTACGATGAGATCCGCAAACTCATCCTGCGCCGAAACCCCGGAGGTACTAGTTTCTCACAAACACACTTACTGTACTCACTATAGACTTGTGTATGACGTACTACAGTACCCATAATAACATTTACTACGATGGAACTGGGTATCTTTCACAGAGCATTGTGGGTACTGTTGTACATCATGCTACAAAATTGAGAAAAAAAAACAAGAAAATGCTGCTGTTGGGTTTGCTTAATATAAGGAATTTTAAATGATTAATCCTTTTATACTTCTCTTTTGATACGGCAATTATATTTATGTTTGGTACTTATGTATATTTAAAACCAAATACTTTTAGGGTAGTATTTTATTGAGTGACTTTCACTTTTACTTGAGTCATTTTCTATTATGGTATCTTTACTTTTACTCAAGTATGACAATTGGATACTTTTTCCACCACTGCCTCTGATACAAATGTTTGCTGTTTCAATTAAAAATAATTCCTCTCTCTCTTTCTCTCTGTTCCCTTCATTTTCTCCTTCCTTTCTCTTTAGGCTGGGTGGAAAAGGAGACATACTATTAAATTATCAAACCATTCTTTACTTCTCACCCCCTTACCTCCCCCTCTTTTTCTCCTCCCTACCTCCACCCGTCCCTCTAATCACATACAAACCATACAAGAAACCGCATCTGAAAACTCCTCCATTCCTCATCCCGTATTTTCATCCAACATCGCCTTGAGGACAAGAGGACCAACCACAGAGAAGGAGAGGAACAGGACGATCACGCCAGATCCCTGTGCCCCTCTTCGTCTCTGCCTTTTTTTCTGCCAAAAGACTACAGCATAGTCAACACTGCCAATACTCTTCGAATGTTTACTATACTGTTATGACACTGTTTATAAATGTGCTAATACACTGTCATGTACAAAATACCGGTATCACTCTCCTCTATCGACTACAAAATGGCAGCTGCATCTAGATTCCACGGCGAGTGGTGTGGCGCCGTTATCACCTGTTCCACCCCGGCATCCTCTCGACACGCTCCCTCCCTCCACCAATCCTCTACTTAACATGCCCCTCAAGCCACTCCCACCACTCCCTGGCCCAATGGGTATAACAGAAAGATCCCACCGCTGACAACAGTAAACGTGGAATAATCACCCACGGCCTCTACAGGGGTAAAACAAAATCCCCCTCCTTCCTGCTCGTGTTCCCCTCCCTCCTCCTCCTGTTTTTCTGCCAATGTTGTTGTTTTCTAAACAATTGTTCGTAACATTACTGTGTGTTTTTTAATGTTAGGAGTGGGTCTGAGAACTGCTTGTCTGTCCGTCCCTGTTTATCCGTCTGTTGGTGAGCACCGTGCGATTTCCCCTGTCCTTGTAAACTCCCCCCCCCCCATCTCACCCCTGCTAATAAAATACAACAATCTTTCTGTATCCTAAGAAAAGAGATTTCTCTCCCATGTCATTATTTAAATAAGTGAACAATGGAATAAGACACTGTACCTTACATGCGAAACAGCAGCAAGAAATGAAATAAAATATAAGGATCCCTCTTTTTTTCAGTTTGGCCTCAGTTTGTTTTTGTGTGTGGGGTTTGGCAGAGGAAGGCAAGACTGTAAATACATTTTTCACACTATCAACACTCCTGATACCATTTTAAGGCAGACAGGGTGTCTTGGGTTAAATACCAGCGGGATTGAAGGGTTGTCTGCAATGAGGTGTGTTGGGAGCGCCAATAGTGAGATGATCATCACTTCTTACTACACTTATTTTCACACCGCACACAATTATTCTGCTCTACCTACTCACTCATCATGGTTGGGAAAATAATAATACTTTTTTTTTTTTAAGGCACAAAAAAAAGAACAAAAAAATTAAATAATGGAAATATGCTAATGAATAATCAAGGTAAAGTAACATTTCATAGGTATCCATCCATTCACCACCTCAGTGGAATACATACGGGCAATAATGATGACGCTCTCATCCTCTCTGTACACCACCAGGCTTTCAAATTGCTGTACATCCATTGTTGTTTTCCCTCCCATTTAGATCCTGCTCTACTGTAGCTAGTAATATGGAAGCCATATAAGTCCTAAAAAAACATGAACATATACACTGGTGGAAAAAGTACCCAACTGTCATACTTGAGTAAAAGCAAAGATACCTTACATTTTTTTTGCAATTGCTCACAGGCTTGTTGCGGAATTTGGCTCATTGTGTCAAAACTCTACACACAAGCCAAATAAGACACAACCCTTGGAGATAAACATCTCACTTTATGTCAAAACGAAACTCTGCAATCAACACCTAACAATCCTTTTTCAAAATGGCATTTTTGCAACAAAATGACACACACATGCACCATTTGAATGACTCTTTCAAAGCAGCAACAACACACTGAGGTACTTTATACAAAACTAGTACTTTGTATACCTTTTTAATTTTCTCATACAGGCTTCTGTGAAAGATTGTTCCAGTACAGTACATCTACTCACATTTCAATTCCTTTGGGGTTTGTGGGTAGTTGTTTCCGTTTAGTCTTGTGTACCTGACCGGACTGTTATCGGTCTTTTGTTGAGGTGTATTCATTAAAGAAAAAAGAATGAGCACTTTACATGCTGCGCCTTGGTCTCCTTTCAACGACCCCTGTGACACTTGCTTTCCTTTTCCAAACACAACCAATCAAAATGCTACACTTATTCACCAGGTCACACACACACTCCTCACATGTGCAAACACTAATTGCTTAACTGATCACTAACCAATCACTGCTTTACTGTAGTATAGGCCTATAAATAGGTCAAAGGTCAGATTACCTGTTTTGAACAATGGATGCCAACAATGGACAGAGAGCAAGAGGAGTAAGAGGGAGAGGCGGGGGACAACAACGAGGACAAATTCAAAGACGAACAGTTGGAGGAAGAGGAAGAAGAGGACGAGGGCAAAGAAGAGAAGGAAGGAGAGCCATCTCTGATGAAATTAGGGCAACACTTGTTGATCATGTGATCAACCCCGGTTTGACCATGAGAGAGGCTGGACAGAGAGTCCAGCCCAACTTGAGTCGATTTACAGTGGCGTCCATAATTAGAACCTTCAGAAATGAGAACAGGTAAGCAACTATCTAATGACTATTTTAGCTTTACAGTAATGTACTGTAAAATACGTATGACTGCATAGTATTGCATAAACATTTGTAACTCTAAGCCATCCATTTACTGCACTGCATTGAATGAGGTTGGTTATCATGCTGTACTACATTTTTTTGTACATTGTTTACAGTTCTTATGCTGAACACATACTGTGTTTGAATTCTGTACAGAGTGGAAAGGCAAAGACATCATGGAGGACGAGGACGCTTGTTTACAGATGTACAAGAGACTGCAATTATAAATATGGTTTTGGCCAACAATGCAATTAGGATTCGAGAGATAAGAGAGCATATCTTGAATAATGACACCATATTTAACAACATCAATGCTGTAAGCCTGTCGACCATACAACGCATCCTCCAACGGCACCGAGTGATGATGAAACAACTTTACAAGGTGCCATTTGAGAGAAACTCTGACAGTCAAGAATATGCGACATGACTTTGTAGAGGTATGAATGCAACACTACTTCCAGTACTTCAGACATACCATATTTACTCATCTGTATATCCTTTTGTCTGTTACAGAGAGTATTGTAGCTGGATGCCCATGTAATTCGCCATTAATTTATTTATGTGGATGAGGTTGGCTTCAACCAAAACCAGGCGCCGCGGAAGAAATGTAATAGGACAGAGGGCAATTACCAATGTCCCTGGACAGCGTGGGGGTAATATGTGTGCTGCCATCACTCAAAACGGGGTCCTCCATCACAATGCCACACTGGGTCCGTACAACACCGGCCATATGCTCACTTTTCTGGATACAATTTACACAATGCTTGTCCCTGATCCAGATCAGGAGCCTGCTAGATTTGTGGTTTTATGGGACAATGTTAGTTTTCACCGGGCTGTTCTGGTCCAAAACTGGTTTGCCACCCATCCACAATTTGTAGTTTTGTACCTACCCCCATATTCACCTTTTCTAAATCCCATAGAGGAATTATTCTCAGCCTGGTGCTGGAAAGTGTATGATCGCCAACCCTATGCCCGCATGCCGCTTCTCCAGGCAATGGAGGACGCATGTGGGGACATAGAGGTTGCCTCTGTCCAAGGTTGGATACGCCATGCTAGGAGATACTTCCCTCGATGTTTGGCAAGAGAAAACGTATCTTGTGATGTGGACGAAGTATTGTGGCCAGACCCAGCCCGGAGAAGAGATGAAGCGTAGCTTAGCACTGGTGACTGCCCCCCCCTACCAATTCCTGGACTGCCCCCCGGGACCCCACACACACAATTGTGTTCTTTACTGTATTCTAAAGAATATACTTTTGGTTTACATATGTCTATGGTTTTGTTGTATGCTACTGTATACAACAGTAATGTTTGGCCTAATAAATATTTTCTGTTTCTACATTGCATTGGTGTTTACAGTGTACTTGTTACCCCTCTCAGCAGATTACTTTCACTGTAGAACATTGTATTGAAATGTAAATATAAGCCTATGAAAGACCAAACAGCTTTAGATTTAGAACAACAGTGTTTACATGGTATATCCAAAAATGTACTATTATGAAAGCAGTGTTTTCCATTTGATGCAAATGCTTCATTCTGACATGTGTTTATGGCATTTTGAATGCAGTGTTACATTTTGAAGGAGATGTGAGGCATTTTGCATTTTGTGTGTGCAGTTTTGGGAATTGTGTGTAGAGTTCTGAAAACGTGTGTTAGCAGTTAGAAAAAACTGTAATAACTGGTTGACCCTCCTTTGGCAGCAATAACCTTAACCAAACGTTTTCTATAGTTGCGGATCAGACCTACACAACGGTCAGGAGGAATTTTAGACCATTCCCCTTTACAAAACTGTTTCAGTTCAGCAATATTATTGGGATGTCTGGTGTGAACTGCTCTCTTGAGGTCATGCCACAGCATCTCAATCGGGTTGAGGTCAGGACTCTGACTGGGCCACTCCAGAAGGTGTATTTTCTTCTGTTAAAGCCATTCTGTTGTTGATTTACTTCTGTGTTTTGGGTCATTGTCCTGTTGCATCACCCAACTTCTATTAAGCTTCAATTGGCGGACAGATAGCCTGATGTTGGTGTGCTGTGCCTTTTTTTTCCCACACATGGTGTTGTGTTTTCCTTCCAAACAACTCAACTGTAGTTTCATCTGTCCACAGAATATTTTGCCAGTAGCGCTGTGGAACATCCAGGTGCACTTTTGCAAACTTCAGACGTTCAGCAATGTTTCTTTTGGACAGCAGTGTCTTCTTTCGTGGTGTCTTCCGATGAACACCATTCTTGTTTAGAGTTTTACGTATCGTAGACTCGTCAACAGAGATGTTAGCATGTTCCAGAGTCCTTAGCTGACACTCTAGGATTCTTCTTAACCTCATTGAGCATTCTGTGCTGAGGTCTTGCAGTCATCTTTGCAGGACGACCTGGAGAGTAGCAACAGTGCAGAACTTTCTCCATTTATAGACAATTTGTCTTACCGTGGACTGATGAACATCAAGGCTTTCAGAGATACTTGTGTAACCTTTTCCAGCTTCATGCAAGTCAACAATTCTTAATCTTAGGTCTTCTGAGATCTCTTTGTTCGAGGCATGGCTCACATCAGGCAATGCTTCTTGTGAATAGCAAACTCAAATTTTGTGAGGTTTCTTTTATAGGGAAAGGTAGCTCTAACCGACATCTCCAATCTCGTCTCATTGAGGGTTAGCTGACTCCTGACTCCAATTAGCTTTTGGAGAAGTCATTAGCCTAGGGGTTCACTAACTTCTTCCAACCTACACTGTGAACGTTTAGATGGTTTATTCAATATAGACACGAAAAATTCAATACTTTTTGTGTTATTAGTTTAAGTACACTATGTTTTTCTATTGTTGTGACTTAGATGAAGATCAAATCAAATTTGATGACCAATTTATGCAGAAATCCAGGTAATCTTGCCACTGTATGTATATTGTAGAATACTGCAGTCCGACATATCAGTAGGCCTATGTTACTCAGTGATTGTTGGCCAATGTTACAGTAATGTCATTTCATATTGAAAGAAAATAGATTATTTTAGCTTACTGTATCAATCATATCATATATGTGGATCTTCTGCAGAACTGAGAGACGGCCAGGCCATGGTGGAAGACACCGTTCACGCCAGAACAGGAGACCGCTACTGGGAACATGGTGGTGGCAAACAATACCATTAGACTACGAGAAATCCAGAACCACATAATTGCAGACAACACAATATTCAATAACATTCACCAGGTGGGCTTGTCTACATTGGACCGTGTATTTGGTGAAACTCAGAGGGTTAAAGAACAGCGCTATGTGCAAGTAAGTACTATACTGTGAATTTACTATCATATCAGCACTCTATAGACACATAACAGTACTGTAATCCAGTGTATTGTGCCTCACCATATTGACTGCTCTAGGTCTATGTCACATATTGTCTTTTTGTCTGTTTCAGAGAGTCTTGGAGCTGGATGCCACTGCAATTCAGCACGTTTGTATTTACATTGATGAGGCTGACTTCAACCTAGCCAAAAGAAGGGGACGGGGACGGAACATTATTGGCCATTGTGAATGTCCCTGGACAGCATGGAGGCAATATCACCATGTGTGCAGCCGTTAGCCAGCAAGGTGTCCTCCATCACCATGCCAACCTTGGTCCCTACAACATCGCCCTTCTCATCACATTCCTGGACATACATGGCATCCTCATTCCAGCCGAGCAGAGGGGTGGACCAGAGCAGACCAGGTATGTTGTCATCTGGGACAACGTGAGTTTCCACCGGGCTGCTCTGGTCCGCAACTGGTTCATTGACCACCCACAATTTTTTGTTCTATACCTCCCACCATATTCCCCATTCCTAAACCCAATTGAAAAGTTTTTTTCAGCATGGCGATGGAAGGTGTATGACCACCATCCCCTCGCACGCATGCCTCTTCTTCAGGCATGTGGTGTAGTTGATATGGTGGCTTTTGGCGGCTGGATCCGTCACCCCAGAAGATTCTTTCCCTGCTGTTAAGCCAGGGAGAACATGGCTTGTGATGTAGATGAGGTGCTGTGGCCAGACCAAAATAGGAGGTAGGATGCAGCCTAATGTCTTTTTTACATTTTGCATGTGTTGTTGTCTTTGTGTTTAGAGTTTTGAAAGAATGAGCCAATTTCATTTTTTTACATTTTGTACAGAAAACCCTGTATCTTACTGAATGTTTGTCCTGTAGGGTATGGAAAGTGTTAAATACAAAAACACAAGTGTTCAAAAATACTGCATTTTGGAAATAAATGAATGTTTTTGTTAATGCATTGCATTTGTGTTTATTTATGTACAGTTGAATTCGGAAGTTTACATACACTTAGGTTGGAGTCATTAAAACTTGTTTATCAACCACTCCACAAATTTCTTGTTAACAAACTATAGTTTTGGCAAGTCGGTTATGACATCTACTTTGTGCATGACACAAGTCATTTTTCCAACAACTGTTTACAGACAGATTATTTCACTTATAATATACTGTATCACAATTCCAGTGGGTCAGAAGTTTACATACACTAAGTTGATTGTGCCTTTAAACCAAATTCCAGAAAATGATGTCATGGCTTTAGAAGCTTCTGATAGGCTAATTGACATCATTTGAGTCAATTGGAGTTGTACCTGTGGATGTATTTCAAGGCCTACCTTCAAACTCAGTGCTTCTTTGCTTGACATCATGGGAAAATCTAAAGAAATCAGCCAAGACCTAAGAAAAAAAATTGTAGACGTCCACAAGTCTGGTTCATCCTTGGGAGCAATTTCCAAATGCCTGAAGGTACCACGTTCATCTGTACAAACAATAGTACGCAAGTATAAACACCATGGGACCAAGCAGCCGTCATACTGCTCAGAAAGGAGACACGTTCTGTCTCCTAGAGATGAACGTACTTTGGTGCGAATCCCCAGAACAACAGTAAAGGACCTTGTGAAGATGCTGGAGGAAACCGGTACAAAAGTATCTATATCCACAGTAAAACGAGTCCTATATCGACATAACTTGAAAGGCCGCGCAGCAAGAAAGAAGCCACTGCTCCAAAACCGCCATTAAAAAAAAACAGACTACGGTTTGCAACTGCACATGGGGACAAAGATCATACTTTCTGGAGAAATGTCCTCTGGTCTGATGAAACACAAATAGAACTGTTTGGCCATAATGACCATCGTTGGAGGAAAAAGGGGAAGGCTTGCAAGCCGAAGAACACCAACCCAATTGTGATGCACGAGGGTGGCAGCATCATGTTGTGGGGGTGCTTTGCTGCAGGAGGGACTGGTGCACTTCACAAAATAGATGGCATCACGAGGAGGGAAAATTATATGAATATATTGAAGCAACATCTCAAGACATCAGTCAGAAAGTTAAAGCTTGGTCGCAAATGGGTCTTCCAAATGGACCAAGCATACTTCCAAAGTTGTGGCAAAATGGCTTAAGGACAACAAAGTCAAGGTATTGGAGTGGCTATCACAAAGCCCTGACCTCAATCCTATAGAAAATATGTTGGCAGAACTGAAAAAGCATGGAGGAATGGGCCAAAATTCACCCAACTTATTGTGGGAAGCTTGTGGAAATACTAATTGAATGTATGTGCACTTCTGACCCACTGGGAATGTGATGAAAGAAATAATAGCTGAAATAAATCCTTCTCTCTACTATTATTCTGACATTTCACATTCTTAAAATAAAGTGGTGATCCTAACTGACGTAACATAGGGAATTTTTACTCGGATTAAATGTCAGGAATTGTGAAAAACAGATTTTAAATGTATTTGGCTCAGGTGTATGGAAACTTCCGACTTCAACTATATATTTGCGTAGGTATACATTACTGTAACAATCTTTTACAACCGGATTGTAACGGTCGTCATATATACTGGACCAAGGCGCAGCGGGTTGAGTGCTCATTTTAACTTTTATTGAACACGTAACGAAACAAAACAAGAAAATGAACAAACGCACAGTATTGCAGGCCACACACACACACACACACACACACACACACACACACACACACACACACACACACACACACACACACACACACACACACACACACACACACACACACACACACACACACACACACACACACACACACACACACACACACACACACACACACACAGCTATGCAAAAACAACTTCCCACCAGGGACATGTGAAAACAGGGCTACCTAAGTATGACTCCCAATCAGCAACAACGATGTACAGCTGTTCCTGATTGAGAGCCATACCAGGCCAACACAAAGAAATACAGAAAATAGACAGATCATAGAAATACAAAACATAGAACATAACCAAAACCCCGGAATACACTAAACAAACACCCCTCTACATAAACACATATCCCAACAAACCCCAAACCACATAAAACAAATACCCCCCCTGCCACGTCCTGACCAAACTACAATAACAAATGACCCCTTTACTGGTCAGGACGTGACACGGATACAGTGTAACACTGAAAATGCAAAAGGCATAAACCTTCTGGTTCGATATTCATAGTGTTTTGTGTTGAGCACATCCGTGTGTTGTTGGTTGGTAGACAGATCTAATCATTTGACGTGTGTGTGTGTCATTTTGATGCAAAAAAAAACATTTTAGAAAGAGAAAACAGTTTTGAATGAAGTGTTTGCTTTTGCTAGAGATTTATAGTTTTGCGTTTGTGTTTTGGGAAAATGGGCCAAAGATTCAGCAAACGTGTGTAAACAGTTGTGGAAAACTGTAATATATATTTAATTGCTCAAATATACTTAAGTATCAAAAGTAAATGTAAGACTATAAATCATTTAAAATTGCTTATATTAAGCAAACCAGACGGCATCATCTTGTTTATTTATTTATTTACGGATATCCAGGGGCACACTCAACACTCAGACATAATTTACAAACTAAGCATGTGTGTTCCGTGAGCCCACCAGATCAGAGGCAGTAGGGATGACCAGAGATGTTCTTTTTAAGTGCGTGAATGGACAATTTTAATGTCCTGCTAAGCATTCAAAATGTAATGAGTACTTTTGGGTGTAACGGAAAATGTCTGGAATAAAAAGTACATTCTTTTTTGGGGGGATTGTAGTGAAGTAAAAGTTGTCAAAAATATAAATAGTAATGTACAGATACCCCCAAAAATGTTTTACTTAATTACTTTACACCACTGTACATATAATATATATTTATGAAGATATGAGTCCTGAATATTTGTGAATATTAAGTCATTAGATTTAGCCTATAAATATATTAAATTCCTGAAAAAAATACATTTCAAACAACACACTTTGCAATATACTATGGGAGATGAATACTTAAGGAACCACAGATCAAGAGCATGATTCTAGTATATTCAATAATACCTTCCACTCACAAGGATCATAAAAACAGTCATACTTCTCTTTATTTGAAGGGGTATACAACGTTCCCTTGTTATTGTAGAGCCCACAAATGATTTGATCCAAACATTTATTAGTATTCATGATTCTTAAATAATGACCTATTGTTATTGAGATGTATTATATGAATGTTCATTTGAACATTATATTTTACATTCGCCTTTAGGGGCAGGGTTAGGGGGATTCATTTCTAAAGGTTTTAACTGTATCGCATAGGTTTACGGCGATGGGTGTTGGTGTGTGCTTGCTTTAGTAATGGGCTTCTGAACGTGTGTGTGTGTGTGTGTGTGTGTGTGTGTGTGTGTGTGTGTGTGTGTGTGTGTGTGTGTGAGAGAGAGGGAGAGGGAGAGTTTGTGCTTCATGAATACTATTACAGGGCTGAGGAAGCCAATGTTGGCTTAGCCTATGTTGGCTTGCCCACACACACACACACACACACACACACACACACACACACACACACACACACACACACACCACACACACACACACACACACACACTATCCTGGGGATATAGGTCAACCCGTTTGCACTGGATCCAGCTTTCTAGACCTTCTCTCTCATGAGACTGACTGCTTTATCGCTCTCCATTGTCCATCAATTACTAGAAACCAGTTTAACCCAAATGGGCACATAAAACCCTTGATTGTTACAGCACATAAGTTACTGTAGCAGCTCCTGGGGCCAGGGGCCTTTGTGAGCCTTTGAAACCCAATACATATCTTTAATTATCGAGCTTACACTATCTCTCCCCGTCCCTCATAACAATAAAACACAATTCACAAACGCAAACAGTAGCATCTGCTTCATTGAATAACAAAACATGCCTTGAAGCTAGCTACCTCTCAGCACAGCACAAATATGTCGGCTCATTATGATGCGCACACACACAAACACACACACAGGGGCTCTCTTTGGCAGCCGTCCCCCTGTAATCTCCCCACAACGTGCCCCCCTCTCTCCCGCTTCACTGTTCTGTGTGATAGAATATCGATCGCTCGCCTCGGCGCGTCATTGAGGGGGGAAAAAGGGAGGGTATGGTCAGACATGCTCCAAGGTTGTTTCCTTGGCAACAGGAGGATGGGTCAGAGTGTTGCCATGGCTCCTAGGTCGCCGGGGTCAGGTGGTGGGGGAGGGGTCAGTGGGTCGGCCAAATCTGTTTGGGTGTCAGTTAATGGGTAAGGGAGGTTGGTGTTGGGGAGAGCTCCTGCAATATTGCAGTGTTGGTAATGAATGTGTGGATACAGGGTGTGACACTGTCATGTACATATTACAGTGTAGGCACACACACACACACAAACACAGGAAAATATATACAGAATATGGACATAGTTCAAAGTAATCTGACGCATACAGATGTAGGATCTTAATTTTAGCCAATTCGCTACAGCTGTAACATTTATCTGCAACAACAGGAAATGTGAATTATTATGTGAATAATAATTAATGGACATTTTTGTTGGGGGTGATATATTTTTCGGAATGGAAAATACAAACTTCAGAAGCATTTTTAAACCTCAAATACTCTACACGTTTTAAACGTCCTGCATTAGAGAAAAGTTCTTCTGCAACAGGGTGATCAAATTAAGATCCTACATCTGTATATAGCCAGCATATTTTACAGGTGTGAAGTGTATAACAAGACAAGACAATGGCCACACGTGATTTACAGTAAACGCTTTTAGAGCAAGCATCGGAACAGTATACAAATATAATTTTTTATTTTCACAATTTAGTATTACAACCTCATTTGCATGCACAACGACTGAAAAAAAAACCGTAACTTTCGATGTTATGGTGCTGCTAATGAAGTCTCGTGGCTGTGGATTTTGGCTGAAGAGCTTTCATCAGTGTATGAGGACCATTTTCAGACACAAATGTGAAAGTTCACGGTTTTCGCTGTGACTTCTTCTATTTCTAAAGGGACGACCCTGCTCCGTTCTATAGAGAGCACAGCACAGCGCAACCACTGCAAAATGGGATCCAAGTAAGGGTAACTGTTCGGGGTTGTGAACGAGACAAGAGAAACAAGAGAGACAAATCAAATGTGGATACTCAAAGTGGTTAAATCCTGATATGTAATAAGGGTGTGTACATATTTTTTTTTAGGTTTACAAAATCAGGATTGTGGTTTGTCTTATGAGTACGGAAGGACATTAATGACAAAAGGTGGAACCCCTCATTTGGACAGTAGGTATAAAAGGAATAGGGGATGCTGGGGGAACAAGCCAACATGGCTAACAGGGTGAAACGCATGACTATCCATAGCTGCACAATTATGTGCCCGCAATAATGACCCTGAGGATGAAAAAAAGAAGCTATTTCTCTAAAGCTCAGACCATATACATACATAACGTATAATTTGCTTAGACACAGCAGAATTTAGGTGTTAGCATTGTACAGATACCAACACGCATGGAGTTAACTTCTCTGAAAACGTATTCCATCCTAAAATGGTTTAAAAGAAAATCATGTCAAAAGCAACAGACAGAACCCTGGACAGCTACCTTTTCTTGGATGACATCTAAGATTGAAGGGTACTTTTTGTAGACGGAGGGGATAAATAAAAAGCGCTCACTAATGTTGCCAGCCGTATGGGGTAAGTGAACCTATGAAATAGAAACGATAAAGAGAGATCATCCATTCCATGCATGAGGGTAAATGACAATTCATCTGTCGTCATACCAATAAACCCCAAACCATAGCAGTTCATAACTAGGACCTTATTTATGAGGAAAAAAAATAAGAACAAGAACAGGTAATAAGTCGTGAAAAGTGTCCAGTTTCTCCAGCATCACAATGATCACGATGCCAAGCATCTAAACTGTTAGATTCGTCCAGTCAGATTGCAGAGAGGGTCTGCAGCCAGAAGATGGCACTGGCAGTCCTAATCCCAAACCTCCTCTTGCTTTGAGACACCTAGTAAGAACTCTGAACAATCACCTGTTCATTCTCAGTCCACCCCCCCCAAAAAGGCAGCGCTTTACATTATTCATTGTTCCAGGGTAATAACAGAGGAGTCATTGATGAAACTACATCGTAACAAGTGAAAGTAGTTACATAGTAGGAAACTAATGACTGTTAATTCCAAATGTAGGCTATAAGAGCTGCATAGTTGCTATTTAAATCATTGCACAAATATTGACTTATTAGAGAGAAATTATACAAGGTATTCCTCTGATAGACTTACTATCAGACCCTACATTTTGATATACAAAACTGAATCTTATACGAAATACATTCTAATAGCTTCTCCACAAAACAGGACAGAAACTAGATAAGATTAACAGTTCAAAACCAAGGTTATTTGAGCAATAGGGTGTATAGCAATCGGGTGTCCGATGGCACAGTCAATGACATGGCACGCAACCATTGGTTGAGGCATACAAAGTCTGAGCAGGGGAACACGACCAATACCTGGCTGATTGCTCCAGATATGGTGATAGGATGTATATTTGAATGTCTCGAGCGCGCGGAGTGTCTCTTGAGCAACTTTTGCAAGGTGTCTGGCTGCTGGAGTTTGGCTCGTCGGGTCAAAGTTTCTTCATTCAAAAAACGAGAAGAAAGGTAACATTGCCACAGATTTAACTTTCTTTGTGTTGTTAGACAATTGGTTATGACAGTTTGCGTTTGCCAAATTAACCACCAAACATTTAACGTTTTCCCCCTCGGCTATCGCAGGCAATCTGCTCTACCAAACGCTTAGTTTCCCCCTCAATTGACACCACAGACCAATTAAGATACATTTGACTTTTCTCTCAGTTGTGATGGTAGCCTAGCCTAAAACAATTTCCTGTCTCCATTTTAAATTGTGTTCAGTATTTCTGTCTGTAGGTATGCTCCTAATATGCTATCATAGGTGTAGTAGTCTCCTTCTTCTGCTGATTTCCAGTCCGACTGGATGCTTTGTTGAGTATTGCTCTCTTTCACTGTTTGGAAAGTGCAATTCAAATTTGTTCACAAAAAAGGGAAAAAAGGAATTTGCACCTACGTCTAACACTATATACTGTATATATACCACCATCTAAACCTACATACTGTATATATACCCCATCTAACCCTACATACTGTATATACCACCATCTAACCCTACATACTGTATATATACCACCATCTAACCCTACATACTGTATATATACCACCATCTAACCCTACATACTGTATATATACCACCATCTAACCCTACATACTGTATATATACCACCATCTAACCCTACATACTGTATATATACCCCATCTAACCCTAAATGTAATCTAACACTACATACTGTATATATATACCACCATCTTACCCTACATACTGAATATATACCCCATCTAACCCTACATACTGTATATATACCCCATCTAACCCTACATACTATATATATACCACCATCTAACCCTACATACTGTATATATACCACCATCTAACCTTACATACTGAATATATACCCCATCTAACCCTACATACTCTATATATACCCCATCTAACCCTACAATCTGTGTAACTACCCCATCTAACCCTACAATCTGTATATATACCACCATCTAACAGTACATACTGTATATATACCACCATCTAACACTACATACTGTATATATACCACCATCTAACCCTACATACTGTATATATACCACCATCTAACCCTACATACTGTATATATACCCCATCTAACCCTACATACTGTATATATACCCCATCTAACCCTACAATCTGTGTATATACCCCATCTAACCCTACAATCTGTATATATACCACCATCTAACACTACATACTGTATATATACACCACCATCTAACACTACATACTGTATATATACCACCATCAAACCCTACATACTGTATATATACCACCATCTAACCCTACATACTGTATATATATATATATATATATATATATATACCACATCTAACCCTACAAACTGTATATATACCCAATCTAACCCTACATACTGATTATATACAACCATCTAACACTACAAACTGTATTATATATACCACCATCTAACCCTACATACTGTATATATACCCCATCTAACACTACATACTGTATATACACCACCATCTAACACTACATACTGTATATATACCACCATTGAACCCTACATACTATATATATACCACAATTTAACCTTACATTCTGTATATATACCACCATCTAGCACTACATACTGTATATATAACACCATCTAACTCTACATACTATATATTTACCACCATCTAACCCTACTCACTGTATATATACCACCATCTAACCCTACATACTGTATATATACCCCATCTAACACTACATACTGTATATACACCACCATCTAACACTACATACTGTATATATACCACCATTGAACCCTACATACTATATATATACCACAATTTAACCTTACATTCTGTATATATAACACCATCTAACCCTACATACTGTATATATACCACCATCTAACCCTACGTACTGTATACATACCACCATCTAACCCTACGTACTGTATACATACCACCATCTAACCCTACATACTGTATATATAACACCATCTAACCCTACATACTGTATATATACCACTATCTAACACTACATACTGTATATATACCACCATCTAACCCTACATACTGTATATATACTACCATCTAACCCTACATACTGTATATATACCACCATCTAACCCTACATACTGTATATATACCACCATCTAACCCTACATACTGTATATATACTACCATCTAACCCTACATACTGTATATATACTACCATCTAACCCTTCATACTATATATACTGCTCAAAAAAATAAAGGGAACACTTAAACAACACATCCTAGATTTGAATGAAAGATATAATCTTATTAAATACTTTTTTCTTTACATAGTTGAATGTGCTGACAACAAAATCACACAAAAATAATCAATGGAAATCCAATTTATCAACCCATGGAGGTCTGGATTTGGAGTCACACTCAAAATTAAAGTGGAAAACCACACTACAGGCTGATCCAACTTTGATGTAAAGTCCTTAAAACAAGTCAAAATGAGGCTCAGTAGTGTGTGTGGCCTCCACGTGCCTGTATGACCTCCCTACAACGCCTGGGCATGCTCCTGATGAGGTGGCAGATGGTCTCCTGAGGGATCTCCTCCCAGACCTGGACTAAAGCATCTGCCAACTCCTGGACAGTCTGTGGTGCAACGTGGCGTTGGTGGATGGAGCGAGACATGATGTCCCAGATGTGCTCAATTGGATTCAGGGCTGGGGAATGGGCGGGCCAGTCCATAGCATCAATGCCTTCCTCTTGCACGAACTGCTGACACACTCCAGCCACATGAGGTCTAGCATTGTCTTGCATTAGGAGGAACCTAGGGCCAACCGCATCAGCATATGGTCTCACAAGGGGTCTGAGGATCTCATCTCGGTACCTAATGGCAGTCAGGCTACCTCTGGCAAGCACATGGAGGGCTGTGCGCCCCCCCAAAGAAATGCCACCCCACACCATGACTGACTCACCGCCAAACCGGTCATGCTGGAGGATGTTGCAGGCAGCAGAATGTTCTCCACGCCGTCTCCAGACACTGTCACGTCTGTCACATGCTCAGTGTGAACCTGCTTTCATCTGTGAAGAGCACAGGGCGCCAGTGGCGAATTTGACAATCTTGGTGTTCTCTGGCAAATGCCAAACATCCTGCACGGTGTTGGGCTGTAAGCACAACCCCCACCTGTGGACGTCGGGCCCTCATACCACCCTCATGGAGTCTGTTTCTGACCGTTTGAGCAGACACATGCACATTTGTGGCCTGCTGGAGGTCATTTTGCAGGGCTCTGGCAGTGCTTCTCCTGCTCCTCCTTGCACAAAGGCGGAGGTAGCGGTCCTGCTGCTGGGTTGTTGCCCTCCTACGGCCTCCTCCACGTCTCCTGATATACTGGCCTGTCTCCTGGTAGCGCCTCCATGCTCTGGACACTACGCTGACAGACACAGCAAACCTTCTTGCCACAGCTCGCATTGATGTGCCATCCTGGATGAGCTGCACTACCTGAGCCACTTGTGTGGGTTGTAGACTCTGTCTCATGCTACCATGCTACACCGCCAGCATTCAAAAGTGACCAAAACATCAGCCAGGAAGCATAGGAACTGAGAAGTGGTCTGTGGTCACCACCTGCACAACCACTCCTTTATTGGCGGTGTCTTGCTAATTGCCTATAATTTCCACCTGTTGTCTATTCCATTTGCACAACAGCATGTGAAATTTGTTGTCAATCAGTGTTGCTTCCTAAGTGGACAGTTTGATTTCACAGAAGTGTGATTGACTTGGAGTTACATTGTGTTGTTTAAGTGTTCCCTTTATTTTTTTGAGCAGTGTATATACCACCATCTAACACTACATACCGTATATATACCACCATCTAACCCTACATACTGTATATATACTACCATCTAACACTACATACCGTATATATACCACCATCTAACCCTACATACTGTATATATACTACCATCTAATCCTATATACTGTATATATACCACCATCCTAACACTACATACTGTATATATACCACCATCTAACCCTACATACATGTATATTTACCCCATCTAACCATCTAACCCTTCATACTCGAATATATATACCACCATCTAACCCTACATACTGTATATATACCACCATCTAACCTACATACTGTATATATACCACCATCTAACAATACATACTGTATATATACCAACATCTAACCCTACATAATGTATATTTACCCCATCTAACCATCTAACCCTTCATACTCTAATATATATACCACCATCTAACCCTACATACTGAATATATACCACCACCTAACCATACACACTGTATATATACCACCGTTGAACCCTACATACTGAATATATACAACCACCTAACCCAACATACTGAATATATACCAGCATTGAACCCTACATACTATATATCTATACCACCATTTAACCCTAAATTCTGTATATATACCACCATCTAACCCTACTTACTGTATATATACTCCATCTAACACTACATACTGTATATATCCCCCATCTAACCCTACACACTGTATATATACCACCATCTAACCCTACATCCTGTATGTATACCACCATCTAACTCTACATACTGTTATATATACCCCATCTAACCCTACATACTGTATATATACCACCATCTAACCCTACATACTGTATATATACCCACATCTAACACTCCATACTGTATATATACCACCATCTAACCCTACATACTGTATATATACCACCATCTAACCCTACATACTGTATATATACCACCATCTGAACCCTACATACTGTATATATACCCACCATCTAACACTCTACACTACTGTATATATACCACCATCAAACACCCTACATACTGTATATATACCACCATCTCACCCTACATACTGTATATATACCCATCTAACCCTACATACTGTATATATACCACCATCTAACAATATATTCTGTATATATACCACCATCTAACCCTACATACTGTATATATACCACATCTAACACTACATACTGTATATATGCCACCATCTAACCCTACATACTGTATATATACCACTATCTAACCCTACATACTGTATATATACCACCATCTAACCCTACATACTGTATATATATAACCATCTAACAATACATTCTGTTTATATACCACCATCTAACACTACATACTGTTTATATACCCCCATCTAAGACTACATACTGTATATATACCACCATCTAACCCTACATTCTGTATATACACCACCATCTAACACTACATACTGTATATATACCACCATTGAACCCTACATACTATATATATACCACAATTTAACCTTACATTCTGTATATATACCACCATCTAACCCTACATACTGTATATATACCCCATCTAACACTACATACTGTATATACACTACATACTGTATATATACCACCATTGAACCCTACATACTATATATATACCACAATTTAACCTTACATTCTGTATATATACCACCATCTAACCCTACATACTGTATATATACCCCATCTAACCCTACATACTGTATATATACCACCATCTAACCCTACATACTGTATATATACTCCCATCTAACCCTACATACTGCATATATGCCACCATCTAACCCTACATTTTGTATATATACTACCATCTAACCCTACATACTGTATGTATACCACCACCTAACCCTACATACTGTATGTATACCCCATCTAACCCTACATACTGTATATATACCACCATCTAACCCTACATACTGTATGTATACCACCATCTATCCCTACATACTGTATATATACCTCCATCTAACCCTACATACTGTATATATACTACCATCTAACCCTACATACTGTTTATATATATCCCATCTAACCCTACATACTGTATATATACCACGATCTAACCCTACATGCTGTATATATAGCCCCATCTAACCCTACATACTGTATATATAGCCACCATCTAACCCTACATACTGTATATATACCACCATCTAACCCTACATACTGTATATATACCACCATCTAACCCTACATACTGTATATATACCACCATCTAACCCTACATACTGTATATATACCACCATCTAACCCTACATACTGTATATATACCACCATCTAACCCTACATACTGTATATATACCACCATCTAACCCTACATACTGTATATATACCACCATCTAACCCTACATACTGTATATATACCACCATCTAACCCTACATACTGTATATATACCCACATCTAACCCTACATACTGTATATATATACCACCATCTAACCCTACATACTGAATATATACCACCACCTAACCCTACATACTGTATATATACCACCATTGAACCCTACATACTATATATATACCACCATTTAGCTCTACATTCTGTATCTATACCACCATCTAACCCTACATACTGTATATATACCACCATCTAACCCTACATACTGTATAGATACCACCATCTCACCCTACATACTGTATATATACCACCATCTCACCCTACATACTGTATATATACCCATCTAACCCTACATACTGTATATATACCACCATCTAACCCTACATTCTGTATATACACCACCATCTAACACTACATACTGTATATATACCACCATTGAACCCTACATACTATATATATACCACAATTTAACCTTACATTCTGTATATATACCACCATCTAACCCTACATACTGTATATATACCCCATCTAACCCTACATACTGTATATATACCACCATCTAACCCTACATACTGTATATATACTCCCATCTAACCCTACATACTGCATATATGCCACCATCTAACCCTACATTTTGTATATATACTACCATCTAACCCTACATACTGAATGTATACCACCACCTAACCCTACATACTGTATATATACCCCATCTAACCCTACATACTGTATATATACACCACCATCTAACCCTACATACTGTATGTATACCACCATCTATCCCTACATACTGTATATATAGCTCCATCTAACCCTACATACTGTATATATACTACCATCTAACCCTACATACTGTATATATACCGCCATCTAACCCTACATACTGTATATATACCCCGATCTAACCCTACATGCTGTATATATAGCCACCATCTAACCCTACATACTGTATATATACCACCATCTAACCCTACATACTGTATATATACCACGATCTAACCCTACATACTGTATATATACCCCATCTAACCCTACATACTGTATATATACCCCATCTAACCCTACATACTGTATATATACCACCATCTAACCCTACATACTGTATATATACTCACCATCTAACCCTACATACTGCATATAAGACACCATCTAACCCTACATTTTGTATATATACTACCATCTAACCCTACATACTGTATGTATACCACCACCTAACCCTACATACTGTATATATACCACCATCTAACCCTACATACTGTATATATACCACCATCTAACCCTACATACTGTATGTATACCACCATCTAACCCTACATACTGTATATATACTACCATCTAACCCTACATACTGTTTATATATATCCCATCTAACCCTACATACTGTATATATACCACGATCTAACCCTACATACTGTATATATACCACCATCTAACCCTACATACTGTATATATACCCCCATCTAACCCTACATACTGTATATATACCACCATCTAACCCTACATACTGTATATATACCCACATCTAACACTCCATACTGTATATATACCACCATCTAACCCTACATACTGTATATATATACCACCATCAAACCCTACATACTGTATATATATACCACCATCTAACCCTACATACTGAATATATACCACCACCTAACCCTACATACTGTATATATACCACCATTGAACCCTACATACTATATATATACCACCATTTAGCTCTATATTCTGTATCTATACCACCATCTAACCCTACATACTGTATATATACCCCATCTAACACTACATACTGTATATATACCCCATCTAACCCAACATACTGTATATACACCACCATCTCACCCTACATACTGTATATATACCACCATCTCACCCTACATACTGTTTATATATACCCATCTAACCCTACATACTGTATATATACCACCATCTAACCCTACATACTGTATATATACCACCATCTAACCCTACATACTGTATATATACCACCATCTAACCCTACATACTGTATATATACCACCATCTAACCCTACATACTGTATATATACCACCATCTAACACTACATACTGTATATATACCACCATCTAACCCTACATACTGTATATATACCACCATCTAACCCTACATACTGTATATATACCACCATCTAACCCTACATACTGTATATATACCACCATCTAACCCTACATACTGTATATATACCACCATCTAACCCTACATACTGTATATATACCACCATCTAACCCTACATACTGTATATATACCTCCATCTAACCCTACATACTGTATATATACCTCCATCTAACCCTACATACTGTATATATACCACCATCTAACCCTACATACTGTATATATATATCCCATCTAACCCTACATACTGTATATATACCTCCATCTAACCCTACATACTGTATATATACCACCATCTAACCCTACATACTGTATATATACCACCATCTAACCCTACATACTGTATATATATATCCCATCTAACCCTACATACTGTATATATACCACCATCTAACCCTACATACTGTATATATACTCCCATCTAACCCTACATACTGCATATATGCCACCATCTAACCCTACATTCTGTATATATACCCCATCTAACCCTACATACTGCATATATGCCACCATCTAACCCTACATTTTGTATATATACTACCATCTAACCCTACATACTGAATGTATACCACCACCTAACCCTACATACTGTATATATACCCCATCTAACCCTACATACTGTATATATAACTACCATCTAACCCTACATACTGAATGTATACCACCACCTAACCCTACATACTGTATATATACCACCATCTAACCCTACATACTGTATATATACCACCATCTAACCCTACATACTGTATGTATACCACCATCTATCCCTACATACTGTATATATATCTCCATCTAACCCTACATACTGTATATATACCACCATCTAACCCTACATACTGTATATATACCACCATCTAACCCTACATACTGTATATATATATCCCATCTAACCCTACATACTGTATATATACCACGATCTAACCCTACATACTGTATATATACCCCCATCTAACCCTACATACTGTATATATACCACCATCTAACCCTACATACTGTATATATACCCCCATCTAACCCTACATACTGTATATATACCACCATCTAACCCTACATACTGAATATATACCACCACCTAACCCTACATACTGTATATATACCACCATTGAACCCTACATACTATATATATACCACCATTTAACCTTACATTCTGTATATATACCACCATCTAACACTACATACTGTATATATACCCCATCTAACCCTACATACTGTATATATACCACCATCTAACCCTACATACTGTATATATACCACCATCTAACCCTACATACTGTATATATACTACCATCTAACCCTACATACTGAATATATACCACCATCTAACCCTACATACTATATATATATATATCCCATCTAACCATACATACTGTATATATACCTCCATCTAACCCTACATACTGTATATATACCACCATCTAACCCTACATACTATATATACCACCATCTAACCCTACATACTGTATATATATATCCCATCTAACCCTACATACTGTATATATACCACCATCTAACCCTACATACTGTATATATACTCCCATCTAACCCTACATACTGCATATATGCCACCATCTAACCCTACATTTTGTATATATACTCCCATCTAACCCTACATACTGCATATATGCCACCATCTAACCCTACATTTTGTATATATACTACCATCTAACCCTACATACTGAATGTATACCACCACCTAACCCTACATACTGTATATATACCCCATCTAACCCTACATACTGTATATATATACTACCATCTAACCCTACATACTGAATGTATACCACCACCTAACCCTACATACTGTATATATACCCCATCTAACCCTACATACTGTATATATACCACCATCTAACCCTACATACTGTATGTATACCACCATCTATCCCTACATACTGTATATATACCTCCATCTAACCCTACATACTGTATATATACCACCATCTAACCCTACATACTGTATATATACCACCATCTAACCCTACATACTGTATATATACCACCATCTAACCCTACATACTGTATATATACCACCATCTAACCCTACATACTGTATATATACCACCATCTAACCCTACATACTGTATATATACCACCATCTAACCCTACATACTGTATATATACCACCATCTAACCCTACATACTGTATATATACCACCATCTAACCCTACATACTGTATATATACTCACCACTCTAACACTACATACTGTATATATACCACCATCTGAACCCTACATACTGTATATATACCACCATCTAACCCTACATTCTGTATATATACCACCATCTAACACTACATACTGTATATATACCCCATCTAACCCTACATACTGTATATATACCACCATCTAACCCTACATACTGTATATATACCACCATCTAACCCTACATACTGTATATATACCACCATCTAACCCTACATACTGTATATATACAACCATCTAACCCTACATACTGTATATATACCACCATCTAACCCTACATACTGTATATATACCCCCATCTAACCCTACATACTGTATATATACCACCATCTAACCCTACATACTGTATATATACCACCATCTAACCCTACATACTTTATATATACACCATCTAACCCTACATACTGTATATATACCTACCATCTAACCCTACATACTGTATATATACCACCATCTAACCCTACATACTTATATATACCACCATCTAACCCTACATACTGTATATATACCCCATCTAACCCTACATACTGTATATATACCACCATCTAACCCTACATACTGTATATATACCCCATCTAACCCTACATACTGCATATATGCCACCATCTAACCCTACATTTTGTATATATACTCCCATCTAACCCTACATACTGCATATATGCCACCATCTAACCCTACATACTGTATATATACTACCATCTAACCCTACATACTGTATGTATACCACCATCTAACCCTACATACTGTATATATACCACCATCTAACCCTACATACTGTATATATACTACCATCTAACCCTACATACTGAATGTATACCACCACCTAACCCTACATACTGTATATATACCACATCTAACCCTACATACTGTATATATACCACCATCTAACCCTACATACTGTATGTATACCACCATCTATCCCTACATACTGTATATATATCTCCATCTAACCCTACATACTGTATATATACCACCATCTAACCCTACATTCTGTATATATACTACCATCTAACCCTACATACTGTTTATATATACCCCATCTAACCCTACATACTGTATATATACCACCATCTAACCCTACATACTGTATATATACCACCATCTAACCCTACATACTGTATATATACCACCATCTAACCCTACATACTGTATATATACCACATCTAACCCTACATACTGTATATATACCACCATCTAACCCTACATACTGTATATATACCACCATCTAACCCTACATACTGTATATATACCACCATCTAACCCTAGATATTGTATATATACCACCATCTAACCCTACATACTGTATATATACCACTATCCCCAACCACTACTTGGGCCTAAGAGATCCTAAACCATGTCATTGGTCATCGGCCTGGGAGGCTGGAGCCCCTCCTCTAAACCCCCTGTAGTTCTTCTACACTAAAATCTCTGACATCCAAAAACTTCTCTGCTGCTGCTACTACAAATTCAATCTCCTGGGATTTCCTTTCCATCTGTGCGTTACAATCAATGACCACAAAAATGAATGCCAAGAAGCCAACGTTAATAACGCACAAACTGTTTGGGTCACTCTGTACTGGTCTACTAATCACAGGGATCCTCTCAGGCTCCGTCCCACTTAGTCCACCATCCTCTACTTTCCTAACTGCCTCAGCATATGACACCCTCTGTCACGCCCTGATCTGTTTCACCTATCCTTGTGATTGTCTCCACCCGTTCCAGGTGTCGCTTGTTTTCCCAGTGTATTTATCCCTGTGTTTCCTGTCTCTCTGTGCCAGTTCGTCTTGCATGTTTCCAAGTCAACCAGCGGTTTTCCCGTTCTCCTGCTTTTTACATTCTCCTTTTTCTAGTCCTGCCAGTTTTGACCCTTGCCTGTTTCTGGACTTTGTACCCGCCTGCCTGACCATTCTGCCTGCCTTGACCACGAGGGTGTCTGCCACTCTGTACCTTCTAGACTCTGATCTGGTTTTGACCTTTTTGCTTGTCCACGACCATTCTCTTGCCTACCCCTTTGGATTAATAAACATTGTAAGACTCCAACCATCTGCCTCCTGTGTTTGCATCTGGGTCTCGCCTTGTGCCTTGATAACTTTCTGCACTGCTCTCACCGTGGAAACTTCAATCTGTCTCACTCGCACAGGACATTTCTGATCCCCAGCAACATAGCCACACCCACAACTGAAATAAAAAGACACACTTTTTTCCCCATGCCCTCCTGCACACTTCTAACACCTCAGAATCTCCCTCCTACATACTGCTGCAACATGACCATAAACTTGGCACCTGAAACACTGTAGTGGGTTAGGAACAAAAGCTCTCACAGGATAACGTACATACCCTAGCATGACCTTATCCAGCAAACACTCTGTATCAAAACTCAGGACAGACAGGTCTCCTCAGTCTCGCAGTCGCCACTGGGTCTGCATCTTCAGTTGCTTCCTCAACTTCTGTTGCTCCAACTCAACACCACCCTAGTTATCACTCCTTTCAGTGGTGCTCTGCTCCGGAGAGCAATGCAGGACACAGCTCTCGTCCCGAGCGGCGAAACGTGTAGCACCTGAGGCTAGCCTTCACACAAGAATTTGGTTCTGGGGTTCGAAAAGATCACAGGTGTAGTCTAGGGAAGATTATCTACTGAGCTGAAACATCTATCTTTTTCATATAGTTTCTCTCGTGAACCTGCATATCGCAGAAATTAACAATCCATAAAATATGCATTTGACTATATATTCACCTTCCTAGGCTATTTCCTATCACAGGCTTCATACTCCATTTTCAGTGGGCCTACCCCATCTTTTTGACATTGTTTATTTTTTATTTCAGTGGAACACAAATTCAATGTGTGAATGTCATAGATTCAATTGTCACTGTCTCATATTCAATGCTGTAATAATTTGCTTATCTGGTTAAATGAATTCAAAGTAAATAAATAAAAAGCACTATATTGACGTTCACATTATATTCTAGTCTTGAACTTTCATTATCAAAGAACAATGCATGGTTATTGTTGAATGAAACCTTACTTTAAAGCTTAGGCCCACGTAGTGGTTGGGTCATGAGCTGATGACCATCACCTGCTGCCCCCGCTTTAAGCTCCCTCTGTCCACACACACCCAGACCCAGACACACACACACACACACACACACACACACGTGCCCCCTTTCCCCCTTTCTCTCTGCAGAGCCGGCAACTCAGTCGTCATGGAAACAGCCAAGATGCCGAGTAAGAGCGAGAGGGAGGACGACGAGGGCGAGATGGAGCACAAGAGGTGTAGAAAATGTGGCTGAAGTACATGTACATAATGTTTTTTTGAAGGCTACTTACGTATTTGGCGGTCCCCTTTTAACCCACCAGGTCTTAAACTGTGGCTGTTCAATGAAACTACCTCAGTGGCTGTGCCCCCCCCCCCCCCCCCCCCCCACACACACACAGCAACACTCAACTTTCCTACATCTGCTTTTCCCACAAAGCTGCCTCTCTCTCTCTCAAACCCCTTCCACACCTTTGCACTGCTGTCTTGTGTATTAGTTTCACCACTTTCCTCTCTCACCTGCTTTCTCTCATTCTCTCTGTTTCTCTTTCTCTCTCTGAAAAAGCCAGATGGACAGAGGCCCTTTTATTCACAAGGGGCCTCATGCACGTGCCTCGGATAGAACACCTTAAAGCGTTTAATTCATGAGACAGCCCCCCCCTCTCCTTCCTTCCTTACAAGGGAGGCCCCAAACATCCTCCCTCTCTCTCTCACTCTCTTACACACACGCACACACGCACGCACACACACACGCACGCACACACACACACACACACACATTCTCTCTCTTTCTGTCTCTCTCTCCCCTTTGACAGTGCAAAAGGCTAGACCAATCACTGATTCGCCATGCTGTTAGCTGGGAGAGGATGTTGGCTGGTGTGTGGGGGGGATTGCAACATTGAATTGCAATCTGGCTATCTAAAAACTAAGAGTAAAGTTACTAGCTATCTGTAGTCCCTCCCAAAGTGGAGCTTTCAACACAGCTTTCAACATTTTCATGAAGAGGCATTCCAAATACTGTGTGTTTTATCTTTGTAAAACGTATGTTGTGGTTGTACGCAGCTCAGTTTCTGTGTGTACTTTACGTGGATTCAGGTTATATATTCTAAGATGAAGGTTAGCTACCACATAGCAAACTATGGTGAATGAAAAAGAACAGAAATGCTCTCCTGTATTTGTTATGGATTCGATTTTATAGACGTTCAGGGCCGTCCTGTTGAATCCACAGCATCCAGAGACCTTCTCTGAAAATTGAAACGATCTATCAGTAGGAGCATGTCGTTAGAAAACATATATATTTTAGACCATATGAAATAGGCTACATATACAAAGTCCAGCTACTAGAAAATTCCATTCCTATAACACAGAAAATGCTTGATATTTTCATAAATTTCATCATTTTCATCAACTGCTATTCATCAACATTGCAAAGAAGATCGACAATACGACAGAAGACTATGAGATATGAGTTACCGCTATTTAGCTCAATGCGTACGCCTTTATAAACTATATATTTATCCTCGTGTTATAATTCTGCCACTTTGAGCTGACTTGTGACCCATGGCAACGCACAGAAGATGATCAGTCAGCCATGGGGGTAAACTGCCGCTGTAGGCCACTCATTTGGACACTGCCCACGCCACAGGCTCTGACCTGCAGGTGCTCCACGCCACCATGGAGAGAGCACATTCCTCCCTGCAACAACGTTTTGTAAAGCTTGACATTTCACGAGGAAGGCTACGTACATAATCAAAATGTATTCGATTTAAATAGAAGCGGTTTTACTGGTAGATTCTAAAGATAAGCTATTTAATGATGCCTCCAAGTCGCACTGCCGGTCGAGGTGCCTTTATCCCGGAAATTGGATTATTTACTGCTATTGAGACGTAATTGTTATCGAATGTGGCCAATATTTATTCGGGAGCACTCCAGATGACTTCGGTAAACATGAAAATAATAAGGCTCAACGAGCGGACCGGTGTGTTAGCGGATATCCAAGGCCGATACGCTGTCATGGGAAAATCGATGAACACACTGAGTTAATTATGAGAAATCAATTAAGAGGAGGGAATTGTCCCTTTAGAAGAGCGCGCAGCCATTTATACATTGACAAAGACGAAGGAGAGGAAGCGACTCACTTGGCTCGCATGCAGTTCAAAGCTCCTGTATCGTTCTCACCCGCGCGTCAACTGTACGTTCTCTCGGTTTATGTGAGGCACAATGGGAGGAACATGGGAATCCTGTGTTTCTGTTGTATGACACTTGGCAGTTGATTGAAACCTAATTAAACGTGTTCATGGTATTATTTAATGTCAATTGCTTCGTGTTCATTTGTTGGCAATGTGAACGCCATTATATTCTCCTGTGTGTCTCTCTCTCTCACACACGCACACGCACAGTCATTACATTGTCATAGGCCTTACATAGTCTCTCTGACATCACAGCTGTCGTGATAATAACACATATCAGGTAGAACACACAGTAGTGCCTTGTGGTCACTACACATTTCAGAATCATTTCATTTCAAGCAGAAGCTATAGGCGGAGAATAAAATGGAAATCCTATCGGCCAAGGGTGTGCCCCACAAGGGCCATAGGGTTTCACCCCTAATTAGAAACTGGGTAAATAACACAGCCAGAAACACATTTGCACTTTTCATTTTACTCGCAAAAAAACAATGCAAAGATCGAACTCACTAATTCACAAATTCTTCAGGCTGTTTTTGTTTGTATTATTCTGATTATTGTTCTTATTATTATTATTAATACTACATGGCAAACATTTTTAGTCAGTTAAAATGTTGAAGACATAACAACACTTGTAATAAGACATTATAAAGGCCCATACATAGCATAACGCATTATACCTCCAGGCTTTAAGAAAGTAAAGAGTTACCACTATTATTATTATTAACTTTTAACTCATGTAAAAGTTACATGGTTGTAGATGAATTAACTGTCGACCTACTTTACATACTTTGCTTTGATCTCAGTTTTATCCGGTTTCATCCATAGTCAGTGACGAGTTTGCGCAGCTATTCTATAGAAATTTGAAAAAGCTGACGTAAGTACAATTGGTTGGATATCAATTATAGAAATACAAATAAACCTAATGTGAGCGTGTTTTTTTTTTTTAACGAGCCCTATTGGAAGTTAGCCTGCTTCATGTATTTCGACTGCTACATTCATATTTGATATATATATACATTTCAATGTTTCGGCATTTAAAATGTCTCTCAAGTAGATATGCCAAATTACGTTAATATTTATATTCATATTGTAGGCTACCGAAGTGTGCATATGCTCACATGCAATTCATCCTATGAATTCATTATTAAAGTTCTCTAGCAAAGTATAAAGCCAATACGGTTTTATTTAAACAATTATTCATTGAATGAAGTGGGCTGTATTTTATTATCTCAGATTTGTTTTTAAATATTTTATTAAAATGCAATGCAGTGTAGCTGTAGACAACAGGCTATTTGTCATCGTGTATTCGTTCTGATCAATGAATAGGCGATTTGAATGAATTTGTCATGCACTCGGAAATGCGGCTTCATTGGTCAGAGTTTGGCTAATGCCTATGAACGAGAATGTCCTTCATGACTCAGTTAGATGGACATAGAAAGAGAATGAGTACGCTTTTCTTTTTACAAAGCAACACATATAGTTAGTTGCTCCACGTTTTAACATTCATTTGACGAGGTAATATGTGGGAAAAGGTAAAACCTCATTGGATTTAGTTGGAAATTACCGTCAAAGCATGTTCGAATTTTATTAACATTGCTTATTATTTGCATATGAATATTGCCTCTGAATGATGTATATTCATATTCTGTATAGGTAATGGTCCTTACTTTTGTCCTCTTCTTCAGTGTTGTAAAGGTCGGAATGAAATGACAACTGTTTCATCATTCTGCTGAAAATATACCATTGATTTCCCAATCCACAACTGTGTCAAATGCATATTAACCAATAACAATAATAATAACAATCACCATCATAATAATCATAATAATATAAATATAATAGTTAAAGAATAATATAATACTGTTGTTTAAATTAACATATTAATGCGTTACGGACATTTCATTTATAGCTTTAACATGCATGAAAATAACCTGCATGCCCTTTATACAAGCTATGAATCAACATTTTTGTATCTTGAAGTAGGCCTCTACTGAATGTAGGCCAACCTATTGTCCCAGAAGTCAAGGTTTCACAAGAACGACAGTACCGCAGAATAACACGCATCGAGATATAGCCTACCCACTGCAATAGAACTGCAGAAACTAATGAGCCTACATTTAACACTAGGAAACATCAAAAACAAACCGGTAAATCATTTCTGAAACTATTTTTCTAAATTTACAAGAGTCTTATAGCTTGCAGGAACACACTAAATATCTAACTTGTCATGGTAGACGTGTGTTGTTATTACCGAAAGAGGGTGTCTTTATGAGTATTGCCTGTTTCATACATGTTTGGAGAGCGTCTGTCACCTACCGCAGCCAGAGCCAGCCCATTAGAGGGACCCGGTGTCAAAGGGCAGGTGGTCACTCTCGCGATTGACGACAGACCGCAACTGCAACGTAGGCAGGCAGCCCATATCGCATCCCCATTGTGCTATAACGACGCTTTGTGCTATGTGGACAATATACATTTTTTTTGTATGGATTTTGTATTGTAGATATGTGGTAGTTGAGTAGTGGCCTGAGGGAACACATATAATGTCATGTAATATTTTAAATTGTATATAACTGCCTTAATGTTGCTGGACCCCAGGAAGATTAGCCGCTGCGGATCCTTAGTAAATACAAACACAAATACTATCGGCGTCACTAACGAATATCAATATTGACCTTGTTCAAGTTTATTTTCACACGTAAATAAAGTTTTTGGGGAAAACTATTGCGCTTCAGTAAAGGAATATCATACTGGAATAGGTAGAAAACGGGCAGCTTTTCCCCAAAATATATGTTAGATTACAAGGTAAATGTGTTTGCTTTTATACATGAATTCTGCAGAATTTGAATCTTTGTCATTTATTTTATACCATTTCAGAATTTAATTTCTCACATACGCAAGGAGTTACGTTTAATAAGGGAGTTATTATGTTTAATACGGGATAGATTCTGTTTAATACGGGAGTTATTATGTTTAATACGGGAGAGATTCTGTTTAATAAGGGAGTTATTATGTTTAATACGGGAGTGATTTTGTTTAATAAGGGAGTTATTATGTTTAATAAGGGAGTTATTATGTGTTTTATAAACTCCCTAATAAACAGCTACATATAGCCTTAATTCCCTGCAGCATCCATATACTCAATGATTCTACAGTCGCTAGTGTTACTCGTTGAATCGTGGAAACACTATCAAAAGCAAAGTCAGATACATATGAATAACCCGATGGAAAGAGTTTGACATGGGCATCGGTTGTCAGACCACGAATGGACCGGACGTGCGATAGTATGCCACATTGAGTAGTCAACATCCCTATGTACTGATGATTCGTATTAGTAACCAGAGGGTAATAGTGAAAGCACCAGATAGGACTTCTGACCAAAGAAAATGGCTGTCGCGGAAAATCCGCAGTGAGGAAATAATTCCGAATGAGAAACGGAAAGTCAATATTGTGTTAAACATTGATTTTAACAAGTAGCCCCATCTATACAAAGTGGTGAATAAATAATGTAGTATCTTGTACACACACACACACACAATCTCAAACCCATAGCCACCACTGTCTGCAGGGTTCATTGTCCAGGTGATCGGGATGCAAGCAGGCGATCAAGCAGGGGGGGGGGGGGGGTCAAGGTTCAATTTCATCCCAGACGGCTGACCTCATTCGACTGAGGCTGACCCCTGTGGTCAAGGGGGATGTGGAGTAAAGAGGGAGAGAGAGAGGGGGGAGGGAGGGAAGGGGTGAACATCTAACTTGCTCCCCCTGGACTGCTCCTGTAGCTCAGCCACCCCTTCCTCTCCCTCCCTTGTTCAGTCCACTCTCCCTACTACATCCCTCTCTGTGTGGCGAATTAACTCTTGACCTTGACTGGTGTACCCCGGCCTACTCCCTCAGCCCCTGACCCTCCTCGCAGTACTTTTTAAACATTTTAATCATTTAGCAGACGCTCTTATCAAGAATGACTTACAGTACATTTTTGTACTTTTCACACTCCACACACTCCTCATCCCTCAGCCCCTGACCCTCCTCACACTCCACACACTCCTCAATACCTCATGCCTGACCCTCCTCACACTCCACACACTCCTCAATACCTCATGCCTGACCCTCCTCACACCCCTCAACCCTCAGCCCCTGACTCTCCTCACACCCCTCATTCCTCAGCCCCTGACTCTCCTCACACCCCTCATTCCTCAGTCCCTGACTCTCCTCACACCCCTCATTCCTCAGTCCCTGACTCTCCTCACACCCCTCATTCCTCAGCCCCTGACTCTCCTCACACCCCTCATTCCTCAGCCCCTGACTCTCCTCACACCCCTCATTCCTCAGTCCCTGACTCTCCTCACACCCCTCATTCCTCAGCCCCTGACTCTCCTCACACCCCTCAGTCCTCAGCCCCTGACTCTCCTCACACCCCTCATTCCTCAGCCCCTGACTCTCCTCACACCCCTCATTCCTCAGCCCCTGACTCTCCTCACACCCCTCATTCCTTAGCCCCTGACTCTCCTCACACCCCTCATTCCTCAGCCCCTGACTCTCCTCACACCCCTCATTCCTCAGCCCCTGACTCTCCTCACACCCCTCATTCCTCAGCCCCTGACTCTCCTCACACCCCTCATTCCTCAGCCCCTGACTCTCCTCACACCCCTCATTCCTCAGCCCCTGACTCTCCTCACACCCCTCATTCCTCAGCCCCTGACTCTCCTCACACCCCTCAACCCTCAGCCCCTGACTCTCCTCACACCCCTCATTCCTCAGTCCCTGACTCTCCTCACACCCCTCATTCCTCAGTCCCTGACTCTCCTCACACCCCTCATTCCTCAGTCCCTGACTCTCCTCACACCCCTCATTCCTCAGCCCCTGACTCTCCTCACACCCCTCATTCCTCAGCCCCTGACTCTCCTCACACCCCTCATTCCTCAGCCCCTGACTCTCCTCACACCCCTCATTCCTCAGCCCCTGACTCTCCTCACACCCCTCATTCCTCAGCCCCTGACTCTCCTCACACCCCTCATTCCTCAGCCCCTGACTCTCCTCACACCCCTCATTCCTCAGCCCCTGACTCTCCTCACACCCCTCATTCCTCAGCCCCTGACTCTCCTCACACCCCTCATTCCTCTGCCCCTGACTCTCCTCACTCCCCTCAGGCCCTGACCCTCCTCACACCCCACACCCCTCATCCCTGACCCTCCTCACACCCCTCATCCCTGACCCTCCTCACACCCCACACCCCCTCATCCCCTACTCCTTTAATACAAGAATTCCATCTTTATGACACATGTTCACTCTGCAGTAAAACACACTCACATACACACACAGACCCTTTTCAGACGGCTACATTTGTGATCTTCAGATTAGGAGTTTTGATTCTATGACGATAATTGAATAGTGTAAAAACTCACAATTTTGCTAAACTCACAATCATATTGTTTTCTAACTGTTGTTATATTATCCTTTCAAACACTTAAAAAAATACAATAATGTAAATTCACAATTACTCCCTTTACTGAAAAACTGTAAGATTGAGAGAGACACATGTTGAGTCAAACATGTGCCCTCGAGACCCCTTTGACAAACCCACATCTCTGTAGTATACTAGTGGCGATTCCTTCCCCTCCCAGTCACACCATTGGATGTAGATGTTTTCCATTGTCGACACAGAAGACCCAGACTCGTTTGTCAGTCAAAAGAGTTGACACAACCAGGATGTTTTTGGTGCTGATTCTCTTGGCACGGGAACTGCAGTGCAGTGAGAGACCACAGTCAAATGGATGGCGCCAGCGAGCGCCTGCCGCTCTCTCTTAACTTCCCCACCAATCTCACCAGCCCAGGGGATCATATAGAAAGGTAAGGGGGGCGGTTTTGGAGGGGCGAGCCAATGATGAAAGGAGGGTGGAAATACGCCTCACGAAGCACTTGTGTCTCGATATCCACTCTCTCCCCCCCAAAACACCCCACTCTCTTTTTCTACCTCAATTTTGACTCGAATCCCTTCCTACTCCCCTGCATATGTTCCTTAATCCCAAATGTATAGGACCCACAGTCTGCCTTCTTTGTGTTTATAATTTCGTAACCTCCCTTGATTCCTCTCTGGGCTGGACTCTGGCGCGCCCTTTTATCACTGCCCAACACTCTCAGCATGTCCTGTCCATGCCTCTCCCCATTCCTCACAGCACCTCTTCATCTCTGCTTTTTTTTAAAATCTCTCTTTCTCTGACATATTTCAGTTTCCTTCCATTTCTCTCTCGCGCTGTTGTCGTTCTCTCTCGCCGTTTTTGCGGTTGCTAGAACACGTTTGTACGCGTTGGTTCATGGTCACACTCACGCACTCACGCACACACACACACACACACACACACACACACACACACTTTATCCCTCCCCTGTACTTTCCTATTGTTGAACAGAATTCCCAGAGCTTTTGTCAAGCGATGCTCGAACATGTTATTTCAAAGACCCTTGTCAAGTGATTTACTTGGAAAGTATCTCTCCCTATCAAAGGAGAACAGAAAAGACAAAATAACAGAAAAAGCACAATAAATCTTCACATTTTTATTGTACACAGTTCCCTATACCCGGCTGGTGTACCGCCTCTCACCAACACTCTTAAAATACCTGCTTAATTAACGTCCTTGTCCAAAAACAAAAAACGACGCTACGGTGCCTCAGCGGGGCCATTAAGTCATGCGAGTAGATGTCTCTTAATCCGATGTACAGTCATAATGTTCTGAGACTACCATTCTGAAGTAGAAGCAATTGCACCCCATTTTCTCTCTGAACAGGTGTTCGATGCTGAGTACATTTATTTCTACGGTGGAATGCTGAGAGTGGAGAGAAACTGGTCGCTGGCCCTCTTCCATTTTTATAGCCGAAAATGATGTGCCCCTATGTTTGTCTATTATGCATGCAGTAATAGACATGAATATACCGATGTATAACAAGCAATATACATTTTTGTAAAATTGTATTCAAATAATATAGGTATAATACGTTATGATGTGGTTATTACAATGCACTGTAAGACTTCATAATCCCATATAATGTATTATTCATCTCATAATGATCTTGACGAAATAACAACTATTTTGAATCTGTTGAAAATGTCATTGACATCCGTCTTATAAACAATATAAAAGGTTTAACTAAGTGAATTCTATTGAACTGGCTGGATATGTTCTGGCCATTGGTAGTTAGTTGTCAATATCAGGATTCCATATAACATGTAAAAAAAAAAAAAAAAAAAAGTTGAACTAAGTGAATACATTCTAAACAGGCTAAACTCAATTGATGTCATTCGTATTTACTCTTTAAAAACAAATCCAAAAAAAGACTGTTTAGTCTGCACAAGGTGCAGTGTTTTCATGAAATTATTTCTATAGTTGTTACTGAACCTTTTGCTCATGTGTTTGTGTTTGTATTTAGGTCTTTATTCTGTCTTTGTCTCTGTCTCTGTCTCTCTCTCCTCTCTTCTCTTTCTCTCTTCTCTTTTCTTCTTTCTCTCTTTCTCTCTGTGTGTGGATCGGATTAAAATACCTATGGGTTCAGCTAGGTTTCAGGGTATGGACGTGATTATGCAAGTGTGTGTGTGTGTGTGTGTGTGTGTGTGTGTGTGTGTGTGTGTGTGTGTGTGTGTGGTGTGTGTGTATGGGGGCAAGTGTCATATCGATAGGTTAATAGCCCCAGTGTCAGATTCAATAACTCCCTGATTAGTTGTCAGTTCACTAATCCACCAACAAGTGAGGAGTTATTGGTCTCACCATTGATTTTTGCACCACAAGTAATGCCAGGAAAAGCTGGGGTTCGGCGAGGGGGTGTAACTATTGATCGACCCCCAAAAAAACCTGCACGCCCCCCCCCTCAACCACCCTGCAGCACCTCTCTCTATTTTCCTGATTGGATACTAGTAGATACTGTGGCAGAAAGCCGGAACCCTATTGGTTGGTCATAGCGTTTGGGGTGTAATAACTGATGATGTATTAGTTGGACGTGTTGATTGACAGGTGGACTCACATGGTCACACATGGATGAGTGACCCTTCATTTGGCCATCTGATGGACCGTTGAGCCAACTGGCCATGAGGACCAACCAACACGCAGCAGGCAGACGTCACTTTATTCACACAGCGACCATTAATTAAAGGAGTGAACGACCACCATTTTGGTTCTTTCTCTCTGAAGATCCCCTTGAGCAGCGGTACGGCGTTTCTCTGTTTTGGTTTGAGAGCCCAACATCTGCCACATATTGTGAAACAGCTTGAGTAAATTGAATCTCTCAGTCCTTAAGACGTCTCTTTTATTGACAATGTCCTCGTTTCTCTCAGATGGATACTTCTGTTCTTCTCTCATCTCTCTATTCTGTTCTTCTCTCCATCTCTCTATTCTGTTCTTCTCTCCATCTCTCTATTCTGTTCTTCTCTCCACCTCTCTATTCTGTTCTTCTCTCCACCTCTCGCCGCCTCTCTATTCTGTTCTTCTCTCCACCTCTCTATTCTTCTCTCCATCTCTCTATTCTGTTCTTCTCTCATCTCTCTATTCTGTTCTTCTCTCCATCTCTCTATTCTGTTCTTCTCTCCATCTCTCTATTCTGTTCTTCTCTCCATCTCTCTATTCTGTTCTTCTCTCATCTCTCTATTCTGTTCTTCTCTCCATCTCTCTATTCTGTTCTTCTCTCCATCTCTCTATTCTGTTCTTCTCTCCATCTCTCTATTCTGTTCTTCTCTCCATCTCTCTATTCTGTTCTTCTCTCCATCTCTCTATTCTGTTCTTCTCTCCATCTCTCTATTCTGTTCTTCTCTCCACCTCTCTATTCTTCTCTCCACCTCTCTATTCTTCTCTCTATTCTGTTCTTCTCTCATCTCTCTATTCTGTTCTTCTCTCCACCTCTCTATTCTTCTCTCCATCTCTCTATTCTGTTCTTCTCTCCATCTCTCTATTCTGTTCTTCTCTCCATCTCTCTATTCTGTTCTTCTCTCCATCTCTCTATTCTGTTCTTCTCTCCATCTCTCTATTCTGTTCTTCTCTCCATCTCTCTATTCTGTTCTTCTTTCCATCTCTCTATTCCCCCCTCCTTCCTTCCTTCCTCACTCAACATGTCCTTCCTCTCCTTCCTCTCTCCTTTCACTCTCACTGATTCCCAACAGTACTCTCATCTTATCTCTCTCCCTCCCTACCTCTCGCTCTCTCTCCCTCCCTCTTTTCCCCTCCCTCTCTCCCTCTCTCTCTGTGTAAGCAAGAGAGAGGTTGTTAAACATTTTTCTTCTCTCTTAATTGTTTTGACTTGTGCCACTGGCATCCCGATTAGGGCTCATTGATTTCCCAGTGCTAAGTGCATTGATTCCTACATTTCTTATTGATCCCGGTTCTAAATCTACCCACACACACAGTCTCAGTGCACATGGCCACAGCACAGAGTGAATGAGAGATGGAGAGAGAGAGAGAGAGAGAAGGTGAAACAGAGGGAGTGCAAGAGATAGAGGTTAGAGAGAGTAGTTGACCCGATTACATACAGTAGAATGAAAATAACTCGTCTGTGTTTAAAGTAGATTCATGTAAAGAGTGGATTTGAGCGAAAGATTTCAGAGGAAAATACCACACACACACACACTTTCACCCATAGCTTCGGTCTCCCACCAGATTTGGCAATAGCGGCTCTTATCCCCTGAGAGTAGCTAAGGCTCACAAACCCCCCTCCACAATGGCTGTGATCGAGGGAGGGGGGATCTACTCTGTGAGCAGGCCAGTCTGCATGTCATTGCATTAGATGGAGCCTTGATGCTCTGTTAGCTAAGCTATTAGGACCCCTGGCTCACAGGACTAGGCATAGGCTCCGGCAGCATAAAGGCTCCACCAGGTGTGGCCACGAAAAGTCCCTTTACATGTCTTCAATCCATTACACCCCAACACAGGGATGAAATGGGATGCAGAATATGTGTGAAATGTAGACAGGGGTGGGGGGGAAATGTGAGAGAAAACAGGCTCAATAAGAATAAGAATGTGTGTGTGACTGTGAAATACGGATGTGCGCAGAATATGTATGAAATTACTTGAACAGTACTTGAAGGATAAGAACAGCAGGCTACGTGTGAAATGAAGGCCGAGCCAAAGCCCACATTTGACACATATTCTTACTATGACTTTGCCATGTATTCCATTGGATCAGCTGAGCTTGTAACCTGTAAGTACTGGTACTGGTGGGCTCATGGCGTTGCTGCAGCAATGATCATACTACTTGTGCCGTATTGACTGCTAATGTTTTACGGCCATCTTTATCTGTCTTCCGCCGGTGTAAGTATAATAACGGATATGTAGGGGGACTATTGGCAGGGCCTATTGACAATGTGTCAGCATTGATCATTTAGTCAAAGCTGCAAGGACAGAGAGACAGAGAGAGCGAAAGAGAAAGAGAGAGAGCGAGAGAGAGAGAGAGAGAGAAAGAGAGAGAGAGAGAGAGAGATGGTGGTAGATAAAATGTCAACAGTACAGATAATAAGGAAATGACAAGAGCTTGAGATTTATAATTGAATTGTTTTACTTAGAAACGCTGTGTGTGTGTGTGTGTGTGTGTGTGTGTGTGTGTGTGTGTGTGTGTCAGGGACAATAGAGCTCTGTTTCTCTGTATTAGGGGCTTGTTAGAGTAGCGAACAAGGTGGGGATATAATTGTAAGCTGGTATTGATTGGGAGCGCCTTGTTATTGATGAGAGAGAATTTAATTCGGCCAACTCGTTTGTCAACATGACATTGTCATTTAATAATGAACTCTCTCTCTCACACACAGGCATGAGCGGTGTGTGGGCCAAATCACTGGGGAAGCCAAGCCCCACAAAAAAAAGCCATATTACAACCTATGTGTTGTGATAATTGTGTTGTTTTCTCTATAACCCGTTAGTTCATATGCCATGTGACTGTGATACATAGGTCTAAAGGCCGAGACAATAAGAAGACACAGTAGCAGAATAAACTCAACCACACCTTTGTTTCATCACAAAACCGGAGAGCAACCTCTGTCCGGTGAAGTCCACAAAGCATGTTGCATGCACCAAACATGACCTACAGCATGGTCAAGTAAGTTAATGTTTCCGACGTTTTCGGACTACTAAACAACTATTGATTCAGAACCACGGAGAGCAAGTCGCAAAGTAAACAGGAGCTGCTTCCACTATTCCAGCACCATTTCAACATTTCAACATCGTCAAATCACCTCACGCTTAGACTAATGCAATTTAGTCCAATCAATGTAAGCTAAATATGATGTGGCTGTCCATGGTTCCGATTTGTGTGTGTGTGTGTGTGTTTGTGCAAGTAGAAGAAACATGTTGACTCACCCTACTTGTAGAGAAACGTCAATGCCATCCTCCTCTCTTTCATGTTGACGAAACGGTCTATCACTCTATCATACAGTACACGCTTTTATTTTTTGTTGTCCTAGGCTACCTGGCTAAAACGTTAACTCGCTAGTCTAACTTCCATTAATGTTGAACGTTAGCTAGTTAACACTAGCCTACTACATCTAGATACATATTGAACTTCCATCCTCTCAGGCAAGGGGCACAATGTAGGAATGTATGTTTGGATCAGAATCCCCGTTATAATCATAGGCCAGTACGGTGAATTAATTAAAAGCACAGGTCCAAATCCCTGTCTCCATCCATGGCTAATTTAGGAAAGGGACTAGCCACCAGAGGACAGCAACACAACAAGATGCAACATTCCAAGTTGTTTCTGTCAATGATCTATTTCTCTTGATGCAATGTGATAGGAGTGAAGCCAAATCCAAACTCGCTTCCCTAGACACTTTTTTTTGGTGCGCCAGGACCATTCACAGTTGAACTCACTCCGTCTCACTCAGCTCAATACTGATGGGCTATTATGCCAAATGCTCGCTGGCTTCCCTTGCATTCAATGCTACGGGTGGCTACAACGTCAACATCTTTATGACCAGACAGCATCAGATAGATGGCCTACACATACAGAGGGGCTCTGTTTCGCTCGCTCGGATGCTTTCTCCGGTGAAATACATTTAGCCTCTTGCAAATTGATGGAAAACTATGAAAACACAGAGAGATGACAGATAAATTATTGGAGTGTTTTTCTTTCTTCCTTGGCTTCCCTTGTGCCACACACACACACACACACACACACACACACACACATTGTCAATGCATTCTCACAAGACTTACAAATATACAATTAACGCATATAAAATAGCTGCAAAAAGAGTAGCATATTTTTCTATGTGCCAAAATATTAATTCACTGATTTTTATATATTTTTTCATTTTAGTCATTTAGCAGACGCTCTTATCCAGAGCGACTTACAGGAGCAATTAGGGGTGAGTGCCTTGCTCAAAGGCACATTGACAGAGCCTTGGAATTCGAACCAGCAACCTTTCAGTTACTTGCCCAACGCTTTAACTGCTAGGCTAGCTGCCGCCTATAATAAACATTATTTAAAAAAATAATTTAAACCAGAATACTTATCATTGCATATTGGGATTCAGTGTCATATATCATCTTGATATGATTTCAAATAAACAGATTATGGAGAAGAAGAGTCAAATGGTGGTGATGAAGATGATGATTATGATAGGCTACACATGCCTATATGTTCACTCCCCTTTTACAATAACATGTATTGTCCGCATTTCCCAAGCTCTTTCTTCCATGATGCGAAAATGATCCAGCACAAAAGCGTCCGGTTTCCCCTGCGAGCAATCAGCGTTACTGAACCTGGGCCAGCTAGCCGACTCTGGCAGTGTGAAAGAGAAGGCTGAAGGCAGGCAACATACTGTGGTCTACTACTCTACTGTAGCCTGTGTGTGTGTCTACTTCAACCTGCTTTAGTTTGTATGATGTTGACAGACCGTCTGCAGACATGATTAGCACGTGTGCCCAAATTACATGAGTTTAAGGGGACCACTGCTTGGCTTCTTTCAGGCCAACATGGTCTCAGAGCATTTGGTATTATTCTGTACGTATATCCGCAACACTACATTTAGTATGATATGTTACGTTTCGTATGGTATGTATTAATCCGTCATCCATTTCGTATGACATGTTACAAATTACAATTTGTATGATATGTTACGATTGGCAATTTGTACAATACAGTGCCTTCAGAAATTATTCATACCCCTTGACTTATTCCACATTTTGTTGTGTTACATTCTAAATTGATTAAATTGACTTTTGTCTCACCCATCTCCACAAAGTAGCCCATAATGACAAAGTGAAAACATGTTTTTAGAAATGTTTACAAATTGATTGAATATGAAATACAGAAATGTCTCATTTACATAATTATTCACACCCCTGAGTCAATACATGCTACAATCACCTTTGGCAGCGATTACAGCTTTGAACAACTGGATTGTACAATATTTGCACATTATTCTTCTTAAAATTCTTCATGATTTGTCAAGTTGGTTGTGGATCATTGCTAGACAGGCATTTTGTTATAGATTTTCAAGCCGATTTAAGTCAAAATTGTAACTATGCCACTCAGGAACATTCAATGTTGTCTTGGTAAGCAACTCTTTATGGCTTTTGTTTTAGATTATTGTCTTGCTGAAAGGTGAATTTGTCTCCCAGTGTCTGTTGGAAAGCAGACTAAACCAGGTTTCCCTCTAGGTTTTTTTGTGTGCTTAACTCTATCACGTTTCTTTTTATCTACAAAAAAACTCCCTAGCATACCCAAAACAGGATGCTGCCACTACCATGCTTAAAAATACGAAGGTTGGTACTCAGTGATGTGTTGTTTTGAATTTGTCCTAAACATAAGGCTTTGTATTCTGGACATAAAGTTCATTTCTTTGCCAATTTTTTTGTTGCAGTTTTACTTTAGTACCTTATTGCAAACAGGATGCACGTTTTGAAGAAGAAAAACAAATTGTACTGGCTTCCTTCTTTTCAATATGTCATTTAGGTTAGTGTTGTGGAGTAACTACAATGTTGTTGATCCATCCTCAGTTTTATCCTATCACATCCATTAAACTCTGTAAGTGTTTTAAAGTCACTATTGGCCTCATGGTGAAATCTCCGAGCGGTTTCCTTCCTCTCCGGCAACTGAGTTAGGAAGGTCGCCTGTATCTTTGTAGTGATTGGGTGTATTGATACACTAACCAAAGTGTAATTAATAACTTCACCATGTTCAAAGAGATATTCAATGTATGCTTTTTTTACCAGTAGGTGCCCTTCCCTCCGAGGCATTGGAGAACTTCCCTGGTCTTCGTGGTTGAATCTGTGTTTGAATTTCACTGCTCGACTGAGGAACCTTACAGATCATTTTATGTGTGGGGTACAGAGATGACGTAGTCATTCAAAAATCATGTTAAACACTATTATTGCACACAGAGAGATTCCATGCAACTTATTATATGACTTGTTAAGCACATTTTTACCCCTGGACTTATTTAGACTTGCCAAAATAAGGGGTTGAATACTTATTGACTCAAGACATTTGAGCGTTTCATTTTTTATTAATTTGTTAAAAAAATTCAAACATAATTCCACGTTGACATCATGGGGTATTGTGTGTATGCCAGTGATACAACATCTCAATGTAATACATTTTAAATTGATTGTAACTGTAACACAACAAAATGTGGAAAAAGTCAAGGGGTGTGAATACTTTCTGAAGGTACTGTATGTTACGAATTGCATTTTGTACAATATGTTACAAATATGTCAAATGTACAATATGTTACGAATTTGCTAAATTTATGATATGTTACAAATTCCAATTTCTTGTGGCTAACGTTAGTTAGGTGGCTAGTTGGCTAATGCTAATTTAGGGTTAAGGTTAGGAGTTAGGTTAAAGATTTAAGGTTAGGGGAAGGGTTAGGCCACTGTTTCCAAAACTCGGTTCTTGGGACCCCACGAGGTGCACGTTTTGGTTTTTGCCCTAACACTACACAGCTGAATAAAATCATTGAAGCTTGATGATTAGTTGATTATTTGAATCAGCTGTGTAGTACTAGGGCAAAAAACTAAACATTCACCACTTGGGGTCCCGAGGACTGAGTTTGGGAAACACTGCTTAGGGGAAGGGTTAGCTAACATGCTAGGTAGTTGCCAAGTAGCTAAAATGCTAAAGTTGTCCAAGGAGATTCAAAACGCAACTTTTGGATTGCTAGACTTCGTGTTATATGCCCACCAATCCACCCTTCTTTAGTTTTTTCCTAAAGTAACCTATCTTATGTAACCATTCCAAACATAACATATCATACTCATTTGAGTGTTTCGGTTTCAAGTTAACTATGTTATGTCTAGTCTATGGGACCATTCTGTTCAGGCCTGTGTGTGGGGGATATTCTCTGTTATCAAATCAAACCAAATGAAATTGTATTTGTCACATGCGCAGAATACAACAGGTTTAGCCCTTACAGTGAAATGCTTACTTACAAGCCCTTAACCAACAATGCAGTTTTAAGAACATACCTAAAAAAAGTAAGAGATAAGAATAATAAATCATTAAAGGGCAGCAGTAAATAACAATAGCTGGGCTATATACAGGAGGTACCAGTACAGAGTCAATGTGCGGGGTAACCGGTGTCGAGGTAATTGAGGTAATATGTAGAGTTATTAAAGTGACTATGCATAGATAACAGCAGCGTAGAAGGGGAGGGGGGGCAATGCAAATAGTCTGGGTAGCCATTTGATTAGCTGTTCAGGAGTCTTATGGCTTGGGGGTAGAAGCTGTTTAGAAGCCTCTTGGACCTAGACTTGGCGCTCCGGTACCGCATGACGTGCGGTTGCAGAGAGAACAGTCTATGACTAGGGTGGCAGGAGTCTTTGACAATTTTTAGGGCCTTCCTCTGACACTGCCTGGTATAGAGGTCCTGGATGGCAGGAAGCTTGGCCCCGGTAATGTACTGGGCCGTACGCACTACCCTCTGTAGTGCCTTGCGGTCGAAGGCCGAGCAGTTGCCATAACAGGCAGTGATACAACCAGTCAGGATGCTCTCAATGGTGCAGCTGAAAAACATTTTGAGGATCTGAGGACCCATGCCAAATCTTTTCAGTCTCCTGAGGGGGAATAGGTTTTGTTGTGCCCTCTTCACGACTGTCTTGGTGTGCTTGGACCATGTTAGTTTGTTGGTGATGTGGACGCCAAAGGAACTTGAAGCTCTCAACCTGCTCCACTACAGCCCCGTCGATGAGAATGGGGGCGTGCTCGGTCCTCCTTTTCCTGTAATCCACAATCATCTCCTTTGTCTTGATCATGTTGAGGGAGAGGTTGTTGTCCTTGCACCACATGGTCAGCTCTCCGACCTCCTCCCTATAGGCTGTCTTATCGTTGTCGGTGATCAGGCCTACCACTGTTGTGTCATAGGCAAAATGAATGATGGTGTTAGAGTCGTGATTGGCCGTGCAGTCATGAGTGAACAGGGAGTACAGGATGGGATTGTTCACGCACCCCTGAGGGGCCCCCAAGTTGAGGATCAGCGTGGCAGATGTGTTGTTACCCACCCTTACCACCTGCGGGCGGCCCGTCAGGAAGTCCAGGATCCAGTTGCAGAGGGAGGTGTTTAGTCCCAGAGTCTTTAGCTTAGTGATTGAGGGCACTATGGTGTTGAATGCTGAGCTGTAGTCAATGAATAGCATTCTCACATAGGTGTTTCTTTTGTTCATAGAGATTGCATCATCTGTGGATCTGTTGGGGGCTGTATGCAAATTGGAGTGGGTCTAGGGTTTCTGGGATAATGGTGTTGATGTGAACCATGACCAGCCTTTCAAAGCATTTCATGGCTGCAGACGTGAGTGCTACGGGTTGGTGGTAATTTAGGCAGGTGACCTTAGTGTTCTTCGGCACAGGGACTATGGTGGTCTGCTTGAAACATGTTGATATTACAGACTCAGACAGGGAGAGGTTGAAAATGTCAGTGAAGACACTTGCCAGTTGGTCAGTGCATGCTCGGAGTACACGTCCTGGTAATCCGTCTGGCTCTGTGGCCTTGTGAATGTTCACCTGTTTAAAGGTCTTACTCACATCGGCTATGGAGTGCGTGATCACACAGTCGTCCGGAACAGCTGATGCTCTCATGCATGTTTCAGTGTTACTTGGCTCAAAGTGATCGTAGAAGTTATTTAGCTCGTCTGGTTGGCTTGTTTCACTGGGCAGCTCTCGGCTGTGATTTCCTTTGTAGTCTGTAATAGTTTGCAAGCCCTGCCACATCCGACGAGCGTCGGAGCCGGTGTAGTACGATTCGATCTTCGTCCAGTATCTTAGTCCTGTATTATGTGCACCAATGTTTGTTTGCTTTGCTCTTTATGTGCGCACGCTTGCGTGCGTGAGTGCATAATTGTGCGTAATGTTTGTGTAACCTATGTTTGGCCATTGTTTCATTGGTGATTATGGCCAGGAGACTAAGATGGTGGCAAACCACATGCATGTTAAAAAATGGTTATAAAATGTCAGAAAATTAAAGGAATCCCTTGATGGGTCTACCAAAATCTTCCTCTCCTTCAAATCCACACTCCTTCCTTACTCAGACGCGCATAACATACTATATTCTACCAGAAATAATTGCTTTTGTCTGGAAGGAGTTTGGATGGGGGACCGGGGGTTCTCAGCGCGTGCCCTCTCTGCAAGGGGGGTTCGTGAAGGACAACTTGTCGCTTCTTTTTTTCTCCCTCTCCCTCGTTCGTTGGACATGCGGATGTCATCTGTCAAATGGAGAGGGGCGTAAACGGGGGAGAAGTAGAGAACGGGGACAATAAACCTCACGGCACCATTGTGGTGTCTATGCGGAGATGAAATCAAAAGCACGTCCGGAACAGATCCCCGTCTACATTCTTAGGCTTGATAACTATATGTATAAAACTAGGAAATAGTAATTACGCTTTATCCACAACCGAGGTGATATACATTTTATGACTTTTTCACCCTCCAGTTTGGTTATTAGCATTGGAAATGCCTCAGGCTTTTTATGATATAGGCCCATAATTGATCGATAACTCATTAACAACAGCTCCCACCACAGAAGCACTGCGAGGGAGAGGGAGAGAGAGAGCGGGGGAGAGAAAGAGAGATCAGGCTCAGCGCTTTCGATTTTCCCGTATTGACTGCGATGTTTAGCGTATAGATTTTTCAATTTAAAAAAATCTATGTCGGGCAATAATCTTGAGTGTAAGTGCGCGGCACAGATTGTGGCTTTATAAATGACAGCATACAATGTATCGGCGGAGGGTTGGGAGGGGGTGTGGCTGTGGGAATGGATGCCTATCCTCGGATGTACACACTGCACACGCTGGGCTACAGCTGTAGAAGTTCACCATTAAACTGACCAAAACACATGCAGTTAACAAATGTCCCCCCATTTAGCATCTCTACATCTCTAGTTCAATTACTCATACCATAACACGGTATTACTATGCTGGCAATGCTGGCCGTGACCTTGCATTGCGTAAATATAGCATACGTACATGTATGAGAAGTGCGAAAAAAATCACCTGCTGAAAAATATATCAAAGACCAACTCAGAATACGTGTCTATTGTGTAATCTAATCGATTAGGTGACCACCGCGATTATTGCCGTCATTATAATGAAGGGTAATCAAGAGATCAATACAGAGAATAACAAGTCGTATATGGGATTACTAAGGAAAGGGAGAGAGCAGGGGTAAAAGGAAGCGGGGGGATGAAAAGAGAGAGGGGGAGAGAAAGGGGGTGGGGGAGTGTAGGCTGTACCGCGGGTGCTCTCTCGCCTCAATGTTGCGAGCAGCGGTGTCAGAGCGCTTTCAGACTGGAGGGAGTCGGACCGAACGAACTGGGGTTCCCAAATAACGGGAACATAGAGACAGACACACAGACGGATGGCGGGACAGAGCCAAAGAAAATATACCGCATAACGGGTACCGTGTTTGTTTTTCGTTGAGCTTTCTTTAGTAAAAAAAAAAAGCAGGTTTATATATTTATATTTTATTTATCGATTGATTGCGTTTTAATTACCGGACTGTGAAAGAGAGAGGGGGAAGAGCAAAAACCAAATGGGGGTCCCTGTGTAGCCTTACTTATTATTGAATTATTTAAATGTATCAAATAATTTTATTGTAGGCTATACTTTATCATAATGCTGCTTTGTGTGCATGTATTCGTGAGCTGACTGATAGCAAGACTGCTAATAACCAAATATAACCAAATATAACCAAATATAAAGAAACCAAAATAACAACTTCACAGTGAACAGTTGTTAAGCTTTTCTATTCCGACAATACACCTGCTATAACAGTAAGTGAAAAATAAGTTTTTCATGAAAGTAAAACTGGAGAGATATTTATTTAGACGCTTAAACCAAAGCAAAACCGATCGAGGAAAAGGAGGCCGCACACCTGTCTTGATAAGCAAAGCATATGGAAATACCTTCAAGAATATAAGAAAATAATATTCGATACAGTTGATATCTAGGATGTTTTGTAGCTACATACAGACCTAACTTTTACCAATGAGAAAATACCAGCGTTAGAGAGTCACCCTACGTATTCTGTCAATGAATATCAACAGAAGCCTATTTTACATATAGCTGGCCTCGTGTCCCGACTATCCGTCTGTGTGTTATTCTCAAGTGATGACCGTTGTCAGATCTATGAAGGGACCATATATCCACATCGATATGACAGAGGCACAAAACCAAAAATGTGAATGTAGCATAGGCTAGATACCAACTCAACCAAATATTCTTACTGCTGAACATATTTTGAAACGTCTACCTGGAAAGCATACGAAGAAAAGCAAAGAAGAACAGAAGACAAGCGCAATTCGAAGAAAACTGCAAATAAAAACCAAGACGACAGCGGATCATGTTTGTTCCCTTGCCGGTGCCGTTCGTCTTTCAGAGAACTGCTTCCGACTTCAGCGCCTGGCGTCTCAAGTCACCGCTGGCTCTACGCTCCAGCTCCGGTAAGACCTTTGCTTATCCCGCTATGGTTGTTTCATTGGCCGGGCTCCTTTATATTCCACATGCATGAAAAAACTGAGTCAGGAAAGACCTGTCCACTGAACTAGCAAGTCCTTAGACCACCTCTTGAATTATTAAAAAGGAAGAGAACATTTAGCTTGAATTGTTTATTCTCTCCGAGTCGAATCCCCCGCACTCCCTCCACCCAAAAGACATTAGAATGTTTGTATAAAAATCCAAAGCGCAAAAAAACATTTTATCCCAAAAATGTTTTCAAGGAAATGTGGTTCATTATTTACATCCTTTAAACAGTTGCCTATGTGCGGTGTTCCACGCTGTTCCAAGACCCTTTTTCTCTCCCCACTTCCATCCCCATCTGTCTTCTCTGCTCCGTCTGCCTCTGTCTATGCACCCGTCTCTCCGGTTTTCGTCTCATGGACGGTTAAGGGATTATTCATGTTAATTTATCGATCTGGCGGAGATCGATCCCAGAGCCGCGGAAAAAAGAGGGACAGAGGGTGAGAAACCTTGCGACAAGGCTGGGAGTGGAAAAGATTGAACGAATTACAGGCCATTCTACTTATATTGACTAGGAATATCAACTTTACGCAGAATATGAGAATATGAGAATTCATGTTATCTATGAATAAAATTAGGATTTTTTGTTGTTGTTGTTGACTGTTTTGTTGTTGCAACAACCTATGGAGTATAATAACTATCTTGTCTTGAAACATCTTTGTCACTTTTTTGGTAGTGGTGGTTCTATCTAACGACAAGAGCGAGGGAAGGGGGGCGGGAAGGTGAGGCTGTCCCCGTCTCCATCCAAGTGGAAATTTCAAATGACAGATGGGACCGATTATATGCACCTCTCTCGGGTTGTGATGATCATGCAGGCTCTCCTTAACTACATGTCACCAGGAGAAAAACGGTTGACATTTTTAATGAGTGCTGATGGTGGTAACCAGGAGGATGGCTTGACAGGTGCCCTGTATGCCCATTGCTTTTGCTGTGACAGAGAGGGGTGGGAAGAGGGGGACAACCATTATAGGTCATTAAATGAAAGGAAAAGGTATAGGTTAAGAGTGAATAATAATGAACACATTATGGAAGATGTTTAAAATAGGATAAAACAAATGATAACATTAGTGATGTAGTTGAGGGTAGTTTGCACCTTTTTATTATGTGAATAGGGGTTAAAAATGCTAGATAATAATTGAATTCGCTTATCGGTTTACCCGCGTATTTACCCCTAATGTTCAAGGTTAACCCACACATCCCTAGGTAACACATTTAGTAGCTTATTCCAGTACAGAGGTGTGAGTAGCATATCAAGTGAACATTACTCCTATATGCATACTTGAATAGAAGGGTATAAGTCAATACTCATCTAAAACATGAGGGCTAGAAAAGTGAATATACCCCTTCTTTTTCTTCTGTCTTCTTTCATTCCTCCAAGTCCCATGAGGAAATGGGTAAAAACATAACACAAAGATGGTCGGTCAGCTAGTAAAGAGCATCTCTCTCTCTCTCTCTCTCTCTCTCTCTCGTTGCCTGGCCTTCTGATCTAAGGACCAGATGATGGAGAGGGAGGGGGCTGCTGGGGGTTCAATCCCAGCATGCTTAGGGAGAGAGAGATAGAGGCTAAAGTGGGGGTGTTAAGGAGTGAAATAACTGGAGAAGGAGGGAGAGAGAGGGTACAAACAGCATATGTTAGCAAAGATGGGTTATTGGGCTACCGAGTGGATCTAAGCTAAGAGCTTATGGGTTCCGTTGACTGTGGCGTTGAATACTGTATATATGGCAAACCCACAAACCCCATAAAAGGGTTTTTCCGGACACCATTTTGACGGCAGTTTGTAATTATCATGGTGTTTTTGTCCGGATGTGCATGTCCAGTCAGCAAACACCGCATTAGGAAAAATGAGATTGGCTCAGATTTGGGGTTCAGATTTGGTTTGAAATGCATTTGGAATTGGTTTAAGGGTAGTTTCCAAGTTTAGAAGTTTAGAAGAAGTAATACCATATTAATAGTAATAGCATATGTTATTATATCCATAGAAAGATGAGGGAATTGTTACTGAAGTCTAATTGAAATAGATGGTTTTGGCAGAAATAAGTCTACAAAACGTCTCGTTTCTCAGGTACTTGACCTGCCATTACCCCGTTAGTGCCTTTGGCTTTGACGTTGGTCGCAGCCAGAACAAAGAAAAGAAAATGCTGTTTTATTTGGCTTTAAAAGCTCCAGAGTTCTTTTTGCCCATAAAAAGCCATCAAATTCAGAGTGAGTCTGTCTGTCTGGTGAGAAACTGTGAATGCTTGCAGCTTTTCATCGAAATGACGTGGAAACAACGTTGATTCAATCAGTGTGCGCCCAGTGGGAATAGTTTATTTGTAGAGTTCACAGTTGCAGAGGCATAGTATCTAACAGGCAGATTTCTGGTCCAGCTACCCGACCACTCCACCACCACACACTGTTACCACCATGCCCACACCCCAACTCCTCACCTCTCTCTGTCCAGGAGGAGGCTGTGCACCTGAGCTTGGCGAGGGGAGAGAGGGGGGTGGATGGGTGAAGGCTTGGAGGCCTACATTAATTGGCTAGTATTTGTGTGTGTGTGTGTGTGTGTGTGTGTGTGTGTGTGTGTGAGAGCTTGGGTCTGCGAGAGAGGGCGGACAGGTTGTGTACTTGATAACTGCCCATTGAGGGAAATTATAGAGTTGTGTTTTATCCGAACCAGTATGAATTCACAGGTACATATTGTGCGAGTGGTTTTAACCTCGCTCTGCTATTGATCAAGCTTCATTGACTACTCACTGCCTGTGTGTGTGCAGTGTGCAGTGTGTATGTACTGTGTGTGTATGTACTGTGTGTGTGTGCGGGTGCGTGTGTGCGTGTGTGTGTGTATAGATCGGATTTAAGCGGAACTTCAGCAAGTCCCAGTGCTAACATGATTGCGAATGACAATATGTCCACCAGGGTTTGTTAGGGACATAATGGGGAATCAATAAACACAACAGAGATGTCAATACAACATGCTTTATTGCATTAAGCCACCTCTCCCATCCCTGCCCCTAACACCGACCCACTCTATCTGTCTCTATCCGCCTCTCTCTTAAACACACACAGTCACACACACACACTTTTTTTGTTTTTGTTTAGGTCTGACGATAATGAGCTCACTGCAGACCACTGATGTAGACTAGCTGTAGAGATGAGAACTATAAATGGACCTCTAGATCAGTGTTTCCCAACCCTGGTCCTCGAGTATCTCCATCATTACACATCTTCGTTGTAGCCCTGGACAAACAGCTCATTGAGGGCTTGATGATTAGTTGACGAGTTGAATCAGGTGTGCTTGTCCAGGGTTACAATACAAATGTGTACTGTTGGGGATATTGGAGGGCCAGGGTGGGGGAAACACTACTCTAGATATGGGGGGGGGGCAGATTTCGGCTCCCTAGCTTGGCTCCTACTGCCCATGTTACCATGGATACATTCATAGGCCATTAGATACATATAGTAATAAAGGTGAACACTGTCTCTCTTCTCTCTCTCCCTCCTCCACTCAGCTTCCCTTCGGAGCCTTGATGGTCACAGAGACCATTAGGAGCCAAATTGGCCTTATTCAGGACACAATGCTATATTTGACTAGCCTGAGTGAATTTGTGTATCGGTGTGTGCGCGTCCTTGTACATCTTTGTGTGTGTCTCTATGCAAGTGTCTTTGTGCATCTTTGTGTGTTTGTGCGTGTGTGGAATCTTTTGAGAGTGTGTGAGTGCCAGTGTCCATCGCACATTACCCAAAGGATCACCAAGCACAGCAGGGCCTCCTTTTCCAATGCACAAACCTCTCAGTGTTCAATGGTCAGTGTCTGTACGCCCGTGGAATGGAACTCATTCTCAACCCTTAATCGAATTCACTTGGTCACAGGCCCCTTTTCTCAAACAAACAAATAGCGTACAAGCAGGCACGTTGTAGGGGGAGTAAGTAATGTTTGTACCCACATCTCATACTGCACTCCCCTCTCCCTCCCACAATACATTGCCTTGGCCCTGCAATAGTACTGGAGATGAATAGACTAGCGAGCTAGCCCCGCCGACTACGCCATAGTGAAAAACCTGCAGGCTTTTCTGCTGATTAGCGGCTGATCTGGGGTCAGGGTTAGCCACCTCTTAATTAAACAGAATAATTTGATTTCACACTGTACAGCAACATAACACTGGGAGAGAGGAGGGTGGTGATTTGGCCCTTTGTGACACACGCCAGGCTGTTATCCCATCCCCTCTTCTGTGCTTCTCAATGAGGCCTGGAATGAAAAGAGGGAATAGCACCCTGAAGGAAAAAAGGGCCTGCTCTTTTGATTCCAGGGGGCTTATCATAACGAGGAAGAATGTGGGACTTTTTTCTGTTTTAGTAAGCGAATAGCACCAGGGCTAAAGCACTTTGCTGATGAATTCAACTTTAGTTAGGGTGAGATTTAAAGGAAAAAGAAGGATGCACGGTGAGTGTGTGTGTGTGTGTGTGTAATGTTACTCCACTCCTCTGCACACATAGAGACATGTTGGCAACAACAAGCCGTATAGTTGGATTGAATAGTCCTCAGCAACGTGTCCTTTGTGTGGCCATTTCATGTGTTTGTGTGTACCTTGGCGGGCAGAACGTTGCGGCGGTTGATACTTTTAGGTAATAATGGGGACTTGATCCTGTTTGATTGAATTCCGCCCCCTCCCCCATTCCCCTCCACTGGTGTAGGCTAGGGCCGTTTTGGGAGAGATTCAGGCCCCCCAATTTAATTTAGCGGATGGGAGTTATGATAATGAACGGATGGAAGTGGGGGGGGTTGGAGGGATGGGTGGAGGGGGGGAAGGAGGGAGGGGTGGGTCCCCTTATTTACCTCAGGGACACTCTGTCCTTCCTCCCTCCTTCCTCCCTCCTGCCATTGCGAGTGCAAGGGGTGACTGCCAGGGGTTTGAGTGAAAAATGTAATATCACGCACCCACAAATGTATGCGTGCAGCGGACAGAAGTAACGCGACAACAATGGAGCGGAGGCTCTGCGTCCGGCGGCTCTGCGTCCGGCTTTTAATAAATCTGAGTGGTCGGGCGCTTCAACCTCTTCGGCTGTGGGCTTTCACAACCCCACGCCCCCATCCAACCCCACCCCAGCCCCTCCCGTTCTCAAATACATATGCACTTTAGATACACACCACCCTCACATGTTTACACTCACACACGCCGTATGTATGTATGTACATACACAGGGATTTATGACCACTTGGTTGGACCATAGTACCCGGAGGCTATAGACAAGAGTACAGACACACAGATGGTACAGACACACCAAACTCATGCTGGTGTATGAATAATCAGATACCAATAGGCCATTGAGGAGTTTTAGTGTCTACTGAGTGTGCTCACAAAGGGTAGTCTGCCTTTAACACGGACATACATTTGCTTATCAGAAGGAAAAAGTCCTTTTCTCTGTTCCGTGCCCGCCGCCTTATCACAGTCCCCCTCTGTTCTTTTTCGTCCTCTCGTTTTGCTCCAGGAGAGGAGTGCTCCGTCCTGAAATGAAATGAATCTGTTGTAGTACACCGCCTCCTCCTCTCCCCACCTCGCTCCCTCTCTCTCTCCCCCTCTTTCCCCCTCTTACCCCCTACCCCCAGCTCAATGTCATTCTCTCTTTACACTATGGGGAGGGTTGAAGTCGTCACTTTAACCTCTCCATATTGGATATGAATCTTTTAGCCAGCCTCACTCTTGCAGTAACACTCCGAGAGCCCTAATCCACACACACATTTACACTTGCATGCGCACCCACGCACGCACGCACGCACGCACGCACACACACACACACACACACACACACACACACACACACACACACACACACACACACACACACACACTAGACAAACCATTCTCTGGCCTTTTCTCCGGGGGGCTTCAATCAAACACATGGTTATAAATCTGTGTGCCTCACCAATGCAGCAGCAATACTTTTTAAAGGCTACATCATTTTGAAGGCCCCTAGTGTGAAAATAGGTATTTAGAGGCCCCTTTCCCGCCTTTCTTCTCATCACAGCATATTGCCTATAAGGCAGTAAAGACCACGGTCATGCACTGAGGATTTTAAACAGATCATTTGCATTCTTAACATTTCCACTGGAATTAGCTTAGAATTATTGCCTACTCACTCTTGACCTTTTATAGATGGGTGAATCTGTGCTAGACTAAACGGGTCTATTCGAAAATGTCTCAATATAATGTATAATGAGTCTGACTATCTATTTACGAATTCATATTTTATTTAATGAATGGAGAAATAACGTGTGTTGTCCGTACAGATGTTCCCTAAATATGCTTCAATCCCCATTTCACCCTGCTAGATATGCACAAATATTAGCTTTTGAATTTAGCTATGCTAAAATGTGAATGCTAATATCCTCAGATGTTATGTGCTTAATTCACATGAGCTGAGGAGTGAGTATGCGTTTAGATGAAATGGGCTAAGTGTGTGTGTGTTTTTACCAGCCCCCCTCTTGGAACAAAGTCTGTGGCCTTAACCCCTCTGCCCTCTTTTGTCTCACCGTGAGGGGTGCAGGGGGGGTCTAACCTGACCTCTAACCCTTTCCCCCTCCTCACTGCCCTCCCTCTGTCATCCCTCCTTCTGCTAATTCATATGCAGCCGTCCCATCAACCCCCATTCTATTCTCCTCTTTCATCTGTCCACGCCTGGCCTATCTGTTGTGTCACGTCTCAAGTTCAAGGCCCGGAGCTCCGCAGTAGCCGGGCTATGCTGGCCATGACATTGAGTGAATTAGCTGGCTACTCTTCACATTAAAGACACTGATGAAGATATTTAGACATTGGGGTTAGAAGTGATCTTTCTATTAAGGGGGCTTTGAAATTAAGAAATTCTATTACATTTTCATTATGGACTAAAAGTGCAATATAAATGGAACTGATGTTGAAAAGGCTTTCTGAACAGATAGATAATGAGCAGATGGGATCCAGATTAGTTGGATATCCACTAAGACCAGTTTGTTTTGTGATATCAGTTTTTAGTCAGATGGTTAGTTTGGTATTTTCTTTATTAGATTTGCTAATGTTTTACATACGAGCTTTCCGGTCCCGTGTGGCTCAGTTGGTAGAGCATGGCACTTGCAACACCAAGGGTTGTGGGTTTGATTCCCACGCGGGACCAGTATGAAGAAGAAACAAAAAGTTGGAAAATATATGCTCTCACAGTCACTCACAGTGTAAAGAGCATTTGCTAAATGACAAAAATAAAAACTCATGTACACACACACACTAATGTTTGTGCAAAAGCACACACTCCATTGCCAATGCTAGTACTTCTATGGTTCTCATTGACATTGAACATAACATGAGGACCAAATGTAAAACCATTCTGAGAAAATGTCTCTATTGTGGACCCACACTGGAAGAAGAAGCCAAATGATTGCAATGAATGAAAATGGCCATTGGGTAAAACCCACATCGTGCGTTCTTTGTGGAAATTGCGGCCACACATCTCCCAAGGATGCCCGTCTGAACGCATTGTGGGAAGCAATTTGTGGCACTTCCGAGAGTTAGCAAATGACTGTGTTCATGGTATTCCTGGTCATAATGGAGCGCCGAGCAGCATAATTGAATGATTATTAAGGTGAACTCCAGGTTGTGCTCCTGCTGTATGACTGAGTCGGTCCGTGGTTCAAGAGCTTCCAGTCGTGGTGGAAGTGTCACACCGCATCCTACAAATCCCACAAAGCATGGAGGCCGCAAAGCATGGTCTCCGGCCGACAATACGACTGTATTTAAAATAAAATTTAAACTCATTTTTTTTAATGCTTCGTTGTAAATTATTTAAAGGGGGTGGGCGAGAGCAGTAGAGAAAGAAGGCGTAAGCAGGGATCAAACCCCCACCGCTGGGGGGGGGGCATATACAGTCCAGGGTCGGCAGCACTTATACTATACGAGTCCCCGGCACTATACGACTGTATTTCAGACAGTGTTGTCTCTCAGATCACATAGGAGAAGATGATACTCTTTAGGTAACCTGTTACATCTTTTTTATGTCGTGGTTCGGTAACTTAACCATGGCCTTGGTCACCGCTATTACCCTCCATCTTCTTTCTCTTCCGTGTCACCTTTCAAAGAGAGTCTGTAGAGTGCAGAGTAGGATGAACTTGTGACCTATGACTGATAGAAGAAGAGTTGGAGAAAAGGGGATTCTATGTGTAGGAATTGTTGATGAATTGTGAACTGTCAAATAAAAGGCAGCAAGACTCGCAGCCGTATAGAAATGACTCATCTCATTGGGGAGCAGAGTTGTCCTAATATTTGCACATACAGTATATACATATTATGACTGCAGATGTGAGGGGTATATATTAGTCCCGACAGGGTGATGAAATTACTAGAAAGACATGGTGCTGAAATGACTAGAGGGACAGGGTGCTGAAATGACTAGAGGGACAGGGTGCGAAATGACTAGAGGGACAGGGTACTGAAATGACTAGAGGGACAGGGTACTGAATGACTAGGGGACAGGGTACTGAAATGACTAGGGACAGGGTGCTGAAATGACTAGAGGGACAGGGTGCTGAAATGACTAGAGGGACAGGGTGCTGAAATGACTAGCGAGACATGGTGCTGAAATGACTAGAGGGACAGGGTGATGAAATGACTAGAGAGACAGGGTGCTGAAATGACTAGAGACATGGTGCTGAAATGACTAGAGGGACAGGGTGCTGAAATGACTAGAGGGACAGGGTGCTGAAATGACTAGAGGGACAGGGTGCTGAAATGACTAGAGGGACAGGGTGCTGAAATGACTAGAGGGACAGGGTGCTGAAATGACTAGAGGGACAGGGTGCTGAAATGACTAGAGGGACAGGGTGCTGAAATGACTAGAGGGACAGGGTGCTGAAAGGACTAGAGGGACAGGGTGCTGAAATGACTAGAGGGACAGGGTGCTGAAATGACTAGAGGGACAGGGTGCTGAAATGACTAGAGGGACAGGGTGCTGAAATGACTAGAGGGACATGGTGCTGAAATGACTAGAGAGACATGGTGCTGAAATGACTAGAGAGACATGGTGCTGAAATGACTAGAGGGACAGGGTGCTGAAATGACTAGAGAGACATGGTGCTGAAATGACTAGAGAGACATGGTGCTGAAATGACTAGAGAGACATGGTGCTGAAATGACTAGAGAGACATGGTGCTGAAATGACTAGAGAGACATGGTGCTGAAATGACTAGAGAGACATGGTGCTGAAATGACTAGAGAGACAGGGAGCTGAAATGACTAGAGAGACAGGGTGCTGAAATGACTAGAGAGACAGGGTGCTGAAATGACTAGAGGGACAGGGTGCTGAAATGACTAGAGAGACAGGGTGCTGAAATGACTGTAATAGACTAGGTATCTTTCACTAAGACTAATGATATCACGCTGGTATAAAGAATTTTGGAGACAGGCGCAGGAATACACAATAGGGGTTTTTAATACACCCAAAACAAACACGTATACAAAAACACTGGGCAGTACCCAAATAAAAGAGCGAGGGTAAACCTCGTTGAACGACACGGGACGATACCCGTAATACACACTATATATAGAATGCAGCATAACAGCTGCAGTAGGTACTCACACCACCAATGGACATGGGAACAATAACCGACAAAGACAGAGGGAACAGAGGGCACATATATAACATACTAATCAGGGGAAATGGGAACCAGGTGTGTGTAATCAGACAAGACAGTCCGGGGTTGATGATAATGGATCCCATTCAGTGAAGCCTAGAAAGCCGGTGACATAGACCTCCAGAACTGGTGAACAGAATGAGCATCAGTACCGGGGTGATCCGTGACAAATAACGTGCAGTTTTCCTTTACACTTCCATCTTATCACTATATATTTATTGAATATGATGAATTATGTTTTTCACATGCATGTACATAATCCTATCTCTCATTTCTCTTGCACACTCTCTCGCTCATGTAATGAGTACTACTGTACTTAACAGGGGGTGTAGGTAGGATAACAGGCTAGGAAATGAGAAATGACCCCCCTCCAACACTCCTCTCCTTGATCCTTCCCCCAGGAAAGAATGAGAGAAAGAGAAGAGAGGGGTAGAGGGATGGGTCGGATGAAGGGGGACAGACGGAAGGCATTAAAATTCATGGCCTTTTTTATTTTCTGTGCTGAAAATCAATACTGTCTACTATGGATGAGGTGAACAGTGGACAAAAGTGGTTGCGGGCCAGGGAGGGAGGGAGAGAGGAGTGGAGGAGAGTGGGGGGGTCGTCAATATTACCAGTGACACAGCCACTGCAGGCCAAGGTAAAAATAGGGCTGGACAATGGTGGGGGAGGGGAACCAAGGGTTCATTAAGTCTGACCAACGGTGTTGGCTGCACAACAGGCCCTATTGTCTGAGCATCAGGACACACCAAACAGCACCCACACAAAATCCAGCCACTCTCCAGCCCTGACAGATGACCATATAGGATTATACATGTGCATACATATACATGTAAGTCGGCATGCTTTGAAACAACGTTCCTTGCCGTTCTGTAGTGGTGGTAGTGGTGAGCTAGAGGGAAGATCTCCGCTGCACATATATATATATAGGATGAGGACCGGTGGTTACTATGGCGATAGGTGTGAGCTAGGGCCGGTGGTTTTGAGGCGTAAACCGTCATAAATAATGGATCCACATTGAAATGCAAAGGGGTGCACCTCTGGCATGTTGGGTAAAATTGGCTTTTTGAAAATGTATTTTTCATAAGTATCATCCCTGCACACGTGTGTTTTCCATTTACATACGTTTGCATTTGAAATTTCCTCAACAGGTCAACTAGAATAGATAAGGGTTTATTAAATTCAGTCACTCATGAATTGGGTGCCAAAGCAATATCAAAGTGACAACTAGTAACTAGAATGTCTTATGCGTAATATTTTCCAAACGTAATTGATTTGGCAGCAGTTAGAAAATTTTATGCAAAGTGAAAAGCTGGAAAATAAATTTTCATATCTTTATGTAATTATATTGAATCTCACAGCATTCTAACTCTTTATCCCAATAACAGATATAAAATACATTTTAGAATAGAATAATTAACTTACAGTAACATTATTTATCAATTTTGATAAATATGAATCATTATTTATATATATTTTCTGGGTTGGGCTCATATATAGCCTTCATACTCAGGTGTGTCCTCAGGAGAAACATGCCAACGTCAGCTGAAGAAATGAGCTGGATATTCAGTCAGAATATGGATGAGACAGCTAACTCAATATGACTGAGAGAGAGTTGGTATGTGGAGACATTTTGAGCATCATAGTATAGGAATATTTGAGTGAAGGTTGGACATATATGAATTTTTAGGGCGCTTGGGAGTTGGAGTGAAAGAAATGTCATATAGGATGTATGCGGTGTGAATGCATGTGTGCCTGCATGCTTGCATGTGGTGCATAACTGTGTGGGCACTATATTAGGAGGACAGTATCCACAGCTAGATAATGCCAATAGCATTGGCTATTTCTCTATGTACCAGAGTATGGTCCACTTAGCTCCCCGAGAATGCAAAGTGCACAGAGTCAGAGTCTCAGACTCCGTCTGCGTATTGAATCAGCGAATAAGTAGGCTAATAAGTAGGCTAATAAATAGGAGTCCAGTCTAGGCAGGTGCAAGATGGATGTCGTGAATGGGAGGAACCATTTGAAGTGGCAATGTCTCTGGTTGGCAGCAGGCCAGGGCATCAATAAAGCCAACTGGAGTTTGAAAGCCATTGAAGGTCCATTTGTCTCAGGTGCAACAGCACTCCCCTGGACCCCGCCGTGACCCACCACCAAATTAGAACCACGGAGGTGGTATAGCACAGCCTGCATTAACACTATACTGCAGGGGATGGTGCTGTGTGTGTGTGTGTGTGTGTGTGTGTGTGTGTGTGTGTGTGTGTGTGTGTGTGCAACTAATGACTTGCATAGATAGAAGTGTCTCATTATGTGAAATAACATAAAATATAAAATATAGTAGTTATTGTGCGTGTTACCATATAGTAGTTATTGTGCGTGTTACCATATAGTAGTTATTATGCGTGTTAACATATAGTAGTTATTGTGCGTGTTAACATATAGTAGTTATTGTTTGTGTTAACATATAGTAGTTATTGTTTGTGTTAACGTATAGTAGTTATTGTTTGTGTTAACATATAGTAGTTATTGTGCGTGTTAATGTCACGATCGTCATAGGAACATTCGGACCAAAGTGCAGCGTAGAATCGGTTCGACATATTTTATTTATAGCGTGAACCGCACAAAAAAACAATAAACAATCAAACGAAACGTGAAGCTACTGCAGTGCTCACAGGCACTCACACATAAACAAGATCCCACAAAACATAGTGGGGAAATGGCTGCCTAAATATGATCCCCAATCAGAGACAATGATAAACAGCTGCCTCCGATTGGGAACCATACCAGGCCAACATAGAAACAGAACAACTAGATAGAAACACCCCCCCTAGTCACACCCCGTCCTAACCAAAATAGAGAATAAAAAGCCTCTCTATGGTCAGGGTGTGACAGTTAACATATAATAGCTATTGTGCATATTAACATATAGTAGTTATTGTGCGTGTTAACATATAGTAGTTATTGTTTCTGTTAACATGTAGTAGTTATTGTGCGTGTTAACATATAGTAGTTTTGTGAATGTTAACATATAGTAGTTATTGTGAGTGTTAACATATAGTAGTTATTATCAGTGTTAAAATATAGTAGTTCTTGTTCGTGTTAACATATAGTAGTTATTGTGCGTGTTAACATATAGTAGTTATGTTGGGTGTTGACATATAGCAGTTATTGTGCGTGTTAACATATAGCAGTTATTGTTTGTGTTAACATATAGTAGTTATTCTTTGTGTTAACAAAGAGTATTTATTGTGTGTGTTAACAAATAGTAGTTATTGCTATTGTTAACTTATAGTAGTTATTGTTTGTGTTAACATATAGTAGTTATTGTTTGTGTTAACAAAGAGTAGTTATTGTTCGTGATAACATATAGCAGTTATTGTAAGTGTTACCATATAGTAGTTATGTTGCGTGGTAACATATAGTAGTTATTGTGCGTGTTAACATATAGTAGTTATGTTGCGTGTTAACATATAGTATATACTGTTTGTGTTAACATATAGTAGTTTTTGTTTGTGTTAACATATAGTATTTATGTTCCGTGTTAACATATAGTAGTTATTGTTTGTGTTAACATATAGTAGTTGTTGTTTGTTTTAACAAATAGTAGCTATTGTTTGTGTTAACAAAGAGTAGTTATTTTTTGTGTTAACAAATTGTAGTTATTATTTGTGTTAACAAAGAGTTTTTATAATACGTGTTAACACATAGTAGTTATTGTTTTTTCTTTTTTTCCTTTTTTTTCTTAGGGGTTAATCAGCTTTAATATTGCGGAAAGAATATTGCTTCCATCAATGTAATTGTCTGCATAATTTCCAATCCCCCATATATTTTTGGGGTAAATATATATATATCCATACATGCATGCATACATATACACATATATACATACACATACCTATATAGACATACATACTTTTTTAAAGAATATACCTTTATTATTATTCCCCGCAAACCCTACCACCGATCCCCCAATTGGAGTAAACTAATAAACACTTCGGCTTTTACCTTCAATTTATTCATCTTATACACATTTTACAGACACAGTCTATTTTACAATAGTTATATTTTGTTTGTTTTTTGTCCTTCCTCTATTTCTGGTGTCCATCCAGTTTGATTTCTATTTGTAACTGTGCTATTTCACAAAAGTTCTGAACCTACATACATTTTACAGACCCCGTATGTTTTACATTGTTTATCTTGTTATTAGTCCCACCCTTCAGCTCCATTCAACCCCTCCCATCTATCTCTCAACATCATCCATTTCGGATTTCTATTTGCCATATATTTTCCAACTGTGCTGTGATGCTTCACAAAACAATTGAACCTTTATATTCTCATAGATTCTACAGATTGTAAATTAAAAATAAACATTTTTGCTAAAATAATTATTACATTATTGATTGATTGACTATGGCTTTTCAAATCACCCAGTATTGCTATCTGCAGCGTTAGTTCTAGGCAAATGTTGCAATTCTTCAGGCGTTCCTGGACCTATGACCAAAAACGAGCTACATATGGACAATATCAAAATAAATGCTCTAATGACTCTGCCTCCTCACAGCAGAATCTGCAGAGCTGGGAAGATTGTATCCCCCATATATATAACATTCTATTAGTTGCAAGTATTTTGAATAGTAATTTAAATTTAAAAATTTGAAGTTTTGAATCCGGCGTTGTTGTGCGTATCAGTTCATAAACCATGTGCCATGGAATGGGTACATCGAAAATCTCTTCCCAACTATTTTGCAATTTATATGGCACAGCTGTCAGTTTTTTGGTCCTTAAATGAAATTGGTATATGTTTTTATTTATCACACTTTTCTTTAACCATTTATGTTCTTTAATACAGGGCTGACATACAAGTTCCTCACTTTTTTCCCCTTCTACTTGCCTCTTCCATTTTTGTGGTAATGCTGCAATTAATTGGTTGTAATTTTGGGTAGAGCAGACATTTCCATATGTCTGTGTTAGCTGCATGTGTGACATCACTCCACCAGTCCTATTTATAATATCATTCACTAAAATTATACCTTTTTTAAACATTTCTTCGAAAAATACAGTTTTTTTTATCAATTACTATATTTGAATTTAACCACAATATTTGTTGTATTATTTGTTCTGTCTTTTCAGGTGGATTAAACTGAAATTGCAACCAACTTTCTAAGGCTTGTTTAAAAAATTACGATATTTTGGATATTATTTCCTTTTCAAACAACCGAAAGTGGGCAGGTGTAATCTGAATAAAGGGAAAAAGGCCCTTCTTGAACATAGGATGAGACATTCGTACCAATTTATTAGAAAACCAGTTTGGATTTAAGTATAACTTTGGTATGACTGATGCCTTTAGTGAGAGGTCTGATGCTTTAATATTTAATAGATTTCTGCCCTCCGAATTCATATTTGTTATATAAATAGGCCCTTTTAATTTTATCTGGCTTGCCGTTCCAAATAAAATTGAATATTTTTTGTTCATATAATTTAAAAAGTAGGTCACTAGGTGTAGGTGTAACGGTTGTCGTCGGGAATGGAGGACCAAAACGCAGCAGGAATGTGGCTGCTCATCTTGTATTTATTTTAAATAATGAGAACCCCAAAATAACAAACGAAGAACGCACGAACAACAAAACAGTCTTGTCAGGCTCACACATGCAAAACAAGAAACAATCTCCCACAAACACTAAACCAAACACATACCCATATATAGGACTCCCAATCAGAGGCAACGAGAAAACACCTGCCTCCAATTGAGAGTCCAACCCCAATAAACCAGACATAGAAATACAAACATAGAAAATTACCCAAAAACCCAGAAATAATAAATCAAATGCCCTACTAAATAAACCACCACCCCGAACCACATAAAACAAATACCCTCTGCCACGTCCTGACCAAACTACAATAACAAATAACCCTTATACTGGTCAGGACGTGACAGTAGGCAAAACCATAAGCAAATAAGTAAACTGTGATATGACTAAAGATTTAATCAGGGTGATTTTTCCACAAATAGACAGGTATTTTCCTTTCCATGGTAGCAAGATCTTATCTATTTTTGCTAACTTTCTATAAAAATGTAATGGAGTGAGATCATTTCTGTCTTTTGGGATTTGTATACCGAGTATGTCCACATCTCCTTCAGACCATTTAATTGGTAAACTACATGGTAATGTAAAATGTGCATTTTTTTGTGATCCAATACGTAATATAATTTGGTTTTAATCCAGAGAGAATAGCAAAAGTATCTAGATCCTCTATGAGGCCGTGGAGAGACTCTAATTGTGGTTTTAATAGAAAACATGAATCATCGGCGTACAATGACACCTTAGTTTTTAAGCCACGGATTTCTAATCCCTTAATATTATTGTTTGATCTAATCTTAACAGCTAACATTTTGATGGCAATAATAAATAAATATGCCGATAGTGGACAACCTTGTTTTACTCCTCTAGATAGTTTAAAACTTTCTGAGATGTAGCCATTATTTACTATTTTACACCTAGGGTTACTATACATAACTTTAACCCATTTTATAAGAGATTCCCCAAAATTGAAATATTCTAGGCATTTATATATAAACTCCAGTCGTACTTTATCAAAAGCCTTTTCAAAATCAGCTATGAAAACCAGGCCTGGTGTCCCCGATATTTCATAGTATTCTATTGTTTCCAGTACTTGTCTTATATTATCTCCAATGTATCGTCCATGTAAAAAACCTGTCTGATTAGGATGAATAATATCTGACAATACTTTTTTAATTCTATGCGCCAAGCATTTTGCTAGGATTTTTGCACCACAACACTGAAGTGTAAGAGGTCTCCAATGTTTTAAATGGACTGGATCTTTATATATACCATTTGGGTCCTGTTTCAGTAATAATGATATCAGACCTTCTTGTTGCGTGTCTGATAATCTACCATTTATATAGGAGTGGTTAAAACATGCTAATAATGGTCCTTTGAGTATATCAAAAAAGTTTTGTATACTTCCACTGGTATGCCATCCAGCCCTGGAGTTTTCCCATCCTTAAAGGCCCCAATTTCATCAAGCAGTTCCTCCTCTGTAATTTGGCCTTCACATGAGTCTTTCTGTACAGATGTTAATTTTACATTATTATTAGGAAAAAAAGCCATACAATTAGTTTCAGTTAGAGGAGATGGAGGAGGCTGAAACAAAAACATATTCTTAAAGTACTTTACTTCCTCTTTCAAAATATAATTTACTGAATCATGCGTGACTCCATCATTTGTAACAAGTTTTAATAAAACATTTTTGGTAGCATTTCTATATTGAAGATTGAGAAAGAATTTGGTGCATTTTTTCCCCATATTCCATCCAGTTCGCTTTATTTTTATAATATATTACACTGGATCTTTCTTGAATAAGTTCCTCATTTCTTTTTTTCCCCTCTACCTAGTAGTTATTGTTTGTGTTAACATATAGTAGTTATTGTGCGTGTTAACATATAGTAGTTATTGTGCGTGTTAACATATAGTAGTTATTGTTTGTGTTAACTTATAGTAGTTATGTTACGTGATAATATATACTAGTTATTGTTTGTGTTAACATATAGTAGTTATTGTTTGTGTTAACATATAGTAGTTATTGTTTGTGTTAACAAAGTGTAGCTTTGGTTCGTGTTAACAAAGAGTAATTATTGTTCGTGTTAACATATTGTAGTTATTATTTGTGTTAACAAAGAGTTGTTATTGTGCGTGTTAACACATGGAAGTTATTGTTTCTGTTAACATATAGTAGTTATGTGTGCGTGTTAACAGATCATAGTTATGGTTTGTGTTCACATAAAGAAGTTATTGTTTGTGTTAACATATAGTAGTTATTCTACGTGTTAACATATAGTAGTAATTGTGCGTGTTAACATATGGTAGTTATTGTTTGTGTTAACACGTAGAATAACTACTATATGTTAACATATAGTAGTTATGTTGCTTGTTTATATATAGTAGTTATTGTTTGTGTTAACATATAGTAGTTATTGTGCATGTTAACATATAGTAGTTGTGCGTGTTAACATATAGTAGTTATTGGTTTGTGTTAACATATAGTAGATATTGTGCATGTTAACATATAGTAGTTGTTGTGCGTGTTACCATATAGTAGTTATTATGCGTGTTAATGTATCATAGTTATTGTTTGTGTTAACATATAGTTGTTCTTGTTTGTGTTAATCTATAGTAGTTAATGTTCGTGTTAACATATAGAAGTTATTGTTTGTGTTAACAAAGAGTAGTTATTGTTTGTGAAAACAAAGAGTAGTTATTGTTTGCGTTAACATATTGTAGTTATTATTTGTGCTAACAAAAAGTTGTTATTGTGCGTGTTAAAACATAGTAGTTATTGTTTGTGTTAAGGTATAGTAGTTATTGTGTGTTTAACATATAGTAGTTATTGTGCGTGTTACCATTTAGTAGTTATGTTGCATGTTAACAGATCATATTTATGGTTTGTGTTAACATATAGTAAATATTGTTTGTGTTAACATATGGTAGTTATTGTTTGTGTTCACATATAGTAGTTATTCTGCGTGTTAACATATAGTAGTTATTGTTTGTATGAACATATAGTAGTTATTGTTTGTGTTAATATATAGTAGTTGTTGTTTGTGTTAACATATAGTAATTATTGTTTGTGTTCACATATAGTAGTTATTCTGCGTGTTAACATATAGTAGTTATTGTTTGTGTTAATATATAGTAGTTGTTGTTTGTGTTAACATATAGTAGTTATTGTTTGTATTAACATATAGTAGTTATTGTTTGTGTTAACATATAGTAGTTGTTGTTTGTGTTAACATATCGTAGTTATTGTTTGTGTTAATATATAGTAGTTATTGTGCGTGTTAACATATAGTTGTTATTGTTTGTGGTAACATATAGTAGTTATTCTGCGTGTTAACATATAGTAGTTATTGTGCGTGCTGACATATATTTGTTATGTTGAGTGTTAACATATAGTATATATTGTGCATGTTAACATATAGTAGTTATGTTGGGTGTTAACATATAGTATATATTGTGCATGTTAACATATAGTAGTTATGTCGGGTGTTAACATATAGTAATCATTGTGCATGTTAACATATAGAAGTTAGTGTTTGAGTTAACACATATTAGTTATTGTGCATGTTAACATATAGTAGTTATTATTTGACTTAACATATAGTAGCTATGTTACGTGATAATATATAGTAGTTATTGTTTGTGTTGACATATAGTAGTTATTGTTTGTGTTAACATATAGTAGTTATTGTTTGTGTTAACATATAGTAGTTATTATTTGACTTAACATATAGTAGCTATGTTACGTGATAATATATAGTAGTTATTGTGTCTGTGTTAGACATATAGTAGTTATTGTTTGAGTTAACATATAGTAGTTATTGTTTGTGTTAACATATAGTAGTTATTGTTTGTGTTAACATATAGTAGTTATTGTGAGTGTTACCATATAGTAGTTATGTTGCGATTTATCATATAGTAGTATTTGTTGTTTGTGTTAACGTACAGTTGTTTTTGTTTGTGTTTACATATAGCAGTTATTGTGCATGTTAACATAGTTAATTTGAGTGTTAACATATAGTAGTTATGTTGCGATTTATCATATAGTAGTTATTGTGCATGTTACCATATAGTAGTTATTGTTTGTGTTAACATATAGTAGTTGTCGTGCGTGTTAACAAAGAATAGTTATTGTTTGAGTGAACATATAGTAGTTATTGTTTGTGTTAACATATAGTTGCTATTGTTTGTGTTAACATATGGTAGTTATTGTGTTAACATATAGTAGTTATTGTGAGTGTTACCATATAGTAGTTATGTTGCGATTTATCATATAGTAGTATTTGTTGTTTGTGTTAACGTACAGTTGTTTTTGTTTGTGTTTACATATAGCAGTTATTGTGCATGTTAACATATAGTAGTTATTGTTTGTGTTAACATATAGTAGTTATTGTGAGTGGTACCATATAGTAGTTATTGCTTGTGTTAACATATAGTTGCTATTGTTTGTGTTAACATATAGTAGTTATTGTGCGTGTTAACATATAGTAGTTATTGTGCGTGTTAACATATAGTAGTTATTGTGCGTGTTAACATATAGTAGTTATTGTGCGTGTTAACATATAGTAGTTATTGTGCGTGTTAACATATAGTAGTTATTGTGCGTGTTAACATATAGTAGTTATTGTGCGTGTTAACATATAGTAGTTCTTGTTCGTGTTAACATATAGTAGTTATTGTTTGTGTTAACATATAGTAGTTATGTTGCACGTTAATATAAAGTAGTTATTGTTTGTGTTAACATATAGTTGTTATTGTGCATGTTAACATATAGTAGTTATTGTGCGTGTTAACATATTGTAGTTATTGTGCGTGTTAACATATAGTAGTTATGTTGGGTGTTAACATATAGTAATCATTGTGCATGTTAACATATAGTAGTTATTATTTGACTTAACATATAGTAGCTATGTTACGTGATAATATATAGTAGTTATTGTTTGTGTTGACATATAGTAGTTATTGTTTGTGTTAACATATAGTAGTTCTGTTGGGTGTTAACATATAGTAATTATTGTTTGAATGAACATATACACTGCGTGCACAATTATTAGGCAAGTGAGTATTCTGATCTTATCATTGTTTCTATTCACATTTTCGAACTCCAAACCATATAAACTTGAATCCTTATTGGATTTAATCATTTTCAGGTGATATGTATTTGTCGTAATGAGGGAGGGTGTGGCGAAAGTGAATAACACCTTATATCAAGGTGTGCATAATTATTAGGCAGCCTCATTACCTCAGGTAAAATGGCCCAAAAAAGAAATTTAACTGACACTGAAAAGCCAAACATGTGAAATGCCTTTCAGACGGATGCGACACTCTTTAAATAGCTAAACTATTGAGGTGTGACCACCGGACATTCAAACGTTTTGTTGCAAATAGTCAACTGGGGCGCAAAAAACGCATGGGGAAGAAAAGGAGCAAATTAACTGCAAAAGACTTGAGAAGAATTAAACATCAAACTACCAGGAACCCATTATCCTCCAGTGCCACCGTATTCCAAAACTGCAACCTACCTGGAGTGTTCAGAAGTACAAGGTGTCAAGTGCTCAGAGACATGGCCAAGGTCAAGAAGACTGAAACAAGACCACCACTGAATAAGATTCACAAGTTGAAGCATCAAGATTGGGCAAAGAAATACCTGAAGACAGATTTTTCAAAGGTTTTATGGACAGATGAAATGAAAGTGACTCTTGATGGACCAAATGGATGGGCCCGTGGCTGGATCAGTAATGGACACAGGGCACCACTTTGAGTCAGGTGCCAGCAAGGTGAAGGAGGGGTACTGGTATGGGCTGCTATCATTGAGGATGAGGTAGTTGGACCTTTTCGGGTTGAAGATGGACTGAAACTCAACTCCCAAACCTACTGCCAGTTTCTGGAAGATTATTTCGTCAAACAGTGGTACAGGAAGGAGTCCTCAGCATTCTAGAAGGCCATGATCTTTATGCAGGACAATGCTCCATCACATGCATCCAAGTACTCCACTGCTTGGCTAGCCAGCAAGGGCCTCAAAGATGCCTCAATAATGACCTGGCCCCCTTCCTCACCTGACTTAAATCCTATTGAGAACTTGTGGGCCCTTCTCAAACGTGAGATTTACAGTGATGGAAGACAATACACCTTTTTGAACAGCATTTGGGAGGCTGTGGTTGCTGCTTCAGCGAAAATTGATCGTGAACAGATCAAGAAACTGACGGACTCCATGGATGGAAGGCTCATGGCAGTTATTGAAAATAAGGGTTGCTATATTGGTCACTGAATATTTTTGAAAGCCCCAAAATGTTATATAATTGTCATTTTGTGTTACTTATCTGTTACACTTACTCTAAAAATTGTGAGTTGAGAGAAATTATTTTTGTAATTTAGTTGCCTAATAATTCTGCACACTAATAGTTGCCTAATAATTGTGCACACTTATATATTTCCCTGAGAAAGACAAAACTCACTTTTCCTTTGTTAAACATTCAGGTTTGAGGTTCAATAAAATTTTGGATTGACTGAGAGCATTGTGTTTGTTCAACAATAAAATTAATCCAGAGGAATACAATTTGCCTAATAGTTGTGCACGCAGTGTAGTAGCTATGTTACGTGATAATATATAGAAGTTATTGTTTGTGTTGGAATATAGTAGTTATTGTTTGTGTTAACATATAGTAGTTATTGTGAGTGTTAACATATAGTAGTTATGTTGCCGTTTATCATATAGTATTTATTGTTAGTGTGAACGTAGAGTTGTTATTGTTTGTGTTAACATATAGTAGTTATTGTGCATGTTACCATATAGCAGTTATTGTTTGTGTTAACATATAGTTGCTATTGTTTGTGTTAACATCAGTAGTAGTTGCACTTGCGTGGCATGTTAACATATAGTAGTTATTGTGGGTGTTAACAGGTAGTAGTCAGTGGTATTGTGTATGTGTAACAGGTGGGGGCACCTAGGAGTTATTGTGCATGTTACCATATAGCAGTTATTGTTTGTGTTAACATATAGTTGCTATTGTTTGTGTTAACATCTAGTAGTTATTGTTTGTCTTAACATATAGCAGTTATTGTGCGTGTTAACATATAGTAGTTATTGTGCATGTTAACATCTAGTAGTTATTGTCTGTGTTAACAAAGAGTAGTTATTGTTCATGTGAAGATATTGTAGTTATTATTTGTGATTAACAAAGAGTTGTTGTTGTGTGTCTAAACACATAGTAGTTATTGTGCATGTTACCATATAGTAGTTATTGTTTGTGTTAACATATAGTAGTTATTGTTTGTGTTAACATATAGTAGTTATTGTTTGTGTTAACACATAGTTGTTATTGTGCATGTTAACATAATGTAGGTATTATTTGAATTATTTGAATGTTACGAGATAATATATAGTAGTTATTGTTTGTATTTACATATAGTAGTTATTGTGCATGTTAACATATAGTAGTTATTGTTTGTGTTAACATATAGTAGTTATTGTTTGTGTTAACATATAGTAATTATTGTGCGTGTTAACATATAGTAGTTCTTATTTGAGTTCACATATAGTAGTTAGTGTGAGCGGTAACATATAGTAGTTATTGTTTGTGTTAACATATGGAAGTTATTGTGCGTGTTACCATATAGTAGTTATTGTTTGTGTAGACATATAGTAGTTATTGTGCATTTTAACATATAGTAGTTATTGTTTGGAACATTTTCTTCTGCAACGTGACCCTAATGAGCTACCTTCCAGTGCCTGCATTGTAACGTTGGCTGAAATACTACTCACACATAACTATTTCATGTTTCTAAATGATTTCTTTATTCAGACGAAGGGTACTGCTATGGGATCCCCCATGGCTCCTAACTATGCTAATTTGTATGTGGGTTACATGGAGAAACAATCAATTTTCAACCCTCTCAAAAATGTTTTCTTGCCTAACATCATTATTTGGAAACGGTATATTGACGATATTTTTGTTCTATGGAGGGGTGATGCAGAACTGCTTCAAGCGTTTTATGCTTTTCTTAACTCCTGTTCTGAACATTTGAGATTTACTATGCAATCTGCTACACGTCAAATCAGTTTTCTTGATCTTCTGATCTTGTGTGAAAATAATGTTTTATACACTGATCTTTACAGGAAACCTACTGATCGTAACAGTTTGTTGAGGGCTGATAGTTGTCACCCACTGCCCTTGAAAAATTGTTTGCCCTACAGCCAATTCTGTCGAATCAAAAGAATTTGTAGTAAACAATCAGATTTCGACAGAAATATGGCTGAGACTCAGGATAAGTTCAAGGAGAGGGGGTACAACAATGATCAGATTAATATTGCCATTGAGAAAATTCAAAACAAAACGAGACATGACCTTTTTCAAGGTCAGTCTCGCAAAAAGACGCATTCTTGCGTTCTCACTACCCGCAATTCTAAGTGCTCTGAACAAATTAAAGGAATCGTTCACAAACATTGGCACATTTTGAAATATGATGATAGTCTCGGTAATGTGTTTTCTGATCTTCCCCTGGTCGTATTCTCGCGGGGCAGAAATCTCAGAGACCAATTGGTACACTCTGGTTTACCACCCCAAGATATTCCTGAACAACGCCTATTTGCGCCCATACTGGATGGAAATTACAAGTGTAATGGCTGTGCTCAATGCAATGGCACTTATAAATGTAGATCCTTCAATCACCCTCAAACAGGGAAATCTATCCCAATTAAAGGTGTTATTACGTGTTCCACTAAGGCAGTTATTTATCTTATAACTTGTCCCTGTGGTAAAAATTATGTGGGTAAAACAAAGCGTGAATTAAAAGTACGTATCTCAGAGCACCGTAGCACCATTAGGTGCAAAAACTTGACTTACCCAGTTGCGGCCCACTTTTTGGAAGCAAACCATTCGATTTCGTCTCTGCGTTATATTGGCATCGAACATGTCATTCCTCCCGAGGAGAGGGGGTGACCTTGATAATTTATTGTTAAAACGAGAGGCTGCCTGGATCTTTAATTTAAAGACCCACGCTCCCTTCGGTCTCAACGGAGACTTTGATCTGAAGCCATTCTTGTGATTATTGTGACTTTGCCATTGTAATTGTTTGTTAGATACATTTTAGACTACAAATGTGCTATGATCGTATGCTATCCATTTGTTTGCCTTTTTGTATGTTCTTTGTATGCCATTTTTTTTAAATATTTGAGTTAACAAATGATATTAGGCCATACTTGGCCATGATTACAAACACCTGTGTGTCTCTTGACACTATATAAATGACTCATCTCGCAGTGTTTGTGATGATACCCTGATGAAGACAGCTTCGCTGTCGAAACGTTGGTTATTAAATTTTTGCATCTGAGCTCTTAGAGTGTGCGGCTTTCCTTTATTTTCTATTGTTTGTTTTATTAACATACAGTATTTATTATTTGTGTAGACATATAGTAGTTATTGTTTGTGTTAACATATAGTAGTTTTTGTGCGTGTTATCATGTAGTAGTTATTGTGCATGTTAACATATAGTAGTTATTGTTTGTGTTTACATATAGTAGTTATTGTTTGTGTTTACATATAGTAGTTAGGTTGAGTGTTAACATATAGTAGTTATTGTTTGTGTTTACATATAGTAGTTAGGTTGAGTGTTAACATATAGTAGTTATTGTGCGTGTTAACATATAGTAGTAATTGTGTGTGTTAACATATAGTAGTTTTTGTGCGTGTTATCACATTGTAGTTATTGTGAGTGTTAACATATAGTTATTGTTTGTGTTAACATATAGTACTTATTGTTTGTGTTAACATATAGCAGTTATTGTGCGTGTTAACATATAGTAGTTATTGTGCGTGTTAACATATTGTAGTTATGTTGCGTGTTAATATATAGTAGTTATTGTTTGTGTTAACATATAGTAGTTATTGTGCGTGTTCACATATAGTAGGTATTGTTTGTGTTAACATATACTAGTTATTGTTTGTGTAGACATATAGTAGTTATTGTTTGTGTTAACATATAGTAGTTATTATTTGTGTAGACATATAGTAGTTATTGTTTGTGTTAACATATAGTAGTTATTGTTTGTGTTAACATATACTAGTTATTGTTTGTGTTAACATATAGTAGTTATTGTGCATTTTAACATATAGTAGTTATTGTTTGTTTTATTAACGTACAGTATTTATTATTTGTGTAGACATATAGTAGTTATGGTTTGTGTTAACATATCTTAGTTATTGTTTATGTGAAGATATAGTAGTTATTGTGCATGTTAACATATAGTAGTTATGTTACGTGATAATAGATACTAGTTATTATTTGTGTTAACATATACAAGTTATTGTTTGCGTTAACATATAGTAGTTTTTGTGCGTGTTATCATGTAGTAGTTGTGTTGCGATTTAATATAAAGCAGTAATTGTGTATGTTAACATATAGTAGTTAATGTGCGTGTTCACATATAGTAGTTATTGTGCATGTTAATATATAGTAGTTATTGTACGTGTTAACATGGGGCGGACTACGCGTAGTGCAGTTATGTGTGCGTGTTAACATAGGGGCGGACCGGGGCAGTTATTGTGGCGGACTGTGTAGGCGGACTATAGTAGGTAGTTGGACTTGTAGTTGGCGTGTTAACATATAGTAGTTATGTGCTGAGGGCGTGTTAACATATAGTAGTTATGTGCGTGCGAGTGTGCTGAACATATAGTAGTTATTGTTTGTGTTAACATATAGTAGTTATTGTGCGTGTTAACATATAGTAGTTATGTTGCGTGGTAACATATAGTAGTTATTGTACGTGTTAACATGTAGTAGTTATTGTTTGTGTTAACATATGGTATTTGTTGTGCGTGTTAACATATAGTAGTTATTGTACGTGTTAACATATAGTAGTTATTGTGCGTGTTAACATATAGTAGTTATTGTGCGTGTTAACATATAGTAGTTATGTTGCGTGGTAACATATAGTAGTTATTGTACGTGTTAACATATAGCAGTTATTGTTTGTGTTAACATATGGTATTTGTTGTGCGTGTTAACATATAGTAGTTATTGTGATTGTTAACATATAGTAGATGTTGTTTGTGTTAACATATAGCAGTTATTGTTTGTGTTAATTAACATTAGGTAGTTATTCTGCTTTTCAACATATAGTAGTTTTTGTGCGTGTTATAATGTAGTAGTTATGTTGCGTGTTAATATATAGTAGTTATTGTTTGTGTTAACAAATAGTATTTATTGTGCGTGTTCACATATAGTAGTTATTGTGCATGGCAACATATAATAGTTATTGTTTGTGTTTACATGCAGTAGTTATTGTTAGTGTTAACATAAAGTAGTTATGTTGCGTGTTAACATATAGTAGTTATTGTGCGTGTTAACATATGGTAGGTACTGTTTGTGTTAACATATAGTAGTTATTGTGTGTGGTAACATATAGTAGTTATTGTGCATGTTAACATATAGTAGTCATGTTACGTGATAATAGATACTAGTTATTATTTGTGTTAACATATAGAAGTTATTGTTTGTATTAACATATAGAAGTTATTCTGCGTGTTAACATTTAGTGGTTATTGTGCGTGTTAACATATTGTAGTTATGTTGCGTGTTAATATATAGTAGTTATTGTTTGTGTTAACATATAGTAGTTATTGTGCGTGTTCACATATAGTAGGTATTGTTTGTGTTAACATATACTAGTTATTGTTTGTGTAGACATATAGTAGTTATTGTTTGTGTTAACATATAGTAGTTATTGTTTGTGTAGACATATAGTAGTTATTGTTTGCGTTAACATACAGTAGTTTTTGTGCGTGTTATCATGTAGTAGTTGTGTTGCGATTTAATATAAAGCCGTTATTGTTTGTGTTAACGTATAGTAGTTAATGTGCGTGTTCACATATAGTAGGTATTGTTTGTGTTAACATATAGTAGTTATTGTGCGTGTTAACATATAGTAGTTATTGTGCATGTTAACATATAGTAGTTGTTGTACGTGTTAACATATAGTAGTTATTGTGCGTGTTAACATATAGTAGTTATTGTGCATGTTAACATATAGTAGTTATTGTTTGTGTTAACATATAGTAGTTATTGTGCGTGTTAACATATAGTAATTATGTTGCGTGGTAACATATAGTAGTTATTGTGCGTGTTAACATATAGTAGTTATTGTTTGTGTTAACATATGGTATTTGTTGTGCGTGTTAACATATAGTAGTTATTGTACTTGTTAACATATAGTAGTTATTGTTTGTGTTAACATATGGTATTTGTTGTGCGTGTTAACATATAGTAGTTATTGTACGTGTTAACATATAGTAGTTATTGTTTGTGTTAACATATGGTATTTGTTGTGCGTGTTAACATATAGTAGTTATTGTGAGTGTTACAATGTAGTAGTTATCGTGCATGTTAACATATAGTAGTTATTGTGCGTGTTAACATATAGAGTTATGTTGCATTTTAACATATAGTTAATGTTTGTGATAACATATAGTAGTTATTGTGAATGTTAACATCTAGTAGTTAATATGCGTGTTAACATATCGTAGTTATGTTGCGTTTTAACATATGGTATTTATTGTGCATGTTAACATATAGTAGTTATTGTTTGTGTATACATACAGTAGGTACTGTTTGTGTTAACATGTAGTAGTTATTGTGTGTGTTAACATAAAGTAGTTTTGTGCGTGTTAACATGTAGGAGTTGTTGTGCTTGTTAACATATAGTAGTTATTGTGCGGATTTAACATATTGCAGTTATTGTTTGTGTTAACATATAGTTGTTATTGTGCATGTTAACATATAGTAGTTATGTTGCGTGTTAACATATAGTAGTTATTGTGTGTGTTAACATGTAGTAGTTATTGTGCATGTTAACAAATAGTAGTTATTGTGAGTGTTACCATATAGTAGTCATTGTTTGTGTTAACATACGGTAGTTATTGTGTATGTTAACATATAGTAGTTATTGTTTATGTTAACATATAGTATTTATTGTGCATGTTACCATATAGTAGTTATTATGTCTGTTAACGTATCATAGTTATTGTTAGTGTCAACATTTTGAAGTTATTGTGCGTGTTAACATATAGTAGTTATTGTGCGTGTTAACATATAGTAGTTATTGTGCGTGTTAACATGTAGTAGTTATTGTGCGTGTTAACATACAGTAGTTATTGTGGATGTTAACATATTGTTGTTATTGTTTGTGTTTACATACAGTAGTTATTGTTTGTGTTAACATATAGTAGTTATTGTGTGCGTTAACATATAGTAGTTATTCTGAGTGTTACCATATAGTAGTTATGTTGCGTGGTAACATATAGTAGTTATTGTACGTGTTAACATATAGTAGTTATTGTTTGTGTTAACATATGGTATTTATTGTGCGTGTTAAAATATAGTAGCTATTGTGCTTGTTAATGTATTGTAGTTATTTTGTGTGTTAACAAATGGTAGTTATTGTTTGTGTTAACATGTGGTAGTTATTGTGCATGTTAACATATAGTAGTTATTGTTTGTGTTAACATATAGTGTTTATTGTGCATGTTAACGTATAGTTATTATTGTTTGTTTTAAAATACAGTATTTATTGTTTGTGTTAACATAAAGTAGTTATGTATGTTGTTGTTTGTGTTAACACATATTAGTTATTGTTAATGTGAAGATATAGTAGTTATTGTTTGTATTAACATATAGTAGTTATTGTGCGTGTTATCACATCGTAGTTATTGTTTGTGTTAACATATAGTACTTAATGTTGTGTTAACATATAGCAGTTATTGTGCATGTTAACATATAGTAGTTGTTGTTTGTGTTAACATATAGTAGTTATTGTGCTTTTTAACATATTGTAGTTTTTGTGCGTGTTATCATGTAGTAGTAATGTTGCGAGGTAATATATAGTAGTTATTGTTTGTGTTAACATATAGTAGTTATTATGCGTGTTCACATATAGTAGTTATTGTGCATGGTAACATATAGTAGTTATTGTTTGTGTTTACATATAGTAGTTATGTTGCGTGTTAACATATAGTAGTTATTGTTTGTGTTAACATATAGTAGTTATTGTTTGTGTTAACATATAGTACTTATTGTTTGTGTTAACATACAGCAGTTATTGTGTGTGTTAACATTTAGTAGTTATTGTGATTGTTAACATATAGTAGATGTTGTTTGTGTTAACATATAGCAGTTATTGTTTGTGTTAATTAACATTAGGTAGTTATTCTGCTTTTCAACATATAGTAGTTTTTGTGCGTGTTATAATGTAGTAGTTATGTTGCGTGTTAATATATAGTAGTTATTGTTTGTGTTAACATATAGTAGTTATTGTGCGTGTTCACATATAGTAGTTATTGTGCATGTTAACATATAATAGTTATTGTTTGTGTTTACATGCAGTACTTATTGTTTGTGTTAACATAAAGTAGTTATGTTGCGTGTTAACATATAGTAGTTATTGTGCGTGTTAACATATGGTAGGTACTGTTTGTGTTAACATATAGTAGTTATTGTGTGTGTTAACATATAGTAGTTTTCGTGCCTGTTAACATATAGGAGTTGTTGTGCTTGTTAACATATAGTAGTAATTGTGCAGATTTAACATATTGTAGTTATTGTTTGTGTTAACATATAGTAGTTATTGTGCATGTTAAAATATAGTAGTTATTTTGAGTGTTACCATATAGTAGTCATTGTTTCTGTTAACATATGGAAGTTATTGTTTGTGGTAACATATAGTAGTTATTATGCGTTTTAACATATAGTCGTTTTGTTGCGTGTTAACATATTGTAGTTATTGTTTATGTTAACATATAGTAGTTATTGTGAGTGTTACCATATAGTAGGTATTATTTGTGTTAACATATAGTAGTTATTGTTTGTGTTAACATATAGTATTTATTGTGTGTGTTAACATATGGTAGTTATTGTGAGTGTTACCATATAGAAGTTGTTTTGCGTGAGAAAATATAGTAGTTATTGTGCGTGTTTACATATAGTAGTTATGTTGCGTGTTAATATATAGTCGTTTTTGTGAGTATTACCATAAAGTAGTTATTTTGCGTGGTAACATATAGTAGTTATTGTGCGTGTTAACATATAGTAGTTAATGTTTGTGTTAACATACAGTAGGTACTGTTTGTGTTAAAATATATTATTTATTGTGTGTGTTAACAAATAGTAGTTTTTGTGCCTGTTAACATATAGTAGTAATTGTGCGGATTTAACATATTGTAGTTATTGTTTGTGTTAACACATATTAGTTATTGTGCATGTTAAAATATAGTAGATATTTTGAGTGTTACCATATAGTAGTCATTGTTTCTGTTAACATATGGAAGTTATTGTTTGTGGTAACATATAGTAGTTATTATGCGTTTTAACATATAGTAGTTATGTTGCGTGTTAACATATTTTTGTTATTGTGTGTGTTAACATATAGTCGTTTTGTTGCGCGTTAACATATTGTAGTTATTGTTTATGTTAACATATAGTAGTTATTGTGAGTGTTACCATATAGTAGTCATTGTTTGTGTTAACATATTGTAGTTATTGTTTATGTTAATCATATAGTAGTTATTGTGAGTGTTACCATATAGTAGTCATTGTTTGTGTTAACATATGGTAGTTATTGTTTATGGTAACATATAGTAGTTAATGTGCGTTTTCACATATAGTAGGTATTATTTGTGTTAACATATAGTTGTTATTGTTTGTGTGAACATATAGTATTTATTGTGAGTGTTACCATATAGTAGTTATGTTGTGTGGTAACATATTGTTGTTATTGTGCGTGTTAACATATAGTAGTTACGTTGCATGTTAACATGTAGGTACTGTTTGTGTTCACATATTGTTACGTTCATCTGAAGGATGAGACCAAGGTGCAGCGTGGTAGGCGAACATTTTTCCTTTATTAAAAATGAACACCGTCAAAACAACAAAATACAAAAAAAGGAACGTAAAGTTCTGCAGGCTTCAAAGCAGCTATACAAACACAAGATCCCACAAAAACCCATTGGGAAAAGGCTGCCTAAATATGATCCCCAATCAGAGACAACAAAAGACTGCCTCTGATTGGGAACCATATCAGGCCAACATAGAAATACAAAACATAGATGTACATCATCTAGAATGCCCACCCAAATCACACCCTGACTTAACCAAATAGAGAAATAAAAAGGCTCTCTACGGTCTGGGCGTGACACATACAGTAGTTATTGTTTGTGTTAACTTATAGTAGTTATTGTGAGTGTTACCATATAGTAGTTATGTTCTGTGTTAACATATAGTAGTTTTTGTGCGTGTTAACATATTGGAGTTGTTGTGCATGTTAACATATAGTAGTAATTGTGAGTGTTAACACATAGTAGTTATTGTTTGTGTTAACATATAGGAGTTATTGTTTGTGTTAACATATAGTAGTTATTGTGCATGTTAACATATAGTAATTATTGTGAGTGTTACCATATAGTGTTTATGTGTGTTTTAACATATAGTAGTTATTGTGCCTTTTAATGTCACGGTTGTCGTTGTTTAAGGAGGACCAAAATGCCGCAGGTATATGTATGCTCATCTTGACTTTTAATAAATTCCAAAATGAACACCAAAAATAACAAACACGAACTCACGAACAACAAAACAGTCTAGCAAGGCACAAGGCTAAACTCAGAACAATCTCCCACAAAATACACAGACAAACACACCCAACTAATATAGGACTTCCAATCAAAGGCAACACCACACAGCTGCCTTCAATTGGAAGTCCACCCCAATTAACTCAACATAGAAACAGATCAACCAGACTACACATAGAAATACATCAGCATAGACCATAACTCAAAACCCGGAAATAATAAATCAAACGCCCTCCTAACTAACACACCACCCTGAACCACATAAAACAAATACCCCCTGCCACGTCCTGACCAAACTAAAATGACAATTAACCCTTATACTGGCCAGGACGTGACAGTACCCCCCCCTTAAAGGTGCTAACCCCGGAAGCACCTTAAAAAAAAAAAAAACAACCCCAAACAACAACAAAACAAAAATTCCCCCCTACTAAAGGGAGGGAAGGGAGGGTGGCTGCCGTCAACGACGGCACTGTGCTACACCCCCCCTCCCCAACCCACCTATATCTGGAGTTGGCTCCGGTTCTGGCCGTTCCAGGCAGTCGGGCCACTCTGGCATCGCCGGGGGGCAGTCGGCCGCTCTGGCATCGCCGGGGGGCAGTCTGGCCACTCTGGCAGCTCGGGGCAGTCTGGCAGCTCGGGGCAGTCTGGCAGCTCGGGGCAGTCTGGCAGCTCGGGGCAGCTCGGGGCAGCCTGGCAGCTCGGGGCAGTCTGGCAGCTCGGGGCAGTCTGGCAGCTCGGGGCAGTCTGGCAGCTCTGGCAGCTCGGGGCAGTCTGGCCACTCTGGCAGCTCGGGGCAGTCTGGCCACTCTGGCAGCTCGGGGCAGTCTGGCCACTCTGGCAGCTCGGGGCAGTCTGGCCACTCTGGCAGCTCGGGGCAGTCTGGCCACTCTGGCAGCTCGGGGCAGTCTGGCCACTCTGGCAGCTCGGGGCAGTCTGGACACTCTGGCAGCTCGGGGCAGTCTGGACACTCTGGCAGCTCGGGGCAGTCTGGACACTCTGGCAGCTCGGGGCAGTCTGGACACTCTGGCAGCTCGGGGCAGTCTGGACACTCTGGCAGCTCGGGGCAGTCTGGACACTCTGGCAGCTCGGGGCAGTCTGGACACTCTGGCAGCTCCTGACTAGTGGGTGGCTCTGGCGACTCTTCACTGACGGGCGGCTCTGGCGATTCCTCACTGACGGGCGGCTCTGGCGACTCCTGACTGACGGGCAGTTCTGGCGACTCTTGACTGACGGGCGGCTCTGGCGATTCCTGACTGACGGGCAGTTCTGGCGACTCTTGACTGACGGGCAGTTCTGGCGACTCTTGACTGACGGGCAGTTCTGGCGACTCTTGACTGACGGGCAGTTCTGGCGACTCTTGACTGACGGGCAGTTCTGGCGACTCTTGACTGACGGGCAGTTCTGGCGATTGTTGACTGGCAGGCAGCTCTGGCGACTTTAGACTGGCGAGGCTGGGTTTACGCACTAGATGCCTTGTGCGTGGTGCTGGTACTGGGCGTACCAGACTGGGAACACGCACCTCCAGGCTAGTGCGGGGAGCGGGAACAGAACGAGTCAGACTGGGCTGACGTACTTCCGGGTCCGCACGAGAGACAGGAGCTGGAAACCTAGGGCTATGGAGGCGCACAGTCGGTCTTGATCTTACCTCCTGCACAACCCGTCCTGGCTGGATAGAACTAGTAGCCCTGCACGAGCGGGGTGCTTGTACAGGGCGGACTGGGTTGTGCAGGGGCCTGATGGTAGCCGTGCGTAGAGCGGGAGTTGGGTAGCCTGGTCCTCGGAGGCGTACCGGCGACCAGATGCGCTGCGCAGGCATCCTCCTACCAGGCTGGATGCCCGCTCTAGCACGGCGCTGCGAGGGGCTGGAATAACGCGCACCGGACTGTGCGTGCGTATGGGTGAGATCATGCGCTCCTCAGCGAAACATGGCGCTCTCCACCTCATACGCTCCTCCATATAACCACGGGTAGCTGGCTTCCGGCTCTTCCTAGGCCTAGCCAAACTACCCGTGTGCCCCCCCAAAAAAAATTATTGGGGGTGCCTCTCGTGCTTCAACGCCAGTCGTGTCCCTCGGAAACGTTCCCGGTCCATACCAGCCTTACTCCATGGGCCTTCTCCGGCCATAACCTGCTCCCATGTCCATCTCTCCCGTTTGTCCAAATCAAAATTCCTCTGCTGCTTGGTCCTGGTTTGGTGGGAGATTCTGTCACGGTTGTCGTTGTTTAAGGAGGACCAAAATGCCGCAGGTATATGTATGCTCATCTTGACTTTTAATACATTCCAAAATGAACACCAAAAATAACAAACACGAACTCACGAACAACAAAACAGTCTAGCAAGGCACAAGGCTAAACTCAGAACAATCTCCCACAAAATACACAGACAAACACACCCAACTAATATAGGACTTCCAATCAAAGGCAACAGCACACAGCTGCCTTCAATTGGAAGTCCACCCCAATTAACTCAACATAGAAACAGATCAACCAGACTACACATAGAAATACATCAACATAGACCATAACTCAAAACCCGGAAATAATAAATCAAACGCCCTCCTAACTAACACACCACCCTGAACCACATAAAACAAATACCCTCTGCCACGTCCTGACCAAACTAAAATGACAATTAACCCTTATACTGGCCAGGACGTGACATTTAATATATATTAGTTATTGTTTGTTTTAACATACAGTAGTTATTGTTTGTGTAGACATATACTAGTTATTGTTTGTGTTAACTTATCATAGTTATTGTTTATGTGAAGATATAGTAGTTATTGTTTGTGTTAACATATTGTAGTTATTGTGCGTGTTAACGTATAGTAGTAATAGTGCGTGTTAACGTACTGTATTTATTGTGCATGTTAACATATAGTAGTTATTGTTTGTGTTTACATACAGTAGTTATTGTTTGTGTTACCATATAGTAGTTGTTGTGCATGTTAACATATAGTAGTTATTGTGCGTGTTAACATTAGTAGTTATTGTTTGTGTTAACATATTGGAGTTATTGTGCGTGTTAACTTATAGTAGTTTTTGTGCGTGGTAACATATAGGAGTTGTTGTGCGTGTTAATATATACAGTGGGGGAAAAAAGTATTTGATCCCCTGCTGATTTGTACGTTTGCCCACTTACAAAGAAATGATCAGTGTATAATTTTAATGGTAGGTTTATATGAACAGTGAGAGACAGAATAACAACAAAAAATCCTGAAAAACGCATGTCAAAAATGTTATAAATTGATTTGCATTTTAATGAGGGAAATAAGTATTTGACCCCTCTGCAAAACATGACTTAGTACTTGGTGGCAAAACCCTTGTTGGCAATCACAGAGGTCAGACGTTTCTTGTAGTTGGCCACCAGGTTTGCACACATCTCAGGAGGGATTTTGTCCCACTCCTCTTTGCAGATCTTCTCCAAGTCATTAAGGTTTCGAGGCTGACGTTTGGCAACTCAAACCTTCAGCTCCCTCCACAGATTTTCTATGGGATTAAGGTCTGGAGACTGGCTAGGCCACTCCAGGACCTTAATGTGCTTCTTCTTGAGCCACTCTTTTGTTGCCTTGGCCGTGTGTTTTGGGTCATTGTCATGCTGGAATACCCATCCACAACCCATTTTCAATGCCCTGGCTGAGGGAAGGAGGTTCTCACCCAAGATTTGACAGTACATGGCCCCGTCAAATGATGCGGTGAAGTTGTCCTGTCCCCTTAGCAGAAAAACACCCCCAAAGCATAATGTTTCCACCTCCATGTTTGACGGTGGAGATGGTGTTCTTGGGGTCATAGGCAGCATTCCTCCTCCTCCAAACACGGCGAGTTGAGTTGATGCCAAAGAGCTCCATTTTGGTCTCATCTGACCACAACATTTTCACCAGTTGTCCTCTGAATCATTCAGATGGTCATTGGCAAACTTCAGACGGGCATGTATATGTATTCTTGAGCAGGGGGACCTTGCGGGCGCTGCAGGATTTCAGTCCTTCACGGCGTAGTGTGTTACCAATTGTTTTCTTAGTGACTATGGTCCCAGCTGCCTTGAGATCATTGACAAGATCCTCCTGTGTAGTTCTGGGCTGATTCCTCACCATTCTCATGCTCATTGCAACTCCACGAGGTGAGATCTTGCATGGAGCCCCAGGCCGAGGGATATTGACAGTTCTTTTGTGTTTCTTCCTTTTGCGAATAATCGCACCAAATGTTGTCACCTTCTCACCAAGCTGCTTGACGATGGTCTTGTAGCCCATTTCAGCCTTGTGTAGGTCTACAATCTTGTCCCTGACATCCTTGGAGAGCTCTTTGGTCTTGGCCATGGTGGAGAGTTTGGAATCTGATTGATTGATTGCTTCTGTGGACAGGTGTCTTTTATACAGGTAACAAGCTGCGGTTAGGAGCACACCCTTTAAGAGTGTGCTCCTAATCTCAGCTCGTTACCTGTATAAAAGACACCTGGGAGCCAGAAATCTTTCTGATTGAGAGGGGGTGAAATACTTATTTCCCTCATTAAAATGCAAATCAATTTATAACATTTTTGACATGCGTTTTTCTCGATATATTTGTTGTTATTCTGTCTCTGTTCAAATAAACCTACCATTAAAATTATAGACTAATCATTTCTTTGTCTGTGGGCAAACGTACAAAATCAGCATGGGATCAAATACTTTTTTCCCCCACTGTATGTCATGGGCGTCGCAAGGAGTGGACCAAAATGCAGCGGGTATGTTGATAATCTTCTTTACTTTATTAAAGAAAAACACTTAAACAAAACAAACAACGAAAACAGTCCAGTAAGGTGCACAGACTATACCGGAAACAACCACCCACAAACACAAGTGAAAAACGAACACACTTAAATATGGCCTCCAATTAGAGACAATGACAACCAGCTGCCTCTAATTGGAGGTCATTGAAAAACACAACATAGAAATAGAAAACTAGAATAAACATAGAAATAGAAAATATAGAACATAAATCAAAAACCCCGAAACACACAAAACAAACACCTCCTGCCACGCCCTGACCAAACTATAATAACAAATAACCCCTTTTACTGGTCAGGACTTGACAGTACTCCTCCTCCCCCAAAGGTGCAGACCCCAAATGCACCTCAAAACAAAAACACCACAAAAATTAACCCCAAACTTAAAGGGAGGGAAGTGAGGGTGGCCACCGTCAACGACGGCTCCCGTGCTACACCCCCCCCCCCCCCCCCAAATCCTTAAACTACGGAGGTGGCTATGGCTCCGGCCTTAGTCCCCATTCTAACCTGCCCACCCCCGCTGAAGGCTCAGGGCTGTAGACCACTGCTGAAGGCCCTGGGCTGAGGTGCGTCGCTGGAGACCTCGGGCTGAGGTGCGTCGCTGGAGGGCTCCATTGTGAATGTTAACATATAGTAGTTATTGTGAGTTTTACCATATAGTAGTTATTGTGTGTGTTAACATATAGTAGTTATTGTGCATGTTAACATATAGTAGTTATTGTTTGTGTGGGGTAGGGGGCAGTATTTTCACATTCGGATGAAAAGCGTGCCCAGAGTAAACTGCCTGCTACTCAGGCCCAAAAGCTAGAATATGCATATAATTAGTAGATGTGGATAGAAAACACTCTGAAGTTTCTAAAACTGTTTGAATGATGTGTGTGAGTATAACAGAACTCATATGGCAGGCAAAAACCTGAGAAAAAATCCAACCGGGAAGTGTGGAAATCTGAGGTTTGTAGTTTTTCAAGTGATTGCCTATCCAATATACAGTGTCTATGGGGTCATATTGCACTTCCTACTGCTTCCACTAGATGTCAACAGTCTTTAGAACGTTGTTTCAGGCTTCTACTGTGAATGGGGAGAGAATAAGAGCTGTTTGAGTCAGGTGTCTGGCAGTAGGCCATTAGTTTAGTCACGCGCGCAGCCATGAGCACGAGCTCAGTTTTCTTTCCTTTATGAAGACAAAGGAATTGTCCGGTTGGAATATTTTTGAAGATTTATGATAAAAACATCCTAAAGATTGATTCTACACATCGTTTGACATGTTTCTACAAACTGTAATAGAACTTTTTAGACTTTCCGTCTGGACTTTAGTGCGCAAGCCTTCTGCATTTGGAATAGTGAACCTGACGCGCGAACAACATGGAGGTATTTGGACATAAAGATTAACTTTATCGAACAAAACAAACATTTATTGTGGAACTGGGATTCCTGGGAGTGCATTCCGATGAAGATCATCAAAGGTAAGTGAATATTTATAATGCTATTTCTGACTTCTGTTGACTCCACAACATGGCGGGTATCTGTATGGCTTGTTTGGTGACTGAGCGCTGTACTCAGATTATTGCAAGGTGTGCTTTTGCCGTAAAGCTTTTTTGAAATCTGACACAGTGGTTGCATTAAGGAGAAGTTTATCTTTAATTCTGTGCATAACAGTTGTATATTTTATCAACGTTTATGATGAGTATTTCTTACAAATGATGTGCTCATTCACCGAAGGTTTTGGAGGCAAAACATTTCTGAAGATTACACGCCAATGTAAAATGGTGTTTTTGGATATAAATATGAACTTTATCGAGCAAAACATACATGTATTGTGTAACATGAAGTCCTATGAGTGCCATCTGATGAAGATCATCAAAGGTTAGTGATTAATTCTAGCTGTATTTCTGTTTTTTGTGACGCCTCTCCTTGCTTGGAAAATGGCTGTGTGATTTTTCTTGTCTAGGTTCTGTCCTAACATAATCTAATGGTATGCTTTCGCCGTAAAGCCTTTTTGAAATCGGACACTGTGGTTGGATTAATGAGAAGTTTATCTTTAAAATGGTGTATAATACTTGTATGTGTGAGAAATTTGAATTATGAGGTTTTTGTTGTTTGAATTTGGCGATCTGCTATTTCACTCGCTACCGTCCCACATACCCCAGAGAGGTTAACATATAGTAGTTATTGTGTGTGTTATCATATAGTAGTTATTGTTTGTGTTAACATATAGTTGTTATTGTTTCTGTTAACATATAGAAGTTATTGTTTGTGTTAACATATAGTAGTTATTGTGCATGTTAACATATAGTAGTTACTGATTGTGTTAACTTATAGTAGTTATGTTATGTGATAATATATACTAGTTATTGTTTGTGTTAACATATAGAAGTTATTGTTTGTGTTAACATATAGTAGTTATTGTGCGTGTTACCATATAGTAGTTATTGTGCATGTTAACATATTGTAGTTATTGTTTTTGTTTACATACAGTAGTTATTGTTTGTGTTAACATATAGTAGTTATTGTGCGCATTAACATGTAGTAGTTATTGTGAGTGTTACGATGTAGTAGTTATGTTGCGTGGTAACACATAGTAGTTATTGTGCGTGTTGACATATTGTGGTTATTGTTTGTGTTAACATATGGTATTATTGTGCGTGTTAACATATAGTAGTTATTGTTTGTGTTAACATATAGTAGTTATTGTTTGTGTTATCACATAGTAGTTATTGTTTGGGTTAACATATAGGTTTTATTGTGCATGTTAACATATAGTAGTTATTGTGAGTATTACCATATTGTAGTTATGTTGAGTGGTAACATATAGTAGGTATTGTTTGTGTTAACATATAGTAGTTATTGTGCGTGTTAACATATAGTAGTTATTGTGCGTGTTAACATATAGTAGTTCTTGTGCGTGTTAACATATAGTAGTTATGTTGCATTTTAACATATAGTAGTTATTGTTTGTGTTAACATATAGTAGTTATTGTTTGTGTAGACATATAGTAGTTATTGTTTGTGTTAACATATATTAGTTATTGTTTATGTGAAAATATAGTAGTTATTGTTTGTGTTAACATAAAGTTGTTATTGTGCGTGTTAACATATAGTAGTTATTGTTTGTGTTAACTTATAGTAGTTATGTTACGTGATAATATATCATAGTTATTGTTAGTGTTAACATATGGAAGTTATTGTTTGTGTTAACATATAGTAGTTATTGTGCGTGTTAACATATAGTTGTCACGTCCTGACCAGTAAAGGGGCTGTTTGTTATTGTAGTTTGGTCAGGGCGTGGCAGGGGGTATTTGTTTAGGGTGTTTCGGGGTTGTTTGGGTTATGTTCTATGTTAGTGTATTTCTATGTTTTTTCTAGTTGGTCTATTTCTATGTGGTGTTTATTGGGTTGACCTTCAATTGGAGGCAGCTGCTTCTCGTTGCCTCTGATTGAAGGTCCTATTTATAGGGGTGTTTGTTCTATGGGGGTTGGTGGGTAGTTATTTCCTGGTTTAGTGTTTGTTGCACCTGACGGGACTGTTTGGAGTCGTTTGTTTTGTATACGTGTTTATTTAGTTTTTTCTTCTTCAAGTTAAAAAGAAGATGAGTATACATTTTCCCGCTGCGTTTTGGTCCACTCCTTACGACAATCGTGACAATAGTAGTTATTGTGCGTGTTAACATATAGTATTTATTGTGCGTGTTAACATATAGTAGTTATTGTTTGTGTTTACATACAGTAGTTATTGTTTGTGTTAACATATAGCAGTTATTGTGCGTGTTAACATATAGTAGTTATTGTGAGTGTTACCATATAGTAGTTATGTTGCGTGGTAACATATAGTAGTTATTGTGCGTGTTAACATATAGTAGTTATTGTGCGTGTTAACATATAGTAGTTATTGTGAGTGTTACCATATAGTAGTCATTGTTTGTGTTAACATATAGTAGTTTAAATCAAATCAAATGTATTTATATAGCCCTTCTTACATCAGCTGATATCTCAAAGTGTTGTACAGAAACCCAGCCTAAAACCCCAAACAGCAAGTAATGCAGGTGTAGAAGCACGGTGGCTAGGAAAAACTCCCTCGAAAGGCCAAAACCTAGGAAGAAACCTAGAGAGGAACCAGGCCATGAGGGGTGGCCAGTCCTCTTCTGGCTGTGCCGGGTGGAGATTATAACAGAACATGGCCAAGATGTTCAAATGTTCATAAATGACCAGCATGGTCAAATAATAATAATCACAGTAGTTGTCGAGGGTGCAACAAGTCAGCACCTCAAGAGTAAATGTCAGTTGGCTTTTCATAGCCGATCATTGAGAGTATCTCTACCGCTCCTGCTGTCTCGAGAGAGAGTTGAAAACAGCAGGTCTGGGACAGGTAGCATGTCCGGTGAACAGGTCAGGGTTCTATAGCCGCAGGCAGAACAGTTGAAACTGGAGCAGCAGCACGGCCAGGTGGACTGGGGACAGCAAGGAGTCATCATGCCAGGTAGTCCTGAGGCATGGTCCTAGGGCTCAGTTCCTCTGAGAGAGAGAAAGAAAGAAAGAATTAAAGAAAGCATACTTAAATTCACACAGGACACCGGATAAGACAGGAGAAATACTCCAGATATAACAGACTGACCCTAGCCCCCCGACACATAAACTACTGCAGCATAAATACTGGAGGCTGAGACATGAGGGGTCAGGAGACACTGTGGCCCCATCCGATGATACCCCCGGACAGGGCCAAACAGGTAGGATATAACCCCACCCACTTTGCCAAAGCACAGCCCCCACACCACTAGAGGGATATCTTCTTTCACCAACTTACCATCCTGAGACAAAGCCGAGAATAGCCCGCAAAGAGCTCCGCCACGGCACAACCCAAGGGGGGGGGGGGGGGGGGAACCAACCCAGACAGAAAGACCACGTCGGTGACTCAACCCACTCAAGTGACGCACCCCTCCTAGGGACGGCATGGAAGGTCACCAAGTAAGCCAGTGACTCAACCCCTGTAATAGGGTTAGAGGCAGAGAATCCCAGTGGAGAGAGGGGAACCGGCCAGGCAGAGACAACAAGGGCGGTTCGTTGTTCCAGAGCCTTTCCGTTCACCTTCACACTCCTGGGCCAGACTACACTCAATCATAGGACCTACTGAAAAGATGAGTCTTCAGTAAAGACATAAAGGTTGAGACCGAGTCTGCGTCTCTCACATGGGTAGGCAGACCATTCCATAAAAATGGAGCTATAGGAGAAAGCCCTGCCTCCAGCTGTTTGCTTAGAAATTAGGAGGCCTGCGTCTTGTGACCGTAGCGTATGTGTAGGTATGTACGGCAGGACCAAATCGGAAAGATAGGTAGGAGCAAGCCCATGTAATGCTTTGTAGGTTAGCAGTAAAACCTTGACATCAGCCCTTGCTTTAACAGGAAGCCAGTGTAGAGAGGCTAGCACTGGACTAATATGATCAAATTGTTTGGTTCTAGTCAAGATTCTAGCAGCCGTGTTTAGCACTAACTGAAGTTTATTTAGTGCTTTATCCGGGTAGCCGGAAAGTAGAGCATTGCAGTAGTCCAACCTAGAAGTAACAAAAGCATGGATTAATTTTTCTGCATCATTTTTGGACGGAATGTTTCTGATTTTTGCAATGTTACGTAGATGGAAAAAAGCTGTCCTTGAAACAGTCTTGATATGTTCTTCAAAAGAGAGATCAGGGTCCAGAGTAACGCCGAGGTCCTTCACAGTTTTATTTGAGACGACTGTACAAACATCAAGATTAATTGTCAGATTCAACAGAAGATCTCTTTGTTTCTTGGGACCTAGAACAAGCATCTCTGTTTTGTCTGAGTTTAAAAGTAGACATTTTGCAGCCATCCACTTCCTTATGTCTGAAAAACAGGCTTCTAGCGAGGGCAATTTTGGGGCTTCACCATGTTTCATTGAAATGTACAGCTGTGTGTCATCTGCATAGCAGTGAAATTTAACATTATGTTTTTGAATGACATCCCCAAGAGGTAAAATATATAGTGAAAACAATAGTGGTCCTAAAACGGAACCTTGAGGAACACCGAAATTTACTGTTGATTTGTCAGAGGACAAACCATTCACAGAGACAAACTGATATCTTTCCGACAGATAAGACAGGCCAGAACTTGTCTGTGTAGACCAATTTGGGTTTCCAATCTCTCCAAAAGAATATGGTGATCGATGGTATCAAAAGCAGCACTAAGATCTAGGAGCACGAGGACAGATGCAGAGCCTCGGTCTGATGCCATTAACTTCTATGGGCTAGTCAACAGCCAGTGGAATCGCGTGGCGCGAAATACAAATACCTCAAAAATGCTATAACTTCAATTTCTCAAACATATGACTATTTTACACAATTTTAAAGACAAGACTCTCGTTAATCTAACCACATTGTCCGATTTCAAAAAGGCTTTACAGCGAAAGCAAAACATTAGATTATGTCAGGAGAGTACCCTGCCAAAAATAATCACACAGCCATTTTCAAAGCAAGCATATATGTCACAAAAACCAAAACCACAGCAAAATGCAGCACTAACCTTTGATGATCTTCATCAGATGACACTCCTAGGACATTATGTTATACAATACATGCATGTTTTGTTCAATCAAGTTCATATTTATATCAAAAAACTGCTTTTTACATTAGCATGTGATGTTCAGAACTAGCATACCCACCGAAAACTTCCGGTGAATTTACTAAATTACTCATGATAAACGTTCACAAAATACATAACAATTATTTTAAGAATTATAGAAAAAGAACTCCTTTATGCAATCGCGGTGTCAGATTTTAAAATAGCTTTTCGGCGAAAGCACATTTTGCAATATTCTGAGTACATAGCTCGGCCATCACGGCTAGCTATTTTGACACCCACCAAGTTTGGGACTCACTAAACTCAGAATTACTATTAGAAAAATTGGATTACCTTTGCTGTTCTTCGTCAGAATGCACTCCCAGGACTTCTACTTCAACAACAAATGTTGTTTTGGTTCCAAATAATCCATAGTTATATTCAAATAGCTCCATTTTGTTCGTGCGTTCAGGTCACTATCCGAAGGGTGACGCGCGAGCGCATTTCGTGACAAAACATTTCAAAATATTCCATTACCGTACTTAGAAGCATGTCAAACGCTGTTTAAAATCAATTTTTATGCTATTTTTCTCGTAAAATAGCGATAATATTCCAACCGTGCAATGTTGTATTCATTCAAAGGCTGAAAGAAAAAAATGGAGTAGTCTCGTGAATGCGCATCTCAGTCTCACTGTCCCCAGGCTTACCACTCACAAACTCTGCTGTTCTTTGCCCAGAGACAGCAGACACCCCATTCCACTTTCTGGCGGCTTTAGAGAGCCAATGGGAGCCTTAGAAAGTGTCACGTTACAGCACAGATGCTGTATTTTCGATAGCGATGCAACAGAAGGACAACAAATTGTCAGACAGGGCACTTCCTGTATGGAATCTTCTCAGGTTTTGGCCTGCCATATGAGTTCTGTTATACTCACAGACACCATTCAAACAGTTTTAGAAACTTTAGAGTGTTTTATATCGAAATCTAGTAATTATATGCATATTCTCGTTTCTGGGCAAGAGTAGTAACCAGTTTAAATCGGGTACGTTTTTTATCCGGCTGTGCAAATACTGCCCCCTAGCCCCAACAAGTTAAAAGGTAATTTACCACCTTCACAAGTGCAGTCTCAGTGCTATGATGGGGTCTAAAACCAGACTGAAGCGTTTCGTATACATTTTTTGTCTTTAGGAAGGCAGTGAGTTGCTGTGCAACAGCTTTTTCAAAATGTTTTGAGAGGAATGGATGATTCGATATAGGCCGATAGTTTTTTATATTTTCTGGGTCAAGATTTGGCTTTTTCAAGAGAGGCTTTATTACTGCCACTTTTAGTGAGTTTGGTACACATCCGGTGGATAGAGAGCCGTTTATTATGTTCAACATAGGAGGGCCAAGCACAGGAAGCAGCTCTTTCAGTACTTTAGTTGGAATAGGGTCCAGTATGCAGCTTGAAGGTTTAGAGGCCATGATTATTTTCATCATTGTGTCAAGAGATATAGTACTAAAACACTTTAGTGTCTCCCTTGATCCTAGGTCCTGGCAGAGTTGTGCAGACTCAGGACAACGGAGCTTTGGAGGAATACGCAGATTTAAAGAGGAGTCCGTAATTTGCTTTCTAATGATCATGATCTTTTCCTCAAAGAAGTTCATGAATTTATTACTGCTGAAGTGAAAGCCGTCCTCTCTTGGGGAATGCTGCTTTTTAGTTAGCTTTGTGACAGTATAAAAAATACATTTTGGATTGTTCTTATTTTCCTCAATTAAGTTGGAAAAATAGGATGATCAAGCAGCAGTGAGGGCTCTTCGATACTGCACGGTACTGTCTTTCCAAGCTAGTCGGAAGACTTCCAGTTTGGTGTGGCGGCATTTCCGTTCCAATTTTCTGGAAGCTTGCTTCAGAGCTCGTGTATTTTCTGTATACCAGGGAGCTAGTTTCTTATGACAAATGTTTTTAGGGGTGCAACTGCATCTAGGCTATTGCGCAAGGTTAAATTGAGTTCCTCAGATAGGTGGTTAACTGATTTTTGTCCTCTGACGTCCTTGGGTAGGCAGAGGGAGTCTGGAAGGGCATCAAGGAATCTTTGGGTTGTCTGAGAATTTATAGCACGACTTTTGATGCTCCTTGGTTGGGATCTGAGTAGATTATTTGTTGCGATTACAAACGTAATAAAATGGTGGTCCGATAGTCCAGGATTATGGGGAAAAACATTAAGATCCACAACATTTATTCCACGGGACAAAACTAGGTCCAGAGTATGACTGTGGCAGTGAGTAGGTCCAGAGACAAAACCCACTGACTCAGACAAAACCCACTGAGTCGATGATGGCTCCGAAAGTCTTTTGGAGTGGGTCTGTGGACTTTTCCATGTGAATATTAAAGTCACCAAAAAATAGAATATTATCTGGTATGACTACAATGTCCGATAGGAATTCAGGGAACTCAGTGAGGAATGCTGTATATGGTCCAGGAGGCTTGTAAACAGTAGCTATAAAAAGTGATTGAGTAGCTGCATAGATTTCATGACTTTTTTTTTTTTTTTGTAAATTGAAATTTGCTATCGTAAATGTTAGCAACACCTCCGCCTTTGCGGGATGCGCGGGGGATATGGTCACTAGTGTAACCAGGAGGTGAGGCCTCATTTAACACAGTAAATTCATCAGGCTTAAGACATGTTTCAGTCAGGCCAATCACATAAAGATTATGATCAGTGATTAGTTCATTGACTATAACTGCCTTTGAAGTGAGGGATCTAACATTAAGTAGCCCTATTTTGAGATGTGAGGTATCACGATCTCTTTCAATAATGGCAGGAATGGAGGAGGTCTTTATTCTAGTGAGATTGCTAAGGCGAACAGCGCCATGATTAGTTTTGCCCAACCTAGGTCGAAGCACAGACACAATCTAAATGGGGATAGCTGAGCTGACTACACTGACTGTGTTAGTGGCAGACTCCACTAAGCTGACAGGCTGGCTAACAGCCTGCTGCCTGGCCTGCACCCTATCTCATTGTGGAGCTAGGGGAGTTAGAGCCCTGTCTATGTTCGTAGTTATTGTTTGTGATAACATACAGTAGTTATTATGCGTGTTAACATATAGGAGTTATGTTAAGTGTTAAAATATAGTACTTATTGTGTGTGTTAACATAGAGTAGTTATGTTGTGTGTTAATATATAGTAGTTATTGTTTGTGTTAACATATAGTAGTTATTGTGCATGTAAACATATTGTAATCATTGTGAGTGTTACCATATAGGAGTTATTGTGCGTTTTAACATATAGTAGTTTTTGTTTGTGTTAACATATAGTAGTTATTGTTCGTGTTAAGATATAGTCGTTATTGTTTGTGTTAACAAAGAGATGTTTTTGTTTGTGTTAACATATAGTATTTATTGTGAGTGTTACCATATAGTAGTTATGTTGCGTGGTAACATATTGTAGTTATTGTTTGCGTTAGTAGTTATGTTGCGTGTTAACATATAGTAGTTTTTGTTTGCGTTAGTAGTTATGTTGCGTGTTAACATAATAGTAGTTATTGTGCGTGTTAACATACAGTAGTTATTGTGCGTGTTAACATATAGGAGTTATGTTAAGTGTTAAAATATAGTACTTATTGTGTGTGTTAACATAGAGTAGTTATGTTGTGTGTTAATATATAGTAGTTATTGTTTGTGTTAACATATAGTAGTTATTGTGCATGTAAACATATTGTAATCATTGTGAGTGTTACCATATAGGAGTTATGTGTGCGTTTTAACATATAGTAGTTTTTGTTTGTGTTAACATATAGTAGTTATTGTGTCGTGTTAAGATATAGTCGTTATTGTTTGTGTTAACAAAGAGATCGTTTTTGTTTGTGTTAACATATAGTATTTATTGTGAGTGTTACCATATAGTAGTTATGTTGCGTGGTAACATATTGTAGTTATTGTTTGCGTTAGTAGTTATGTTGCGTGTTAACATATAGTAGTTTTTGTTTGCGTTAGTAGTTATGTTGCGTGTTAACATAATAGTAGTTATTGTGCGTGTTAACATATAGTAGTTATTGTGCGTGTTAACATATAGTAGTTATGTTACGATTTATCATATAGTAGTTATTGTTTGTGTTAACGTCTAGTAGTTATTAACATACAGTAGTTATTGTTTGTGTTAACATATAGGAGTTATTGTGTGTTTTAACAAATAGTAGTTATGTTGCGTGTTAATATATTATAGTTATTGTTTGTGTTAACATATAGTAGTTATTGTGTATGTTAACATATAGTAGTTATTGTGAGTTTTAACATATAGTCGGTATTGTGCGTGTTAACATATAGTAGTTATTGTGAGTGTTACCATATAGTAGTTATGTTGCGTGGTAACATATAGGAGTTGTTGTGCGTGTTAACATATAGTAGTTATTGTGCATGTTAACATATAGTAGTTAGTGTGAGTGTTAACATATAGTAGTTATTGTTTGTGTTAACATATAGTAGTTATTGTTTGTGTTAACATATAGCAGTTAAAGTGCATTTTAACATATAGTTGTTATTGTGCGTGTTAACATATAGTAGTTATTGTGCATGTTAACATATAGTAATTATTGTGAGTATTACCATATAGCAGTTAAAGTGCATTTTAACATATAGTTGTTATTGTGCGTGTTAACATATAGTAGTTATTGTGCGTGTTAACATATAGTAGTTATTGTGCGTGTTAACATACAGTAGTTATTGTTTGTGTTAACACATAGTAGTTATTGTTTGTGTTAACATATAGTAGTTATTGTTTGTATTAACATATAGTAGTTATTGTGCGTGTTGACATATAGTAGTTATTGTTTGTATTAACATCTAGTAGTTATTGTGCGTGTTAATGTAAGGGCTGTCGTGGGGGAGAGACCAAGGTGCAGCGGAGTTAGTGTTCATCATAAAAGGTTTTAATGATCAACGAACACTATACAAAAGAAACCAAAAAAACGACTAGCAAACAGTCCTGTTAGGAAAATACTCAAAACAGAAACGATTACCCACAAAACCCAAAGGAAAAATATGCTCCTTATGTGTGACTCCCAATCAGCAACAACGAGCTTCAGCTGTGCCTGATTTGGAGCCACACACGGCCCAAAACAAAGAAATACAAAAACATAGAAAAAGGAACATAGAACGCCCACCCAATGTAACACCCTGGCCTAACCAAAATAAAGAACAAAAACCCCTCTCTATGGCCAGGGCGTTACATTTAACATATAGTAGTTATTGTTTGTATTAACGTATAGTAGTTATTGTGCGTGTTGACATATAGTTGTTATGTTGCGTGTTAACATGTAGTTTATGGGTACACACAAGCACACACCTCCCATACACTTATGAGGTGTCTATGTCTTCTAGTTTCATCCTCGATAACACCCCCAAAAGCAAACCCTCCCTCTCTCTCTCACACACACTCACAACTTGCTCTTAGGCCCGTCTGTTCCCTTAGCGACCGTTTCCAAGGTGCTCATTCCCCAGGGCCAGGGGAGGGGACTTGTGATGTTCGGCATGCATAACGATACACCTGTAGCTGCTACTGCTTTCTTCCTCCTTCATTTCATCCCTCCCTACCCGTATCCCTCCGCTTTGGTGCTCAGCCTCCTTTCCCACTTACAGCAGTCCATCTCATAACCATGTAAGTTATAACCATAGAACATCAACTCAGCTCAAAGGAACTACTTTCTGAGGGCTAAATATTTTGTGTGCAGAGGATTGATTTCAGTCACATACTCCGTTATCAATGTGTTTATTCATATGTATTTTATTATGATAGTGTAGACGTGTTTGTTTTGCCTTTTGGTTCGTTTCTAGGGTCCTCAGTAGGCAGTGACTGCATACTGGTAAGAAGATCCTACTTCTGAGCAGATGGGACACCATTATTTTAGCTTCATCTTTACTAAGATAAAACCGGATATGTTGTCAGAGCATTATGGGTACTGTAGTACATCACGCTACATGTGTAACTACCCATGTCTTAAGGGATCAGCTTGACTCCTCACCCTGGGCCGTTGCCATGTTCTTTTTCTCTTACTGCCCGAGAAAAATATCTCAATGAGTTAAGTTCGCTGCTCTCTGATTCGCTGTGGTGGGGTGGGTCTCGTAGTCTGAGATATTTAGCATCAACAGTGGTGGAGTCGAGGAGTGGAAATAGGCCAGTTTTAGGCCAGTTTTATGAACTCTGATACTCTGTTTCCCCCGGGCCCTCCCCTCTTTCGCTCCCATTTCAACTTTTTCTCCCTCTGCCGCCACAACTGTTGCGCTTCAAATTGTTTTCAAACTCTCAACCTCCCGTTTACAACTCCCCTGCCCTGTCTCTCTCTCTCTCCCTCCCTCCCCCTCTCTCTCCCTCCCTCTATCTCTCTCTCTATTGATCTAGTCATAGTTTTCCGTCTTCACTGTGCTGGCTAGCTGGCTTTAATCAATACAGATAATTGTCTGCTTTCTCCCGATGCCAAACAGTCTGTGTTTTTTCTCAATGAATCCAGGTCTTTCCCCTCCGCACCCCTCCCCGCTCCCCTCGCCCGGGAATCCCTCCGTTAATGACAGGAGATAACCTGCTTTCCTTACCGATTTTCTCCCCCTCCCTCCTCCACCCCTGCTCCCTCGTTCATCGATCGGCGTGAGATATCACCCCTCGTGCCCCGTCTACGAATGTAAACACGACGAACACGTGGCGTTTGTGAGTACAAACATACACTTGGTTACACACACACACACACACACACACACACACAACACACACACTTCATATCAGCTAGGCCCAGGCCCCATCATGCCTCACTTTGCACGTACATCAAGCCTGGAACATGTTTATAGGCTACGCGACTGTTTAGGCAGTTAAGTGACTTTACTAAGTGCCAATGGACTCTGCTGTGATTAACATGTGTTCTGAGACTTCTGTTGAGCTTGACTCAACATTGTGCACTTCAATCAACTTTTGCCTGTCAGGTACACACATATTCACTGAAAGTGTTCTAGTTTTATTCACCCATTTATTTATTTTTTTACCTTGAATAGTCAACATTGTCCAGAAACGTTCCTGTTAAAATTCGAGTTTGATGGTCAAAGTTCACTTTTATGATCATAAAAAAAGTTGTACAAAATGATAGACTTGATGTGCTCTTTGCTAACTTGACAAACACAAAACCGATACTATGAATGGAAAACAGTCCGATAAGTCCAACTAAACACACATAATACATAATATAGCATGGGCCCAATCATGCAATAGAATTATTACCTACCTAGCTTCATACAGTAGGGGCAAGGTCACTCTTTAATGTCATGGTCTATACGCAAAGCCACTCAAATCATCTCAAAAGAACTAGACACTGGGCTGCAATGTGATCCGGCACACCACATACAAAACTCTGGAATGAATAGTATGAATAGCATGCAACGGGGATATGAATAGAAGGTGAAAGGCTATGAACATTCCAGACATGCATTAGGCATGGTATGCAAGGCCAACATATACAGAACATAGAGGAACTAGAGCACACAACATACGAACGTGCAAAATGAAAATGTTACAAATGTATGCGCAAGTCCAACCTAGCAGCATATTTAGCAAGAGTAGGTCTATAGAAATGTCATATGAAACTACAACAAAAGCATGAATAGAAAAATAACTACCTCAAGGACCATTATAGAGTTGAATGTATTTTTACATGTATTTTTTACAGTACATGTATTTTACAGTACATATATTTTTACAGTAGATGTATTTTTACAGTGCATGTATTTTTACAGGTTGTACTTCCTGTAAACAATACAAATGTAGTATATGCTTTAAGATTTTTCCCAGAGTCCTTCGCCCCTTGAATTAAAGCACATCCTGTTCTCTGTCCCCTAGCTGTTATGATCTGTGCTTCTTCTCACTCCTTTCAACAACTTGAGTGAAACAGAGAGACAGTGGAGAGACATTGCGGCCATTTTGTTTCTCTTGTTTTGCCGCCTGCAATGTGAACGAACCTTGATCCAATTTATACTGGTCAGTGGTGTGAAATGGCGGTCAGCCGGGGATACGAAGGGCTCTCCAGCCACTCGGGCCTCGTTGCAGCTGTGTTTAACTGCCCATAGATGAATATGACACTGTGCTGGTCCAGTATGTAGCCTACCAGCATGCCTAGAGCCGCGGCACATGGACAGGACACACACACACACACAGATCTCTCGAAACCTCTATACTCCTGTATTGTATGTGGCCCCTGTTGTTTTGTAACAAGTTCAAACCTCCGTCCTATATATGGAATCATTTTTTCTTTTTTCCATTGAGGTTATCATTGTTATAGTCTCCCCTGCGGTTTCAACTAATTCAAAAAACGAACACACACACACACACACACACACACACACACACACACACACACACACACACACACACACACACACACACACACACACACACAATTGCTGCAGCATTACACAGACTACCAGTATATAAGGAAACATTTTTGACCAGTACAATCAGTGATTGTATGATTGCTCCAACGGGCAGTTGCTATGTTCCACTTTGACAATTTCTATTCCTCACAAAATGGATTTCCATGGATATGAGCTGAAGAGATGACAATACGAACATGGATATGCTTGAAAAACCATGGTAACACTTTATTTACCTTATCTTACAGTACCTTATTTACCTGCAGGTATAATGGTTTATATCTTGTAAGTCTTGAAGCCTTGATAATAATGCTCATAAAATATATATTTTTTTGTTTCAAGCTATAAGTAGTAATTGTTTAGATCATCTGAGAATTTAGCTAGATTATTCCTACATCATCTCCTATTGTGCTAGTCATTACAGATGTAGGATTTTAATTTGAGCCAATCCTGCAGCAACAGGAAATGTTAATTATTATGTTGATTATAATTAAGGGACATTTTTGTAGGGGTTGATCCATTTTTTTGTAAGGGAAAATCAAGTCTGAAATTTCAAAGTGTAATTTACAAACTTCAGAAAGCTTTTTAAACCTCAAATACACTACATGTTTTAAATGTCCTGCATTGCAGGAAAGTTCTCCTGCAACAGGGTGATCAAATTAAGATCCTACATCCTGCTTTTTAGGTTACCCTGAAAAAACCTGAATCTGCAGAAATCATTTAATCAATTTGTATTATGTTTGATAATTCAAACAGATTTTATTTGTCTGATACATTTGCATTTGACCTCATGTGATTATTAATGTAGTCAAAACTTAAGAAGTATACAAGCCTGCTCTCTAAACAATTGGCCCGTTTGAGCATTTTACCAAACGGAACAAAGCAGGTCAAATAACAGCAATGTATTTTCCATAGGACTTTCGGCCAACTCGAATCCTTGCCAACACACACTCACGCTCATTCAAACACGTTGTTTTTTTGTCCTTGGCGACAATTGCCGTGCTTGACGACCATACAGTGCGGACATGGCAGCACAACGTTCACCATCTGAGAGAGGAGAAGGACCTTTGTGTGTGTCATTTGGTGAGTGAATTAAGTGGTGGCGAGATGGTAAGAGGGTCCGCCGATGGAGGGAAGGTAAAAATAGAGAGATAAGAGACACACTTGACTGGGGGGCTGTGGCCAGCAACAGTCGCAGCTACAAAAGGAACTACGGCCCTCAGAATCAGCCATCCCGCCAACCCAAAATGGAGCTTGTTAACTGAACGACAAGACAGTGTTATAAGACAAGGCAGTCTTCTGTCTGTAGTCTGCGTAACTCGGGCTAGTCTGCCTCAGGGAATTGTGGGTGCGGATCACAGGCCCAAGGGCGACACACTGCGATGTTGCAAGAGAACCGATCGTCCAATCTCACTCCCCGTGGAATTTGTTGTACACCCGTTTGATTCCCCTGTTATCCCCAAATTCTGAATCTTCCCCTTTTAGCCCTAGTCCTACTGTGAGCGGTCACGCTTCAAGCTCAGGGATTTCTGGACCGAATCCAGCAGCTTTCATAATAAATATATGTATCTGTTTCACACGTGTAAAAAAAGATGACTTTTCTACATATATATATATATTGTGCTTTTGCCGAGGGTCATTTTTACTGGCACTTGCTAGAATAACAAAAATATGAGGGGAGGGAATGACAAAGGAGGAACAGAGGGAATATGGAAGACCAGTGGGTGTGAATATATGGACACGTATGCTCATGTTTCCATTCGCATTTATATTCCCTGGCCTCTGGGGTTTATGTGTGTGACTCGGGCGTTGTGTTTGGAGTGCGGTTAGGTAAATAAAAAGCTGGGCGGTCTGCCTCTTAACCTCTGAAAACAGGGAGATGCAAATTTGAATCCCCCAGTGAGCCGAGCCAGAGAGAGAGGAGATAGGGGGGAAGGAAAGAAAGGGGGGAGCGGGGAAGAGGAGGAGGGTGCAGAGTGGAGGCAGCGGACGTTGCGAAAGTGCCTCCGAAGCGCGCGGGTCGGTGCAACCCCTGTGAGGGGCCCCGATCGATACAAACTCAGAGCAATAAAGCTTTCTCCCTGTCATCTCCGCAGAATGGGGAAGGAAGGGAGAAGGGGGGGTGAAAAACTGTTCCGCTAGCCAGACCAATTTCCTAACCCCCCCCCTCCATCCCCAAACCACCACCTTCTTCCTCTCTCTCTTTCAGACCCTTCTTTTCCCCTCAGTTTTTCCACAGCTCTTCATGCCCACTTACATCACGTGTTATATAATTAATGGTGTTTGAATAAATAGACTCAATAATTCATCACTGTGATTTTAAAGAGATTGATAGAGCAGAAGACGGAACTGAGCAAGTGTGGGTCCAAAGGAAAGGTGAAACGCTGAGAGAGAGAGAGAGAGAGAGAGAGAGAGAGAGAGAGAGAGAGAGAGATATTTAATTCAGAGCCAATTTAAGTCTAGGACAATCGATAGACCTATAAACCGAGCAATCTAACGCAGACCATAACACATACCGTAGATCACATTGTTTTGTTGGTTAGGAGGCGCTGTCATGTCGAATGACTGGCTGTCTGCGCTTTCATCACACTTTTGATGCTGATGGATATTCACAGCAGTTTATGTCCATAGAAATAGAATCTATTCATTCAAGTAATTCTATTCCTACATTTATCGCCCCTTGTTGTCAAGACAAGAGTGTCGCTCGACATTCTTATATCTGAAGCCTTTACACTTTCATTTTGGCCACATCCACATCTCTTTTTCTCCCTCTCTCTCTCTGGACTGTATGTCCGTCGGCCTGTCTGTCTTGTCATTTTATTCTCTTGAGTCCTATCTGTTCCCTCTCTATTCTGAAGAGGCACTGTGTCTTTGTTACCCACATTGTCACCCCCTCTTCCTTCTGTCATTCTCCTTTTATTGGAAAAGCCCAATGCACTACTGCCACTTCTCTCCATCCTTGTGAATTGGTCCCTTCATCCCTTCATCCCAAGTCTCCTGCACTCTCTCGCTTTCTCTGTCTCTCTCTTTCTCCCTCTCTCTCTCTCCCTCTCTCTCCTCCTCTCCCTCCCTCTCTTTCTCTCTCTCTCTCTCTCTCTCCCTCTAATACTCTGGTCATCCCTCTTTCCCTTCTCTTTCCATTCTGTCTCCGCCATTGTCCCAACACCAGCTTTCCTTCCTCCCTCCCTCTCTCCACCTCTTCCTCTCCCTCCATCTTTTTGCCTCCAGGCGTCCACCCCAACGAAGGAAAGGATGAAAGGATGAAGGGAGGAAAGTAACATGCAGAGGCTATTTCCCCTTCTCCTCCCCCCCTCTCCCTCCATTTCTTTGTTTATCTTCATCCCTCCATCCCGCTCCCTGGGGAGGTCAGTAATAATGGTGGAGACGAAGTGAGGGAGGGAGGTGCGATTATTGTCTTGTTGGGAGTCAGAGCGATCGATCGGCCCAGAAATATGTGGTGCGAGAAAGAGGTACTGTATCGGATATAATAAACACTCCAGAGAGATGCATTCGCACACACACACACACACACACACACACCACACACACACGACACATACAAACATACATCTGCACAAATAATTGCCTACCTGCACACACTCACTCTTGAGAGCCACTGAAAGAAACTCCACATTGCTGTAAGAGAAGCAAAAGAAAGACACAGTCCTTAAGGATTTTTTCAAAGCCATCCAAATATGTGAAGACACCTTCCAATGGTTTCAGAATGTCTAAACAACCTTTCGTCATTCAGAGTTATGTTTTCTTCCTATTCAGGCTTATCAATGAGTTGGGCTAATGGATTGAAAAACATACTCATACTTAATGATTAGCACGCACCGAAACACACACTCACACACTTCTACACACACACTCACACACAGGCACATACACACACACACAGGCCATACACAGTGATCTTTCACTGCTGTTGCCTGGCAACGTGCCTATGTGTCCTATTGGAGCACAGAGCTGTCCAGTGATGTCATGATCAACGCTGCTGACCAGTGATGTCATGACCAACGCTGCTGACCAGTGATGTCATGACCAACGCTGCTGTCCAGTGATGTCATGACCAACGCTGCTGACCAGTGATGTCATGATCAACGCTGCTGACCAGTGATGTCATGACCAATGCTGCTGTCCAGTGATGTCATGACCAACGCTGCTGACCAGTGATGTCATGATCAACGCTGCTGACCAGTGATGTCATGACCAACGCTGCTGACCAGTGATGTCATGATCAACGCTGCTGACCAGTGATGTCATGACCAACGCTGCTGACCAGTGATGTCATGACCAACGCTGCTGACCAGTGATGTCATGACCAACGCTGCTGACCAGTGATGTCATGACCAACGCTGCTGACCAGTGATGTCATGACCAACGCTGCTGACCAGTGTTGCTGCACCCTGTAGCTCTGTGAACCACGGACGAATAGGAAAGGAGATAAGGAACACGGTATAGGGAAAGATAGACGGATAGAGAGATAATGAAAGAGAGAGCGGAGTAGAGGAAAGCAGTGATAGGTGCAGAATTAGAGGGGGAAAAGTGATAGATGAGCAGCTTTCAATGTTGCTTTACAATCCAAGCTTTTCCGATGAATCTTATTAAGTCTACAAAGAAGTGGCCTAACGCTGCATCAATCCTTGTCAAGTAGTATATCCTCAGAAATGCCCTGTTTTTTTCATATATATTTTTCCAGAGATTAATCTATTTACAGAAATGTATTTTCTTTTATATAAAACATCCAGAATAGTCTACATCTGAAGTTGTGAAAAGCAGTGGTAGAAATTGCTGAATGTGTGCGTGTGGTCATCGACTCCTAACAACTCCGCTTACGATCAACTCCCCTTTAAGACCGTACGGTCGGTCGTATGTCTTTAGAAGAGACTGCGTTCTACCTTTAAACCTTTAGCTCCCCTCTGTAAAAACAGCCATTGTTCCGTTCCAATGTCTGTAAGCCAGGTCAACATGTAACCAGGTAGCGCTGCAACTCCTTGCATCAGGTACTGAGTTACATTGGTCACTTGTGTGTCAGTGTGAGGCAGCTTGGCAGTGCATTAGCAGCAGTAGCAGTATAGGTTCTCGTCAATGGATAATGCAAAGGTCATGTCTTTTTCTCCATCTCCTCAGTGGGCCTGCTCAGATGCAATTCAGTAAGCCTTTACACTGATTTACCTATCTCTCTGACAGTTGGAATTCTTAGAACACAGATCCTATAATTATATATTGGTCCTCAGGACAATGATAGCGCATACATGGGGAATAGCAGTTAGCAGTAACATTGGATCCTGTGGGGGCAGAGCACAAGTGAGCCCCATAGACCACAGGGTCCCCACAGAGGGTCACCAGATGACTCCTCTGTGTGTGTGTGTGTGTGTGTGTGTGTGTGTGTGTGTGTGTGTGTGTGTGTGTGTGTGTGTGTGTGTGTGTGTGTGTGTGCTAGAGAGCGAGATATGGGGGGGTTGGGGCCAGGGCCAAGCGAGGCAGGAGGCACGGGGTGAATAGGGTGTTTGCTGTTGGTCGGGGCCATGTGGCTGACCTCTTGACATCCACACGCCTGCCTGGACCCTCCGCTCTCCCCAAAAAGGCCCCCCTGTCGCCCCCTGAACCCCCTCACACTGCCCCCCTCCACATACAACACACACTTCATCTGTCACGGTCCCCAGACAGGCGTGAACCAGGGGGAGCAAGACCCCTTTACTCACCCTCCCTCCTATCCGCTCCCCCTCTCCTCCTAATTCCCTGTCAGTGACCCTGAGCATCGCTCCCATCCCCCGCCTCGGCCCCGGTCAGCGTCCCTCGCCGCCCAAAGACAGATACATCATCTGCCGAGAGGCCCCCCACTCCCATTAGCACTGATAGACTGGGGGCCCTCGCAGCTTGCTGGCCGAGGTATATAGGGATGGGCTGGGGGGTAGGGATGGGCTAGGGGGAAATTGGACCCCTGGTCAGAGGGGTGATGATGGGGGAAGTGGGGGAGTATGACTGTTAAAAACACTTTTTACATGACTATTTTCATGTATTGTGTGGATGAGGTGATTGTGTGAATGTGTGTGTGTGAAAGCAGTTTTACATCTTTCATCTTCCAGTATTTCCAGCTCTTCTTTTTAAATAAATGTTGTGGAGATGCAATGGACTTGAACCATATACTTGACAGCATACACTTTGAGCAGTGAGCAGTGTTTTGGTGGTTTTGTGATTTTCAAAGTTACAGACTGTCCGAGCTCTTACCATGCCAGAAGCAGGCAATACTGTCTATGTAATCAAACGTAATCTAAGGTAGTTGAATTGTGAGAGTGTATGTGCTGCTGTTATGAGAAAATACAGTGTGATATGATGTGTCCTACAGCAGTCGGTGACCTCCCTCAGAATCAGCAGGTTAGTACTGCCACCATGTGGTGGTATTTAGCTACTGCAATTTCCTCAATACCTTATAAACTGATCCAACAGATTCTCAAACGAAACGGAATTTCTGGTCGAAATTTTTATTACACACAGTATGTAATGATAAGAAAGTACTGTATCTGCCTACATAGGCGACTGTGAAGAAGTGAGAATACGAAATTGGAAAAGAAGAGCGAGGCATGGGGTGAGTGAAGGCGAGCGGAAGGATATTTCTCCTCGTATGACCAGTAGTTTCCATCAGCCACCCCAAGCACTTTCCAACTGCGACACTTTCAGTCGTTCACTCGTTCTTTCCTTTTCGTCTTTGGGCTTGCTGTTTTCTCTTCTTCTGCCCAGCCTGCCACTTTCTTTCTCCCACTCTGTACGTTCTGAAACCACCTTTCCTTTCTTCCTCCCCCTCCTTCTCAGACATTGAACTTGATACTGACCCTAATACCCTTTTTTTCTATTACTTTCTTTCAATTTGTACAAGTATGTGCTACATTTTCACAACTCTAAGCACAAAAATCTAAACAGATCATCAAAATGTCTCATGTTTGAAAACTCGAAGCACATTTTCAATTGACTGAGTACAAGAAACAAATTCACAAACGTGTTCACTGCACCAAATCACTCTTTCAATTTGTATACATATTCAATAAAAGTATCTGCTTTTCAAAATGCAATATTCACTTTACTTTTGATTTTCTGGTAATTTGTTTACAATACAATTAATTATCACTTAATCATACTGCTCAAAACTGATAACTACTGAACCAAAAGTATGTAGTGCTAGTTAACGTCCACTACCGGTCAAAAGTTTTAGAACACCTACTCATTCAAGGCTTTTTCTTTATTTTGTACTATTTTCAACATTGTAGAATAATAGTGAAGACATCAAGACTATGAAATAACACATAACACAAGTGTTAAACAAATCAAAATATATTTTATATTTGAGATTCTTCAAATAGCCACCCTTTGCCTTGATGACAGCTTTGCACTCTTGGCATTATCTCAACTAGCTTCACCTGCAATGTTTTTCCAACAGTCTTGAAGGAGTTCCCACATATGCTGAGCACTTGTTGGCTGCTTTTCCTTCACTCTGTGGTCTGACTCATCCCAAACCATTTCAATTTGATTGAGGTCGGGGGATTGTGGAGGCCAGGTCATCTGATGCAGCATTCCATCACTCTCCTTCTTGGTAAAATAGCCCTTACAGAGCCTGGAGGTGTGTTGGGTCATTGTCCTGTTGAAAAACAAATGATAGTCCCACTAAGACCAAACCAGATGGGATGGCGTATCTCTGCAGAATGCTGTGGTAGCCATGCTGGTTAAGTGTGCCTTGAATTCAGACAGTGTCTCTTCCTCCATGCTTTCCGGGGGAAAAACACATGCGGGGAACATCTGTTCACCCACACCGAGTCTCACAAAGACACGACGGTTGGAACCAAAAATCTCCAATTTGGACTCCAGACCAAAGGACAGATTTCCAACGGTCTAATGTTCATTGCGCGTGTTTCTTGGCCCAAGCAAGTCTCTTTTTCTTATTGGTGTCCTTTAGTAGTGGTTTCTTTGCAGAAATTTGACCATGAAGGCCTGATTCACACAGTCTCCTCTGAACAGTTGATGTTGAAATGTGTCTGTTACTTGAACTCTGTGAAGCATTTATTTGGGCTGCAATTTCTGAGGCTGGAAACTTTAATGAACTTATCCTCTGCAGCAGAGGTAACTTTGGGTCTTCCATTCCTGTGGCGGTCCTCCAGTTTCATCATAGTGCTTGATGGTTTTTGCGAATGCACTTGAAGAAACTTTCAAAGTTCTTGAACTTTTCCGTACTGACTGACCTTCATGTCTTAAAATAATGATGGACTGTCGTTTCTCCTTGCTTATTTGCTGTTCTTGCCATAATATGGACTTGGTATTTTACCAAATAGGGCTATCTTCTGTATACCCCCCTAACTTGTCACAACACAACTGATTGGCTCAAACGCATTAAGAAGGAAAGAAATTCCACAAATTAACTTTTAAGAATGCACACCTGTTAATTGAAATGCATTCCATGTGACTATCTCATGAAGCTGGTTGAGAGAATGCCAAGAGTGTGCAAAGCTGTCATCAAGGCAAAGGGTGGCTATTTGAAGAATCTCAAATATAAAATATATTTTGATTTGTTTAACACTTTTTTGGTTACTACATGATTCCATATGTGTTATTTCATAGTTGTGATGTCTTCACTATTATTCTACAATGTAGAAAATAGTAAAAATAAAGAAAAACCCTTGAATGAGTAGGTGTTCTAAAACTTTTGACCGGTAGTGTATGTAATACGATCATTTTGTTATTTTATTTAACCAGGCAAGTCCGTTAAGAACAAATTCTTATTTACAATGACGGCCTACCCCGGGCCAAACCCTAAGCCGGATGATGCTGGGCCAATTGTGCGCCGCCCTGTGGGACTCCCAATCACGGCTGGTTGTGATACAGCCTGGAATCGAACCAGGGTCTGTAGTGACACCTCTAGCACTGAGATGAGGTGCCTTAGAGCGCTGCGCCACGCAGTAGCCAGAAACATGTGTCAGAAATGGGATATGAATCCACGCCTTCATTCGGAGACCAGAACTGCTGATAACTGCTGAACACTGTATCAACTTGACATCAATTTGTGTTGGAAGGTAAAACCAAATCATATATACAGTGCATTTGGAAAGTATTCAGACCCCTTGACTTTTTCCACATTTTGATACGTTACAGCCTTATTCTAAAATGGATTAAATACACATTTTCCCTCATCAATCTACACACAATACCCAATAGCGACAAAGCGAAAACAGGTTTTTAGAAAAATGTGCAAATGTATTAAAAATAAAAAACAGAAATACATTATTTACATAAGTATAATGACCCTTTGCTATAAGACTCTAAATTGAGCTCAGGTGTATCCTGTTTCCATTGATCATCCTTGAGATGTTTCTACAACTTTATTGGAGTCCACCTGTGGTAAATTCAATTGATTGGACATGACTTTGAAAGGCACCCACCTGTCTATATTACGTCCCACAGTTGACAGTGCATGTCAGAGAAAAAACCAAGTCATGAGGTCAAAGGAATTGTCCGTAGAGCTCTGAGACAGGATTGTGTCGAGGCACAGATCTGGGGAAGGGTGCCAAAAAATGTCTGCAGCATTGAAGGTCCCCAAGAACACAGTGGCATCTATCATTCTTAAATGGAAGAAGTTTGGAACCACCAAGACTCTTACTAGAGCTGGCCGCCCGGCCAAACTGAGCAATCGGGGGAGAAGGGCCTTGGTCAGGGAGGTGACCAAGAACCCGATGGTCACTCTGACAGAGCTGCAGAGTTCCTCTATGGAGACAGAATAACCTTCCAGAAGGACAACCATCTCTGCAGCACTCCACCAATCAGGTGTTTATGGTAGAGTGGCCAGACAGAAGCCACTCCTCAGTAAAAGGGACATGACAGCCCGCTTAGAGTTTGCACCTAAAAACTCTCAGACCATGAGAAAGAAGAACTCTTTGGCCTGAATGCCAAACGTCACGTCTGGAGGAAACCTGTCACCATCCCTATGCTGAAGCATGGTGGTGACAGCATCATGCTGTGGGGATGTTTTTCAGTGGCAGGGACTGGGAGACTAGTCAGGATTGAGGGAAAGATGAACAGAGCAAAGTACAGAGAGATCCTTGATGAAAACCTGCACCAGAGTGCTCAGGACCTCAGACTGGGGGCGAAGGTTCACCTTCCAACAGGACAATGACCCTAAGCACACAGCCAAGACAACGCAGGAGTGGCTTCGGGACAAGTCTCTGAATGTCTTTGAGTGGCCCAGCCAGAGCCCAGACTTGAACCCGATCTAACATCTCTGGAGAGACCTGAAATTAGCTGTGCAGCAACGCTCCCCATCCAACGTGACAGCACTCGAGAGGATCTGCAGAGAAGAATGGGAGAAACTGCCCAAATACAGGTGTGCCAAGCTTGTAGTGTCATACCCAAGAAGACTCAAGGCTGTAATCGCTGCCAAAGGTGCTTCAACAAAGTACTGAGTAACTAATGTAAATACTAATGTAAATGTGATATTTCTGTTTTGTATTTTTAATAAATCAGCAAAAAAAGAAAATATAAATGTTTTGTCCTACATAAGGACTGTATAAGGAAACTGTAAGACTGGCATATTTCTCAGCATGCTCACAACCTGCCGTTGGATACAAATTATAAGGAAATGGTGCATGTGAAGTTATAGTCAAATACTGTATGTAAATTATGTTAACCATCTAAGATTCTTTACATTCAGCACTTCAAAAAGGAGAGTTGTATCTTGTATTTTTTGCTGTTGGATTAAATGTTATTTAAAATTACTAAATGGTGAGCCTATGAGCTATTGGTATTTCACGGAAAAAATCTTGTATTATGCATGAATGACTCAGGCTGAAAGATGTCTTAAACCCAAATGAATGCAGGATCAATGATTCTGAACATAAGATGTGGGTATTACAAGTGTTATCAGTTCAGTGTTTTGTAATTAGGATTTTGAAAATATACCACTTATATCAGAGAAATGTGCCAAAGAGATTGAAAAAAACTGTCATAAAATTGCCCCGATGCCCCCCCCCCCCCCACACACACACACACTCCACTCCTCCCACTCTTATTTTTTACCAATATCCCCCTCTCTTTCTAGTGTTCTTTCCTTCGCTCATGCACTACATATGTTACAGGATGTGGCGGGAGGAGGATGGGGGTGTAGAGGGGGACGGTGAAAGAGTCGAAGTGGGAGGAGGAAGGATTAAGAGTGAGGTGATAAGGTAGTGTTCATCATCACCATCTCTTTAAACTCACATATTAGCATGTAGAACAGAGCTCAACCCTGAACCATAAGAGGCCTAATGTTAACATTTACGATGTATTATTTATCTAATTGTACTATTCAGGCTCAGCTGTAGCTATTTTCATATCTACTACATCTTAGGCCTTGCGTGAAAGCGTGAATGTGGAAAGAAAGACAATAAAAAGAGAGGAAAGGCAAAAAAGAGAGAAAAAAGCAGCAAGGTCAGTTCAGAAGAATGACTTTCTTGCTGTAAGATGGTGGCTATGGTGAACAATAATGTCTGATTCGCAGGTAAGTACTCCGCTCTTCGTCTTGCGCTGGTTAATGGTCTCTCATGGGGTGGAGGCGTTGCCGTCGGTATCAATTAGCGTTGCCGTCAGTAACAAGCACTGCTAATTAATGAACATCAAAACGAGCTCTGCCGGTCATAATGAAATGTCAGGTCATCTCTCCCGAGAAGGACCAACGTGTGTGTGCGCGCTTGCGCGCGTAAAGTATAAGCTCATGTACAGGCTACCAGGGTAACATTTTACCGCTACTTCTAGTGTATAACCATTGTTAGGCGGTGTGTATTTGGCGGTGTGTATTTGCATGTCTTTGTGTTATTCTATAACAGCCCCTCTCTTTCTGGGGATGGAGGCAATGCAATACGAAGACTAGTGATGGAAAGTCAAGTATGTAAAGTAGTAGGCTATTCCATAAAAATGAATCACAGGACAGAGGCAGGGATTGGCATTAAGGTCAGAAAGACACAAGTTAGGACTATGTTTTGGTTGCCCGAAGATTATGATCACTTTCCCGAAAATGTAAATGAGCTGTTAACACGCAGTCATATACAGTAGGCCTATTGCCTGCCTTTCCCCTACACATAGGGGAGGAATAACAAAGATAAGTAGGCCTACTGACTTTTATTGATTTTGGTTGTCAGTAAAACAATCTCAGAGCAGGCTCAATTTGCCCACCTGCCATAATTGCCATAAATTGCGTGTCTTTCACGTTAACAATGGGGAGGGACCAGAGAGGTCAGTTTTAGGCTAGGCTATTAGAATTCTTTGCAGTTTGGTTGTTTTCCCTCAGAGCAGCAGGCTCAACTTTTGCTGCATATAATTATGGGCCTATTAGTCTATAATTAGAGCCATTCGAATTGTAGCAAATTTAAACCAGTGACTCGCCATGATGTCAGTGTTGAAGGTGGAATAATTTAGGCATCCAAAAATAGCTAACTGAAATGGTAGACCTATAGAGGCTGAAAGGGTGGGTGGAAGATGCTCAGAGTTTCGCTGATATGCATAGAGGCGTATTACTGTAGACAGTCTATTTGATCTCGTCTTCAAGTAGGCTTTGTTGGTCACTCATGTAATAAAACCGTGCGTACACTTTATTCTTTCGCAAAATATTTAGGCAAATTGATTGGTCCAATAATTGGCTCGAAATGAATCATTGCTCTTGAGGAAATCTGCAGGTATGCACAATTAGTCACGCGCAAATATGCAACCATAGCTCGATAGTAGGAAGAACACTACCATACCAAAGCTTCCGATAGATATTTGTACTTTCTAATGAATGTCGATAACCCAGGTAACTCTTGAATTATGTCAATGTTTGAAAATGTGAAGTGTGTATGTTTTTATAACAGCTAGGGTAAACGTTTATCTATTCAAATGTTGCTAATTAGTGTACATCAAAACGAACTCTTCCCGTGATAGTTGTAATGAAATGTCAGGTCATCTCTCCTGAAGAAGACCAACGTGTGTATGTGTGTGTGTGTGTGTGTGTGTGTGTGTGTGTGTGGATATATATGTGTGTGCGCGCTTGCGCGCGTAAAGTATAAGCTCATGTACAGGCTACCAGGGTAACATTTTACCGCTACTTCTAGTGTATAACCATTGTTAGGCGGTGTGTATTTGGCGGTGTGTATTTGCATGTATTTGTGTTATTCTATAACACCCCCTCTCTTTCTGGGGATGGAGGCAATGCAATACGAAGACTAGTGATGGAAAGTCAAGTATGTAAAGTAGTAGGCTATTCCATAAAAATGAATCACAAGTTAGGACTATGTTTTGGTTGCCCGAATATTCTGATCACTTTCCCGAAAATGTAAATGAGCTGTTAACACGCAGTCATATACAGTAGGCCTATTGCCTGCCTTTCCCCTACACATAGGGGAGGAATAACAAAGATAAGTAGGCCAACTGACTTTTATTGATTTTGGTTTTCAGTAAAACAATCTCAGAGCAGGCTCAATTTGCTCAACTGCAATAAATTGCGTGTCTTTCACGTAAACAATGGAGAGGAACTCAGAGAGGTCAGTTTTAGGCTAGGCTATTGGAAAATGTGGAATTCTTTGCAGTTTGGTTGTTTTCCCTCAGAGCAGCAGGCTCAACTTTTGCTGCATATAATTATGGGCCTATTAGTCTATAATTAGAGCCATTCGAATTGTAACAAATTTAAACCAGTGACTCACCATGATGTTCAGTATTGAGGGTGGAAGAATTTAGGCATCCGAGAATAGCTCATAGAAATGGTAGACCTAAAGAGGCTGAAAGGGTGGGTGGAAGATACTCAAAGTTTCGCTGATATGCATAGAGGCGTATTACTGTAGACAGTCTATTTGATCTCGTCTTCAAATAGGCTTTGTTGGTCACTAATGTGATAAAACCGTGCGTACACTTTATTCTTTCGCAAAATATTTAGGCAAATTGATTGGCCCAATAAATGGCGCGAAAATAATCATTGCTCGTGAGGAAATCTGCAGGTATGCACAATTTGTCACGCGCAAATATGCAACCATAGCTCGATAGTAGGAAGGACACCGTCAAAACCAACGCTTTCGATAGATATTTCTATTTTCTCATGAATGTTGATAACCCAGGTAACTCTTGAATTATATCACTGTTTGAAAATGTGAAGTGTTTAGGCTTTCGTAACAGCTAGGCTAAACGTGTATCTATTCAAATGTGAATATTTAGATTAGAGGTAAACACATCGAATGGAAGATGTCGGAGTTGTTTTTCATGACACGACGTTCATTTCGGGTTCATAAGGCCTAAAATGTATTATTATTTGAAATATAATTATTGCAGCTAATATACTGCAATTAAAACAACTGTAGACTATTACAAAATCGTATAAGACATGCATGTAAATAGCGTAGCCTATTAGCTTGTTAAATGGCATGCGCTCCATCATACATCATTATTTGTGTCATTCATTGTAGGTCAAAATTAACCTTTTTATAAAAAATTAGTATTCAAGACAGATTATGAAAATAGTTTTGATTAAAAAAAAAAAAAACGGCTATATTTGGAGCATAATACATTTCTGTCAAAAACGTGTGTGCATAAATAAATTCACTTACATTTGAACTTCTAATCTATTGTAGAAAAATTACCGGTTGTAATCATTTGTCTAGGCCTAACGTTATGCAATTAAATTCTCGAGGTATCCCAAAAATATAGACTTAGCCTATATGAAATGAGTTACAGTTTTCCTCTTATCTCCAATTATGTGAAATATGTATTATTATCATTTGTATTGTGCATGTATTTATACAGTATGTAATGTATTTGGAAATCTTGAATACCACTTTCACATTTATGTTTGAAGTGAAATTGTTTATTTTTTACGATTCTGTAAAAACATATGACTGTGTTATTCATGCTGCAATTCCACTTCCAGAAAATCACATTCCTTTACCAAAGCTGACTTTATTACAAATACATTAGTTGGATTTATGGTGGGGAGATTTGAAAAGACATGATCTGTGCCACCAGGTTTCGTGATCTGTGCCGCCAGGTTTCATAACCATTTCACTTGTGTTCATTAAGCCAGCCTGATGGAAATATAGTGTGTGGCCTCTCTCTCAAGCCTTGTGTGCATAGCATGCGTTACGGCATAACATTGAACATGTCCCTGTGACACTCATAAGCCGGGAAGCCACTGTGCGAGCCAAGGAGGATTGGAGATGGAGGGCAGGGGAAGAAAGGGTGAGGGAGCTTTTCTCCCTGTGAATCTCTCATCCACATCCCTCCATATACGCCGGGCGTGCTGGGGATGTTTGTCAGTTGGAAACATGTTATATTTAACCTTCTTCCTTCTCTCCCCTGCAGATATCAGGATGTCAAAACCAGCAGAGGATGAGAAGCCTGGGGCAGACTTTCCAGGGGAGAGCACAGGTAACCATTTTGAGACTGCATTATGTGCTGCTTTGATATCAGTTATCATCATGTGCCATCATTAGGCCAATTTCATGTTTGAATGAAAGGATGTTGTGTGTGTGTCTACATCTGTTTATGTTGTCGTATTGATTGGGGAGAGTGGGCTAATCTGGTGTGTTGTTTTTGGATGTATTTACATTTTAGTCATTTAGCAGGCGCTCTTATCCAGAGCGACTTACAGCAGAAATTAGGGTTAAGTGCCTTGTTCAAGCGCACATTGACAGATGTTTCACCTAGTTAGGGATTCAAACGAGTGACCTTTCAGATACTGGCCCATCGCTCTTAACTGCTAGGCTACCTGCCGCTCTATGACACAACACATCCACAATAAGAGACCTCAAATCTTCTCCTTTGGTCACGTCGCTCACATTTTCCGAACAGAAAGTGAGAATGTTTTAGTCAGCCTGTTTGTATGACTTATGCACGTGACACTATACCGCCATATAAGTCACTGCTCAGAGTCATGTTGTCACACACCTATGTGTTTAACTAGATTTAGCTGACAGCTTGGGCTGCGGAATGTGAGTATTTGACATTTGAAGTAACCTGTTTAAGGTTTCGCTACAGCCTGAGGTATTTAAAGTAGATCATGACGGGGTTATTAGAATTCCACTTTATACGTTTCTCCTCTCTCTTTCTCACCCGTCTTTGTCTTTCTCACCCTCTTTTTTTATCTTACAGACTCCGAGAGGAACAGTCCTGATGCCAATGATCAGGTCTGTCATTTCAATTTAAGTAATTGTAAAACTATGTTTGTTGTTGTTGATCTATTGTTATTTGTGTTTTTTATGTATTGCTGTCGTTTGCTCTAAGGTTGTAATAAGATTGTCTGTGCATATAGTAGAACCTCAAAGATCCAAACCTCAAAGTTAAGGACTAACCGGTCAACCCAACGGGCAATATTAAACCGGGACATGAATGCAAAAAAAAACCCATCTTAGGCTACAGACAAACAGAAATGTTGCTTAGATCTGGTAAAAACATATCAGATATTTACAGTATCTGGCAAAATTATTTTTTAAAACATACGCAATCATCATTTTGTATAAAGGTTTGATGCTGTTTTTAGGTGAATTTCAAAGTGTTATAGACATTTCAGTGCTCAGAACCACCTCAATTCACAAAATTGTCCTGAGGTCCTACTGCTGTATTTTTTTGGATAGGTTTGAATTAATTTAAAAATGAAAATGATTAGGAAACACGTGGATTCAATTGATGAGTTTTATTAAGGTATTCTGTCAATCTGGAATGGCACCTGTGTTTATAGCTTCGCAGTTGAATAGATTTAAAGATCTGTGTCTGAATGGATTTTATTGTTGCCATTCGTCTCATCACAGGTTCAGCCAATGAAAACGAGTCCCTTCAGTCTTTCTCCTACCTTGAGCAGCATCAAGGTGAGTGAATTAGTGCACTCACATGCGAGAGAGACAGTGTGTGTGTGTTTGCACAGCCCACTTTATAAAGACATGCTGCAGAAGAGGGGAATTAGCTTTTCCTTTCTCTTCAGAAAGACAGACTATGGACATGGATGTATAGAAATTGAGGGAGATCGAGGAAAAAAAGAGGGTGATGGGCAGATGGATGGATAGGACCTTCCTCAGGTCAGAAATCCTCAGCCAACTTGGAATATTCTAAGATTATTTAGACAACAGAGCTCAACATTTTATGCATGGTAATATATTTTGTACTGTATGTTGTGGCCCCCATTAGGGCTAAAATGCTGATCAAATTCATAAATACTGAACAAAACTATAAATGCAACATTAGGAGAACCTTCCAGAACAACAACCATCTCTGCAGCACTCCACCAATCAGGCCTTTTTTTTAACCTTTATTTAACTAGGCAAGTCAGTTAAGAACAAATTCTTATTTATAATGACAGTGGGTTAACTGCCTTGTTCAGGGGCAGAACAACAGATTTTTACCTTGTCAGCTTGGGGATTCGATCCAGAAACCTTTTGGTTACTGGCCCAATGCTCTAACCACTAGGATACCTGCCACCCCTCAGTAAAAGGCACATTTCAGCCCGCTTGGAGTTTACCAAAAGGCACCTAAAGACTCTCAGACCATGATTCTCTGGTCTGATGAAACCAAGATTGAACTCTTTGGCCTGAATGCCAAGCGTCACGTCTAGAGGAAACCTGGCACCATCCCTACGCTGAAGCATGGTGGTGACAGCATCATGCTGTGGGGATGTTTTTCAGCAGCAGGGACTGGGAGACTAGTCAGGATTGAGGGAAGGATGACCTGAGCGAAGTACAGAGAGATCCTTGATGAAAACCTGCACCAGAGCGCTCAGGATCTCAGACTGGGGCGAAGGTTCACCTTCCAACAGGACAATGTCCCTAAGCACACAGCTAAGACAACGCAGGGGTGGCTTCAGGACAAGTCTCAATGTCCTTGAGTGGCCCAGCCAGAGCCCGGACTTGAACCCAATCGAACATCTCTGGAGAGACCTGAAATTAGCTGTGCAGCAACGCTCCCCATCCAACGTGACAGCACTTGAGAGGATCTGCAGAGAAGAATTGGAGAAACTCCCCAAATACAGGTGTGCCAAGCTTGTAGTGTCATACCCAAGAAGGCTCAAGGCTGTAATCGCTGCCAAAGGTGCTTCAACAAAGTACTGAGTAAAGGGTTTGAATACTAATGTAAATGTGATATTTCTGTTTTTTATTTTTAAGAAATCAGCCAAAAAATTAAATATAAATGTTTTTGCGAGAGAAAAAAAATCAATTTTAGAATAAGGCTGTAACCTAACAAAATGTGGAAAAAGTCAAGGGGTCTTAATACTTTCCGAAGGCACTGTTTATGTGACCGACTGGCTTGATTCGGTCTTATGTAGCAAAATCTGAAATTGTGTATTTTACATTGGATAAAAGTAGAGACTCAGAGCTAGACAATGGTACACTACAGTTGAGGAACAATAGGAAAGTAATTATTAGTGATGCACCAATATGACATTTTTGGCCGATACCGATATCCAATATTTTCCTTGCCAAAAATAACCGATACCGATAACCGATATAAAAAAATGTGCAGCTTTTTAAGTATGCTAGTACAGTTAAATATTTAACACACCACATGGATGCAGCGGTCTAAGGCACTGGATCTCAGTGCAAGAGGCGTCACTACAGTCCCTGGTTCTAATCCAGGCTGTATCACATCCGGCCGTGATTGGGAGTCCCATAGGGCGGCGCACAATTGGCCCAGCATCGTCCGGGCCGTCATTGTAAATAGAATTTGTTCTTAACTGACTTGCCTAGTTAAATAAAGGTTACACACACACCACTCACACTGACCAAAAAGTTATTTTGTTGGCATTTACGTATGTCCCCATTACCAGTCAAACATAATCAAAACTTATTTATTTCACTTACTTGCTGTGCTGTTTCATTGTTCATTTGTTCAGTCGTTTCATTCTCAACCAGGATTTCTATGGAACGCCGTTTGGGTCTTTGCGTGTCAAAAAAGATTCACGTCAAATAACACTATATAGCTAGGTGTCATCATCTAAAATATCCCAAATTTATAAGACAGTTCTTATTTGATTAATGGTGGATAAGCCACAATAGTGGACTTTGCGGTTAGCCTTCAAAATAAAAGTATGGCATAATTCTACTATTTGTATTAATTTGCATCACTGTCAATGACATACGTTTATTTTGAAGGCAAACCGCAAATTCCACTATTGTGCCTAATCCTTATTGTGGCTAGCTTCACAACACATAACCCGGTCCAGTCGAGCGTCACTAGCCAGATTAAGCTAGCTGGCTGCTTATAACTTTAGCTTTGGGCAACAGGGTTAAGTAGCTGGCTAGCTATTTATTTTCATGAACTGAAGTTCATTTCAATAGGTGAACAACAAGTGGCAACCTAGCTAATACTTACTCACAAGGATTCCTAAATCATTGCTAAGAATAATGAAAATGACTGCAATTTCTACTGGTCATTGTTTTCAGGCTGGTTGTATTGGTGCTAGCTAGGTACCAAGCTAAAGCTAGCTATCCCAGAAGTTACTGTCGAACAAATGATGCTTTATTACCAACGCAGTATTGTAAAGACATTGTTTTGTACAGCTTTGACAGTGCTACTGTATCTTTTTTGACACGCAAAGACCTAAACAGCGTTCCATAGTATGTATGTCGTGAAGCTAATAGCAGTGACGCTATTACTGTGTAACTCCGGTAGGGCAACATCTGAAAAATAGCGCACTTGGTAGTGTGTACCGGTGCTCGACCAGTCGGCGAAAGCCAACATCACCCACGACAGAGAACGGTTGATTGTCAAGGGCAATGAATTCCATTATCTTGGCTTTAATGGATTTCGCCTTTGAGTTGTCTCGCTGAAATTTTCTTACTCTTTCAAATGACTGCTCGACTTGTTGATTGCTAGATCCACACAGCAGACATTGTGTGGGCTAGGTTAGGAATGCTGTTGCACGTGTAGGGCAAAATTTTATGTGCCGTTATTACGTCATGTACCTACGTTATATAGGTATGTGCTGACATCGGTTTTTAACATTGGCGTTAAACTAAACTAGACATATTGATTCCGATATGTTTGCCGATATATGGTGCATCCTTAGTAATTATGCTTTGGAAGTTGATAAACTTGTAACCCCACCTTTGAGAAAATGGACCTAGAATGTTTTGGTACACTTACTGGCGAGCTCTTCTTTGTCTACACCCATTCAGCATCATTCACACCCTCTTAAGCCTTAGCTCCACCCATCTCTTTAAGGATTCACATGTGAGGCCATGTGCTGAGTGAGGCCATATGCTGAGAGAGTATGGTTGGTAGTGTACTAAACAACCAAATATTTCAAGACTAAAGGCTGGTTTATACTACATCTATCGACATGTCTGTAGACAGTTGTCACAGTGACATCATGAACATTCTATTGTCGTCCGACGTCAAACTTGTCATTGTCATTTTGAAAAAGTATAAACACAAAAACGACAGGCTGCATGACATCAGCAGCCTGGTGGTCCAAACTAGCATAACTATTGTATTTTAACCCCACTAAATCCATCCGTTTAAAAATGAATTTTGTATTTTTATGTCAATCTAGCAAACCAAAATCCACTTTCGAAACAATGTTTTGGTTCATTTATAGCTTGTTAGTTAGCTAGCTAGCTAATGTTAAGTTAGCTGGCTAGCCAGTTCAAATAATGACCATATCATATAGCTGACAACGTCTTAACCTCTTACATCTAGATGTTCTGCTAGCGGAACACCGCTCCAATATCCAATGATAGGGCGTGGCGCGAATTACAAACACCTCAGAAATCCCAAAACTTCAATTTTTCAAACATATGACTATTTTACACCATTTTAAAGACAAGACTCTCCTTTATCTAACCACATTGTCCGATTTCAAAAAGGCTTTACAACGAAAACAACATGCATGTTTTGTTCAATCAAGTTCATATTTATATCAAAAAACTGCTTTTTACATTAGCATGTGACGTTCAGAACTAGCATATCTACCGAAACTTCCGGTGAATTTACTAAATTACTCACGATAAACGTTCACAAAAAACATAACAATTATTTTAAGAATTATAGATACAGAACTCCTTTATGCAATCGCAGTGTCAGATTTTAAAATAGCTTTTCGGTGAAAAGCACATTTGGCAATATTCTGAGTAGATAGCCCGGCCATCATGGGTAGCTATTTTGACACCCACCAAGTTTGGCACTCACCAAACTCAGATTTACTATAAGAAAAATTGGATTACCTTTGCTGTTCTTCGTCAGAATGCACTCCCAGGACTTCTAGTTTACACCCAATGTTGTTTTGGTTCCAAATAATCCATAGTTATATCCAAATAGCGGCGTTCTGTTCTTGCGTTCAAGACACTATCCGAAGGGTGACGCGCCGGCGCGTATCGTGAAAAAAAAATTCAAAATATTCCATTACCGTACTTCGAAGCATGTCAAACGCTGTTTAAAATCAATTTTTATGCGATTTTTCTCGTAAAATAGCGATAATATTCCGACTGGGAGACGTCGTTTTCGTTCAAAGACTGTAAAATGGACTCTTCATGTGCACGCACGCACCCGTTTCATTGTTCTCAGATCGACCACTATCCAAATGCGCTACTGTTTTTCAGCCAGGGACTGCAGAGTCATCATTCCCTGTTCTGGCGCCTTCTGAGAGCCTATGGGAGCCTTAGAAAATGTCACGTTACAGCAGAGATCCTCTATTTTCCATAAAGAGGCTATAGAAGGCCAAGAAATGGTCAGAGAGGGCACTTCCTGTATGCAATCTTCTCAGGTTTTGGCCTGCCATATGAGTTCTGTTATACTCACAGACACCATTCAAACAGTTTTAGAAACTTTAGGGTGTTTTCTATCCAAATCAAACAATTAAATGCATATTCTAGTTTCTGGGCAGGAGTAATAACCAGATTAAATTGGGTACGTTTTTTATCCGGCCGTGAAAATACTGCCCCCTATCCTAAACAGGTTAACTAGCTCATTTGTATTAATTATTATAAGAAAATAAACTCACAACAAGATCATTATTTAAAAGTTAATGGTGAGCTAATTACAGAAAATAGCTTGGGTTGTGAGTGTGATGAAATAAAAGCAGGACATTCTACGGGATACTTTTATTACTTAGACACTGTCTTGTTGGCCTAACGTTATATCCTAATTTGACTTTGGTGCATGTCATGTTGTTCTTCACATTACCGTCTCTGGTAAACATGCAATATATCAAATAAAATCAAAGTTTATTTGTCACATGCACAGCATACAAAAGGTGTAAAAAAAGCTGTATACATGGATGAACGCTTCTCTCTTTCTGCCACGGATGCCATGGTTGCCCTTAGTTTGAAGATGTGATCCGGAGACAGATGTTTTATTCAACAGCTTTCTGTGTGTTCTCTTTTCGACTCCCCCTGCATATTTGCAGTCAAACGCCAGAATTTTCTCCATCTCCTTAGCTATCATACTCTGCTTCCACCGGACATTCCACTGATTTCAAAACTCGGTCCTCCAGAAAGTGGAGAGCATTAGCAACACTTTTGCAGTTCTTTGTGATATCTTTCAAAAAAATCTGCGTTAGAAAGGATTACCTACACATACTGAGCAGCTCATGTTATAGACAGAAGCTTGCTAAATGGCAGACCAATCCGAATTCATCTCTTGACATGTCCAGCCCATCCATTGTCTCAGCCAATCATGGCTAGCGGGAAGGTTCCTGACTTTTTCCGTGGCTAAACTAATTCGGCTCATCATTTAACAATTGTATTTGTATTTCCAGATGACATACAAGTTTGTTATTAAGGCAAATAAAAGTTCACATGTTCCAGAAGGCATTTCTTTTTTAAATAAAAAAATACATGTTTACGTTCAAATGCCTTTACTGTGAAGTAGTGAAGCGCGACCTACGCCTAGTTTCCTGAAACGAGTCACATATCCACTAAACAAAAATATAAATGCAACATCAGGGCCTAAAATTCACTGCCACGGTGTCATGTAGATGAAAAAAAAACTACCAGCCCCTCAGATTTTTTACCAGCCCAAACATATTTTTGCCATAATTACATAAACAAAACTGATGACCATGCTTTGTAATGTTTCTAAAACAAGAAATGTATTATTAAGAAGTAATGTGGTATTTTGCTCAATTTAATAAATTTTTTTGTGACCTGTGTCTTTTACCCCAAATATCAGATGATTAAAAAAATTCAGCTGCCCATTTAAGGGAGGGAGGTTACCGTGGTAATGGGGCCACTCGAGTCTGTATGTGTGTGTGTGTGTGTGTGAGATTTGGGATGTGACTAGTAGTAGACCGCTTCTCTTCGCTATCAGTTGAAGCAGAAGATTCAAACTAACATTTGAAAAACAACCAAGCTTGTGAACAAAACAATGTAATAAGCCAAGAAACCAGAGGACTTTGCTGACTTGAGTAAATTAGACCAACTATTATGCTTGTGCAAGCTCCTCCAAAATTGATTCTATCAGCTCTTCACTCAAAGCTTCAGCTCTTCACTCAGCACAGAGCTGTTGCTGCGCGAGGTGGGATCTAGGATTTGTATTTCTTTGTGCGATTAGCAGCTATGAAACAAAACAGCAGAAATACTTTGTAAACAGCTTCACACATATGCTAATACTTGACTTTTGACAAAAAAATGTATTCACAATTTCAAATGTAATGCTCGCACTGTAGAGCCCTGAAAATTGACCACCTGCCAACGTGGCTGGTGAAATAGACATTCTTACCCGCTAATACCTAAATCTACACGTATTTGCCGTGTGTTAATTTTAGTGAGCATTTTTTCTTTGCCAAGATAATCCATCCATCTGACAGGTGTGCATTATCAAGAAGCTGATTAAGCAGCCTGATCATTACAGAGGTGCACCTTGTGCTGGGGACAATAAAAGGCCACTGAAATGTGCAGTTTTGTCACACAACACAATGCCACAGATGTCTCAAGTGTTGAGGGAGAGTGGAATTGCCATGCTGACTGCAGGAATGGCCACCAGAGTTTCCAGGAAATTTGATGTTCATTTCTCTACTATAAGCCACCTCCAACCTTGTTTTAGAGAACTTGGCAGTACATCCAACCAGCCTCACAACCGCAGACCACGTGTATGGCGACGTGTATGGCGTCGTGTGGGCGAGCGGTTTGCTGATGTCAATGTTGTGAACAGAGTGCCCCATTGTGGCGGTGGGGTTATGGTATGTGCAGGCATAAGCTACGGACAACGAGCAAAATTGCATTTTTATCGATGGCAATTTGAATGCACAGAGATACCGTGACAAGATCCTGAGGCCCATTGTCGTGCCATTCATCCACCGCCATCACCTCATGTTTCAGCATGATAATGCACGGCCCCATGACGCAAGGATCTGTACACTATTCCTGGAAGCTGAAAATGTCCCAGTTCTTCCACGGCCTGCATACTCACCAGACATGTTATCCATTGAGCATGTTTGGAATACTCTGGATTGATGTGTTCAAGTACCCGCCAATATCCAGAAACTTCGCACAGCCATTGAAAAGGAGTGGGACAATATTTAATCAGGAGTGGGACAATATTCCACAGGCCACAATCAATTAAGTGGCCCAGCCAGAGCCCGGACTGGAACCCGATCGAACATCTCTGGAGAGACCTGAAAATAGCTGTGCAGCAACGCTACCCATCCAACCTGACAGAGCTTGAGTGGATCTGCAGAGAATAATGGGAGAAACTCCCCAAATACAGGTGTTCCAAGCTTGTAGCGTCATACCCAAGAAGACTCGAGGCTGTAATCGCTGCCAAAGGTGTTTCAACAAAGTACTGAGTAAAGGGTCTGAATACTTACGTAAATGTAAATGTCATTTTTTAAAAAATTATTATTATAAATTTGCAACAATTTCTAAAAACCTGTTTTTGCTTTGTCATTATGGGGTATTGTGTGTAGATTGATCAATTTTAGAATAAGGCTGTAACGTAACAAAATGTGGAAAAACTCAAGGGGCCTGAATACTCTCCGAATGCAGTGTATACGTCAAATTTAAGCTTGAATGTTAGCTGTGTGGTTCATATATATATAGATGGTACTCTAATATTAATACATGTTTTATCTCAAGAAACCACCCAAATCCTTAGTTTTAGGCAAAATATATGTTTTTGCTCCAATCAGGTCATTTCTGGACCATATTTCTGTCCATTTAAAGGACCCATTTTGGCAACTAAAATGAGGCCTGTGTACCAGATGCCCAAAAACATTTTTATGATTATTCTTTTGAGTTTTAACCATATTCAATGTTTTGATATTATTCACCCTGCAGAGTAAAAGTGAGGCGGGACCTGAGATGATCTCCACCCATGTGCCACCTCCTTCCCAGCAGCAGACGCCTCACCCTCACACACAACTCATGTTGGCAGGGAGTCAGCTGGCAGGGGTAAGCACTGGCACAGATGTAGTGTGTAGGCGGTTAGGGTGATGGACAGTAAGCATTTTCTGCTTCGCTCATGCTCTTGCTCTTGCTTGCATCTTACCAAGGTTGGAGTGAATTCCATTTTCATTCAATTCTGTCAATTAAGGAAGTAAATGGAAATTCAAATCTTCCTCATTCCTGAATTGACTGAATTAAAATGGAATTGATCCCATCTCTGCCTCTTACTGCCTGCTCAAACGCACTATTCTTTTTCTCTTCTGCTTTTCCCCCTCCTCTCTTTGGGCAAACCCTACCCTCTCCTCCACCACCTCCTCTTCTTCCCGCCTCTTCCTCAGCTGGCTGCCCTCTTGCCTGCGCAGCAGCAGCTGTTGCTTCAGCAGGCCCAGGCTCAGCTCCTGGCCGCCGCCGTGCAGCAGTCCAACGCGGCTCACGCTGCCCATGCCGCCCACGCAGCCGCCCAAGCCAATCAGCAGCAGCAGCAGCAACAGCTGACCAAACAGGAGCAAGCTCCGCCCCAGCTCACCCTCTCTCAGCCTATCCAGCTCACCGCCCAGGTAGGAGCGGCCAGTCACAGATCAGATATGACCAGCTTTAAGCTGGTACTTTGCTCATTTCTTTGCATTGTATTATGTGTATGTTGCTCTGTTCAGAAATCATACATGACTCGTTTACCTTTTTCCTCTCTCTCTCTTCCTCCTGTAGGATATCCAGCAGCTGTTGCAGCTGCAGCAGTTAGTCCTGATGCCCGGCCACCACCTGCAGTCTCCTCAGTTCCTCCTGCCTCAGGCCCAGGGACAACAGGGGCAGCAGGGTAAGTGGGACCTACTAAGTAAGTGAGAACCACCATCATCAACACTGTCACTTCCTCTTGGCACAAAACATCATGTAGAGCTTGGCGTTATGATCTAATTGCTTTGTTCTAAAACAAGTTAAAATAAAGTTGTAGTAATACAGTTAAAATACAATAAAGTAGTGTTCATATAATTACAATACTTTAATAGTGTTAATAGTGTTAACGGCTTCTCCGTTGTGTTCCTCAGGTTTGCTCTCGACACCTAATTTAATTTCGCTACCTCAGCATCAGCAAAGCCAGGGGAGTCTTCTAACTACTCCACCCAGGCTGGGACTGCAAGCACAGGTATAGTATTATTGAAAACCACCTCAAATATGTGTGTGTGTGTGTTGAGACTTTATAACATACTGTACTACATACTTGTAAGTAGGGTAGGGATCTGCCTCTACAAGCAGAAAACAAAGAGCTCTGTGGAATCAGTGCTGGTGCATTGATCCAAACGCTGATCTAATCAAACACCAAACCAGTAACCCAGAGTGTGTTTGAATTGATCCACAGTATAAACATTGCTAATGTCAGTGTGCCAGCCACCCCTCACCATTCCGGCAGGAATGATATGGGCTTATGTCTCCCGTACTGTAGCGTCGCCAAGGTGACGGCCTCTCATCATTACAGAGGGACAAGAGCGGGGACGGCGGGGTGACCTCTGGGGCCTCGGCAGCCCCCATGACCTCAGTGACCTCTGGCCCTCACGGCGAGGAGCCCAGTGACCTGGAGGAGCTGGAGCAGTTCGCCCGCACCTTCAAACAGAGACGCATCAAACTGGGCTTCACACAGGTACGTTTGTATGTGTGCGTGTGCATGTGTTGTGATAAAGGGCAAGAGAACCATGAGCAATTTGATCAAGCTAGACTTCATATGGGTCAGAGTGTGTGTGGGTGTGTGTGTGTGCGTGGGTCAGAGTGTGTATGTGTGTTTGCAGTGGGGGTGGGGGAGCAGGAGGAGCTCGAGGCCAGAATGAAGATGACCGTTTAACACAAATTGTCTCTTCCCTCAGGGTGACGTAGGCATGGCGATGGGGAAACTGTATGGGAATGACTTCAGCCAGACCACCATCTCTCGCTTCGAGGCTCTAAACCTGAGCTTTAAGAACATGTGCAAGCTCAAGCCTCTGCTTGAGAAGTGGCTAAACGACGCGGAGACCATGGCGATAGACAGCATGCTTCCCAGCCCGAACTCTCTCTCCTCCCCCATGATGGGGTTTGAGGGCATGACGGGGCGCCGCAGGAAGAAACGCACCAGCATTGAGACCAACGTCCGCGTGGCCTTAGAGCGCAACTTCATCTTGGTGAGAAAGAGAGACGTCCCACAACAGACTCCTAAAGAACCCACTCAAATGACATTCTAATCCCTACCCTGCACTCACAGTGGAGTACATAAACCAACAACTCTGTCCACAACAGTTTATTGAAGTTTATTTCACTTTGATGAACATTTAATTTAACGTAAATAAATATTTACCCTTGCTTGGTATTTTCTAAATACTGGTGAAACTGTTGAATGTAACATTGACAACATGTCAGCTTTATGCGATATAAAATGTTTGTGGCCTGTGACAACATGCTTGACCATGATTTTTGACTGTGTTCCCTCCAGAACCAGAAGCCTAACTCAGAGGAGATTCTCCTGATGGGCCAGCAGCTCAACATGGAGAAGGAGGTGATCCGGGTCTGGTTCTGCAACCGGCGCCAGAAAGAGAAGCGCATCAACCCTTGCAGTGCCACCCCTCCCCTGCCCAGCCAGCCCCCCTCTATGACGCACAAACCCCCCTGCTACAGCCCGCACATGGTATGACCCCGCACTCACCCCATCCCCACCCTCCCCACCATGCCTCTCATTGGCAGGCCTTTGGTCCTTTGCCTCCCTGCTCCTTAGTTTGGAAACAAACTCTCTAAATACAAGTCAGGCATCATGAGAGGAATAGATCTTTGACTCTCTGTATCTATGGACTTGCCCCCCTCCCTCTGCATGACCCCATGTGTGGCCTATCCCATCCTGCACTGCTCCACTCTCAGCGCCGTGCAAATGGCTACACTGTTGTATGAGGTGCCAAATGTTACAGACCAACCCACACGTCATCACAGTTACACCATGAGAGCATGTTTCTTCTGTCTCTCTCCTCCTCACGGCCTATCCACCGCTCTTTCTTTCTTTCTTTCTTTCTTTCTTTCTTTCTTTCTTTCTTTCTTTCTTTCTTTCTTTCTTTCTTTCTTTCTTTCTTTCTTTCTTTCTTTCTTTCTTTCTTTCTTTCTTTCTTTCTTTCTTTCTTTCTGTTTCTCTCCCTCCAGGTGTCCAGTCAGGGGCTGCACCAGGCTGCCACCAGCCTCAGCACAACAGGTGAGGAAATCGATTTTTGGATACATTTGTGTTTTTGTGAAGCTAGGCTATAAGTGCCAGAGGTATAAATTCCCTTTAGTGGACTAAGACATAGAGACGAGTGCAGATGCCCAGTACCATGGGCATTGGGAAAACCTAGCAATGTCACCAAATGTACTGTATACCATTCATATTACTACTGATGGTTCGCTCTCTCTTTCTCAGTGACCAGTCCATTACCCTCAGTGACCTGCCCTCTGACCGTCTGTGGCTCTTCAGCCACCAGCTCCACCCCCTCCTCTAGGACTCCGCCTCCACATAGCACAGCCAGCCCCGCTCCTCCCACCCTCAGTACCCACAGCCTGAACGCTGGGTGAGTGTCTTCTCTCTCTCTCTGTCTCTCTCTAACTACTACTCTACACTTACTCAATCTAACACTGAACAATCCCTCATACTCAACAAACACACTTTGATATTCGCCGGGTTAGTGTCCCCTAATTATATAATTATACTTCTACTCTATCCTCTCTCTGTCCCTTGCACACTCAACGACTACTGCTCAATAGAACACTGACTCCTAACACTGAATCCTCAGCATCTGCTAAACTGTGTACGCAGCCAATAAAGTCAACTTTTAGACTGGATGAGGTCATATTTACTGACTTGCTGGGAATTTATGGTATGGGACTACATGGGGAATTTCATGTCACCCCACCTGTTTTGCAGCAAATCTGAAAGTTCTCACACACATATGAAGAAACATGAATATTTGTCTGCAGGCACGGACGTGCTAGTCAACCCAGAGTCAGACCAATGCATGAATTGAAAACATGTTGTGTATCCTTAATAGAAAAACATGAGGGTGTTTGATTAATGAGCTTTCACTTAACCCTCTTGGTCCTTTCTCTATCTCTGCATGTGTGAATGTGTGTGTATGTGCACATGGGGGAATATGGATCCATACATATTCCAGGAACACAATGATGGGAGTAAGCACAGGGATGAACCAGGCTCTCGTCAGCAGCAATCCCCTGGCCACAATGCAAGGTGTGTTTGTCTGCCAAAATCGGTGTGTATCCAGATTATGGACGGTATTCTGACTTCTGATAAGCGCGCGCAATGCTGCCTGGCGTAAATCATGACTTAGTGTCAATAGGATACAATTTTGAGTTAAGCGTGCAGATCTCAAGTCAGAAAAGAGGATGTCCCTCCATTTGCCATCATTTCAACATGCGATTTCAGATCAGTTGACATTGCATGTCTTCACACCATCCCATTCCATCCATATCACCACCAAGTAGATCATGGGAGTGTCATGTGTGTCTGTGTGTATGTGCCAGGCGTTTTTCTGTAAGCTCTGACTGGCTAAGCTCTCCTTGCTCTACTCATACTACGTTCTCTCATCTGTTGCAAAGTCTCACCTTCATCATAACCATCCTTCATCTCACCCTGTCATCAGTTAGTGTCACCCAAATCAATGCCGATGTATTCACTTTTATTCTTTCTCCTCTACCTTTCTCTTCCCCCACCAATCCTTCCACCTGCCTCTCTCACCCCATCCCCTGTAACTCTACCATGGTTCAGCTCTGGCTGCCAGTGGTGGGCAGCTGCCCATTTCCAGTCTTGAGGCCGGAGGTCAGATGATCCTGGGCGGGGCTGGGGTTCGCCCCTCCCTATTCCTCACCCGCCACACCCTCCTGCCTATGGCGTCCCACCAAGCCGGCGTGGGATTGGTCGGCGGTCCCAGGGGAGCCTCTCCATCCCCCGGCGCCAGCGGCATGGACGTCGACTCCTGCTCCGCCTCTCCCTGCTCCAGCCCCGCCTCCTTCGGCTCGTTCAGCGAAGCCTCACCGCTGCCGCTTGGCGGGGCCATGGCCGAGTGACGACGACACAACCCAAAGGATCCTATCGGAAGGAGGAGGATGAGTTTTAGTGGAGCTTTACAGAAACACCTCACCTTTCAACCAAAGCCATCTCTCTCTCCCTCCATTTGTCGCCTCCGCTCTCTCTCCCGGAGTCTTTCAAAGCCAAAAAAAATACACAGATTGAAAGAGGAAGAAGAGAGCGAGGAAGAATGGAGAGGAGGAGAGAACAGGAGAACGGTGGAGATTTAAACCAAAAAAATATATATCTATACAGTTGGAGAGGTGGAATTGTGGAACGCAGTGAATGCTAATGTACATTTACTCCTTTCTCTGGAAAAGAACAAATGAACTGAAAACCTGATGAAAAAGAGGGCAGGGATGAGAACTGAACTAAGACTCAGAGAGAGATGGGTGGCAAGGACACGAAAAGAAGGAAAGAAAGAAAGACTTTCAACAAGCTTCAGCAGATGGATGGAAAGAAAACCAAATAAAAAAAACCTACAGGGGAAAAACACACAAAGAGAAAAATGACAAACATGCCAAAATCTCCAAAACCGAAATACCAAAAACTGAAACCAAAAAAACGGAGAGAAAAGCTTTACTTAAAAGACTTATGATTCTGATCTGTCCAGGATCAGCACATCAACCACACTTAACAAGGCCAAAAACATGTATTCATTTCATCATAATATATTCTTTTAAAGTTTTGTTTACAACACTTTTACAACGCTTATTTTTAGTATTTTATATGATTTGAGCTTTGGGTTATGTCATACCAAATTATTTGATATAGATATCTTAGTAGTGTCAGTCCTCCCACATATCTCTACCTACCTCTCTAGTGGCTCTACAGTTTCAACCTAGTTACAGTATTAAACTGTGTTGTGGATTTAGCAGTCACCTCAGACTAATAACAATTAGTAACTTTCCAACTTATTTTGTGGTTTATTTTCTTATTTCTGATTTTTCTAATGATCATCGTAATTATCATCATCATCATTAGGGCTATTATCTTCAATATTTGTTTAATATGATGAGATATTTTTATTTAAACTTTATTTAACTAGGCAAGTCAGTTAAGAACAACATCTTATTTACAATGACGGCCTACCCCGACCAAACCCGGATGACGCTTGGCCAATTGTGCGCCGCCCTATGGGACTCCCAATCACGGCCGGTTGTGATACAGCCTGGATATTATTGCCTCCTTTGTTTCATAACTTATTTTATACAGTGGAGTCAAAAATGATTGACACCCTTGATAAAGATGAGCAATAATGACTCTATAAAATAAATTATTAAAATACTGGGCTATATTGTATGCAAAAAAAATTAAATTATGTCATACGAATAATTGCTCAGAGAAAGAGATTTTCTTTAACAAGTAATACAAAAAAAATCTAAAAAAAGATAGCGATCAAAATTATTGGCACCCCTGTTTTCAATACTCCAGCATCCTCCCCTTGTGAGGATAAGGACACTGAGCCTTTTTCTAAAATGTTTTATGATATTGGAGAACACGTTGGGAGGGATCTTAGACCATTCCTCCATACAGAATCTTTCCAGATCCTTGATATCCTTTGTCTGTGCTTATGGACTGCCCTCTTCAATTCAAACCACAGGTTTTCAATGGGGTTCAAGTCTGGAGACTTAGATGGCCATAGCAAAAATGTTGATTTCTGGTCAATTAACCATTTCTTTACGGATTTTGATTGGTGGTTTGGGTTATTGTCTTGCTGGAATAGTCCCATAACATAAAAGATCCACCATCATATTTTACCGTATGAAGTACTTTTTCACCACTGGTGTGCGTGGCCAAAGAGATCCATTTTCATGTTATCTGAACATAGAGCTCTTTGGCCAAGCACACCAGTGGTGGGTTTGGTATTGAAAAACCGAAGCATATGCATAAAAATACCTCATACCCACTGTAAAATATGGTGGTGGATCTTTGATGTTATGGGGCTATTTTGCTTCCACTGGTCCTGGGGCCCTTGTTTTAAGGTCAACGGCATCATGAACTTTACCAAGTACCAGGGCATTTTAACCAAAAACCTGATTGCCTCTGCCAGGAGGCTGACACTTGGCAGCAAGTGGAACTTCCAGCAAGACAATAACCCCAAGCACTAATCAAAATCGACATAGAAATGGTTAATTGACCACAAAATCAACATTTTGCAATGGCCATCTCAGTCTCCGTACTTGAATCCTATTGAAAACCTGTTGTTTGAAGGTTCAGTGTAGTTATCCTCGCAAGGGGAGGGTGCTAGAGTATTAAAAACAATCATTCTGACCACTATCTTTTTCAGATTTTCTTGTATTACTTGTTAAAAAAAAATAAAAAATCCTTGAGCAATTGTATTAGTGTAAAATAACATAATTTCTCCAGGTTTTAAAAAAAACAATATAGCTCAGTATTTTTATAATTTATTTTATACCGTTTTTTTTTAATCACCTTTATCAAGGGTGCCAATAATTATGGACCTGGCTGTATATGAACACCAAAATGTACTCTACTGCCTGTTGCTTCAAGCACACACACACACACACACATACACACCAGACTACACTAGAATGAATCGAGATGTTGAACCAAAATAATCCTTTATGCCTTTCATTATATTTGTTTGCCTGTTTTTTTTTTGTTAAATACACTACGGTTTAAAAGTTTGGGGTCACTTAGAAATGTCCTTGTTTTTGAAAGAAAAGCAAATTTTTTGTCCATTAAAATAACATCAAATTGATCAGAAATACAGTGAAGACATTGCTAATGTTGTAAATGACTATTGTAGTTGGAAACAGCTGATTTTTAATGGAGTATCTACAGAGGCCCATTATCAGCAACCATCACTCCAGTGTTCCAATGGCACGTTGTGTTAGCTAATCCAAGTTTATCATTTTAAAAGGCTGATTGATCATTAGAAAACCCTTTTGCAATTATGTTAGCACAGCTGAAAACTGTTGTTCTGATTAAAGAAGCAATAAAACTGGCCTTTAGACTAGTTGAGCATCTGGAGCATCAGCATTTGTGGGTTCGATTACAGGCTCAAAATGGCCAGAAACAAACCACTTTCTTCTGAAACTCGTCAGTCTATTTTTGTTCTGAGAAAGGAAGGCTATTCCATGTGAGAAATTGCCAAGAAACTGAAGATCTAGAACAAAGCTGTATACTACTGTGTACTACTATTTCTGATCAATTTGATGTTAATTTAATGGATAAATAATTTGCTTTTCTTTCAAAAACAAGGACATTTCAAAGTGACCCCAAACTTTTGAACGGTAGTGTATATAATTTCCATATAATTCCACCAACTTCATATCATTCACTTCCAGTCAGTCACTCTTGGATACCAAAGCATTGTTTCTCCCGGCCGAAAGAGCCGGGAAACAAGTGTTCAGACAGAAACCTCAGCAGTGTCAAAAACCAAACACCCAATAACAGGACGACTCCACACCAAAAAAAAGTGACAGCGTCCCTCCCAGCCCCCAACCCCCTGCCCTCTATCTCTTCTGTCTCTCTCCTTTGCCTCGAAAGATGGGGTGAAAGGGCCAAAAAAAATAAGAGAAGAAAACAAAAAGACTACCCAGAGAAGTCAAAAGGCAAAAAAAGGATCTGTTGGAAACTGCAGGGGAAAACCGAGGAGAAAGCTAGAACGGAGGACCCAAACCAAAAAATAACCTTACCAAAACCTCCGTATGAGCAACTAAACTGAACAGATAAGAAACCAAAAACCAAATACAACACGTCGTAGACAAAGAGGAGGAAGAGAAGGAGGAGGAAGAGAGAGGGAGGGGTCAAGCCCTGTCTGTCTGTCACAGTCTGAGACAGAGGCTCCCTCTTTCCCTCTCACTCTCTCCTCCATTTGTGACCTCCTTTGTTCACCCTTTTCCTGGACAGAATAGCTAATGACCTCGCTGAACTGAATTTAAAAATATATATTTTTCGTTTTTGCTTTTCATGGTCTGTCTGTCAATTGCTGTATGACTTTGTCTCATTGCTTTCTACTTGACGGGGTCATTTATTGCCTATTTTCATATCTTGTCCGGGTTATTTTTTTGTTGTTCTGCTTTTTTCATTAGGTGATTGGAAATAATACTGTGAAAATGTAGCTTCCAAATTTTTCTTTGATCAAGAATGTCATGAAAAAGCCAAAACTGAATACCAAAAGCGAAACTGTTTGACACACAGACATACCAAATAACAACCAAACCAATGCACAATTGTCAGAGAGGAACAGTTGGATAACTGTGTTTGTGCTAGGTTTTCTGGATAGATATATAGAAAGACTGGTAGAGCAAGAAAGGTACTGTGTGAGCGTGTGCATTCAGGCATGCTTCCATACATGATTGCGCGTATACCTGTGTGTGAGATATGGATGGTGTGTATGTGACAGGAGAGGAAAAGTGAGACCGAATGAGTGTGTGGAAAGAGTTATTCTCTTGCATATTAACCAACCCATAAAGATTCAGTACACACTGTTCTGTCTAGTGTGCCCCAGAATAGTGTTTGATAAAGGCATGGAACTTCACACGTGAAATGAGGCATACTTGGGCACATATAGGCAGATATTAAAGGCAACCAATGATAATATTGTGGGGAGGGGCGGGTGGAAATCAACTGAAAACCAGTTGACAGACACTTTTAGAGGGGATGTATCTGTTAGTGCTTCAATAGATTTTGTAGGAAGAAAAATATATGTTCTACTGCTTATTTATTGCTAATGTATAAAAGGCTGTGAAATGATCCTTGATACAAATGTTGATGATAACAATGACTTGATTTTAGACCAAAAGCTTTAAACTATCTCTCTGGGGATCTTTGTTTGAAGATAATGTATTTATTCATGTTCGGGTGAGGATACATTTCTTTGCAAATGATTTGTACGTTATGAACTCTCACCTGTTTATTTATTGATTCATTCATTTATGTAATTTATTTGTTCTATTCCTGGATTGGGACCTTTGAGGTTCTATTTTGGAGAGAGGTGATCTTGAGATTAAGACAGGAAGACAAAATGCTTTAAAACACAAAGAAAAAGGTAGAGCTTTAAAACAAAAACTGAAACCAAATGTAAAGACTGTTGGTGTCATCTCAGAGCCCATGTCAACTGATTAAAGCCCTAACCTAACGGAGAGGAGGAGAGGGAGAGGGAGAGAGACTATCAAACTGATCCATGAAATGGGTACATTTTAGAGTTATAGTGGCCCCTGAGATTTCTCCTTTCGCTTTTCTGCTTACACCTGTGAGTGCCAATAGGAGTTCAGACACGTCTAGATGCCTCTAGATGTTCACACTTTCTCCAGCTCGCTCTTTCTCTCTCTCTCTCGCTGTCTGGTCCTGTCTTTCATTTCAAGGTGAGGGCGACGTCATATATGCCTCATATTCTTGGATGAAAAACCAAATAGACAGAAGCTTTAATAAGACATGTGACCATGGTCGTCTTGGCTCAGGAGAGGGATACAAGAACTGGCCTGGCTATTGAGTTTGATGAACAAGCCTTTAGAACACTTTTTAAAAAACAGTTTTAAAAAAACAACAGTTTATAAGCAGTTTCCTCTGTTTTATATCCTCTCTCCTTCAGTGGGTCTTTGACTTCTGTTGACAATGCTGTGAGGGTATTGGAGGTGTTTATGGCAATGTTTCTTCTGAAAAGGTGTGTGTGGGGATATTAACATGATGCTAATACTGTACAGTATGTGTGCCTGTGTAGGGCTCTCCTGTGGTGGACCGAGAATGATACCAAAGTCAAACCACCACAATGAGACCACACACACAAAACACACACAGTTAATCCATGTGTATATAAACATTCAGGAGTCTTCATAAAGACTGTAAATGCTACATAATGGTATTTATTACCCTTCATTGATATCAAAAGACATATTACTGTCTTCAAGAGCACTTAATGCTTTGAAGCAATGCGCCTTGAATTGTGACCATTTTATACAGTAGTTATAAGTGGCTATGAATGTTTGTTTTATGTGCTTATTAAGAATGTCCTCAACTTATAGGTCTCCATGAACTAAGATATTTCTTTGGCCTTGAGGACATAAATATGTCTGAATGTCACATCAAATTAAAGTGGATATAGTAAAAGAGAGAACAAACAGTCAATTTGCCCCAGATTCTTTGTTTCTTTTTTAAACTTTTTTTTCTCTACAATACAGCTTAAATCCAAAGGTAATTTCATTAGTACGGCAAAGAAAGATTTTACTAATGAAAACCTCAATAGTGAAAACCAAAGAACTCCACCAACCTTTTTTATTTTACACATAAAAAATTCCAATTTTTATTTTTGATGGTAAAAACTCAAAAAGTTCTCTTTAATACAATACCAAAATGTCTGACAAATATCAGTTACAAAGTATAATATTTGGTGCTTAACAGATCTGTACATACAGTTTTTCTAGTAAAATGTTTTTAATGCGAATGTACTGTTGGACAAAATATTAACACATCACGTCATTCACCCATGGCCATCTGTGTCCCAGTGTGTAGCCAAGCTGTCAAAAGTGCAGGTTGCTCTGTCCTGTGGCTTGTGGACGGAGGGGAGCAGCCTGGGTGTTTTGTCTGCTCCAGCCCTGGGTTTGGTGGGAACCCTGAGGTTCTGTCTCGCCGGTGTCTGTCAGAACTCGCTCTGAATCCCTGCGGCTTTGGCTTTTCCACATGAGTGTGTGGTAGTGTGTTTTACTTCAAACTAAATGTTTGTGTTAGTGGTGTACTCTGTGATATTCTAAAGTGCATCTCCTTGAACATGGGCGTGTGTGAAGGCTGAACTGGTGAGAACGCTGCGGCGTGGACCCCTCCTTTCTCACACTACTTCACACAAACGTGACGACTTGCACCCGATTCTTCACCAGAGCAAGATCAAAGCAGGTAAGGTGTGAAGAAGGAGAAATCTGAAGGGGAGGCTGTTTACAGGCCGTGACAGAACAGAAGGGAATCTCAGCCTTGTTCCTGTTTGTCATCAAATGGTTCCATCTTATCAGGGGAGGTTTAATTAAAACTCCTTCAGTATGTCTGTTTTCTCCCTCAGTCTCCTCTCCAGTTGGTAAGCTTTACAGCCAGAGACCACAGCTCACAGTTAAATAAGCGGCACATTTGTTTTTTTCCCTAACTCGACTGAGAACCCCCCCAGAATGTCACCAAGGCTCTTAAAAAAATATATATATATCTTTTTTAAGATCAGTTATATAACTTCTATCAGACCGATTGTAAGTACAAGAGCTAGACTCGGGGTAATGAAGATTTACTCTGCATTTATGTGTTCTATGCTGAACACACAACAGTTTATTACGGGGGCCAGACCCCCCACATACCAGTTAAAATGCTGACGTCTGTGTTGCATTACATACACAGACCCACTACGCAGACACACGCAGCACACTCTCAATTCTCACGCTAGTGCTGATGTTGGTTGCCATCTTTGTGGTGACGCCACATTGACTCCCTCTTATATTTTTACGCGCCCAATTTAGTCTGAGGAGGATCCAGTGCTAATGCGATTAGGACTTGGATTTAACCGAATTAGGAAAATGTGAACACTGAGATGGTTAAAATGGCCACCTCGGGCCTAGTGTTTTTGCATAGTGCCTATCATCAATCACAAACAAGTAGATGTGTTGCATGCCCCACTAAAATAAACAATGTAGCTTTCCTGAAGTTGATGATTTGCATACAGCCTACATTTAGGGCTGGCACAATGACCGTGTAACCGGCGGTTATGGATGACGACCGTCATGAGATTAAAATACTTCTTTTTTGGGGGTAGGTGGAATGAACGGCTTACTGAAGACAGGACTGCTGGACTTTGGTGCCATTGAGTTTGTTTCTGCTAAAACAGACTCTACAACTTAACGCCGTTACACATTACAGTAAGCCTGTATGCAGACTGCCTGAGACCGATCTGTGTAAACATCATTAATGATGCCCTGATATTGACGGCTGACTGTAGACGGGACGGCCGGGCTTTGGTGCCATTGAGTTTGTTTCTGCTGAAACATGGACTTTACAACGTGATGACATTACAGTTACCCCTATATGCAGGCTGCCTGAGACCGATTTGTGTAAACATCATTAATGATGCCCTGATATTGATCACGGCAAATAAATTACAGCAAAATGCTTCCATATAACCTAATCTGTTGGGTATTAATATCAAGTCAATTTGAAGCTAGTTCTAGATCATGAGAGGTCTGAGTAGAGGACTTTGAGTGAAAGCACAGTGTACTGCCACCATGACTCAACTATCACTAATGACTATGAAGACTTTTTGTCTCTATGGAAAGATGGAAAATTGAAAGATGCATTAGCCGTCAGTGAAGAGATTGGCAGCTTCAGTTCTGACTGATTTATCTCGTTCCCTTGGTTTGGTGGTTTATTCTGGGCTGTGGTGACAGCCGTCGGTTAGGGGAGGGAGCCCTGATGTCGACTGTGCGCTAATCTCACAGCTGGAGCCACCAAGTTGTCATCAGCCGCTGTCTGTGGTTGTGGAGAGAAATGAAAGTAAAGACTGTCTGGAGACCTAACCTCAACACAGAACTTTGTAAACGGGGCAATCTATCCGTTTCTCTGATTCGTCCGCCCATTTCCAGCCCCCTTTCCACTGCGTTAACCCACCCTGGCCACTTTTTTAAAAAAATTTATCGCTTGCATTTCCTTGATCTCCTGCTCTGTCTAGGCCTACGTCTTGATCTTTCTCCCACTGACTTTCTGAATGTCTCAATGTTAGCTCTTTGTCCTCTCTTCCATGTCACCTTTCTCACTCCCCCTCACTTTCTCCTGCTCTGTTTGCTGTTACTTTTCCAGAATCTCTCCCATCATCCTGCAAGTCTTGGTGTTTTTGCGAACTCACAAACCTGAGATTTCATACGTCTTTGAGTGAAGTTTGTAGCGTGTGCCATCTGACGAATCGAAGAGACAGAATTGGCTTAGAAGAAGCCAGACACTGCTGCTGTCTCCAACAGAGCACAGGCCAGACCCCTAATCTGTGCTGCCTGGATGCATAGCCGCGGGAATATGTTTGGGGTGGGGGTGCTGCTTTTTTGTTGTTGCAGACTTTGGGAGGGGGTTTCAAGAAAAATAACTTTGCCCGCCCTACAGACAGCTATACAGGTCTGCTAATACAGGAAGTAAAGGCCCAGTGCGCTACTTTTGGGAGTTCTTTCTAAACAAAAATAAAGTATTACTTTCTTATTCCGATGTTCTTTTTTCAGGGGATGCAGCACCCTCAGCACCCCTACTTCCCACTGCTATGCCTGGATCCCTCTGAGTTCAGAAGAAGACTTTAGTGCCCCCCCCCTTGCATCTCCCTCCTTCGCAGAATGATCCAGAATAAGAATCTGAAGACAGCCAGGAGATAAACTGTGTGCCTCAAATTATAGGACAAATAACAGGGGAGCAGGGGATAAGATATAACAGACTGAGATGTGTGAAGAGTTAAGACAGTGGAACTTACTTGCATTTCTCCCCATGGAGTGCTTGTGATCCCTAGTCTGCCACCAAATATCCTGCACCAGAAGCCAGGCCCCTGTACCACCACCAGTGACTTGGGCTCAGACGACTGACTCGGTCTGTCACCCACAGTGGGCTGAAAGGACCAGCTGTGCGAACGGGCCAATCTTGGTCCACCCCACTGGGAGGCTGTCTGGACTGACCAGTCAGAACCCACTTTCAGACCACTGCCCTCTGGATAGACTCATTTCCAAGTCACAGCAAGGATGCTTGTCTATGAGGAAAAAGCCAATCAGAGCTGACTTCTTTCAACAGCATGCCCCACTTTCTGTAGGCAGAGTTACTCTCTGGAGTAGTGGGGATTTAGACAACACATGGTCGTCCTCTCACTTGGACATGACCTGATTTTGTCCAGGGGTCTTGCACATTACCCTGTTAGTACCATCCCAGAGCATGGAGGGAAAAGCCTGCGCTAAGCCCGGCTCACCCAGCCGACCCCTCCATGTCCCCCCCTGATCACTTCCAGGTCTTCTTCAGGTCACTGCCTCTACTCTCTACTCAGTCACATGGTTCACAGCGGTCTTAACGGTCAATGGGATGATAAAAGCTTAGATTAAGGATGTGCAAATACCTCTCAAGTGGATTTTATTTTGCTATTCTACCATCCTCTTAACACTAGAACCGCTGGCCCTCGAGGGACCCCCCCCCCCCCCCCCCCCCCCCTTCAAATGAATGAGCAGTCATTCTGACTTACAACATTCTAACAGTGTAATTAATACATTTCATATATGCTATCGCAAAACTAATAATTTGCCTGTGTTTCTAAAGTTCTTTGGTAATATTGGAGTGTATATATATTTCAAATAACACAATAGCATTTTCATTAGTATGTTACTGTAGGCTATAAGGCACGGGTGGGTGTGGTATATGGCCTATATACTATGGCTAAGGGCTGTTCTTAGGCACGACGCATCGCGGGGTGCCTGGACAGAGCCCTTAGCCATGCTATATTGGCCATATACCACAAACCCCTGAAGTGCCTTATTGCTATTATAAAATGGTTACAAATGTAATTAGAGCAGTAAAAATAAATGTTTTGTCATACGTGTGGTAAACCACGGCTGTCAGCCTATCAGCATTCAGGGCTCGAACCACCCAGTTTATAAATATATACAGTACCAGTCAGAAGTTTGAACACACCTACTCATTCAAGGGTTTTTCTTTATTTTTACTATTTTCTACATTGTACAATAATAGTGAAGACATCAAAACTATTAAATAACACATATGGAATCATGTAGTAACCAAAAAAGTGTTAAACAAATCAAAATATATTTGAGATTCTTCAAAGTAGACACCCTTTGCCTTGATGACAGCTTTGCACAAATAAAGTGTAAAATACATTTTATTCGTGCAGTGCCATTGTTACAACAATGAAACAGAAAGCATATGTGTTGGAATGCAGTAAGAGCTTCTTGTTTATAAAAAATATAATAACAGCCACCAAGAAATGTGCTCTTTGACACGTGGTCAAATGATTACAACCTCACTTAGCCTAAACATCATTATAAGCGCCAAGTGTGTTTGATAAATACTGAAAATCAGCACAAAAGCAATAATGGCATCATCATGAATGTGTTGATTATGACAGCAGTCAAAAAAAAGTCAATTATTGTCAGTTTGTCAGCCAAGTAAAGCATCTTCACGCAATAGCATCAGTTGGAGCATGCCACATAAACACCCAAAGCTGGTGGGGGCACCTGCTCTGCAGGTCTGGAATTTTGTGATTTTAGGGGCAAGGCTATTTGGCCTTCAAGAGGTGCCCAATCTGGCACCAAGGCCATCTGCCAGGGCAACCAAGGACATCTGCCAGGGCACCAAGGCCTTTAACCAAAATAGCCAATTTAAATATATTTTAAAAACACTAGCTAATCTGTAAAGAAAAATGAAAAACCTATGTAGATAAATCATTTGCCTGTCGAAGTGTAGGTGATAAATGCATAATGGCTACGGCCTCACATGTCCACACCGAAGCTGACATGAGGGAGGCGCCAGAAAATTTAGTCAAACAGACTTTTCATTTTATACATATATGCTTAATGCCAGGCCCAGGGGTGTGGCCTGAAATGATTTGGTGGGTAGGGTTTGTAGTAGCAGCAGCAGCAGCAGCCCCCTGCATAAGTCTACTGGTCACTCTTTGTTAGGAGAGAAAGGCCAGTGCCTGTTGCGCACAAAATCACACTCCTATGAGCGGAGGCAGAAAACATTTTGAAACTATTTAACCATAAATGTAATTGTTTAAAACCTGGATGTTTTTTTTGTTGTCATTTCGTGAGGCATGTCTTACCTTGTTTCAAAGTACATTAGCCAAATTCCAAACATAGGCATGTCAAGGGAATTATTTTAGAAACACTTCCTCATGTGCCATTGATGCCAGTAGGTTATTTCTCTCACGTTCTATTGGTTTTCAAATGACTTTATTTTGTTGTCCAGCAGCCATGGTCAATCCTAGTCATATTATTAACACGTGGTAGTTGGTACATCCTTAGGTCTGCCCTCTTCCTAAATGTCTAAAGGATATTTTTGTCTCTGTCACATGAAACCGCTCGCATTTGCGGTGGGCTTTTTGAGAAGCGTGTTTTCTCGCTAATTGCATTTTGGAACATTTGCGTGTGTAGCCTACTGCCGTGTGTCCATTGCTGTGCTTATAATGTGAAGAAGTAATAGTTTATCAACATTTTAAACGAAACTTTCGGATCTGTTACATCAGACTCGTTGCTTTTAAAAGTTTGTTTGATGTACAGTGGTTATATGAATTTGGGATCTATCGTCCCGCAATGGACCCAGAGTCTGTTTGGAATCTTTATCTTTATTTTTGTCACGTAACGACAAGCTGACCAATAGAATAGATAGGCTAACTAAACTTTTGTACTATGGGGGATAGTAGATTGACGCAGGCTAGTGATTTTGCTGTTCGTTACTCATCTTGTTGGCCGAGGAAAAGTAAATGTGGACAGTCCTTCTAACATCAATGTGCACCTCGGGAATTCGATAAGAAGGATGCGTGCTGTTGCATCCCAATGTGTATGTCTTGTACTTCGGAGCTGCGATGCCTGAGAAGGACACGATCCTTCTCAGGGCATAGCCTTAGAAGACTTGAGATATCTGAGAGCGCAATGTAAGTGAGAGGTAGCTTCGGAGCACAACGATTGGCAGCCAGGAGATGAGAATTATAATTATTATATTCAGGCCAAGGGCATAACGGCCAATTTGGCCGCAAGACATGGCATTTTTTTAGGGGGGCATTACGGCCACACAAGGTTGCATCCACGGCGATGTCGGGCGACGCTGCCGGGAAATGTGAGGCCTTGCTGCTCAGTGTGCACCGTTCTGGCTTTTTTGGGGGGGCTCAGAATCAGAAGAATAATTATCAGAGATGTCATGATTCATTTCTTCCCCACCCTCTGAGCATTTTCATTTCGATTTTGTAGCACCTCGAACTGAGCATCTGCATCCATTTGTCTTAGTCTTGTTGCCATTGTAAATGACGCACGCTTTCACTGTGTACTCCGAGAATACTGATAAGGCTGCTTAGATTCAGTGGACTGATATAGGGTACATACCATTTGAGAGATTATAATTGGAATAGGTCAATACAATAGAATGGCCCGCCCTGTTCTTCATTCACAGTTAGTGATTACATAATTACATCGTTCGCTTCTCCTCGCTCTTCAACTCACCCATTCTCCCCCATCACACTTTACTTCATTTATTTAATCTGTTACGTGTGAAATTTAGTTTTGGTTCCGTTTCGAGGCAATTATCAGGGTGATTATCGACTTGGCACGGCGTCTTCAACTTCCAGGAGAAGGGGAGCAGGCTCTACTGTTGGGAGGAGGAGGGACAACGGGAAAACCATTCAAAAAAATGACATGCCATCCTAAAACAGGTTGTAACTCCAGTTCTGTTTGTGATATTAAGATTCTAACAATGACAGTGTGTTATATAGACGTATTTAGGAAAATGGAAGGGGGCATGACTTTACAAATGCCAGATTAATACATTCCAAATGACTGCTTTAGCGGTTCTAGTGTTAAGGGTCAAGCCCGGTCAAGCAATTCCTAATTGGTTGAGGTTTACCAAAGATTATAACAAATACTTTATAGTGAATTATGAGTGTTGTATTAGTTGCTAATAATATACGCACAAATCAAGTTTATTATGGAGATCAACTCCATTTCCTAACCTCAGGTTTCCAAGACTAGTATTTAGGACGTCTGTCCCAGGGATCTATTGCTGAGCGTGGAGACTGATCAGGGCCTGCACAGGCGTGCGCATAAACACTGGCTCTGTGTCCTCTCTGCACGGGACACGGCACTCATACTCAACAGTCCTCACATAGCAGGAAAATTGGCGCAAACACGCGTCTAACCATCTAAGGCTGATTTTTAATCACAGCTTGCACTGCGCGGAACTCCCCAAGACGCGTCTGGTTTCTGTCTGGGCAGAGTTGGCCGGCGCACCTCGGGATCCATTACACCGTCGCAGTCCAGCCCCTACGACTGTCCAACCACCGTCGTGTTCTAACTTGCTTTCATCTCGGTGGCGTTGACATTGGCAATTGTTGATGTAAAGATGAAGGTAACATATCGAGGGTCTGCCGTGTGGTGGAGTGGCGTCTTTGTGAAGGTACTGCCATGACAACACCACACCACCCTGTCTTTTTTTGTTGTTGTTGGCTGCTACATTGCTTGGGGTCTGGTGCACCTGCATGGTGGCTGCTGGATGCATAAACATCCCAGAACTTAGTGCATAGGGGGCCAATCACACACAGAACACACAACCAATGTATAGCTTATTCCCTTTGCGCCTTATATCTTTGGAAAGGCCACACAGCCTAATACACCGTTTAAAAAAAAAATAATGTACTTAACAGCCAGAGAGAAATTTTCCGATCTCTCTTCTGGTCTCTTTCACAGTACTCTGTGCTGATTTTAGTTTTTCATGTTTCCCTCCCTTTACCGCTCTCTCTCTCTCTCTCTCTCTCTCCTCTCTCTCTCTCTCTCTCTCTCTCTCTCTCTCTCTCTCTCTCTCTCTTATGTAAACAGTTGCTTTCTAGAATCGGGAGAGGGGTGAAAGTTCATGTGGTGCACCTGCAGCTCTGACTGGCCTCTTTGATCTACATCAGGGTGTTTTTCCTACCCGGGTCCTTAGCCCCTCCTACACTTGATCTGTTTTCTTCTGTCTTCTTCCTGGGTTTTTAAGTTGCCCCTCCTTGTCTCACTATTAATGCTTCCCCCTGTACTCTTGACATTTTTTTTTATTTCATTTAACTAGGCAAGTCAGTTTAAGAACAAATTCTTATTTACAATAACGGCCTAGGAACAGTGGGTTAACTGCCTTGTTCAGGGGCAGGACGGCAGATTTTTACCTTGTCAGCTCGGGGATTCAATCTAGCAACCTTTCATGAGTTGGTGTTGATGGCCATGTCTAGGATATGGAACTATTAGCCCTCAGGCTAGCATGAGTCAATGTTAGCGTCTACCTTTTTAGCTACAAGAAGTTTTAGCACTTACCTTGTTTTATATTTTTATTTGTGTGTGTTCACCCTCTCAATGCACCGTGGCATGTCCCCGTTGAAATTCAATGGAGGGTAGTCCAGTGGTGATGGACTACTCACTCGGAGAACAAGTCCGTGCCCCCTCCTACCTATCTCTGTGTCCAGGCAGCCGTCACTAGCAGACGGAGGCTGACCTTTTCCTCCAGCTAAATATAGAGCCAGCAAAGAATAGGAGGAAGGGAGGGAAAAGGGGGGGGAATTGATGGAGGGAACATGGTGAAAAAGAGGCGACGGAGCCCCTGGTCTCAGACCAGCAGGCGTTCAGGACAATGCACGCGATGACTATCTGTTATTTAAAGCTACTATTATAAACACATGACGTCATAGGGCCGCTAACATCAAGTAGCCGTATTGAAATCCTCGTATGAGAATGGTTCTCGTTCAGAGATCCTATGTTTCTGTTGGAAGGGAAATTCAGGTGCCTCGAATAATGGTCACACACTCTTGTGGTAGCCCTAAAAATTCACTTTTCTTGTCCCTACTCCTTCAGTTCTTTCCCTTAGAGACCCAGGGAAAATGGTTGGACAACTGTGTCTTCTTACTGACCTCATAGACTTGATGTTCGTTGGATCATTATGGCCCCGCTACATGACTCTCCCAGGTATCAGCACACCACACATGGGAAGTAACCATGATCGTGTTTATCCGTGTGTAATTCTATCATAGTTACTGTCACCCGCAGGATCAGCAGCAGGACCACTGGTAGTGAGCACAGCAGAGCAGAAGACGGGCTTGTAATGGCTGTTATGCTGTGTGTGCGCACATCCGTCTAGGGAGGAGCAGCGTTGTGAGTGTCAGTGATTTGAGTTATGAGATTTGCTGTATGTGACGGACGCTACAGTGAATGTCTGTGTCGGCTAAGGGACAGCAGAGTAGAACCGCGACCTTTCATCAGTGAAACCACAGATGACAAGTTATCTTTTCCTGTGATGCCTCCTTCTCTCTGTCCTCCCTCGCTCATTTTGTCTTTTGCCTCTTTGTCTCCCCCCCCAAACACTTTCTGAACTTTAGATACCTTTTTAATTGAATTACAGTTTTATGTTCGTTGTGTTTGTGGTGTTTGTATTTATAGAGCTAAAACTTCCTGTTGCTAAGCAATGGTGTCAGAGGGAGCGAGGGAAAGAAAGGGATGGCAGCGAGGAGGGGAAAGGCGCGCTCCATGTGAAAGCTGAATGACAAACAAGAAGAGGCCATGAGTCAGCACTGACGCACGCTCAGTGGGCATTGCTGCTATTTGTGTGTGTGAGCACTCTGCTCCCACACATGCACCCACTTTACCTTTTCTGAACGTGTGTTTGTTCAATTTGCTCACGCGCTCTCATTTTATCTGCTCCTGCCGGGCTTTACATGTGCTTTGACACCAGCTTCACCAGCATCTGCCCAAGTGGCACAGACGCTAAAGTGGCGCCATTTGATTTGGCCGCTCCTGTCGACGTTGTGGGAATTATACGCTTATGCTTTAGGAGCTGTGAAGCGTCGGATAGCCATCAGAACCATTCACTGTTTTGTTCAGTTCAGACGAGACAATTGAAATAGTTCAATGGTTTAGCCTGTTATCCCTATCCTATTACTCTGTGTGAGTCACGTGTCGAAGGCTTTTAACTGGGCCACTCGCAAAATTGAATCTTCCTTCCTTCATACAAAGAGTTTTTTAGTGACAATGGGCGTCGAAGTCCCTCTGGTACAGCAGCATTTGACCTGGAATGACGGTTTATAGTGACAATTGTGGACTTTGGCTCAACAGGTGGTTCAATGGGGCAATAGGGTACCAGTTGTCGGTATTGCTGTTTGTGTTCTTATCTCGGTGTTTACTCTAGTATTCTAGATATGATGTCCTTCTGTTTTCTATTATAACATAAATACCTCTGGTATGTATACCGTAGTGTGGTTTTATCTGTTGCGTTGTGCCCATGTGTTTCTCCGAGGGCGGTTTCTCGGCCTGCTTCCTAGAGCACATCTGGTCCTAATGAGGTGTGTGTGTGTATGTATGTATGTGTGTGTGTGTGTGTGTGTGTGTGTGTGTGTGGGGGGGGGGTTATGTCTCTGCCTGGCCTTGTGTTGAAGTGGTGTTGAGTCTTTAAGCACAACCTACATCTCTAAAACACATACTTGCGTTCTCTGTTCTCACATGTGTCTAATGCTCGTTATAGCTTTTATTTTGTCTTCATACTCAAGGCCGTTTTGATTAACGATAAACATGGAACTGATACGAAAGCACCAGGCCTGTACAGCTTTGATTTCAAACTCAAACAAATTTACCCGCCCCCCAAAAAACAACATTTTTTGGGGTTTTTGAACACTGATCCCAGTACAGCTCTGTAAGACTCTTTCTTTTTTTTAATCCAAAGTGACTTGGTCAATAATCTACATGTGACCCACGACCCACAAACCCTTTGACGACTCTCCACTACCAGCCTTTCCCTGTGGCCTCTGTTCTTCGCTCCACCATCCCCAGCATTAGAACACTACACCTCCATCTAACCCCCTTTCTCCTCCTCCCCCCCCCCAGGGTTTGCCTTCCCCGACTGGGCCTACAAGCCCGAGTCGAGCCCCGGCTCGCGACAGATCCAGCTCTGGTGCTTCATCCTGGAGCTGCTGCGGAAGGAGGAGTACCATGAAGTCATCGCTTGGCAGGGCGACTACGGAGAGTTTGTCATCAAGGACCCCGAAGAGGTGGCCCGACTGTGGGGCGCCCGCAAGTGCAAACCGCAGATGAACTACGACAAGCTGAGCAGAGCGCTTAGGTAAGAAAGGGGAGCAACTATCGACTCGACTTAGGGATTCTGGGTATTGTAGGATGAAGAAATGAAGTGAACGGGGTCTCTCTTGCAAAAGAGATTTAATCTAAGTGTAACAAACCTGTGTAAATACAGACCTGAAGTGGGGGAACCTGTAGTCATAGTGAGTTACAGTGTGTTTAACCTTTTGCTCCAGCCTAGCTCTAATGCACCGGACTCAACTAATCGCTGTTATTAGAAGACTGTTTTTAGCTGATTTAAGACGGGCCAGACCAATGAGGGCTCTGGAGTGCCCCCACCATTTGTTTTTCAAAGAGAAAGGGAGGAGAACAGAGGAGAAAGTGGGAGCGTGGTTCATCACGACTTGTTGATCTCGGATGTACGTCAAGGTCCCTCGCTTTAACGTGGCCGCTCATTTAGACAACTTTGTCTTTAGAAACACACGCTGCAGAGCACACGTGGGAAGCTGAGAGCTTTTATTTAGTCCGCAGTCTGTTCTCACTCTCTTTCTTTCGCTCACTCACTCAATCTCACACACACACACACATCACACGCATATCTCTGGCTGTCACACACTTAGCAGCCAGAGCTGGCCACACACTGGCTTGTCAGCGTCACCTTCATGTCGTAGGTTGGTGTGGGTCAGATAGTGCTCATCCTACCAATGACTCGTCACAGCTGCTTTCTCTGCCAGTCCTCCTCCATCCCATCTGCGCCTTGGCGGTTTGTTTCTATGGTGTACCAGTCTCCTCGACCGGTCTGACCTAACGTCTATGGTACTTTCTTCTGTCATAAAACTCTTCGATGAAAGAAGCTTTTAAGTTCTGAAGGAATTGAAATATGGCAATGTTCTTCCCTCATTACGGTTTAGGATTGGATTAGGGGCTGCTTGGGCTACGGAGTGTGTGTGTGTGTTAGTGTTTAGAATGTACTTTAAAGCTGTGTCATAGAGGCAGTAGTAACGTTAGCTCTTTGTTTGAAGTGAGTTCAATTGTTCTTCAAAGCACCGTAGAGCAAGCTTGAGCCCTTGTGTGTGTCTGCATGTTTCTCCCATCTCTCTCTCTCTCTCTGTGTGTGCGCTTGCGTGTGTCAACTCCAGTAAAGTCATTCACCGTGTGTGTGTGTGTGTGTGTGTGTGTGTGTGTGTGTGTGTGTTCCTGGCCTTTCCCCCACGTGTTCGAGTGCTCTCTCTGCGCCTGTGAACATTACGTTCCAGTCCAAACCTGTCTCCACTTCACATCTATATCAAAGTAAGCACTAGGCAGCCTCCTCCTATCACTGCCATTTAGCGTGTGTAGGTGGGAGCCCTCTACTCATAGTGGTGGCCGCTGCAATCGGAAGAGGCCCTTCATCCATTGAGTCCTCACTGTGCCAGCGTGAGAGGTTCAGCAGTGAACGAGCTAGAGCTAGCTACCTTTTGGTTCGGTGGCCACAATGGCTGAGGACTTCCTTCCACTCCTAGTGCAACAGAAGTCCTTAGACTGAGTCCCTGTGTGTTCATTTGGCCATTGTTTTGTAAAGGTTCGTCTCATTGAGGTGAACCATATCCTGCAAGAGAGACCTACTATTCTCCAGTGTGTGTGTGTGTGTGTGCTCATTACGTTTGGTATTGTCATGGTTACTGCACATAATGATACCCTTTAGATCAGGGCTCTCCAACCCTGTTGCTGGAGAGCTACCGTCCTGTAGGTTTTCACTCCAACCCTGTTGCTGGAGAGCTACCGTCCTGTAGGTTTTCACTCCAACCCTGTTGCTGGAGAGCTACCGTCCTGTAGGTTTTCACTCCAACCCTGTTGCTGGAGAGCTACCGTCCTGTAGGTTTTCACTCCAACCCTGTTGCTGGAGAGCTACCGTCCTGTAGGTTTTCACTCCAACCCTGTTGCTGGAGAGCTACCGTCCTGTAGGTTTTCACTCCAACCCTGTTGCTGGAGAGCTACCGTCCTGTAGGTTTTCACTCCAACCCTGTTGCTGGAGAGCTACCGTCCTGTAGGTTTTCACTCCAACCCTGTTGCTGGAGAGCTACCGTCCTGTAGGTTTTCACTCCAACCCTGTTGCTGGAGAGCTACCGTCCTGTAGGTTTTCACTCCAACCCTGTTGCTGGAGAGCTACCGTCCTGTAGGTTTTCACTCCAACCCTGTTGCTGGAGAGCTACCGTCCTGTAGGTTTTCACTCCAACCCTGTTGCTGGAGAGCTACCGTCCTGTAGGTTTTCACTCCAACCCTGTTGCTGGAGAGCTACCGTCCTGTAGGTTTTCACTCCAACCCTGTTGCTGGAGAGCTACCGTCCTGTAGGTTTTCACTCCAACCCTGTTGCTGGAGAGCTACCGTCCTGTAGGTTTTCACTCCAACCCTAATCTAGCCCACCTGATTCCAGTTGTGTGGTTGATAAGCTGAACCAGGTTAGTTATAACTGTGGTTGGAGGAGGGTAGCTCTCTAGGAACAGGGTTGGAAACACCGGCCTTAGATAAATAGCAACACAATTACATAGTAATAGATACTGCATGTCTTTTTTGGGGGGGGGGGGTTCTGTGTATCACACTCAGTAGGACCACATAATGTGTTGTCATTGTGTGCCACTGAATGTATTTAGTCCTTATTTAACCGTGTAAACCTTGACCCCCACAGATATTACTACAACAAGAGAATCCTCCACAAGACCAAAGGGAAGCGGTTCACCTACAAGTTCAACTTCAACAAGCTGGTGCTGGTCAACTACCCCTTCATCGACATGGGCTCTGGTCAGTACTCTGTCTCTAGTCTGGTTGGAAATCCACCTGGAGACCATCACTGGCACAGTTTTAAGGATACTATAGATGAGTACGTTGTAAGTGTCCCATCATTTTGGAAGTCTTAAAGCATTTCCATAAAGTCCTCATACGCGTTTACTGACGTCTGATCGTTGGGAGATTTGATTTATGTATCTGTTCAATTCTAAATGTATTAAAGACTAGCTACGCCAGTACAGATCCCTAATGTGCCTGAGAACCTACCACATACTAGCGCCATTTTGTTGTGGAAACGGCTACAATGACTGACAGGTAATGACGTGCACTAAATGCTTAAAATACTCATCCATCTCCATCAGGTTTATGTAGTGGGGCGATGTTTGCATATCGCATATTTGTTTATATGCTTCATACCAAGTGTTTCCTCTTTTTTGTGTTTTTTTCAAGCCCTGGGGCAGTAATCACAGCCACATAGTGTAAATAGGGCACACTTGAAGCCTGATACCATGTGACATAGCTGTTGCATGGAGTTTTTATTATACTCCATATGCGAAGTGGTCTGGGTTTTGACATGTTTTGATATAGTGGTCACACACACCCATGCCTCTCCGACCTTAACTCACTCAGCGGTTTTAGGAAAATGGAGCTACCCGACTCGTATTTGTGATGGCAAAAAGAACGACTTTCCAATATTTCATTTTGGCACGGGCGAGGATGCCAAGAATTTGTTGTGCTCCACAATTTGGTATCGCAGGGCAGAAAAGGGTAATGTAACACGTGGCCAGTGTGAGCAGTGGGTTTTCTCTCTCTGTCTCTCTGTGATTCTGTGCACAGTAACTTTTACTGTCACTCACCTGCTTTTTCTGACTTTGTTTCACTTTGGCTCTGATTCTCCTTCTGTCACCTATTGCCTCACACTAACTGCTCGCTCTCTGTGTCTCGCACTCTCTCTCTGTTTCATTCCTACCCTCTCTAACTCACTTGTCCTGTTCTCTCTCTCCAGGTAGGGGAGTCCCCCAGAGCGCCCCTCCCGTGCCGACCGGGGGCAGCCACTTCCGCTTCCCCCCCTCCACCCCGTCCGAGGTGCTCTCCCCCAATGAGGACCTGCGCAGCCCGGGCGTGTTCAGCAGCGTGGCCCGCCGTATGGGCCGCGGCTCTGTCTCCGACTGCAGCGACGGCACCTCCACCAATTCTGAGCTGGAGGAAGGCGTGGGGGGTGAAGATCGTGGCGGCGTGGGCCCTGAACGGGCGTTCCGCGGCCTCCTCCACCCCCGCCTCTCCCATGACTCGCTGTTTCGTGCCTACGGGGGACCCGGCGGGCTAGGCCGTCCCCCGCCCGGCCACAGGGTCCACGGTGACCCCATGTCTCCATTCCCTGTGTCCCCCCTGCCGGGCCCTGGGGGCCTCCTGGGGTCCACCCTGTCCCCGACCCTGTCCATGACCCCTGGCTCCCACCTGCCCTACACCCCGTCCCCCTCCCTCAGCCCCATGCTGGGCTCCCACTTCTCCTTCAACCCGGACGACATGAAGCGTTACCTGCAGGCCCACCACCAGAGCGTCTACAACTACCACCTCAGCCCCAGAGCCTTCTTCCACTACCCCAACATCGTGGTCCCCCAGCCCCACAGGCCCTCTGCCGCCCCTGACAAGCCCATAACAGCCCACCACCATGCCCCGCCCATGCCCCACTCCCATTCGCTGCACCACCATCAAGGGGAGGAGCACCACCCCTCGCCCTTCAAGTTCAAGCTGCAGCCGCCTCCGCTGGGGCGTAAACAGAGGGACTGCTCCGCGTCCTCTACCGGTGGGTCCTCCTCCAGCCTAGGCTCCTCCTACGCTGCTTTAGGGCTGCTCTCTAACTCCTCCTCCTCAGTGGGCCCTCCCAAAATCAAGGTGAGCCAATCACTAACCAGAATCAAGGTGAGCCTGACTAACCCCCAGTTTAATGTAAAAAGAGATGTGCTCATCAATGACTCCTCTGTTGTCTCTTGTCTAGGTGGAGCCCGTCTCCGACATCGAGTCCGATGAGGAGGTGGAGGTGACCGACATCAGCGAGGAGGACGAGCTGCTCGACGACTACGAGGGCGACGTCTTCACCCCCCCTCATCCCACCAATGGAACCGCCCCTACTGCCATTACCAACCTGGGCGCCATCGCCGCTGACGACCTGGATGAGGACGTGTTCAAGACCCCCGCCGCCCCTCCCATGGGCCCTCTGACTCCCTCCCTGCTGGGCCTGAAGAGCGAGCCAGGCCAGGGACCTCCCATCAGCCCCGGCGGCACCCTCTGTATCCCCCTCAAGCTGCGCTTCAAACGCCGCTGGAGCGAGGACCAGAAGATGGAGGCCGATGGCGAGCGCGAGGAGGCCGAGGATAAGAAAGTGCGGGCGGAGAAGGAGGTGGTGGAGGAGCCGGCAAGGAGGGAGTCAGAGAATGGGGAGGGGCCAAGGAGAAGCCCGTCCATGAGTCTGGGTGCTCCTCCGGCCCAGCGCAGGGCCAGCTCCGAGCTGCAGAGAGCCACAGCCCAGCTGTCTCTGGAGAACCATGGAGCCTGTTGAGGCAGGGATACACACACACACACACACAGAGAGACGATCTCATGCCCGTACCTACATACACACACTCATATAACCAAGCTTACGCATATACACAAGTGCCTGTGCGGAAGGCTTTTTTTTACTCTCATTTTGAACTGATTTAATACTGAACATTAACACACAGCTCAACATGCTGTGACTGAGACACTAAGGATGGCCATTAGATATCCCCTCTAAACAGAAGACCCTTCAGGGCCTAGATCCAGGATCCATCCCTTAGACCTGAACGCTGCCTTAAGGTGCCTCCATCTCCCCTCAGCATCTCCTCCCAGTAACGCCCTTAGCTCCTTAGCCTTTTATGTTGCATCAAAACAGATGGGAGAGAGTCCCTTCAGACCCGCTCTCCCAGACGGACCTTAATGTCGCTGACACTGGGGGGGTGACATCATGACAATGCCTTCTATCTTCAACAGACTTGAAAAGAGATTACAGAAGTGCTTGTCTTGACGGGGACCTCGTACCAACTCTTGTCAACTGTTCCATCACCTTTTATGACTGGGAAGGGATCTCAGGATTCAAAACAGAGACCCCCTTGTCCGCATATGTCTAATCATAACCTCTTCGACAGGGACTGACTTAAGACTGAATTTCTGTCTGAGTGAGCCCTCCTTTTCACCAGACGCTCTTTGATAATCGTCTCTCCCCAGACTTGAGCGTAGGGACAAAAACCATAATGGTGTGCAGATCTATAAAGGACGTGGATGGACTGACTGGAGCCCCCCCCCCCCGTCTCTTATGGCCTTCCTGTCACTCAAGTGTTGATTGACACCTACCATGGCAACAATGCCGTACCCAACCCAACCAGGCCTTAATGGACAGCTTTTGGGGACCCTACAAGACTTTTGCACAATCTTATAAGGAGAGAGGATCGAGGAAATAGGTAGTTAGTCCGCGCTTGGAATGGTGTTGAAATATTATCTTAGAGGTCTCGTCCTTTCCCCTCATTTAAGCCGCTCCTGTTTGTCCCATAGAGAGTGCCTCAAAAGAAAAAAAGGACCGCATTTGGGGAGATGCGGTGGGGCATTTGCAGTGAACGGAGGGTTAGAAGTACCTCTGTATATACAATGTTCTTGAACTGAGACTGAAATTAATAGATTCTCCCCTCCCTCCCCAAGAAAGTACACCATGAATGCGAGTACCGAGCTGATATCAGGCAACTTCACAAAGCCTTTTTTAGTGACATTTTAACTTTTGCCCGTTTTAATGAACAAACCGGACAAATTGAGATTGTGCCTTTTTTAAACTGACAGGTGACTTAAAAGGAATTACCCCTGCCAAATAATGTGCTCACACTCTCCCACACACAATGTTGTTCCCTGACATTCACACTCATGTAAACAAGTTTGTCATTGTTAACTCACATGGTACCTCCCCACAAACACACACACACACACACACACACACACACACACACACACACTCTGTAGAAGCCTCAAGAGCATACCGTACTGAAATTAGTTGGTGTGGCGTGGGAACAGACTGCATACACGAATTGCCACTTTGCCTTATTTTTTTTATACCATTTAAGAAACAGATGCTGAATAACGAAAACCAATACTACACATATTTTATTTGAATATATTAAATACAAATGTTATATTTCAAAAAAAGTATAATTTGACATGAATCAGGAATTGTAATGGTAACTATATGTTGGGCATATATGAGGGAGCCCTCTTCTCTCCTTGCCCCTCTTGACTGTGGAACTGCATTGAAAAGGGTCCTTGTGCAAGAGGAATCGGAACAAGGTTCTATTTGTAATGTAAAAACAAGTATTCTGTTTGGGGGTTGAAGGGTGGTGGGTGTAAAGGGACAGTAAATTAACAAATAATGGAGAAATGTTAGATCTTGGACCCTGAACCTTAGCTTTACGACCAGGCTCACCCCTTCTCGACACCCCAAATGCTCCTGGGAACACAGGGACTAGGAGCCTTTTGATGTCTACTGAACCCGCCTTTTGTCTTGGACCATGAAGTATACTAGGAGAATGCATCAGCAACACTCCACCACCTACCTGTGTGTACATATGTGAGGTAGACCTGGTCTGCTGAGAGGGGTGTAATGCGTAAATGCGGCTAACCTAGAGTAAAAGGAAGGTGACATCACTAGCGACATGATTTCTCACCCCTGTACTAGTCCCTCTGGCTTTGTAGATGCTTAACCAGAGAAACCACCATCGCCCACGCGGGATATGACATCACAAAACCTCGGAGAGGGACTTCCCGTAATCTGAGAAGACGCTTTGCAGGTGTCATCTACTGCGTTTAGGCCCCTCCAGCTGGGTAACACAACAAGATCCAGGCCAAAATAAGACTTGCCCAGAGTTTGTTCATAGCGCTAGTGTGGCGTGAGTGGGTGTCTAAGCAGCTGTTGGTGTTGCCTTAAGGCGTCCGCATGCTTCCCAGCAGAAACCGTTCAGAAGAGTTTGTGGATACATTATGACAACATTTTGTTACGTTTTGGACTTCGGTAAGGTTTTTTCAGCTGTTTGGGCACATAACATTTTTTCTCGAAGCAAACCGACATCAGTAGCTGAAGTCTATGCCCCTTCTTCGGTGATTGGTCAACAGTAGGGATTCTTCAATAAAGTCTTAGTTGTCATTCAAGGAGAGACAACTCATTTTCATGCACATTTTTTTTTGTTTAGAAATACTGCACCCACTTAGTTAGGTTTAAAATTGCGCGACTAAGATTTTCTCTGCAAAAACGTCAATTAATTACATATTTCTTGAATTATTCTGACTATTTTGAGGAAGTGTATACTGGCTACGGCGTCTCAAAATGGACAAACCGTACTATTGCCGCTTTTTTTCTTGTTTTTCAAGCGAATGTCTTTAAGGGAGTACGCGAACACAAGTCATTCGGTTCGGCACCAGTCAAACAGAAGCATGCTGATGCCTTTAGCCACCCAGATAGTCTTTTGTCCCGCCTTGCACTGTAACTGACAGCTGCCTTAATTGTTGCTTAGAAATAAAAATTAAATCACCATTCATTTTTTTTTCCTACTATGTTGATACTTTTCCCTCAATATCATCATTGCTGTTTATTTTTCAAAATGTATTATTACTGTCATTATTATTATTATTATTATTATTATTAACATGATTTACTATTTGATTATTTTGTACTCCTCTGGGCCTACCTCTTTTCCATGGCTATTTGAATCTCATGAGTTTATTAGTGTGTTATTTTTCAGTATGTATTTTCCAGACAATGACAACTCCTCCATCTTACTATTATCTGAACTAAAATAGTAGTTATAACTTCAACTAAGCTGGTTGTATTTGTAATTGTGGACACATGGAAAAGAGGGGCTCACATAATCCTATCACATTACCTTCGTTTTGAAATATTTTTGGGTCTTGTGTATATATATATTATTTTTCACTTTTGGGAGGACTCTGTGAGGAAAAAGATAATGTATTATTTGAAAGGTGACCATCTCTCTCCCTCTATCCTCCCTCTCTCTCTTCTTTCACTCTTCTCAGCGGTTATTTAACACTCAAACTGAGAGATGAGACTCCATGCCTTGAGGAAGCGTACCTTCTGTTTCTCTTGTATTTTTCACCCCTTATTTGTAATTAAATTGTAATCAGGGTTCATTAAAACAGGTAAAAATTGACAAGTGTCTGTGTTTTTTTAAAAGAGGACTTACACATGAGTTTATTACATTAGTTAGTCACTTCAGGGCAATGCCTTTCTACCTCATCCTCCTTAGCTGTACTGTTTGAGCAAGTTTCATGTCGCCTTGACATGTTTTCTGCTGTGAATGTGTTTGTCATAGATATAGACTGAACAAAAATATAAACGCAACATGTAAAGTGTTGGTCCCATTTTTCATGAGCTGAAATAAAAGATGCCAGAAATTGTCCATATGCACAAAAAGCTTATTTCTCTCAAATGTTGTGCACTAATTAATTTAAATCCCTGTTAGTGAGCATTTCTCCTTTGCCAAGATATGCCACACCTGTTAGGTGTCTGGATTATCAAGAAGCTGATTAAACAGCATGATCATTACACAGGTGCACCTTGTGATAGGGATAATAAAAGGCCACTCTAAAATGTGCAGTTTTGTCACACAACACAATGCCACATATATCTCAAGTTGAGGGAGCATGCAATTGCCATGCTGACTGCAGGAATGTCCACCAGAGCTGTTGCCAGAGAATTGAATGTTAATTTCTCTACCACAAGCCGCCTCCAACGTTGTTTTTGAGAATCTGGCAGTACGTCCAACCGCCCTCACCACAGACCATGTGTAACCACACCAGCCCAGGGCCTCCAAATCAGTCTTCTTCACCAGCAGGATCATCTTAAGACCAGGCACCCGGACAAGTGAGGAAACTGTGGGTTTGCGCAACTGAAGAATTTCAACTGTCTCGGGGAAGCTCATCTGCATGCTCGTTGTCCTCACTATGGTCTTGACCTGACTGCAGTTCGGCGTCGTAACCGACTTCAGTGGGACAAATGCTCACCTTCGATGGCATGCTTGAGAAGTGTGCTCTTCACGGCTGAATCCCGGTTTCAACTGTACCAGGCAGATGGCAAACAGCGTGTATGGCATCGTGTGGGCGAGCGGTTTGCTGATGTCATCGTTGTGAACAGAGTGCTCCATGGTGGCGATGGTGTTATGTTATGGACAGGCATAAGCTAAGGACAACTAACACAATTGCATTTTATCGATGGCAATTTGAATGCACAGAGATACCGTGACGAGATCCTGAGGCCCATTGGCATGCCATTCATCTGCTGCGATCACCACCTGTTCCATTCCAGCATGATGATGATGCACGGCCCCATATCGCAAGTATCTGTACACAATTCCTGGAAGTTGAAAATGTCCTAGATCTTCCATGGCTTGCATACTCACAAGACATGTCATCCATTGACCATATTTGGGATGCTCTGGATCGATGCGTACGATGGCATGTTCCAGTTCCCGCCATTATCATTGTATCCAGAGCGACTTACAGTAGTGAGTGCATACATTTTCAATATCCAGCCATTTCACACAGCCATTGAAGAGGAGTGTGACAACACTCCACAGGCCACAATCAACAGCCTGATCAACTCTATGCGAAGATGTCGCGCTGCATGAGGCAAATGTTCACACCAGATAGTGAATGGTTACATTTTTTTTATTTTTTAGGGTGTCTGACCAACATGCCTGTATTCCCAGTCATGTGAAATCCATAGATTAGGGCCTCATATTCATATACACTGAACAAAACGAAAACAACTTTCTAAGATTTTACTGAGTTACAGTTCCTATAAGGAAATCAGTCAATTTAAATTGAATCAAATATTTATGCTGTTAGCTAGCTTCACAACTCCGTTAACAATAACGTTGTGTATTCATGTCGAGGTTTGTGCAGATGTAACTTTTCTTATATTTTTCTCCTGAACAACCTACAATGGCCATCTCACAAATTACTCTCGTGACAGCCATTGCAAAGTATGACTGGAACAAGTAATTTACAGTGCCTTTAGAAAATTTTCATAACCCTTGATTTATTCTACATTTTGTGTTACAACCCGAATTCTACACACAATACCCCATAATGACAGTGAAAACGTGTTTTTAGAAATGTTTGCACAGTTATTGAAAATGAAATACAGAAATATCTCATTTACATACACTACCGGTCAAAAGTTTTAGAACACCTACTCAATTCAAGGGTTTTGCTTTATTTTTCTATTTTCTACATTGTAGAATAATAGTGAAGACATCAACTACGAAATAACACATGGAATCATGTAGTAATCAAAAAAGTGTTAAACAAATCAAAATAGATTTTATGTTTGAGCTTCTTCAAATAGCTACTTTTTGCCTTGATGACAGCTTTGCAGACTCTTGGCATTCTCTCAACCAGCTTCACCTGGAATGCTTTTCCAACAGTCTTGAAGGAGTTCCCACATGCTGAACACTTGTTGCCTGCTTTTCCTTCACTCTATGGGTCCGACTCAGCCCAAACTATCTCTATTTGGTTGAGGTCGGGGGATTGTGGAGGCCAGGTCATCTGATGCAGCACTCCATCACTCTCCTTCTTGGTAAAATAGCCTTACACAGCCTGTTGAAAAACAAATGATAATCTCACAAAGCCCAAACCAGAATGTTGTGGTAGCCATGCTGGTTAAGTGTGCCTTATTCTAAATAAATCACAGACAGTGTCACCAGCAAAGCACCCCCACACCATAACACCACCTCCATGCTTTACGGTGGGAAATACACATGCAGAGATCTGTTCACCCACAGCGCGTCTCAGAAAGACACGGCGATTGGAACCAAAAATCTCCAAATTTTGACTCCAGACCAAAGGACAAATTTCCTCCGGTCTAATGTCCATTCCTCGTTTTATTGGCCCAAGCAAGTCTCTTCTTATTATTGGTGTCCTTTAGTAGTGGTTCCTTTGCAGCAATTCGACCATGAAGGCCTGTGGCGGTCCTCATGAGAGCCAGTTTCATCATAGCGCTTGATGGTTTTTGCGACTGCACTTGAAGAAACTTTCAAAGTTCTTAATGTTCCGTATTGACTGACCTTCTTAAAGTAATGATGGACTGTCGTTTCTCTTTGCTTTTTTGAGCTGTTCTTGACATAATATAAACTTGGTCTTTTACCAAATAGGGCTATCTTCTGTATACCACCCCAACCTTGTCACACCACAACTGATTGGCTCAAACGCATTAAGGAAAGAAATTCCACAAATGTACTTTTTAAGAAGGCACACCTGTTAATTGAAATGCATTCCAGGTGACTACCTCATGAAGCTGGTTGAGAGAATGCCAAGAGTGTGCAAAGCTGTCATCAAGGCAAAGGGGTGGCTATTTGAAGAATCTCAAATATATTAAATATATTTTGATTTGTTTAACACATTTTTGGTTACTACATGATTCCATATGTGTTATTTCATAGTTTTGATGTCTTCAATATTATTCTATAATGTAGAAAATAGTAAAAATAAAGAAAAACCCTTGTTCTAAAACTTTTGACTGGTATTGTAAGTATCAGACTAAAGCAGAAAGTACCAGTGACTCGCTCAATACGGAAGTGGTCAGATGATGCGGATGCTACACTACAGGACTGTTTTGCTAGCACAGACTGGAATATGTTCCCGGGATTCATCCAATGGCATTGAGGAGTACACCACCTCAGTCATCGGCTTCATCAATAAGTGCATCGACGACGTCGTCCCCACAGATTCTGTACGTACATATCCCAACCAGAAGCCATGGATTACAGGCAACATCTGGATCGAGCTAAAGGCTAGAGCTGCCGCTTTCAAGGAGCGGGAGACTAATCCGGACCCTGATAAGAAATCCTGCTATGCCCTCAGACAAACCATCAAACAAGCAGAGTGTCAATACAGGATTAAGATTGAATCCTACTACACCGGCTCTGATGCTCGTCGGATGTGGCAGGGCTTGAAACTATTACAAAGGGAAACCCAGACGCGAGCTGCCCAGTGACACGAGCTTACCAGATGAGCTAAATGCCTTTTATGCTCGCTTCGAGGCAAGCAACACTGAAGCATGCACGAGAGCACCAGCTGTTCTGGATGACTGTGTGATAACGCTCTCGGTAGCCGATGTGAACAAAACCTTTAAACAGGTCAACATTCACAAAGCCGCTGGGCCAGAGGGATTACCAGGACGTATACTCAAAGCATGCGTAGACCAACTGTCAAGTGTCTTCACTGACATTTTCAACCTCTCCCTGACCGAGTCTGTAATACCTACATGTTTAAAGCAGACCACCATAGGCCCTGTGCCCATGGAAATGAAGGTAACCTGCCTAAATGATTACCGCCCTGTGGCTCTCACATCAGTAGCCATGAAGTGCTTTGAAAGGCTGGTCATGGCTCACATCAACAGCATCCTCCCGGACACCCTAGACCCACTCCAATTTGTATACCGCCCCAACTGATCCACAGATGACGCAATCTGAATCGCACTCCACACTGCCCTTTCTCACCTAGACAAAAAGAACACCTATGTGAGAATGCTGTTCATTGACTACAGCTCAGCGTTCAACACCATAGTGCCTACGAAGCTCATCACTAAGCTAAGAACTCTGGGACTAAACACGTCCCTCTGCAACTGTATCCTGGACTTCCTGACGGGCCGCTCCCAGGTGGTAAGAGTAGGCAACAACACGTCTGCCATGCTGATCCTTTACACTGGGGCCCCTCAGCGGTGTGTACTTAGTCCCCTCCTGTATTCCCTGTTCACCCACGACTCCATGGCCAAACACGACTCCAACACCATCATTAAGTTTGCTGACGACACAACAGTGGTAGGCCTGATCACAGACAACGATGAGACGGCCTATAGGGAGGAGGTCAGAGAACTGGCAGCGTGGTGCCAGGGCAACAACCTCTACCTCAACGTGAGCAAGACAAAGGAGCTGACCGTGGACTACAGGAAAAGGCGGGTCGAACGGGCCCCCATTAACATCGACTGGGCTGTAGTGGAGTGGGTCGAGAGTTTCAAGTTCCTTGGTGTCCACATCACCAACCAACTCTCATGGTCCAAACATACCAAGACAGTTGTGAAGAGGGCATGACGAAACCTTTTCCCCCTCAGGAGAATGAAAAGATTTGGCATGGGTCCCCAGATCTTCAAAAGGTTCTACAGCTGCACCATCAAGAGCATCCTGACCGGTTGCATCACCGCCTGGTATGGCAACTGCTTGGCATCTGACCGTAAGGCGCTACAGAGGGTAGTGTAAACGGCCCAGTACATCACTGGGGCCAAGCTCCCTGCCATCCATGACCTATACAATAGGCGGTGTCAGAGGAAAGCCCTTAAAATTGTCAGAGTCTCCAGTCACCCAAGTCATAGACTGTTTTCTCTGCTACCGCATGGCAAGCGGTACCAGAGCACCAAGTCTAGGACCAAAAGGCTCCTCAACAGCTTCTACCCCCAAGCCATATGACTGCTGAACAATGAGTAAAATTGCCACTCGACAATTTACATTGACCCCCCCCTCCATTTTGTACACTGCTGCTACTCGCTGTTTATTATCTATGCATAGTCACTTCACCCCCACATGCATGTACAAATTACCTCAACTAACCTGTACTCCCGCACATTGACTCGGTACTGGTGCCCCCTGTATATAGCCTTGTTATTGTTATTGTGTTACTTTTTATTATAACTTTTTATTTTACTCTACTTGGTAAATATTTTCTTAACTCTTCTTGAACTGCACTGTTGGTTAAAAGAGCTTGTAATAAGCATTTCACTGTAAAGTCTACACTTGTTGTTTTCGGCTCATGTGACAAATAAAGTTTGATTTGATATTCACACCCCTGAGGAAGTACTTTGTGTAAGCACGTTTTGCGGCAATTACTGCTTTGAGTTGTCTTTGGTACGTCTGTATCAGCTTTTCCCATCTGGATTTGGGGATTTTCTCCCATTCTCCTAAATTCAATGGGGGAGCGGCGGTGAACAGCAATCTACAAGTCTTTCCACAGATTTTCAATGGCAATCAAGTCTGAGCTTTGGCTGGGAAACTCAAGGACTTTTCACATTCTTGTTCGGAAGCTATTCAAGCGTTGCTTTGGAATTATGCTTGGAGTCATTGTCCTGTTCGAACGTTAATTTTCACCCCAGTCTAAGGTTGTTTGTACTCTGAAGCAGGTTCTCATCAAGGATTTTCCTGTATTTGGCTCCATTCATTGTTCGCGTTATTCTTGCCAGTATCCCAGTCCCTGACAGTGAAAAGCATCCCCGTAGCATAATGCTGCCACCACCATGCTTCCCGGTAGGGATGGTGTTAGACAGGTGATGAGTTGCACCTGGTTTTCTCCAGACATAGCACTTTGCAATCAGGCCAAAGAGTTCAATTGGTCTCATCAGACCACAGATTTTTGGGCTTGCGGAGCGTCCTTTCTTGCAAACTGCAGGCGTGCCGTCGTGCCTTTTTCTCAGGAGTGGCTTCTGTCTGGCCACTTTCCCATAAAGCCCAAATGTTGTACTTTTGGCTGGTTCTCCCATCTCAGCCAAGGAACTTCTGTAGTTCTGTCAGACTGGTCAATGGGGTCTTGGTCACCTCCCTGAACAAAGTCCTTCTTGCCCGGTTTTTCAGTTTGGTCGGACGTCCAGCTATAGGCAGTCTGGGTAGTTCAGTATTTTTTTAATTTCCCAATGATTGAGACCACTGTGCTCTTGGAAACTTTCAACACTCTAGCAAGTGTTATTTATACCCTTCCCCTGTCACGTCCTGGCCAGTATAAGGGTTAATTGTTATTGTAGTTTGGTCAGGACGTGGCAGAGGGTATTTGGTTTATGTGGTTCGGGGTGTTTTTTTTTCTAAAAGGGCATTTGATTTAAGTATTCCGGGGTTTTTGGGCACTGTTCCTTGTTTACGTATTTCTATGTTGATCTAGTTGGTTGTATGTCTATGTTTGGTTAATTGGGGTGGACTTCCAATTGAAGGCAGCTGTGTGGTGTTGCCTTTGATTGGAAGTCCTATATTAGTTGGGTGTGTTTGTCTGTGTAATTGTGGGAGATTGTTTCTTGTTTAGCGTGAGTGAGCCTAACAGGACTGTCCAGTATATCGTGAGTGAGTTTTGTTATTTTGTATGTTCGTTTTTGAGTTTATTAAATGTTCAAAATGAACTATCTCAACTCTGCTGCATATTGGTCCTCATTTTCCGACGATGATTTCGCCATATCGTCTGACGACGAAGAAATCCCTGACAGAATCTCCCACCAAACCAGGACCAAGCAGCAGAGGAAGGAGCAGAGGAATTTCGAATTGGACAAACGGGAGAGATGGACATGGGAACAAGTTATGGCCGGAGAGGGCCCATGGAGAATGGCTGGTAAGGACCGGGAACGTTTCCGAGGATCACGACTGGCTTTGAAGCACGAGAGGCACCCCCAAGAATTTTTTGGGGGGGGGCACACGGGTAGTTTGGCTAAGCCAAGGAAGAGCCAGAAGCCAGCCATGTTTCGCTGAAGAGCGCACTATCTCACCCATACGCACGCACAGTCCGGTGCGCGTTATTCCAGCCCCTCGCAGGTGCCGTGCTAGAGCGGGCATCCAGCCTGGTAGGAGGATGCCTGCGCAGCGCATCTGGTCGCCGGTACGCCTCCGAGGACCAGGCTACCCAACTCCCGCTCTACGCACGGCTACCATCAGGCCCCTGCACAGCCCAGTCCGCCCTGTACAAGCACCCCGCTCGTACAGGGCTACTAGTTCCATCCAGCCAGGACGGGTTGTGCAGGAGGTAAGATCAAGACCGCCTGTGCGCCTCCATAGCCCTGGGTTTCCAGCTCCTGTCTCTCGTGCAGACCCGGAAGTGCGTCAGCCCAGTCCGACTCGTCCTGTTCCCGCTCCCCGCACTAGCCTGGAGGTGCGTGTTCCCAGTCTGGTACGTCCAGTACCAGCACCACGCACCAGGCTTCAAGTGTGTCATCCCAGTCCGACGTCGCTAGAACTGCCCGTCAGTCAAGAGTCGCCCGAACTGCCCGTCAGTCAAGAGTCGCCCGAACTGCCCGTCAGTCAAGAGTCGCCCGAACTGCCCGTCAGTCAAGAGTCGCCAGAGCCACCCACTAGTCAGGAGCTGCCAGAGTGGCCAGACTGCCCGGAGATGCCAGAGTGGCCAGACTGCCCGGAGATGCCAGAGTGGCCAGACTGCCCGGAGATGCCAGAGTGGCCAGACTGCCCGGAGATGCCAGAGTGGCCATACTGCCCGGAGATGCCAGAGTGGCCAGACTGCCCGGAGAGGCCAGAGTGGCCAGACTGCCCGGCGATGCCAGACTGCCCGGCGATGCCAGACTGCCCCGACTGTCTCCGGGTCTGCCAGAGTGGCCCGACTGTCTTCCGCGCCAGCCCGAGTGGCCCGACTGTCTTCCGGGCCAGCCCAAGTGGCCCGTCTACCCGGAGCTGCCGGGGTCGGTCGTCTGCCCGGAACTGCCTGAACCAGAGCCACCTCCAGATATAGGTGGGTTGGGGAGGGGGGGTGTAGCACAGTGCCGTCGTTGACGGCAGCCACCCTCCCTTCCCTCCCTTTAGTTAGGGGGATTTTTTTGTTTGTTTGGGGTTTTTGTTATTTTTTGAGGTGCTTCCGGGGTTAGCACCTTTAGGGGGGGTACTGTCACGTCCTGGCCAGTATAAGGGTTAATTGTTATTGTAGTTTGGTCAGGACGTGGCAGAGGGTATTTGGTTTATGTGGTTCGGGGTGGTGTTTTTTCTAAAAGGGCATTTGATTTAAGTATTCCGGGGTTTTTGGGCACTGTTCCTTGTTTACGTATTTCTATGTTGATCTAGTTGGTTGTATGTCTATGTTTGGTTAATTGGGGTGGACTTCCAATTGAAGGCAGCTGTGTGGTGTTGCCTTTGATTGGAAGTCCTATATTAGTTGGGTGTGTTTGTCTGTGTAATTGTGGGAGATTGTTTCTTGTTTAGCGTGAGTGAGCCTAACAGGACTGTCCAGTATATCGTGAGTGCGTTTTGTTATTTTGTATGTTCGTTTTTGAGTTTATTAAATGTTCAAAATGAACTATATCAACTCTGCCGCATATTGGTCATCTTTTTCCGACGATGATTTCGCTATATCGTCTGACGACGAAGAAATCCCTGACATCCCCAGATATATGCCTCATCACAATTCTATCTTGGAGATCTACGGACAGTTCCTTGGAGTTCACGGTATAGTTTCTGCTTTGACATGCACTGTCAACTGTGGGACTGACGGGTGTGTTTCTTTCTAAATCATGTCCAAACAATTGAATTGGCCACAGGTGGACGCCAATCAAGTTTTAGCGACATCTCAAGGATATCTCAAGAATGACCAAAGGAAATTGGGTGCACCTGAGCTCAGTTTGAAGTGTCATAGCAAAGGGGTGTGAATACTTATGTAAATGAGATATTTCTGCATTACATTTTCACTACATTTGCTAAACTTTTAAACATGTTTTCACTGTCATTATGGACTATTGTGTGTAGATGGGTGATAGAAAATATTTAGTCTATTTTGAATTCAGGCTGTAACACAACAAAATGTAGAATAATTTAAGGGGTATGAATATTTACTAAAGGCACTGTAGCTATTGTAACGGAAGTACTCAGACAGGAATTGAGTGTGCATGTATGTGTGTTTCTTTGAAGAGTGTAACTGTTTGTTTAAATCCTTTTGTATGGTTATTCCATATTCTATCTGTCTTGGGTCATTAAACATCCTTTTCTATTCAGATTCCATCCCCTTGATTCTGTGACATTTTCAAACCCATCCATAACTGGACTCTTATTGCTGTGCTAAAATAGTTTTTTTTTACTTGAAAGCTAGTAAATATCACGACAAACTAGCTCTTGTTGTTGAAGGCCAGTGAACATCACGACCCACCAAACTCCTTAACGGGGAAGTAGGCGACACTGAAAGATGCAGTAACTGACCTAGGATTTTCCCATGGCTTTCCTTAACTTGGAGACTGCCCCCCCTCTGCTGGTCATTTATGGTCCTGCCAGTGTCTCCAACCAGTAACGTACACAGGAGACGGATACGACAGGAAATATCAGTACTATATTATTGAATACAAAATCATATTGAATTGTTTTACAGAGTTTTATGATGGTTATGTAATTATAACTATTATATCGTTCTATAGTAAATACTAGATGAAATAGGACTGCAAAATGCATTGTTAGGGCTACCAGTCCTTGTTAAATGATGTATGCACGTACAGATTTTGCATACAGATATGCTGTCCTCTAAATGGGGAGAAAGGGGCTGTTTGAGTCCAGAAATGTACAAAAAGTGTCCTTTAAAAATGAAGATATGTCCTAATAAAAGGAAAAATGTCCTCAATTAAGATCATAAAGCCTAGTTTAGTTGTCCTAGAGAGAGGTCAGGTGGCCACTCCATGTTCATTGAGGCAAAGGGTGAGAGGGGACATTCCGGACTTTAAAACATCCACTTTTTACGTTCCTTATTTGTGATATTTATCCTTTTATCCGAGAGACATGTAAGTGCTTAAAATGATATAAAAGCTACAACGCATTGCTTGTTACTTTAACTTGACTAAATATAAACAAGTCTGCCACTCAAAACACATACCAAGAGGCATTTAAGGACAGACATACACATTTAAAATCTTAAGATAAAAAGGCTTTTATGATTGGATAATTACATAATAGATGCTGCATTGTCAAAATGTATCTGAGGGGAAATGGCCTGTCTTGAGTCTGGATGTGTCAACATGCTTTTTTGCAGGACCTTTTGCAGGTTATTCAGAGAACCAGAAGATGGTCACGACAAAACTACCCAAAACCTCACCCGTCCCTAGCCTTAGGAATAATGGATATTATATCACTCTAAAAACATTGCAGAATATCACCCTTTCATACCTTGCCGTGTTCAACGCTCCCTCTATTAGCCCTGACACTTCCTCTTGCTTTAGGACCTGTCCCAACAACATGTAAATGTATCTCTTCTCTCCTCTCTGCTTTTATAGCCCTATCAGACTCCTCCTCCATCATCGTCTCTCACTGTCACCTCTCATTGGAGCGAATGTCATCAGGTGATCTCTCCCTGCTCTACATTTGCCAGTCTAACTTTTATCAAATCTTATGCAGAGCAGCTCACCAGGGGGCTGCGTTCCACAAAAGTTGATTGACAGGACACTTTGAGCTGCCCGCTGGGAGGGTTTGTTGCCTGGCCCTAGGCTGAGGGCAGAGGTCAACATTTTGAGAAGAGATGGAGGCCGGGCCCGAAGAACAAGATCACAAAGACTGCTAATTATCCTCAGTTGTGTGTGTCGCCGTAGTAACCCACTGTTTTATACTCTCACTAACTCAACACAGACGGATAATGTTGTGTGTCAGCTAGTGGGTATAGCAAATACATTGTATATTTTGTGCAAAAAAATATTGAAATTATTTATTTGACAGAACTTTTCTGTGATTGAGGAAACTAGTTGATAGAATGGTAGCACTTACATTTTTTTTTTTACAGTAGTTTTATAAAAAAATAAAAATTCTACACAATTGGTAACTACATAACGTTAACAAAATGTATTTATAATTAGCAGAAACAAATAAGTTATTCAAAGGTTATTAAAATGTAATTAACATGATGTAGTCAATATGCAACTATGTGCTGTAAAATAAAGTTATATCAATAGAACTGTGGGCCTTGTCTGCCTTGTGGAGGTCTATATCAAATCAAATCAAATCAAATTTATTTTTATATAGCCCTTCGTACATCAGCTGGTATTCTCAAAGTGCTGTACAGAAACCCAGCCTAAAACCCCAAACAGCAAGCAAAGCATGTGAAAGAAGCACGGTGGCTAGGAAAAACTCCCTAGGAAAAACTCCCTAGAAAGGCCAAAAACCTAGGAAGAAACCTAGAGAGGAACCAGGCTATGAGGGGTGGCCAGTCCTCTTCTGGCTGTGCAGGGTGGATATTATAACAGAACATGGTCAAGATGTTAAAATGTTAAAATGTTCATAAATGACCAGCATGGTCAAATAATAATAATCATAGTAGTTGTCGAGGGTGCAACAAGCACGTCCGGTGAACAGGTCAGGGTTCCATAGCCGCAGGCAGAACAGTTGAAACTGGAGCAGCAGCACGGCCAGGTGGACTGGGGACAGCAAGGAGTCATCATACCAGGTAGTCCTGAGGCATGGTCCTAGGGCTCAGGTCCTCCGAGAGAAAGACAGAAAGAGGGAAAGAGAGAATTAGAGAGAGCATGTTTAAATACACACAGGACACCGGATAAGACAAGAGAAATACTCCAGATGTAACAGACTGACCCTAGCCCCCCGACACATAAACTACTGCAGCATAAATACTGGAGGCTGAGACAGGAGGGATCAGAAGACACTGTGGCCCCATCCGATGATACCCCCAGACAAGGCCAAACAGGCAGGATATAACCCCACCCACTTTGCCAAAGCACAGCCCCCACACCACTAGAGGGATGTCTCCAACCACCAACTTACCGTCCTAAGACAAGGCCGAGTATAGCCCACAACGATCTCCGCCATGGCACAACCCAAGGGGGGGGGCGCCAACCCAGACAGGAAGACCACGTCAGTGACTCAACCCACTCAAGTGACGCACCCCTCCCATGGACGGCATGGAAGAACACCAGTAGGCCAGTGACTCAGCCCCTGTAAAAGGGTTAGAGGCAGAGAATCCCAGTGGAAAGAGGGGAACCGGCAAGGCAGAGACAGCAAGGGCGGTTCGTTGCTCCAGCCTTTCCGTTCACCTTCACACTCCTGGGCCAGACTATACTTAATCATAGGACCTACTGAAGAGATAAGTCTTCAGTAAAGACTTAAAGGTTGAGACTGAGTCTGCGTCTCTCACATTGGTAGGCAGACCATTCCATAAAAATGGAGCTCTATAGGAGAAAGCCCTACCTCCAGCCGTTTGCTTAGAAATTCTAGGGACAATTAGGAGGCCTGCGTCTTGTGACCGTAGCGTACGTGTAGGTATGTACGGCAGGACCAAATCGGAAAGATAGGTAGGAGCAAGCCCATGTAATGCTTTGTAGGTTAGCAGTAAAACCTTGAAATCAGCCCTTGCCTTAACAGGAAGCCAGTGTAGGGAGGCTAGCACTGGAGTAATATGATCAAATTCTTTGGTTCTAGTCAGGATTCTAGCAGCCGTATTTAGCACTAACTGAAGTTTATTTAGTGCTTTATCCGGGTAGCCGGAAAGTAGAGCATTGCAGTAGTCCAGCCTAGAAGTAACAAAAGCATGGATTAATTTTTCTGCGTCATTTTTGTACAGAAAATTTCAGATTTTTGCAATGTTACGTAGATGGAAAAAAGCTGTCCTTGAAACAGTCTTGATATGTTCTTCAAAAGAGAGATCAGGGTCCAGAGTAACGCCGAGGTCCTTCACAGTTTTATTTGAGACGACTGTACAACCATCCAGATTAATTGTCAGATTCAACAGAAGATCTCTTTGTTTCTTGGGACCTAGAACAAGCATCTCTGTTTTGTCCGAGTTTAAAAGTAGAAAGTTTGCAGCCATCCACTTCTTTATGTCTGAAACACAGGCTTCTAGCGAGGGCAATTTTGGGGCTTCACCATGTTTCATTGAAATGTACAGCTGTGTGTCGTCCGCATAGCAGTGAAATTTAACATTATGTTTTCGAATAACATCCCCAAGAGGTAAAATATATAGTGAAAACAATAGTGGTCCTAAAACGGAACCTTGAGGAACACCGAAATTTACAATTGATTTGTCAGAGGACAAACCATTCACAGAGACAAACTGATATCTTTCCGACAGATAAGATCTAAACCAGGCTTCAGACGGTATGCATCTATAGAACTCCAGCCTATTGCATTATGGGTTACATAGTGTACACTTGTCCTTGCCTTTGTTTACATCACATATTGTTCTCTGCTATTTTTTGAAGCTACCTCCATTATAATCATTTTCTGAACAAAAGGGGATGGTTACATGGACCCAAGGTAAGCCTAACCTTGGAGTACAAAGCATGTTCAATGTACAGTTTACAGTGAAAGTACTTTTATTCCAGGGTCTTTGCAACCAATTGGAGACATAGACTGCATCAAGCCCCTTTTGTAAACAGAAACTCAAAGCCCAAGAGCTACTGTGTGCGTGAGAGCATACTTGTGTGCAGCAGTATGCTTCCGTGTGTGTGTGTGTGTGTGTGTTTGTGTATTTAGGGAGAGAGATTGGCCTGGACAGCATGTGAGCCAGATCCCTGTAATCGGGATTCATTACCAGTGTGTCATGTGAATGGGAGAGCTACTTTTCTAACCTGGCCAGACTCACCACTTGAACTCTGCCCATAGTAGCAGCGTTGCATGTTAGTACATGTTTACTGTATGCTATCTCCTCTCTGTCCATGCAGATGTCCTCAGTGAGTCAGTGTCACAGAGGGATTGAGCTTTCCCACATAGCTATGCGTTTATGTAATGTGGATATAGGATTTTTGCTTTCCTACATGTAGTATTTATCATGCTCCTAAAAGGGCTCTGAGAGAAGAACAGGATTAGGAGTAATGGGTTATGATGCAGCTATAATGCATTGTAAGACTTGTCATGCCCACGCATAGTCCCCTTATAAAGCCTTATAATCATCACATAATGATTTTGACAAATTGCTTTTTAGAATGATTTGAAAATAGTATGAAATAATATAAGCCTTATTATAAGTCATTGTATTGTTTTTGTTCAGAGTTATAGACCTTTATACCTGCAGGCTTTACTGTAGGCTAAATGTTACCAGATTACTCAACGAGCTCATTCAAAAACGAGAGATTCTGTATGATGTTTGCATCTCTATGTCGCCGGTTTATGAAATCCTTTCTCAAAGTTACTTCTCTCATATTCTGTTGTCCTACATTTCTGATGATGCGTAGACACTGTGAATGAACACAGACTGCTGAGAGACTGCAGTGCTCTACCCATCAAGGCGTGGAACTGTGTGTGTGTGTGTGTGTGTGTGCGTGAGTGTGTGCGTGCACGTACAGCGTGTGTGTGTGCGCGCATGTGCAGTATGTGTGTATGAGCCTGGTATGTAGGCCTATGAATGCGCATATATGTGTATGAGCTTGACATGTGTGTATGCGCGTCCATGCATGCACGTATGTGTGTATGAACCTGCTCTGTGTGTGCGCGTGTGTGTGTGTGTGTGTGTGCACTTCCACGCACAAAGGTTACGAACCACCCTAACATGTTATAACTACATGGTATGTGCGTGACAAACATACTTCATTGCCGCAGTAAGCAGAACTATACTGTTGACCAAAACCAGTCCGCTCACCATCTGTACATGCAGGGAACAGTGCACGGTGTGTTGCACTGCTACAAACCAATCCATACGAACATGATACCCATCATCATTATGAAATGTTATAGAGGAATATATATGGCTCATTCCCTTAGGAACAGTAATCCTAGGTTTAGACTCATTTACTCTGGACCCTTCCTGTTTGGCTCAGCTGATGGCAACAAGCATGATGACCTCATCACAGTACTTGGTCATTGGCCTAGAGACCCTGTATCATTTGGCCAATCGTAGATTGATTTGGTGACGTTAGCTTTATAGTCAACCGTTGGATGGGGAGGCGGGACAAAGCGCGCACTGACGTCAACGATAGTATATAGAGCGCTGTGATTGGCTAGATTGGCTAATGTAAAGGAGAAGAATGAAAATATCAAAGGATACAATAGGGAAAAAACGATGGATAAAAAACGTATATTCGAAATAAATAACAGAAATTGACATTCATAATGTCTAGGTTTTCGATGTCACTTGCGTGAGCGCATTGATTAGCGAAAATAAACCGCTCTAAACTTTTTTCTATCCCATTCCCCTCCCCATTTACTTGCTGGTTGAACGTCACTTGCCTCTTCTATACTGGTCATGTAAGCTACAGGTTAAATGTATTATTATTTTTTACAACAGATGTCCTTATATTACCACAACTGCAAAACCGAGCGTTAAAGAACATCAGGTCCCAAATTCCAATTTTTATAGGACCGTTATCTCCTCTGTGTGCGTTTGTAGACTGGTGAAGAGAGTTATTTTTATTCCATTCGCCCGCCTACTCCCTGTCAGCAGACCTCCCCTAAAGCACTATTGGATGCCGCAGCCCTGTCATAAACAGCTGTTTGGTGTTTTGCCACAGCACGATTCGACTAAACACGGTGTCAATCAAATACACATTGCCATGTAGTTCCTTGGATTCGTGAAATCTACTGGCTACTGTACTCAAATGTGTCCTCTGATTGGCTACATGGACTAGTGTCAAGGCTTTGGGCTTCATTCACCATTTTGCGACTGTAGAGTAGAATGTACAGAGCAGTCAGTAGTTTTTCCTCCTTTAAGTTGCTTTACAGAAGAAAGATAATGTGACAGTCTGTTAAATGTCAACCCTGGATTTCCGACTATAGGCCTACTAACGATTCCCCTACTGACTCGATAAATATCTGCATTGAAAATAATTTTGTGGTGAGTAAAACCTACAAATCTTTCTTCTGCAGCACTGCAGTAGCCTGTTTTGCTTTGTCGACCTGCTACGTTGTAGACGTTGCCAATAATAAGCACCCTTTGTAACTACTAATACAAATATATTTTCATTTTTTATAATACTCCACGGAGAGAAGTAAAGAGGGGATTGGATGCCACACTTCATGAAAAGGGAGCGGTGCGGGTGGATTGTCAGCCTAAAACTTTTCCCCCAGAAAATATTCAACGCCATAACTGCCATTATAAGACTGAGACTTCCTAGAAGTGTTTTTCTTAGGTCGCGATTGAAAGCAAACATTGAAGCGATCTGCATCACCTACATAGTTATTCGCTTTATTAACTCTACATAGGCTACTATTCGTGATACAAAATGTCTATTTGAATCTGTCCTTCGCCTGCAGGCTTGTGGGCCGCGTTTCTACGTTGTGTCCACATTTTTTGTTTTTTAAAAACTTTTTATTGTAACTTAATGTACAATGTTGCAGTTTGCACTCGCCGGTAAATTACTTTCTAAGTTGCATCCAGTAATGTCGACATTTTACAACGGTTGTCACGAATGAATTCGCAGCATAATTACTTTGGCTGCCCGTCGCACGATGTAACGTTAATGACATATTGTTAGATTGATTTAAGTAAAGCCTAAATCTGTTTGCAATACCTTTCGATGAGTTGTTCCACAGCACCATATTTTGGAATGCCGGGCCTTTTTTAACTGTTTAAATTCCCCGTGTTAAATGTTGCACGAAGAAGATTTTTCTAAGCGGCCTTGTGTTGTTAGACCTGCGTCACTGGACTTCACGGCCCTGTTGTGTAGTAAGCTGGTTGTGTAGTAAGCTGATAGTAATCGCAAAGCGCTACGACCAATAAGAGGGGTTGACACATATACGGTAACGTTACTTATTCAGCGAAACTAACAGTGACGCCATTCTCGCGTTCGTTTCGCATTTGACATCGCTTCGGTTTTAGGGTTGTAGTTTGTTTTCGATCTATTTTCAGCCGAAGTGCTTTGGTAGGTAGGCCCTACGTGAAGTTTGTCAGTTATCCGGTAAGTTCCGCTATCAGTGCAACATTCTCCAGTAGTTATCATCGTTTTATAGTTATGTGTCGATGAATCGAAATTGTAGAGGTGTAAATTCACCCCACTGTGCACACACTGGTTGAATCAACGTTTTTTTTTATTCTCCCCCACGTCGTTTAAATGAAATTACGTTTAACCAACGTAGACTATACGTTGAATTGACGTCTGTGCACATTGGGATGTTATGTGAATATTGATTTTTCATTATGGTCACATAGGATATTACCACAAGTTCTCCAATGGTGACAAATGGCAAAGCTATAACATGGTAATAGTTCAGCATGCTAAGTTTCTACAGCATAGATATGAGCAACATATATATATTTTTTTAACCTTTATTTAACTAGACAAATCTGTTAAGAACAAATTCTTATTTACAATGACGGCCTACACCGGCCAAACCCAGGACGACGCTGGGTCATTTGTGCGAGTCCCTATGGGACTCACAATCACGGCCGGTTGTGATATAGCCTGGTGTCTGTAGCGATGCCTCTAGCACCAGAGATGCTGTGTCTTAGACAGCTGTGCCACTCTGGAGCCCGAGTGAACCTTGACGGAACAGAAGATTGAACATTGACGCAATATTGATAAATGGATAAGGCTCATACATTTAGAAGGGAAATGCGTTGTACCTTCATTTATCGAAATTGTTTTAATTATGACACTCACCCACATACTTGCCGGTGTGCACTATTGAGTAAACAATGTGCACACTTCTAACTTGAAAAAAAGCGAGGCAACAAATGACATTGTGATGACAGTTCTTTGGACGCAATCTCAAGTCTCCCAAATATAATTTGTTTAACACAGGTACTGGGTTGTAACTGTGTGTATTATCAAACAGCAGTTTACGTGGAGTGTGGTCACAACAATACAGGTCTGTAGTTTCTCATTACAAGTAGATAGGTACCTTGGAGTTCTGTAGAGCTAAATGAATGAAATTACTAGACGTACATGACATTGTAAGAACCTAATATTCAATAAATATCATCATTTCTCCATGACATGTAGCATTAAATCCCAACGTGATAAAAGCAAACTCATACGCCACAATATCATTTTGTCTAGACTTTGATGTTTGTCTTTGGTCCTGCTTTGTTAGAGGATTGTTAGGCCTACAACACATGGCGCTGCCTGTTCCAATGGAAAACCCAAACCAAACCTGTTGGTTTTCAGTTTGTTTCTGTCATCAACATTTGTCAGCGTTCGAGCGACATAGATGTTTTCCCTGGCAGTGAAAAATGCCTCTAAATGAGAGAGTGGTTGTTGGTATGAAATCTAAGGAGAAAGAGAGGGCTAAAGACAGAGGATAACGAAGCAGCAGGAAGTTAGGTAATGGTCCATAACAGGAAGTGTGGATTGTAAGGGCGGATTGGTTCAGCTACGAAATAGATGAAGGTCACCACCGAGAACCAGAGAGAGAGAAAGAACGAGTGAGTAAGAGAAAGAGAGAAATGCGAGTGAACAAGAAGGAATTCCCCCTCCTCAACTGTCATAGCCAAGAAACCAGAGAGAGAGATAGAGAGAGTGTGCGTGTGTGGGTGCAGACTTGTCTGGACAAGCACTTCCAAATGTGCTCGCCACTATTCTGCTATATTGTTCTATTACTTACCACACTATGGCACACACACACAATCCATGTCTCAGTTGTCTCAAGACTTAAAGCTTTCACCTGGATTCATGTGGTCAGTCTATGTAATGGAAAGAGCAGTTTTGCCTAATATTTTGTACACTCAGTGAAATTCATGTGAAATGATTTTGTAATAAAATGGTAATACCCATTACTTCTTGAGTAGAATGATACATCACTCATATCATTAATGAATGCATTACCAAGGACACAAAATACATGGTTTTATAGAATAGGTCTGTATTCGAAATGATTTGGAAAAACTGGGCCCAGTTTTTCTTTGACAGTCACTTCTCCCCACCGCTACCTTAGCTGGTGAATAGGCTTTGTATAATGTCACAATGCATTCACCACATGAATAATCCATCCCTTGTTACGCTCTGCTCTGTTTCAGGGTCTGGAATAAGGTGGAAAGAGCTGGAGAAACAGAAAGAGGAAAGGGCGGGAGAAGAGAGAGAGAGGAGCTGGAAGAGCAGGGAAATAGAGGGAGGAGAGAGGAACAAAGATTCTGGACTCTGGAAAAATTAAGCCACTGTAAATAGTCAAGAAAACTCCCAATGCAGAGATGAAGCCGATTAAAAAACAAGGAAGGCGCTCGCCCCCGTCGACCCGAGCCAAAGGGGGGAAGAGACGGGGGACGGGGGACAGTGGAGAGAAAAGAGACTCGGACGAGAACAGAGACCGATCCCCCAAAAGTCAGACCTCACCCCAAACCTCATCTCACTCAGAGTCTTCTCAGGAGGAGTCGGTGACACTCACAACGATGGCCACGCCAGAGAGGGAGGGCCACAGAGAGGGGCCCCGGCTCCCAGAGACAACGGCCGCAGCAGCAGCTTCCCTCCCTGGGAAGTCGGAGGACTCCCGCCCGGGGAGCGTCAAGTCGCTGAGCGCCCACAGCACAGACAGCAGCAGCAGCACCGCCAGCGCCGCCAACAGCCCCAACCCCTCGTCAAACCGCAAGACGGCCACCTTCAAGGCCCGCGTCCCCAAGAAGAAGTACACCTCTGAGCACTGTGCTGCCGCCGCCGCCGCCGCCGCCAACCACGGAAACCCCGGCAACACCGGCGCGCCTCCACTGAACAGAAATAGTGCTCACTGTGACAGTAACGCCGGAAGTCAGTTGTCCAGCTTATCTTCGGGGCCCGGGTCGGCGGCGAGTGAGGGCGGTTCGCTCACTGACATCAACAGTCAGACCAGGAGACCAGTGGAGGACTACATTACCACTATAGCTCCACCACAGGACAGGGACAACACACCTGGACCCCCTCCCACAGGGGACAGAGACAGGAGAGGCCCAGAGGGAGGCAGAGAAATCTCCCCCAGCCCTGTCCGCTGCTCCTCTACAGACACGGCCAGCGAACACGACCTGGACGTGAGCGAGCCACACCGCTCAAACTCTCACCACACCAACCCCACCACCGAAGCACACACCCTGGCCCTGGTGCAACGTAGCACCCCGCACACGCCGACCCCACAGAGCCTGTCGGACGCGCTCGCCGACGCCCTGGCCAAAGGTCTAAAGAACCAGCGGGTGCTAGCCAGGCAGGCTCGGAGGAGGACTGGGAAGGGGGAAGAGGAGAACGGAGGAGGGGGGAGGGAGAGCATGGACTCAGTGTTCAGAGCGGGCGTGGTGCGGCGGGTGAGCGGCGAGCACGGCAGCCTGGAGGTGCAGCTGAACGGTGAGAAGGAGCTTTACCGCTACCCGTTCCGTGAGGGCGCCCAGGGACCCGTGGACATTATCATGGATGCCCCGCCGCCCGGCTCCCAAGCCGTCCCCATCGGCACCCCTGTGTGCGTGCCCTTCGGAGGTAACGAGGACGGCGGCACCACAGAGGCCCAGCGCCAGTGGTACCGAGAGGGCCTGGTCACCCAGGTGGACTCCCACCCGGCTGTGTCCTACCCCTATAGAGTGTTGTTAGAGGATAGAGTGCCCCCAGGGGATGAGGAAGGGGATGGCAGGGTGGGCACTCCGACCGCTGTGTGGGTGTCCCGTCAGAGCCTCCGCCTGCTGGTGCCCCCCTGGGACCTGGACCTGGGACCCTGCGGAGGGGGGCGAGAGGAAAGCGATGCCGCCGCCAAGAGAGGGCGAGAGAGGGAGAGAGAGAAAGAGGACAGGGACGAGATAGAGGTGGAGCAGGAGCTGTGTCGCCTCAGCCGTGGGATGGGGCTCAGCGCAGCCGTGGCTGGGTCCGTGTTGGGGAGGCTTTCATACCCTGGAACGGCCCCCGCCTCCTCGTCTTCCTCCACTGTCAGCTCCCCCGTCACCCCTGCCTCGGTGCTAAGTCTGGTGCCCGGAAGAGACTGGGAGCGAGAGAAGGACCTGGTGGACAGAGAGCGGGAGCTCCAGAGGAAACAAGAGAGAGATAACCGAGAGAGGGCCAAGCAGCACCACCACTTCATGCCCCTGACCCCCGAGGAGGACATAGAGGTGTCCCACTTCAGCATGGTGCCCATGGGGGCGGCGGGAGGGGCGGCCAAGGCCCTGACGGTGTCCCAGCACAGGCACATACTCTCCAAGCCGCCCCCGGGCTACCTCAGCCCCCACCTGTCCGTGGTCCGGAGCCTCGGAGGCACCCCGCTGGTGGGCCCCCACCTGGCCCTCAACCCCCACCCCCCTCCCTCCCCTACGGTGCTACTGGGGCTGGAGTCGGGAGCCCTGGCAGCGGGGGCGGCCGTCATCGCCACCCCTCAGCTCCCTCCTCTGTCCTCCTCGTCCTCCCGCGGCTCCCTGGATAAGCCGCCCTCTTCAAACTCCAACTCCCACGGTGCATCTGGAGGGGGTGGAGGCTCGTGCTCGAGTTCAACATCCTCGTCGCGCTCCCGCACCCCGCTCACGGCGGCCCAGCAGAAGTACAAGAAGGGCGACGTGGTGTGTACCCCCACGGGCATCCGCAAGAAGTTCAACGGCAAGCAGTGGAGGAGGCTGTGCTCCAGAGAGGGCTGCTCTAAGGAGTCCCAGAGAAGAGGCTACTGCTCGCGTCATCTCTCCATGAGAACTAAAGAGATGGAGGCCAGCGGAGGGGGCAGAGACCGTGGCGGGGCCAGCAGTACGGGCACCCTAACCCCGTCAGACCTGAGGCTGGGCGGCGGCCGGACCAGTTCGGAGTTCGACTGGGACAACACGTCGCGAGACAGCAGCGAAGCGAGCAGTAGGGGAGCGGATTCACGCCCCCGCCTGGTCCTGCCCTCGCTCCTGCCCCAGGACTTATCACGCTTCGACTTTGATGAGTGCGAGGCGGCCACAATGCTGGTATCTCTGGGCAGCTCCCGCTCGGGCACGCCTTCCTTCTCTCCCATCTCCAACCAGTCGCCCTTCTCACCCACGCCGTCGCCCTCGCCTTCCCCGCTTTTCGTCTTCCGCCCGGCCACCTTCAGCCCCATCACGGCGCCGCCTTCGCTCACCCCTCGCCGCCACCGCCACCTGAGCGGCACTAAGATGGGCACGCCGGGCTCGGAGCGCGAGCGCCACCTGTCGGGCATCGTACCCACCTTCCAGACCAACCTCACCTTCACCGTGCCCATGAGCCCCAGCAAGCGGAAACTTGATGCCCTTCCTCCGCCCCTGCCCCTCTCTGCCCAGGATTACACTAAGCCCGACCAGCAGTTAGGGGAGACTATTGGCCTCAGCCCAGCCGCCTTCAGGGTGCTCTCTCCTCAGAGCCAGACCACCACCCCCTCCTCCCTATCCTTCCCCCGGCCCCGGAGCGCCACCAGCCGCCCCCCATCCTCCGCCGCCTCCACCCCCCCGCCAATGCTGGTGTCCCCCACCCCTCCCTCCCCCCTGCCCCAGGACCCCAGTCCCCGCCGTGTCGTGCCCCTGCGAGACTCCCCTGTCATCGTGCGGAACCCCGACGTCCCCCTGGCCAAGTTCACAGATGGACCCCTGGTGAGGAGGGGAGGAGGAGGCCGCTCCTCCAGAGAGCACAGCCAGCCCCTGCACCTTGCCACCGGCCTCCAAGCACCCGTGCCCATCAACGGCACCGCCACCAATGGCGCAGTCCTCCTGCGAAACCCCGCCTCCACCCTTGTCCTTGTAACCTCCTCCCAGTCCCTGACCCCAGCCGTCGCCGGACACCCTGCCCACTCCAGCCCCACCCTCAGTGGTGGCTCCGCCTCCATCTCCTCTACTGGCTCCGCCCTCTCCAGCTCTGGATCGGGAGGTAGGGAGTGGGAGAGGAAGCCCGGCGGGCACCAGGATGCCATTGGAGGGGCATTGCCCCAGCCGGTAGCCTGCCACCCGTCTCCAACCGCCCTGCTGCCCCTCATCCTACCAGCCGAGTCCCCTCACCCTGCACCCCGCAAGGACATCATCATTGGACGGCCCGGGACAGGTAAGACAACAATTATTATTGGGGTGTATAGGGGTTAGTATATAGAGGTGTTTAGGATAGGGGTTAGTATATAGAGGTGTATAGGATAGGGGTTAGTATATAGAGGTGTATAGGGGTTAGTATATAGAGGTGTATAGGGGTTAGTATATAGAGGTGTTTAGGATAGGGGTTAGTATATAGAGGTGTATAGGGGTTAGTATATAGAGGTGTGTAGGGGTTAGTATATAGAGGTGTATAGGGGTTGGTATATAGAGGTGTATAGGGGTTAGTGTATAGAGGTGTATAGGGGTTAGTGTATAGAGGTGTATAGGGGTTAGTATATAGAGGTGTATAGGGGTTAGTATATAGAGGTGTATAGGGGTTAGTATATAGAGGTGTATAGGATAGGGGTTAGTATATAGAGGTGTATAGGGGTTAGTATATAGAGGTGTATATAGAGGTGTATATGGGTTAGTATATAGAGGTGTATAGGGGTTAGTATATAGAGGTGTATAGGGGTTAGTATATAGAGGTGTAAATAGAGGTGTATATGGGTTAGTATAAAGAGGTCCTCTATATACTAACCCCTATACACCTCTATATACTAACCCATATACACCTCTATATACACCTCTATATACTAACCCCTATACACCTCTATATACTAACCCCTATACACCTCTATACACTTACCCCTATACACCTCTATATACTAACCCCTATACACCTCTACATACTAACCCCAATGCACCTCTATATACTGTCATGACGTTGGCCTCTGTGAGTACAGGGAGGACAGTTGACCCCTCCCCCCTTGCACCATCCCCCAACCTACCTTCCCCTACGCAGTCCCTGTTTGAATGGGTTGTAAAACTCTAAGCGGAGAATCTCTTGCAACATGTCCCATAGAGAGACACAGGAAATTCTTCCAACAGACAGAATTGGGGAACCGAATGACATTTAGGTTCTGGAGAAGGTATGAAAGATTGGTGAAGAATCCAGCTACGAACTGGTCCGCTTGGTACAATTTTGTGATACTCAGAAGAGACAATATAGCCATATTACCATAAAACTGTTTATATAATAGCCTCAGCGATGAGACTTGCATCCACATGGTTGTATAGAATGTATTAATAAGGATAAAGCTATTTGTAATACATTGAGATGCTATGTACTGATGTTAATGTGATAGAATTGTATTTCTGTACCAAGCTTAACTCAGTCATCGGCACGCCCCCAGGGACACAGACAGGACCAGGCGTCATGTGACATGTTCACTATAAAACTATACCCTGATCTACTTTCTTCAGACCAGGCCTCCACTCCATTGCGAGTTGGCCAATAGGTTTGACCATCCAATCCATCTACTGAAAGTGAACTATACCACGTGGTTAACTTTTAGACTATTGATATTGACAGAATAAGAACAAGTCTTTGATATTAATTAATAGTCTGCAGCTAGAAATTATATCATTGAACGCGAAGACCAACGAAACATCCATTCTATGACGACATTAATGAATGTCGCTTTGAAAGATCCATTCTAACTGAGAGAGAGAGAGAGAGAGAGAGAGAGAGAGAGAGAGAGAACTCTCCAACAGAACGACTCTTCAACAAGGATCCCGACGACACACTGAGCGTAAATATATATTGATTGCAATTGTTCCCAAATGAGTGAGCTTTCATGTGCAAAGGATTAGCATATCAATTGTTAACCTCTCTAGGGTAGGTGGCACCAAATCGTCCCACCTACATAACAGCCAGTGTAATCCCGTGGCGCGTTATTCAAAAACCTCAAAAATGCAAAAACTTCAATTTTTCAAACATATGACTATTTTACACCATTTTAAAGACAAGACTCTCGTTAATCTAACCACACTGTCCGATTTCAAAAAGGCTTTACAACGAAAGCAAAACATTAGATTATGTCAGCAGAGTACCCAGCCAGAAATAATCAGACACCCATTTTTCAAGCTAGCATATAATGTCACATAAACCCAAAACCACAGCTAAATGCAGCACTAACCTTTGATGATCTTCATCAGATGACAACCCTAGGACATTATGTTATACAATACATGCATGTTTTGTTCAATCAAGTTCATATTTATATCAAAAACCAGCTTTTTACATTAGTATGTGACTAGCATGTGACTAGCATTCCCACCGAACACTGCCAGTGAATTTACTAAATTACTCACGATAAACGTTCACAAAAAGCATAACAATTATTTTAAGAATTATAGATACAGAACTCCTCTATGCACTCGATATGTCCGATTTTAAAATAGCTTTTCGGTGAAAGCACATTTTGCAATATTCTCAGTAGATAGCCCGGCATGACAAAAAAATTCTAAATATTCCATTACCGTACTTCGAAGCATGTCAACCGCTGTTTAAAATCAATTTTTATGCCATTTTTCTCATAAAAAAAGCGATAATATTCCGACCGGGAATCTGCGTTTAGGTAAACAGACGAAAGAAAATAAAGCATTCGGTCGACTCGGGCACGCGCCTAAGCCCATAGTACTCTGATCGGCCACTTGCCAAAAGCGATAATGTATTTCAGCCAGAGGCTGCCTCGATATCGTTCAGCTTTTTCCCGGGCTCTGAGAGCCTATGGGAGCCGTAGGAAGTGTCACGTTAGAGCAAAGATCCTCAGTCTTCAATAAAAAGAGCCAAGATGAAACACAACTTGTCAGACAGGCCACTTCCTGCATGGAATCTTCTCAGGTTTTGGCCTGCCATTTGAGTTCTGTTATACTCACAGACACCATTCAAACAGTTTTAGAAACTTTAGGGTGTTTTCTATCCAAAGCCAATAATTAAATGCATATTCTAGTTACTGGGCAGGAGTAGTAACCAGATTAAATCGGGTACGTTTTTTATCCGGCCGTGTCAATACTGCCCCCTAGCCCTAACAGGTTAATATTAATGAACTCTGTGTGCATCCTCAGCTGAACATTTTATGACCCATTGTTCTACAAGACACCAGCCACGCCTGTTTAGACCACTAGGGCACATTACTCTACCAATTCTTTGTGACGATAATTACTGTTTGTATACTTTCTGTGATTTACTTAGTTTAGTAGATAAATGATTTTAAGACAATTGATGTATGGATGACTCTTAGTAAAGACTGGGTTCGTGCAGATACAACAATTTACGAAGTTTGGAATGAGACTGGACGCGAGGTAAAATACACCATTTAAACCAGAAGATAATCGGCCTATACTATAATAGAATATAATATATAATGTTATAATATAGGAAACTTATATTAGGAAAATTATAACTTTGTAATCTGAATATTTTCCTTGGTGCCCCGATCTCCTAGTTAATTACAATTAAACGATTAATCAGTTTAATCGCGTGATAATAAGGACACGACAATACTAACCCCTACACACCTCTATATACTAACCCCTATACACCTCTATATACACCTCTATATACTAACCCCTAAACAACTCTATATACTAACCCCTATAGACCTCTATATACTAACCCATATACACCTCTCCATACTAACCCCTATACACCTCTATATACTAACCCCTATACACCTCTACATACTAACCCATATACACCTCTATATACTAACCCCTATACACCTCTATATACTAACCCCTATGCACCTCTAAATACTAACCCCTATATACTAACCCCTATACACATCTATATACTAACCCCTATACACCTCTATATACTAACCCCTATACACCTCTATTTGAGGTGTATAGGGGTTAGTATATAGAGGTGTATAGGGGTTAGTATTTAGAGGTGTATAGGGGTTAGTATATAGGGGTTAGTATTTAGAGGTGTATAGGGGTTAGTATATAGAGGTGTATAGGGGTTAGTATATAGAGGTGTATATGGGTTAGTATGTAGAGGTGTATAGGGGTTAGTATATAGAGGTGTATAGGGGTTAGTATATAGAGGTGTATATGGGTTAGTATGTAGAGGTGTGTAGGGGTTAGTATATAGAGGTGTATAGGGGTTAGTATATAGAGGTGTATAGGGGTTAGTATATAGATGTGTATAGGGGTTAGTATATAGAGACCTATAGGGGTTAGTGTATAGAGGTCTATATAGAGCTGTATAGGGGTTAGTATATAGATGTGTATAGGGGTTAGTATATAGAGGTGTATAGGGGTTAGTGTATAGAGGTGTATAGGGGTTAGTGTATAGAGGTGTATAGGGGTTAGTATATAGAGGTGTATAGGGGTTAGTATATAGAGGTGTATAGGGGTTAGTATATAGAGGTGTATAGGGGTTAGTATTTAGAGGTTTATTGGGGTTAGTATATAGAGGTGTATATGGGTTAGTATGTAGAGGTGTATAGGGGTTAGTATATAGAGGTGTATAGGGGTTAGTATGGAGAGGTGTATATGGGTTAGTATATAGAGGTGTATATAGAGGTGTATAGGGGTTAGTATATAGAGGTGTATAGGGGTTAGTATTTAGAGGTTTATTGGGGTTAGTATATAGAGGTGTATATAGAGGTGTATAGGGGTTAGTATATAGAGGTGTATAGGGGTTAGTATATAGAGGTGTATAGGGGTTAGTATTTAGAGCATTTATTGGGGTTAGTATATAGAGGTGTATAGGGATTAGTATATAGAGGTGTATAGGGGTTAGTATATAGAGGTGTATATAGAGGTGTATAGGGGTTAGTATATAGAGGTGTATAGGGGTTAGTATATAGATGTGAATAGAGGTGTATAGGGGTTAGTGCATAGGGGTTAGTATATAGAGGTGTATAGGGGTTGGTATATAGATGTGTATAGGAGTTAGTATATAGAGGTTAGGGGTATATAAACATCATAGTAACATACATCAGTGATAAGGGAAATGGGAAGAGTTATTATTGCAGTTATGTGACACCATTCTTCCACAAGAAATTCCATCATTTAGTGTTTTATTGACGGTGGTGGAAAAAGCTCACTCAAAGCGCTGCTCCAGAATCTCCCAGAAGTGTTCAATTGGGTTGAGATCTGGTGACTGAGACGGCCATGGCATATGGTTTACATCCTTTTCACGCTCATCAAACCATTCAGTGACCACTCGTACCCTGTAGATGGGGGCATTGTCAACCTGGAAGAGAGTGAGACCACTCCCATCAGGATAGAAATGATTCACCACAGGTTGAAGGTGATCACTCAGAATGGCTGTGTATTTATTGCCGTTTACCTTGCCCTCTAAGGGGTTGTGTGGATCTAAACCATGCCAGGAAAATGCACCCCACACCATAGCAGAGGCACCAGAACCCTCATTTACTCAAGTGTTTTCTTTATTTTGGCAGTTACGTATGTTTAAAAATGAGTGACTTCAGTGACAATAATTGTACATTTGAGTGTTGGTGAAATGGTGCAACATGGCTGCAAGAGCGCTGTGTCAGGCATAAGGTAGTATAACGTTTGTGGTTCAGTCGTCTGGTATGTCTTTCAGAATGTTTGTAGGGGTGTGGCTCAGTGTGTGTGTGTGTGTGTGTGTGTGTGTGTGTGTGGTGGGGGGGGGGGGGGGGGGGGGTCAACGAGTGTGTGATACGGGGTGTTGGTCTGTGTGCTTCAGTTTCAGTTCAACTTTGAAAAAGGGACGTGTCTAAACATGCAAGGCTGCTGTGAGCAGGGTGGACACACACAAACACACACACAGCGCTCAATATAGCAGACAATACACAACCTCGGGCAGAGTACCAAGGGCAAGTCCACCGTTTCTTTCATCCAACTGAAATAGAAAGGAGTAATAGTATTACCGTGTTGTCATGGATACTTGGTCTCTCGATAGAATTATTGCAGTCAAGTGTAGAGCTCTCTTTGCTTATTGGATCGTGCTTCTCTCCGCTCTTCTATTATACTCTATGGGGGCGAATCCTAACTTCCACTTCAAATTTTCACTTGGTCCCATTGAAGTCAATGGGAGATTAAGTGAATGTTTAAAGCGAGCCTGTCTAGACCAGTAGTCTCAAAGTGCGTGTATGAAGTAACATGCTACGCCATGACCCTGCCATATGTCATGAGGTTATTTGAGGAGGGCTCGCAGGTTCAAGACTTCAAACACTTCTGAGAACAAACCCCTCTATCCTGTAAACACAACTCAGTCATCCTTCCTCATGTACAGTATCTCACCTGGCCAACATCAAATTAAATCAAATGTTATTTGTCACATAAACAACAGGTGTAGACTAACAGTGGAATGCTTACTTAGGAGGCCCTTCCTATCAATGCGGAGAGAGAGAAAGAAAATAGAGAAATAATAATAATTGAGGTAGATACACTATATATACAAAAGTATGTGGACAACCCTTCAAATTAGTGGATTCGGCTATTTCAGCCCCACCCGTTGCTGACAGGTATATAAAATCAAGCACACTGCCATGCAATCTCCATAGACAAACATCTGGCAGTAGAATGGCCCGTACTGAAGAGCTCAGTAACTTTCAACGTGGCACCGTCATAGGATGCCACCTTTCCAACAAGTCAGTTTGTCACATTTCTACCCTGGTAGAGCTGCCCCGGTAAACTGCCCCGGACAACAACGGCTCAGCCGCGAAGTGGTAGGCCACTGGAAGCAACGTCTTCTCAAGAACTGTTCGTCTGGAGCTTCATGGAATGGGTTTCCATGGCCGATCAACCGCACACAAGTCTAAGTTCCCCATGTGCAATGCCAAGCATTGGCTGGAGTGGTGTTAAGCTCGCCGCCATTGGACTTTGGAGCAGTGGAAATGAATCACGTTTCACCATCTGGCAGTCCGACGGACGAATCTGGGTTTGGCGGATGCCAGGAGAACGCTACCTGCCCCAATGCATAGTGCCAAGCATTTCGCTACACCCACAATATCATCTGCTAAATATGTGTATGTGACCAATAAAATAAAATTTGATTTGAACTGTAAAGTTTGGTGGAGGAGGAATAATTGTCTGGGGCTGTTTTTCATGATTTGGTCAAGGCCCCTAAGTTCCAGTGAAGGGAAATCTTAACGCTACAGCAAACAATGACATTCTAGATGATTCCGTGCTTCCAACTTTTTGCCAAAAGTTTGGCGAAGGCCCTTTCCTGTTTCAGCATGACAATGTCCCCGTGCACAAAGCGAGGTCCATACAGAAATGGTTTGTCGAGATCAGTGTGGAAGAACTTGACTGGCCTGCACAGAGTCCTGACCTCAACCCCATCGAACACCTTTGTGATGAAGACAGACTGCGAGCTAGGCCTAATCGCCCAACATCAGTGCCCGACCTCACTAAAGCGCTTGTGGCTGAATGGGGGTAGAAGCTGTTCAGGGTCCTGTTGGTTCCAGACTTGGGACTTGCCGTGCTGTAGCAGAGAGAACTGACACCGCCTGGTATAGAGGTCCGGGATGGCAGGGAGCTCGGCCCCCGTGATGTACTGGTCTGTATGCACTACCCTCTGTAGCGCCTTGCGGTCGGATGCCAAGCAGTTGCCATACCAAGCGGTGATGCAGCCAGTCAAGATGCTCTCAATGGTGCAGCTATAGAACTTTTTGAAGATCTGAGGACCCATGCCAAGACTTTTCAGCCTCCTGAGGGGGAAGAGGTGTTGTCGTGCCCTTTTCGTGACTGTGTTGGTGTGTGTGGACCATAATAGATCCTTGGTGATATGAAAATGTCAAGGGATCAATCTCAGTGTGACTCAAAAATCTTAAGCAGCTCTAATGTGCAAAACCCCATATAAGTATACGTAGTTCTTGACCAACTAGGTTGTCATTGTAAAAGAGAATTTGATCTCAATTATGTACTTACTAAATATCTAAAATAATGGAAGCATATTATATACTAATCAAGACCTATGTTGCTTTTCCAATGAGACCCTATATATTAGTTTTCCCTTTAACTGTTTGACTGTATGACTGTTAACCAGTGTACTCTTAGAAAACCCTTTTTTTCTGAGAGTGTGTGTTTTCCAAAATGGTGGGTCAATTCCCAATGGGGCTGAGAGGGGCATGACTAAAGACGGCTCAGACAGGAAATATTTTGTTTTCTTAAGAGTCACAAGAGAATTGAAATGGCGGAGAATTCAGTATGGTCACGCCGTCATGGCACAAAGATGTTTGGGAACCACTGCAGTTAACCCTCACTATTTGAGACTTAAAATAAATCACCAACTATTCTTCATATTTTTCTTCCGAATCTGCCTTTTCCCTCCCACAGTATGGACCAATGTGGAGCCCCGTTCAGTGCCAGTGTTTCCTTGGCATTCATTGGTCCCTTTCCTGGAGCCCAGCCAATCGAGTGCGGCTGCCCAGCCCGCTGATGGCCAACAGCTTGTCAATCAGAGCAAAGGTGAGGATTTGTTCAATACTTCACTCGTGTTGAAATAAATAGGCCTATTCTAGTCAGGTTGCATACACAACTCATGTGTTGTACGTACTTCATTTGTAAAGATATTTAGTGTACAGTATACCGTATTGCATCATTCACTATTTGCTGCAGCACTTAAATAACTGAACAAAAATAAATAACTCCGGGTACAAATCAAAAAAATACATTGATGTTGGTGACATTCGACCTGCGTGTTTTTGCAATTACCTTGAGATCTAGTTACATGGGTTACATTGAGTTGATTATTGTGTCCAATAATCATCATTTCTCTATTAAACCATTTTAGCTTCTTAATGTAAGGGATAATCAACAAGGGGCTATGCGTTCTCTGGAAATAATGCACTGTGCAGAAGGTGGGTGCCACGACACAGAGCAGAGTGATAATTACCAACCAGTTATAGATGAGGGATGAAAAACAACCAGCGTCCACCAACTAACTCCCCTCTCTCTTGGTCAGAGCCTCGTTGTGGGGTGGCCCTAGTGAGTGACGGATGGGTGGGTCCACCAGACGCAGAGCAAGGGTCTCCATCCCGCCCACCACCCTCCTCCAATGACAACGACCCCCCAGCTGGAAGAGCAGAAAGAGGTGGAGCCGACAGCGAGACGGAGAGCGACGCGGACGACCCGTACGTTTTTTTTATAGGTTGTTTAATGGTCGTTCCAAGGTGTGTCGACTGTTGTATTGCAGGTGACACACGACGAGTGGGATGTCAAAGGAAATAATGTCGTCTGTAATCTTTGACAGCCCCACTATGGCTTTCTAGAACAGTCCATCACAAAGGCTTGCATTGCAGTAGGAAAGACCAGTTCTCTTTCAATTGCCCTGGCATCATTGATTGTTGAATTCTCGTAGTTTGATGAGAAAATGTCATAGTTGTGTTTGTATACAATAGAATGTACCACTTAAAACCACAAAATTAGCTTGGTATTTAAGTGATGAAGAAGGATAAAAGCTTTTTGCCCTCCTCAACCTTTCTTTATCCACGTACAGTATGTTACTAATGGCATATTCTCTTCAAGAAATAGCTATTAGCACAGAATTGAAGATGATTGGAAAATCTGCCCTACACATTCATACATTATTAAATGTTTCTGATTGGCAGGCCATATTCACATTAAGTTTCTGATTGGCAGGCCATATTCACATGAAGTTTCTGATTGGCAGGCCATATTTACATTAAGTTTCTGATTGGCCGGACATATTCACACTGACTTTCTGATTGGCAGGCCGCTATCACATTGAGTTTCTGATTGGCAGGTTTTTTCCGGGTGTAGCCAATGATCCTGCCCCGTCTACGGGCCCTATCAAGAGGCGCACTCAGTCCCTCAGCGCCCTTCCCAAAGATGGAGACAGAAAGGTGAGCTCTCTGCTTGTCTGTCTCTGGCTTTTATTTTCTTATCTGTGTCTCTCAGTCCAATATCTCCCACTCACATACATTATGTGTCCTTCTCTCTGTGTGCTATTAGCTCAAACTAGAAATTGCCATTATCTACAGATCGAGGATCAGATTACCTGACCTCCAATCCCAATCTCACCATTAGGGGGCAAAAAAATAACTGACCCTGTATCAGTGATTAGGGGCAAATTCGACCTACTCCTTGTGGCTCATCCCTTCCATGCACCCTCTTATCACATATATCTTTCTCTCTCTCTCTCTTAGAGGGAAAAGGACCACATTCGGCGGCCGATGAACGCATTCATGATTTTCAGCAAGCGTCACCGGGCGCTGGTTCACCAGAGGCACCCCAACCAGGACAACCGCACGGTCAGCAAGATCCTGGGCGAGTGGTGGTATGCCCTGGGGCCCAAAGAGAAGCAGAAGTACCACGACCTCGCCTTCCAGGTACATACCAATGATGTATATAAACCCTGGATGACTGACAAGGGGCGCTGTATTGAAGCTACCGCACAGCCGTCTTGGTACTCCTCCATTGTGAAAACGATTTTGATAGCTATAGAAATGCATTTATTAATGTCTACATTCATCTTCTGTTACAGACACCTTAATGCAAATTCAATTATGTTAACTAAACATAAATCTAATAAAAATATATTAAATTATTTATTTGAGAGTACTAATGTTACTGTCCCCACTACAAAAAAAAACAACTTAAATACATGTAATTTTGTCCTTGAAACATTTAATTGAAATACTGTACAATTCCTTTCATTCCTATGTACTGCTCCTCCTGGGGAGTGCCAATATGGCCGACCGGTGGCTTCAAAGCCTCTCAGTGGCCAATACATAGCATCAGCAATCCAGGGTTTATATACATCATTGGTACATATTAGAGGTCGACCGATTATGATATTTCAATGCCGATACCGATTATTATAGGACCCCCCAAAAAAAGCCGATACCGATTAATCGGACGATTTGAATATATATATTTGTAATTATGACAGTTATCACAAATAAGACACATTGCTTTCCCTGGTGCCAATTCAATGTAATAGTCCCACACTGGTGCTCTGCTTTTCTCAGCCATCTGTAAAATGAATATAATTGTACACGCACAGCTCTCTGAAGTGACAAGGATACTGAAGAATCTGCTTAGGAGACACAAATACTCTCAACTGTTTGAATAATAAGAAACTAGAGTTTAAGTTACCTGTGATGAATGTTGAAAACAAAAACTGTAATTTCTATATGCAGGAAATCTTATTTTAATAATGGGTATGGTAAGAATTGACTACCAAAGTGTGAATCATAATTCCCATGACACCTTCCAGCAAAATCTGAAAAGCCGTTCCTTCATTCATTTATTCCATAGGATATTTTTAGATTCACTTCAAATAAGGTCTGTGTTTCGTGTAGGCGTACACCACCATGCCAGTTTGATAACTGTGTAGATATCCATAGGACAAGGTAACTCTGATCAATATTGGCTAAATATAAGCACTTTTAGTTTTTTTTATAGAGTGGATTTTATTAAAATATGTTGACAAACGTTACTTTATCCTAGCCAGATTTTCACAAGGTTCAAAACGCCGAGGCGGTTTAAGCACAAAACACAGACCTTATTTGAAGTAGATCAAGACATTCTCTATGGAAGACATGAACGGTAAAATAACGAAGGAACCCCTTTCAAGTTCAGCCGCAAGTTATTACAGGAATTATGACGCGTCGACTCTTTCTCTCTATACCATTTGTATTTCATATACCTTTGTCTATTGGATGTTCTTATAGGCACTTTAGTATTGCCAGCCTAATCTCGGGAGTTGATAGGCTTGAAGTCATGAACAGCGCTGTGCCTCAAGCATTGCTAAGAGCTGCTGGCAAACACAGTAAAGTGCTGTTTGAATGAATGCTTACGAGCCTGCTGCTGCCTACCACCGCTCAGAAAGACTGCTCTATCAAATCATAGACTTAATTATAATATAATAAACACACAGAAATATGAGCCTTTGGTCATTAATATGGTCAAATCTGGAAACTATCATTTTGAAAACAAAACGTTTATTCTTTCAGTGAAATTCGTAACCGTTCCGTATTTTATCGAACGGGTGGCAACCCTAAGTCTAAATATTGCTGTTACATTGCACAACCTTCAATGTTATGTCATATTTATGGAAAATTCTGGAAAATTAATTATGGTCTTTGTTAGGAAGAAATGGTCTTCACACGAGCCTGGCGGCCCAAACTGCTGCATATACCCTGACTCTGCTTGCACTGAACGCAAAGAACTGACACAATTTCCCTAGTTAATATTGCCTGCTAACATGAATTTCTTTTAGCTAAATATGCACGTTTAAAAAAATATACTTCTGTGTATTGATTTTAAGAAAGGCATTGATGTTTATGGTTAGGTACAGTCGTGCAACGATTGTGCTTTTTTCGCAAATGCACTTTTGTTAAATCATCACCCGTTTGGGGAAGTTGAAGTAGGCTATGATTCGATAATAAATTAACAGGCACCGCATTGATAATATGCAACGCAGGACAAGCTAGTTAACCTAGTAATATCATCAACCATGTGTAGTTAACTAGTGATTATGTGAAGATTGATTGTTGTTTTATAAGATACGTTTAATGCTAGCTTGCAACTTACCTTTGCTCCTTGCAGCCACAAGGTCCTTTTGATGCTGCATTCGCCTAACAGGTGGTCAGCCTGCCACACAGTCCCCTCGTGGATTGCAATGTAATCGGCCATAATCGGCATCCAAAAAGGCAGATTTCCAATTGTTATGAAATCGGCCCTAATTAATCGGCCATGTCGATTAATCGGTCGACCTCTAATACATATACCATACAGCATAAACAGATCTGGGACCAGGCGATAACAATGATGTTAATATCAATTGATTGTATTGTTTATTGTGCCTTTCAATACACCCAAGGACTCTAAACCGGAGAATAGGATATTATGTTTTCTTTCCGTCCTTCCTTCCATCCTTTTCATGTTATGACTCTGTGTCTGACTCCATTTTCTCTCTCTCTCTCTCCCTCCATTCTCCCTCCATTCTCCCTCCCTCCCTCTCTGTCTCCCAGGTGAAAGAGGCTCACTTCAAGGCCCACCCAGACTGGAAGTGGTGCAACAAGGACAGGAGGAAGTCTATCTCTGAGGGCCGAGAGACCCCAGGGGCCAAAGAGGCACGCGAGAGGAGCATGTCGGAGAGCACAGGTCAGAGTGCGTGTGTGTGTGTGTTTGCATGTCTTTTCACTATAGGTGTGTTTTATGTGTGTTTATTTATCATCTTAAGGTTTTACACTTGACTTACAGGAAAATGTACATAGTAATGAGAGCACTTTGATGAAAAGTGTTATCTACTTATTTGTATATTTCCGTGCTCCACTCCTCTGAGGGTGCATGTGTGTGGGTGGGTTTGTTTTTTCCTGTGCTTGTACAAGCTATTTTTAAGCTTCTTGGTTGTGTTATTGTGTGATTGTGTGCGTGTATGAGTGTATTTGCTATTTTGGTATGTCTTGTATACAATGTACTCTATTGGCCTGTTTCCTGGACACTGGACTAAATGGCAAACTCATTTGAAAATCTCCATTGAATGTGCTTTTTAGTCCAGGAGTACACTTAATCTGTGTCTGGGAAACCAGCCCTGTTTAATGTGATTTTACTAAGACTATTTTACCCCCCTCCTCCGCCGTAGAGCCTGAGTCAGTGTCTCAGGGCATGGAGGTGAAGGGTGCGGCAGGTCCGGACTGGCCTGGGGGTTCTGAGCGTCATGCGGGGGCCTACAGTGGCCAGCTCCCTCGCCCCCGGGCCTTCTCCCAGAGTGCAGTACACAGCCTGGAGAGGAGGGAGCGGGCCAGAGATCTGGAGAAGGTACAGAGGACTGATATAGTTAGAGGCATCACTTTTTCTTCTGTTCTACGTGTTTTGTATGCCATTTTCTCCCCTTTTTTGTCTTTCATTTTTCTTATTTCTCCATCTTTCTTCTCTCTGTTTAGTAATAGTTATCCAGTAAAATACTGCATTATATCTCAAAGCACTTAGCATAGTAAAAAGGGAACTCACTCACCTTCACCACCAATGTATAGCACCCACACCCAAGGGATGCACGTCAGCCATTTTGAGCCAAACCTTCTATATCAGTGGAGCTAACTTCTAGCTCTGTGTTTCACTCTCAGTTGTGTCGAGAAGGGGCAGGCTCATTCCGCAGCCGCCCCCCTACTCTCTCCCTGACACAGTGTGGGGCCAGCGAGGACGTGACCAGTGACGAGGAGCGCATGGTCATCTGTGAGGAAGAGGGGGACGATGATGTCATGGGTGAGGCTGCAGTCGTATTTAGTGTGGCTACCATAGAATTAGGAAGTAGAATTTAAAAAATAAAAGCAGGAAATGCATCACCTATGCCTCTACCGCCATTCATTTCAATTAGACTGGTTTGGATTTCTCCCTGACCAAAATGGCTTCCATTATCGTTCCGTTCAGGAACTTTGAAGGTTAATGACACAGCCTTTCTAGTAATTTAATAGGATCTCTATGGTGACTACTCTGTGTGTCCACTGTCTCATTTGCTGAAATAAAATAGAGTAGATTCCCTATTCTATTTACACTGCATTCGGAAAGTATTCAGCCTTATTCTAAAATTGATTAATTAAATGTTTTTAAACAAAACTGTTTTTTTATATATTTTATCAAATTATTAAATTTTTCAAATAAAATTAAAACATATTTACATAAGTATTCAGACCCTTTGCTATGAGACTCAAAATTGACCCCAGGTGCATCCTGTTTCCATTGATCATCCTTGAGATGTTTCGACAACTTGATTGGAGTCCACCTGTGGTAAATTCAATTGATTGGACATGATTTGGAAAGGCATACCCCTGTCTATATAAGGTTCCACAGTTGACAGTGCATGTCAGAGCAAAAACCAAGCCATGAGGTCGAAGGAATTGTCCGTAGAGCTCCGAGACAGGATTAAGTCAAGGCACAAATCTAACATTTCTGCAGCATTGAAGGTCCCCAAAAACACTGTGGTCTCCATAATTCTTAAATGGAAGAAGTTTCGAACCACCAAGACTCTTCTGAAAGCTGGCCGCCCGGCCAAACTGAGCAATCGGGAGAGAAGGGTCAGGGAGGTGACCAAGAACCTGATGGTCACTCTAAGAGAGCTCCAGAGTTTCTCTGTGGAGATGGCAGAACCTTTCAGAAGCACAACCATCTCTGCAGCACTCTACCAATCAGGCCTTTATGGTGCAGTTGGAGACGGAAGCCACTCCTCAGTAAAAGGCACATAACAGCCTGCTTGGAGTTTGCCAAAAGGCACCTAAAGGACTCTCAGACCATGAGAAACAAGATGCTCTGGTCTGATGAAACCAACATTGAACTCTTTGGCCTGGGCAGGGACTGGGAGACTAGTCAGGATCGAGGGAAAGATCAACAGAGCAAAGTACAGAGAGATATTTGATGAAAACTTGCTCCAGAGTGCTCAGGACTTCAGACTGTGGCAAAGACTTGAGGCTGTAATCGCTGCCAAAGGTGCTTCAACAAAGTATTGAGTAAATGGTCTGAATACTTATGTAAATGTAATATTTCATATTTTTTTCAAATGTATCTATGTATGTATGTGTCAAAACAAAACCTGTTTTTGCTTTGTCATTATGGGGTATTGGGTGTAGATTGATAATCCATTTTAGAATAAGGCTGTAACCTAACAAAATCTGGAAAAAGTCAAGGGGTCTGAATACTTACCGAATGCACTGTATATGGTCTTAATACTGTTCTATGGCTCCTCAATGTCTTGCACATTTAGTCTATATATGTTTTACTACAGTAACTATCCTAAAGTCAACTCCCATAGCTGCTGTGTTGCTTGTCTGTCTCATATTGGTCCGTTTTTAATGGCACATTCACTATTGTTTTATTTCCATGTCTTTACTGTCCTGTCATGTCTGATTGGACCTATCGGATTCTCTTTATTTCCAGAGGACTCGTGCCCTGAGGGATCCATAGACCTCAAGTGTAAAGAGCGAGTGACTGACAGTGACGAGGATGAGCCGGATGGACAGGTACCCTACCCGTTTAGACATATAGCCTCTTAGCCCTCTGGACTGTAGGTGCTATGAACTAGTTACAATTTAGATTTCATGGGTAATGGAACTGCCAAATGAAGTAGCATATACATACTGAATTTGAACAGATATCTAAAAGATAGATATTCAATTCCCACTCTTTCCTCCCACCCATGCTAAGATGGTGTGAGTCTGATCCGTTTCCTTCCCCCACCAGTTTTGAATTCTACATCGGTGCGCTGAGAGAGTTAATTCAGGAGGGACCTTAGTTAACGTTTCTCTTTGATCTCTCCCCTTCCAGCGAGCCTTCCAGCCAGTGGTCCGCTCCTCTCTCCCCTATGCCACCAGCACCTCCCACGCCGACTCTCACTCCGACTCTACCAAGGGGAACACAGGGGGGAGCACCGGAGAGAGCTCTGAGAGGAAGAGAAAACGAGGGATGGAGGGAGGAGAAGAGGGAAGTGGAGAATCCAAAAGAGGAGGTGGAGGGGGGCAGGTTCCCTCTAATTCCATCCCTGGATCAGCGCCCTTCACCTCGACCCCCGCTCTGGGTTATGGACTCACCCAGGTGCTCGGTGCAGTCCGGATGGCCCCCACCATGGTGACCAACGTGGTATGCCCCATCGCCAGCACGCCCATCCCTATCACCAGCAAGCCAATGGAAGGCCCCATCGCCCTCAGTGCCCTCCCTGGGGAGAAGAAAGCCACGCTTCTGATTGGAGGACCGGGAGCAGTAGGCGGGCCTATCACTTCAGGGGGTGGGTACTTGTCCTCATCCTCTCCCAATCCCGTGAGTGTGGGGCCGGGGGGGATGCAGGTCACCAGTCTAGTGCTGGGAGGCGCTTTCCCCAACCAGTCTATACAGCTTATAGCCCCGCCTCAGCCTCTCTTAAGCCCCACCCACAGCGCCCTGCCACTTCCCCTCCCCCTGCTGCAGCCCCAGTTCCTTCCTGCCGCCTCTCTCACCTCCGCTGGCGGTGCCAAGCCTGGCCTCACCCAGGTGCAGTACATCCTGCCCATCCTGTCTTCTGTCAGTGCCAACCCCAAGAGCCCCTCCCCTCAGCTAACCCAGCAGCCAACCGGCGTCCTCACGCTGCCCTCCACTCCGTCCACCCATGTCTCCCAGACCAATGGAATACATTCGGGGGCAGGAGCGGGAATAAGATATGCCGCAGTGGGAGGGGTCAGTCCTGGAGCAAGAGGTGAGAGAGAGGAGTGATTGGCTGACAGGGATGGAAAAGGGGTGGACCTATGGAAAAGGGGAGGGTACTTTGCTATATACAATGGGATATGCTTACGGCCATCCAAGATTCATACAGTTGAAGTCGGAAGTTTACATACACTTAGGTTGGAGTCATTAAAACTTGTTTTTCAACCACTCCACAAATTTGTTGTTAACAATCTATAGTTTTGGCAAGTCGTTTAGGACATCTACTTTGTGCATGACACAAGTAATTTTTCCAACAATTGTTTACAGACAGATTTTTCACTTATTATTCACCATATCACAATTCCAGTGGGTCAGAAGTTTACATACACTAAGTTGACTGTGCCTTTAAACAGCTTGGAAAATTCCAGAAAATGATGTCATGGCTTTAGAAGCTTCTGATAGGCTAATTGACATCATTTGAGTCAATTGGAGGTCTACCTGTGGATGTATTTCAAGGCCTACCATCAAACTCAGTGCCTCTTTGCTTGACATCATGGGAAAATCAAAAGAAATCAGCCAAGACCTCAGAATTTTTTTTACAGACACCTGAAGGTACCGCGTTCATCTGTACAAACAATAGTACACAAGTATAAACTCCATGGGACCACGCAGCCGTCATACCGCTCAGGAAGGAGACGCGTTCTGTCTCCTAGAGATGAACGTACTTTGGTTCGAAAAGTGCAAATCAATCCCAGAACAACAGCAGAGGACCTTGTGAAGATACTGGAGGAAACCGGTACAAAGTATCTATATCCACAGTAAAACGAGTCCTATATCGACATAACCTGAAAGGCCACTCAGCAAGGAAGAAGCCACTGCTCCAAAACCGCCATAAAAAAACTAGACTACAGTTTGCAACTGCACATGGGGACAAAGATCGTACTTTTTGGAGAAATGTCCTCTCGTCTGATGAATAGAACTGTTTGGCCATAATGACCATCGTCATGTTTGGAGGAAAAAGGGGGAGGCTTGCAAGCCGAAGAACACCATCCCAACCATGAAGCACGGGGGTGGCAGCATCATGTTGTGGGGGTGCTTTGCTGCAGGAGGGACTGGTGCACTTCACAAAATAGATGGCATCATGAGAAAGGAACATCTGGTGGATATATTGAAGCAATATCTCAGGACATCAGTCAGGAAGTTAAAGCTTGGTCGCAAATGGGTCTTCCAAATGGACAATGACCCCAAGCATACTTCCAAATTTGTGGCAAAATGGCTTAAGGACAACAAAGTCAAGGTATTGGAGTGGCCATCACAAAGCCCTGACCTCAATCCTATAGAAATTTGTGGGCAGAACTGAAAAAACATGTGCGAGCAAGGAGGCCTACAAACCTGACTCAGTTACACCAGCTCTGTCAGGAGGAATGGGCCAAAATTCACCCAAATTATTGTGGGAAGCGTGTGAAAGTCTACCGAAACGTTTGACCCAAGTTAAACAATTTAAAGGCAATGCTACCAAATACTAATTGAGTGTATGTAAACTTCTGACCCACTGGGAATGTGATGAAAGAAATAAAACCTGCAATAAATCATTCTCTCTACTATTATTCTGACATTTCACATTCTTAAAATAAAGTGGTGATCCTAGCTGACCTAAGGCAGGGAATTTTTACTAGGATTAAATGTCAGGAATTGTGAAAAACTGAGTTTAAATGTATTTGGCTAAGGTGTATGTAACTTAGACTGTAGGTCTAAGTGTTATTTTTTGGGGGGAAATTAGTTGAAATCCTCTTCAATTCCAGAATAAGTGTAACCTTCTATTTAGTCTCGCATATCCCTGCTCTTTAATATTACCTGTAAGTGAGTACGTTTACATGCACACTAATAATTCAATATTCATCGGATTATGGCAGTAGACAGATTATGCAACACTTTACGCTGCTTAACTTAATCGGCGTCAGGTCAAAATCGAAGTAAGCATACACCGATTAAAACACCTGGTTTTCAGAACAATCTTTCAAATTATTAGGACATGTAAACACCTTAATCGACGTTCCAGCGGTGTATTTTATCTGTGCTAGCACCAGCCGAGCGAGCCTCCCTCTTTAGCGTGAGTGAACAGCTGAATGTATGCAAAGTAGGTTTCCGATACAAACTTTAAATGTTCGAACTCGGAACCAAATGATTCGCTGTGGGTGATCATTTTATTTTGATTGGTGATTTTCTGCATTTATCAGAGTGCCATCGGGTAGCCTGATTTCAGATGTGTCCATGTGAACAGGATTATTAGGGAAATCGTTCTTCTTGCAAAGCATTAAATGTTTTAATCAAACTGTTATGCTAATCTAACTATCTCCAATATTCACATACTCGGTGAGAGAGAGAATTCATCACCTTATGATTGTCATTAGTTGTCATGTCAATACAGTCTTACCTCAACTGGTCTCTCTCTCTCTGTCTCTCTCTCTGTCTCTCTGTTTTTTTCTTTCTCTCTCTTTCATCAGTCCAAGCCCAGTCTCCAGTCTTGCAGAGCAAGATGTTGGTTCCCATGGCAACAGTGAGAACAGGCTCTACTCCTCCTCAGCCCATCTCCCACGTGGCCCCTCCCCTTCCTGTGCAAAATGGTGCTCTACCAGGAAACAAGGTAGCGATTATTACACACAAGCATACCACATAACAGCAACTTGTAGACCTCTTTCCGGAACAAAAGGCTTGAACATCGGTCAAATACATAGGCATACACTGTGATGATAACAATATAGGCATTAAATAAACACGATGTACAGTTCAATTTGTTGTTACTACGGGAATAAAACCAGAACGCTGATGGTGCAAGTATGCATGTGGACCACTAGCCTCCTGGCTGACCTGTGTGTGTGTGTGTGTGTGTGTGTGTGTGTTGTCCTGCACAGATCATCCAGATCGCCCCCATGCCAATGGTCCAGACAAATGTCCACCCTGCTGGAGCAGTGCATCCTGGGAGTCCTTTCCCTGTATCCATGGCAACAGCCACTGTGATGACTCCGGGCATCAAACCCCCTCAGAACGTGTTGCTGACCTCGCCTCCAACAAGGTACTCACTTTAAACCTACAATAAACGTCTGGTTATACAGTATGTTCAGTGCATTCGGAAAGTATTCAGACTCCTTGACTTTTTCCACATTTTGTTACGTTACAGACTGGATTAAAAAAATAAATTTCTCATCAATCTACACACAATACCCCATAATGACAAAGTGAAAACAGGTGTTTAGAAATGTTTGCCAATGTATTCAAGTATTCAGACCCTTTGCTATGTGACTCGAAATTGAGCTCTGGGGCATCCTGTTTCCATTGATCATCCTTGAAATGTTTCTACAACTTGATTGGAGTCCACCTGTGGTAAATTCAATTGATTGGACATGATTTGGAAAGGCACCCACCTGTCTATATAAGGTTCCAGTGCATGTCAGAGCAAAAACCAGGCCATGAAGTTGAAGGAATTGTCCGTAGAGCTCCGAGACAGGATTGTGTCGAGGCACAGATCTGGGGAAGGGTACCAAAACATTTATGCAGCATTGAAGGTCCCCAAGAACACAGTGTCCTCCATCATTCTTAAATGGAAGAAGTTTGGAACCACCAAGACTCTTCCTAGAGCTGGTCGCCCGGCCAAACTGAGCAATCGGAGGAGAAGAGCCTTGGTCAAGGAGGTGACCAAGAACCCAATGGTCACTCTGACAGAGCTCCAGAGTTCCGCTGTGGAGATGGGAGAACCTTCCAGAAGGACAACCATCCCTGCAGCAATCAGGCCTTTATGATAGAGTTGCCAGACGGAAGCCACTCCTCAGTAAAAGGCACATGACAGCCTGCTTTGAGCCAAAAGTCACCTAAAGACTCAGACCATGAGAAACAAGATTCTCTGGTCTGATGAAACCAAGATTGAACTCTTGGGCCTGAATGCCAAGAGTCACGTCTGGAGGACACCTGGCATCATCCCTATGGTGGTGAAGCATGGTGGTGGCAGCATCATGCTGTGGGGTTTTTCAGAGGCAGGGACTGGGAGACAGGATCGAGGGAAAGATGAATGGAGCAAAGTACAGAGATCCTTGATGAAAACCTGCTCCAGAGCATTCAGGACCTCAGACTGGGGCAAAGTTTTACCTTCCAACAGGACAACGACCCTAAGCACACAGCCAAGACAACGCAGGAGTGGCTTCGGGTCAAGTCTCTGAATGTCCTTGAGTGGCCCAGCCAGAGCCCGGACTTGAACCCGATCGAACATCTCTGGAGAGACCTGAAATTAGCTGTGCAGCGACGGTCCCTATCTAACCTGACAGAGCTTGAGAGGATCTGCAGAGAAGAATGGGAGAAACTCCCCAAATACAGCTGTGCCAAGCTTGTAGCATCATACCCAAGAAGACTTGGGGCTGTAATCGCTGCCAAAGGTGATTCAACAAAGTACTGAGTAAAGGGTCTGAATACTTGTTTAAATGTGATATTTCAATTTATAAAAAACAGTTTTTCCTTTGTCATCATGGGGTACTGTATGTAGATTGAGGGGGGAAAAAACGATTTAATCAATTTTAGAGTAAGGCTGTAGCGTAACAAAATGTGGAAAAATTCTATGGGTCTGAATACTTTCCGAATGCACTGTATGTCCCACTATTACTTTCACATGGCATGTTTTAATTACAAGAGAACTTCAGTTGTTTTTAGTTTGTTGTGGCTGGTCAATGGACCTTCATCAGAACATTGTGTTCATAGCTAACCCATCTGCTTTTTGTCTCTTCTTCACTCTAGGATCACTTATGTCCAATCCAGCACTGGAGTGGTCTCCACGGCAACGGTCCAGGCCCCTCTCTCGCCAGGACCCGCCTACCTGCCATCGTCCCTGACGACTCTGGGCTTCACCGCCATTGCTCCGGCCGGCCAAGCCCTGATGCAGCCTCTCGTAGCGGGCCAACCGCCCTTGCTAGCCCCGGCCCTTTCCCCTGGAGCACCGGGGACCGGACGTCAACTCCTCACCGCCATCTACCCGGCCCCAAGCATCACCCTGGCGTCAGGTGTGGTTGCCATGACCTCCGTGCCCCCCAATTTGGCTCAAGAAGTGTCCGGCCAATCGTCACCCTCGGCTGTCGGCGTCCAGGGTTCAAAGGACGTGACCCGGTCACATGAAGAGGGAATGCCACACCTGACTGCAGAGATGGAGCAAAAGTCACAGGTGGAGGTCCAGGCCCAACGGAAGAACAAGGCTCAGATAAAGAAAGAGGGCATAAAGAAAGAGAACACGACGGAGGATGTCGAGGCATATAGCAAAACCGGTGCTAACTCAATGGCTATGTCCAGCAGCAATATACCAACAGGTATGTCGAAACTGTACTTTCAGTGCATCTCTTATGCTATAGTTGCCTCTTTTATAACTAGCTATGTTACAATATATTATTACTAGGAATCATGAGCCACTATTCTGTATTTTCCTGCAGGGAGTGAAGAAGACGGTGGTCGAGCCAGCCACATGAAAGAAGAGAATACGGACCATGACCGAGATTATGCCAGAGGGAATGGGGAGAGGGAGATAAAGAAAGAGAGTGGGACGCCTGAACCAGAGGAGTCCAGGGAGGCAGAGGATTGGCCCCATGAGGGCCACAACAAAGGGGACAGTGGCAACGGGGGCCACAGCAAAGAGGTACGAGACTCTGGGTTTTGCTGAAGATTAAGCACCCATCGAAAAACAATGACTTCTGTAGAGATTGCAAAACGCAATGCAAACAATTGTATTATCGCGATGCAAAATGATATTCAAGCACTTATCAAGGACGAGGCTTTCTCTCTCTCTCTCCCTCTCTCTCGCTCTCCAGGCTGGACTGAGGGAACCTCTCCACCCTCCCACAGGACTGGACCCTCCTCCGCCTCCCCCACAGACTGAAAGGGACACCCCCCCCTCAGCCAAGAAGACCAAATTCCGCCCCCCTCCACTCAAAAAGCCCTCAGACGTCGTTGAAAAGTGAGTGACAGGGATGGGGGGGAGGGGTGCAATGGGAGGAAATGAAAACACATCACCATTGCGTTGCTTCTCTCTGTGGTCACTATGTGGTAAATTGTTGACAGTTGACAGTTATTACCAAGTGGAGAAGAATTTGTAGCCAGGGAATCAGTTGGTTGGAGCTTGGTGCTTACATCACTAGCGTTGAGGGTTCGATCCAGACCCGGCGACAGGATAAAGTGACCAAGGGGGCAGTTGAAATCTGCATTTTTTGGGGGGGGCGGGGGGGGTCCTTGCATTTGGAATTACATTGGATTCTGTTTATATCACGCCGCACCACAATAAACATGAAGTTCAAATGCAGCGACTCTGAGATCATTGAGTGCTTTTGAAGTGACCGGTTGGCGCCGAAATCGGTAGCCTTTCCCCATTGCACTGCATCAGCGTCGAATAGGGGTCCCTCTAGCAGTCGTAAAGGACAAAGAGCCAACAGGAGGCATGCAGGGAGCAATTCAAATGACTGTTGGACTTATTCACACAGCGCTGGTGTTTCAAAGATGACGATGATATTTACATATGTATATATACCAAGTTCTGATTTCAAAATGTCAGCATTCAAAAGAAAAAGCCTCTCATCAGGTAAAACCTGTCTGAACCAATAAATCACAGCTGGGGGGGTACCAGGCTCAGATACAGCCTCTTAGAGTTACCCAAACATGTACTAACTACTACATCACCAAACGGGCACTTAAATACATTTGGCCACACATATATTCTTGCTCGTTCACACAACATTGAACATGACGGAGGAACCGGACACATGCTCTCCAAACGAGAAGTGGACAGGAAACTGGTAAATGCAATTCCATAAATCAAATGTTTGTGCGCTCTCCAAACAACGTTTCCACTTGGAGAAGGAGAATGGTATGAATGCGTATTATTCTGAATGACTTATCAGCGTTCCCTTAACCAACCTACATTAATGGTGGAGAATGTCGGGATTAAAAGTAACTTCCCTGATGAATATGTAGTTCACGGAGCATTGATAAACCGGGACAAACGATTGACACAATGGAACAAATGGTGCTCACGAATTAGCGCGCGTCAGTGCGCTAATAGTGGAGAGAGACGTGGCTATACAGCGTCTTCGCTTATTCTGGTCTTGGCATTCCTCACACATTGGCAGTAACCTCATAAACATTGTCAGGACGTAGCAGTGGTCATTCTCCCCTTCAACTGAAATCAATACGGTTCAGTATTTCTACCCCCCCCCCCCTTAAACGCACACACTACCCAAACTAATGGACATGTCACGGCGAGGCAGAATGGCACATTCCAAGTGAGCACTGGACACATGATGCATATTAACCAACATGGTATGGAGTACACTCCATACGGTTGCCCCCGGGGCAGATGAACACTTTGCCCAGGCCCTAAACACTATCCACTAATCTATTTGCGATGGGGCACAAACCTCCCCGCATGGGCCTTTGTTGAAGCAAGTAAGGGAGCATTATCTCCTGAAAGATGCACAGTGGACACTGGGGTTGTCTCCAGACGCCCCAGCAGTGACCCAACTTCCATGCCACACCCAGGAACATATTGCGGTGCAGTCATTTTCCCAGGGAAAGGGTCAGAGTACACCCTCTCCTCTCCAGGCTCCGGAGACACTCCTGCAGAGCCCCCCTCCCCCATTGGAACAGGAGAGAACCAGGAAGGAGACAGTTCAGTCTCCAACACGGCGTCCTTACCAGGGCCAGACTGGTAAACTTAAACCCTCCCTTACAGTATAAATCAAAAAATGACAGGCGGAGGCGTATCACATTATTCACTTAGCCTACCACAGATGAGAAGTGTTTCCCCCCCCCCCCTGCTTTTTATGGAAACCCAGAGGAGTCATACCTAACCGCCCCAGTGGTTTTCAAGAGCCCCCCTACACACACCGCGGCACTCTCTCCACAGCGGAGATCCATCTTTTTTTTTTGACCCAACCTGTCACAATCACATTTTTTTTGCTATTTTTATATAGTGAAAATAAAACTGAGGTGCACAAACCCCTTTTTTTAGCCCGACTGTACCCAACCGGGTACGGTTGGATCCCATCATGGGTCTCATAAAATCAAACTATATTTCAACTGTACAGGGTCCTGTCGGGGTCCTATTTCGAGGAGCGCTTTGCCGAGCTGCCAGAGTTCAGGCCAGAAGAGGTGCTGCCCTCTCCCACCCTCCAGAGTCTGGCCACCTCCCCCCGAGCCATACTGGGCAGCTACCGGAAGAAGAGGAGAAACTCCACAGGTGAGAGAGATTTGTTGTGATGTGAGGTTTGCCCTACATTTTTTCTTTTTAATCCGTCGTCCCCGCAGGAGGCCTTTTGCATCTTGGTAGGCCGTCATTGTAAATAAGAATTTGTTCTTAATTGACTTGCCTAGTTAAATAAAACAAAATGTTCAAAAAGTGCTTCTGCTTCCACGTAAATACATAGAATCAGTTGAGAAGAACACCCCATCATACACACTCCTCCCCACAGACAGAAAAAGTTAATAAGTTCATGTCAGGCAAGACTGCGAGTAGGTGGCAGTTCCACACAATTAAAGGGATACTTTGGGATTCTGGCAATGCTAGCACATACCCATAGACTTCCAGTCATTGCGCTAACGCTATATAACGCTTTCAATTTTGGGGCTCCCGGGTGGCGCCGAGGTCTCAGGCACTACATCTCAGTGCTAGAGGCGTAACTAAAGAGAACCTGGTTCGAATCCAGGCTGTATCACAACCGGCCGTGATTGGGAGTCCCATAGGGCGGCGTAAAATTGGTCCAGCGTCGTCCAGGTTTGGCCGGTATAGGCCGTCATTGTGAATAAGAATTTGTTCTTAACTGACTTTCCAGGTTAAATAAAAAGATATTTAGGATTAGCTCGCAAAACTTAACTTCCTTCATACTGGACACAGTGACATTAAAATGGTATCCGTAAGTTCATCTGACTTTGTGGAAGTAGATAAAGGGCTTCATTTCCAAAATCCCAAAGTATCCCTTTAAGGCCTACATGCCAGCTTCAGTACATCATTGCCGTCTACCTCTTATGTCTCCCCTGCTGTTAAGCACTTTTATTGACGGGGGACAAACTAATGTTTATAACTGTTCAGCCTGCATCTAGGCACAGTATAACGCCTAGATGCATTAGCTGGAAGTCTGCGTATGGGGTCCGATATGACCTTTCTGCCCTGTCTGACGGTCTCCTGGGAAATGAACTGGAGAGAGGAGAGGGAAGTGTCATGCCAATACTCTTCCCTGCTGTCTTGGTCAGTCTGAAGATGAAGGCCTTGAGCTGCACTGTCGGGTTAAACCTTATCCTTAAACAAGCATGACTAGGGAGAGAGTTGTCGAACATATTCAAAAGAAAATGTATTAAGAATCTAGCACGGCCACTGAAATGAATTTGAACAGATTTCTTTCCTCCGTTAAAAACAGAGGTAGAATATAATGTGATTCCGTGTTCTATTGGATTCTGTGGTTAAAACATCTTCTCTTCATCCTATATCCGCCGCCTCCTTCACTCACTCACTCCCATCTCCTTATCCTCTGTATCTTCTTCCTCCCCCTCTTCTGTATCACCCCCTTCTCATGTTCTTCCTCCTCTTCTCCTCCTCCCCTTCAGACCTGGACTCGTCTGCGGAGGACCCCAGCTCTCCCAGGAGGAAGACTGCAGCTCGGAGCCGTCTCTCCAGCTGCAGCTCGGAGCCCAACACACCAAAGAGCGAGGCCAAGTGTGAGGGGGACATCTTCACCTTCGACAGAGCTGGTATGTAGCGTGGAGTGTACGGCAGTCTGTTGTAGATTATGTCTTGTGTCCTAAATGGTACCCTATGTAGTGCACTACGTTTGGCTAGGCCCCTGTAGCTTTTTCCTTAGTTACTTTTCCCTTCCTCCTCGCATTCTTTTCCCACTCATCAGTTTGGATTCCCCCTCGGTGCCTCCTCTATTCTCCATTCTTCTCATCCCTCCCTTCTCTCAATCACCACCCTCTCCTCTCACTCCCTCTTCATAATACTCACGCTTCTCAACTATCTCTCATCCCTCCCTTCTTTCTCTCTCTCTCTCTCTCTCTCTCTCTCTCTCTCTCTCTCTCTCTCCCTCTCTCTCTCTCTCTCTCTCTCTCCTCTGTCCTGTCATTTCTTTACCGTAGGTGCTGAGTCTGAAGATGTCTTGGGGGAGATGGACAAAGTGCCGTACTCCTCTCTCCGGAGGACTCTGGACCAGCGCAGGGCTCTCGTCATGCAGCTCTTCCATGAACACGGCTTCTTCCCTTCAGGTAACCACCCGGCACCATCTGCTTCTCTCATTGGCTCATGTAGCCAAATTGTTGACTGTCATTGGTCACCTTGTATACTGGTTTTGTGGTTGAGCAAGGCCAGATTACAACCAACTAGTCCCTGATACAACCAGGCAAAGGTTGCACTGCAATTATTTTTCTTCAGAAGGGGGCTCATCTTCTTTCCCTCTCCTCTCGTCCTCTGCCCCCCCCCCCCCCCCCCCCATCTAGCTCAGGCCACTGCAGCCTTCCAGGCACGCTACTCAGACACCTTCCCCACCAAACTGTGTCTGCAGCTGAAGATCAGGGAGGTGAGGCAGAAGATCATGCAGACAGCCACGCCTGGGACCCCCGGAATCTCTGAGCCCGGCGGGTCAACAACAGGGGTCATGGGTTCAACGGACTCCGCCTCGGCCGCCATCAGTTCCTCCAATACCAACACTCGAGATGGTACAGGGACGGAGCCAGGAGAAAGAGGGCGGAGTCCCGAGGAGCCCAGGAACGTGGGCAAATTGTAGGAATGGAAAGAAGGAGAGATGGAAAGAAGGAGAAAAGCAAGAGAATGGAGAAGGTGGAGAGAAAGTGTCAAAAGAGAGAGGGGAGTGTTGTTGTGACCCACAGCATGTCCTTGTACATGTAGTAACAGGACATCAGTTTCACTTCGGCACAGTTCTGTACTGGCTGTACCCTCAGCACATTTGTAGTTTGACACAGAACATTCTGTGGTACACACCAGTGGAGGCTGGTGGGAGAAGCTATAGGAGGACAGGCTCATTGTATTGTCTGGAATGGAATAAAAGGAACGGAGTTAAGCACGTGGTTTCCATATGTTTGATACCGTTCCATTTATTCCATTCCAGCCCTAACAATGAGCCCGTCCTCCTATAGCTCCTCCCACCAGCCTCCACTGGTACACACATTCTTACTGTCTCTCTCTCTCGCGCACACACACACACACCCCACCAACTCAGACTGTTACTCTTGGGTGGCAGTCACAAGCACTGTCACACAGAAGACGACCGTACACAATGGCACTTTGTAACAATTTGTGAGGATTCAGTTTGCAGCCCTCTGTTGCCATTGACTTGACTTCCCTCCCTCCACTCCTCAGCACAGTGGTTGGGATGTATCCAATGTAACAGCCACTGAAATTCCACAGCCCCTCTATGCTGCAACAACAGACAGCACTGAACTGGACACAACGCTGCACACACACAGTCTGCCAGTCAACTCAACACTCGCCTGACAAAGCCTTTGGCCTGCACAGTTTTTAGAGATTGGAGAAAGTGAGTCAACCATTGGCTCCCGAAAAAGGGAGGCTGGACGCAGCGTGACCATTGACCAATCCCTGGCCCAATCAGTAATCAACGTCACAGACAGGCTGGGTTCCTATTGGCTGGAGAGGATGTTGTATATTGGGGTTTGCCCCCTTGTGAACGCCGTTATGAGATATGAAATATGTAAAAATTGAAGGGTGATGCGTGACAAAGCAACAAACTCAACATTGGTTGGCTGTAAACGAGCACAGAGAAAGGCTGAACGAGACAAATCGTCCATTCATTGGTCAACTCAAGAGGCTGCGGATTCCACCAAGGACTCCGGAAGCAGATGATGCGACTTGGCTCCCAAGTGACAGTTGACAAGCAAAAGTAGATTTATAACCAACGTCTAGGAGTCACCCAGTGGATATATTGCTTTATCTTGTATTGTTGCAGTGGAAATAACACGTTTTTTCTGTGGCCTGTTTTCTCTCTTGTGGCTCTCATTGGTGTTTCTCCAGCATAAACTTATATAAAAGGGGTTTGGAAACAGCCCACGCAACCCCTCTTCTAAATTTTACTTTGGGCCATTCCCCCTCTCCCATGACTGCTCAGTAGACACATAGAGGAGGGGGCAGGCAGTTTGTTTTTAAACGTTGAAATCAGGTGTTTGCACAATGTGTGGTCTTGTGACTGCAATTTAAATCAGGAAAGTATTATTTTTAGAGATTGTTTCATAGAAATAACCTTGTTGTTCAATGTTATCAATCCCCCTTCTTCCATTTGGAGCCCCTTTCCCCCTTGCTTCCTTTCCTTGCCCCTCTAACCAAGTGTTGTTAGAAAGTGCCCTTAAGCACTGGTCCAGGGTCAGTTCTGTTACGTAGCTCAGGATGGCTCTGGTTAGAGTTTAGTTCAGGGAAAACAGATCCTAGACCAGCCCCGTAGGGCATTCTCTGGAGCCCTCTCTCTTCCCTCTCTGCCACTTTATTTTTTCCTTATTAAATGGTGCAATAGGACATTTGGAATGGGTGGGTTATGTGGGTCTGTGCCATAGATATTTACAGTACAGTCAGAAGACCCATTCTAACAACTATGGCATAAGAAGAACTCTCTGAGATTGCTATATTTGAAGAGATAGAGCATAGCTAACTAACTAAAGTCAAAGACATTCAAATAGCACTTTTTGCCTCTTCACTTGTTTTTGGGAAGAGTTGGGGTAGTTATGGGTGTACCTTTATTTCTCTGTATACAGTTGGATGTGTGAAAAATATCTATATTTCCATATGTGCAAATAGATGTTGTGTGTGTGTTTGCGCACATGCATGTATGGACTCGGCCACACCCTGGTTCCTTCACATACCATACAATGACATTATCAATCATATGTTCTTCACATATACTGGAGGCAGTATTTTTACAGTCACCAGGACTATTATATGCCACCTTGACTGTTATATAATGAGATAGTCCAAGATCAAACACATAGAATTTATCAAAGATTTGTTAAGTCTTGCAAAGGTGAGGCCTGAAATGTTTCCATGAACATGCATGTGTGCACGCAAACACACAGACATACATACACACACACACATGTATGCGTGTACACTGTATGATTGTGCTTAAAATAAACTGTCCATACTTTGGAGAAGGAATTTTAGAATGAGAGAGATGAGTGTGAGCTCATAAACAGGCATGTTGACCATGTGCAATATTTCTAAGCAAAATAAACAACTAAATATTGAAAATATTAAAGACCTAACACAATATCCTTGGTCTTTGACTTTGTTCTGAGTCAGATTAGTGAAGGTGAGTGTGCTGGTTTGATGGAATCCATCTCTGTACAACTGACCCAAGATTCCAACGGAAGTGCCCCTGTAAGGTCGGTAATGACAAATAACTACTTTATCCTATGTAGATGATATGCCTAAAGGTTTAGCGAGTACTGATACTTGAAATGATGACTAGAAGAGAATCTGAATTCAGTGAACTTGAACCTGTGACTCCCCCCACACAGTCGATTATGGCTGCTTCCACAAAGTGAAATCACCAGGATTTTGAGATTCCCTTTGTTGATTGATTTTCCATACACAAGTAGACATGTCACACCAGTCCATCAGTCATGTTAAAGTGGGATTACCTGGAATTACCCGCAATTACAATGTCAAGATCTTTCCTGCCAAGGTAGGTGGAGATATGAACTCATAATCTCATGCTTGTTAATCCAAACTTAAATTGGTGTACCAGACCATTCAGAGATCTTGGGCAGTGTGTTGATTTAAAGAACCAATACCTGGGTGACACTATTTGCATTGTCCTTTAGTTGACATCAGGCACTACATTTGAGTCACTTTCCACTTCTGACATCATTGTTGTGAACCAGACACCTGGGTTCAAGGCCAGGTCAGGAAACCCCCGAATTTGCTACAATGGTGTGAGAAGTGGGAGGGCTCTGCTGTGAGGCCACCAGAGGCATGTGAAAGGTATTGAAATAAATATTAAGGATTATTTTTTAAGTCTGCTATTTGGGATTCTTTACCCCCCCCCCCCCCCCCCATTGAAACCTTAACTTTAACCCCAATGAAATGTAAAAATGGTTACAGTTAGGTAAGGGTTAAGGTTAGGCTAGGGTTTAGGGTAGCGACGTCCCAAGGATGCCGGAAACCAATGACCCTTATTTTTATGTGAAATTCTTACTCTCCTCTTATCTAAAACATAATGGGATTTGTAGTTTTCATGTCTGTACTCCCTTTCGTGTATACATTATTTTGACAGTCACGGTAGAAATCCCAGACGGAAGCGCCACCTCTGGTGAAACTCAACACTTATTTTAGCAGTGTAGTTCTATAGGTATTTTCAAAGACAAGGGAACAGTCAAATCGAACTTCATTTCCCAGGAGAAAATGCAATTTGTCAGTTTCTGCTGTCTACGAGCTCAGACAGGCAGTGCAACGGAGAACTCGTCGGAACGGTTTCAAGTCTGTCTGTTTTACAACGATTATAGCATTTGCAGTCAAAAGAGGCAACATTTAAACTCACTTGGTGTGAATCCCTAGCCCCCCGCCCGCTACCCTTGCACAGAGATATGAGCGGCAGCGGGCGGCCCAGAACTAGCTCGTTTGCTGAGCCACAAGGTAATCCCGGAGCCGCTGCAGCATCCACCGGATCAGCCGCTGCGGTGGGGAGTAGCACAGGAAAGACCGGGGTCCAGCAGGCCTCGGGGAGCAGTTCGTCTGGATGCTCTAATTTAAAGCTGGCCAGTAAGTTTATTATGATGTTTTGTGAAAAATATTGCCTTGGATGATTTTAAGACACACTGTAGTTACAGTCCAGTGTCCAATGTTGTAGCGAATGTGGTCAATTTTGAAAAAACGAGTTAACTAGTTAACTGCTTTGATTAACTGTCGTTGTCTGAACGGTTGAGTTGTCAGTTAGCAAACTAGTTACTGTAACTTGCTAACCCACGCCAAAAACCAAGTAATTCGCGCTAGCTAGCTTGCTAGGTCTAGATTAGTTATGCTAAACAAAAATAACAATTTCAAAGATTTTACTGAGCTGCAGTTCATATGATTGAGGAAATCAGTCAATTGACAAATTCAATAGGCCCTAATCTCTCGATTTCACATGACTGGGAATATAGATATGCATCTGTTGGTCACAGATACCAAAAAAAATGGGCCTCAGGCTCTCGTCATGGTATTTCTGTGCATTGAAATCGCCATCGATAACATGTAATTGTGTTCGTTGTCCGTAGCTTATGCCTGCACATACCATAACCCACCCACCACCATGGGACACTCTGTTCACAACATTGACATCAGCAAACTGCTTGCCCACACGACGCCATACACGTGGTCTGCGGATGTGAGGCTAGTTGGACCTAATGCCGAATTCTCTAAAACGAAGTTGTAGGCTGCTTATAGTAGATCAATTATCAGGCAACATCTCTGGTGGACATGCCAGCAGTCAGCATGCCAATTGCACGCTCTCTCAACTTGAGACAACTGTACATTGGCATTTTATTGTCCCCAGCACAAGCTGCACCTGTGTAATGATCATGCTGCTTAATCAGGTTCATGATATGCCACACCGGTCAGGTGAAAGGAGAAATGCTCACTAACAGGGATGTAAACACATTTTGTGTACAACATTTGAGAATGTGTATGAAACAGTTCTGGGATCTTTTATTTCAGCTCATGAAAGATGGAACCAACACTTTACATGTTGCGTTTATATTTTTGTTCAGTGTATATTAGCATGCTAGATAATTAATGACCTCGCGGTACCATACTGTAACAGCTAGCTAAATATAAAGAAAGCATAAGCAACATAAACAACCTTAGCTACGTGTGCTAAGGCATGCCAGCTAACTTGTAAGCAGCAGCCATAGCCGATGGATAACTAGCGTCTAAGATGGGTTTTAGATGGCTAGGTGTTAACTAGTTTACAAGGGGATTCAATCTATTTAGCTAACCTAGTTACAGTAGCTAGCTAACAATAGGTACATCATTTAAGTTATATCAAGCAAACGAGTCAGTGATAACTAGCTAGCTAGTTCAAACAACAATCATCTTTACCCAACGAGCTAGCTACGTGACACTACAAACGACAGGCTAACGTTAGCTATCACAGACTTGATAGGCAAGGTAGCCTAATTGTTTGTTCATAAAGGTTGACAACTAAGCTAGCCAGATAACTAGCTTTGTGCTTCCCAACACAGATTCATGTTAAGCACACCCTTACCTATTGTTCAAATTAGGTCGATAGTGGATACTTATCTATCCAGTAGCCCAGATAAGTAACCAGCCTAGAAAGATAACTCTAGTTATACAGTGACTGTTAACAGGTGATACAGAACTTGATAAAAAGTGGTGAAACATGTAACTACTAGCCAGCTGTATAATATATTATGAGCTAGTAATTCTCCAAGAAGTAGGCTAGTAGATATACAGAAGAAAGATGACAAGCTGAAATACTTGCTTACATAGTACATCAACAACTTCCATGCATCCTTTGCACGTTTTTTTACCTAGAGCATGTTTCCACTTTGCGCCTTGTAGTGCACACTGGAATTGGATGGCTTTATCCACCATGATGATCAACGTTTGTCGTGCAGAGTACATGTTGTTGGTTGTGGATCTGACTTTTCCCAGACCTTCTTCCCCCTGACTAAAGGTCTCGAAGCTTCAGCGTATGTGCAGATCACGTTCTGCACGTGTGTCTTTACTGCACAGATTTGTGGTCCCCTTCACATTTCTCACTGTCAATGGTGAATGATAATTCTTCAAGTTTTACTGGTGAAACGTCCGTATGCAGATCTCCTTGAGTTAGTGTTATTTTCGCAGTAGCTTACAGTGTTGTTTTGAGTGATGTACAGTGAGCGAATTTTGCCTGTCTTACAGTAATGTAATACTATGCAATTATATTCGGTTATGTTAGGTAGAATACTATCATTATGTGATCTTGCAGACATGGATTCAGCTTTTATCCATCTTTTATTAAATGACCACCATTCGCCAAAGTAGCCTGTTCTCTACGGATAGAGCAGAGACTGTGCGTAAAGTAGAGAATAAACACATGCGCAGAAGCTTTGGGATCTTTAGTCCGGAGGAAACAAGTTCTGGGACAAGTCTGATCTGCAGCCACATCGTATTATATGTGATGATGAAAGTTGGAGCTCAAACCTCATGGTATAAGTCAATCTTGGCGAAACACTAAGCAAAGATGTGGACAACAGGACATGCTGATGCTTTTGAAATGGTGAAGTGGTGTTCCAAATGATGACAGGTCTCCTTTTTTGTCAAGGTTTTTTAATGCTTCATGCGGGACAAGTCATTAAGATTTCTGTGGTTTGGATTTGACACTAGCAAGAATATAGGCTACTTGTCTAGCCGTTGATTGCTTTTGACTAAATTAACCTAAGTCAAATTTTGCCTCAGATCTCTGGTATTTATGGCACAAGTTCTCAGGTCCATAAATTCAACCATTTCTTTAAAAACAACAACTCCCTCTTTCTGCACGTCCAGGTGTATCAATTCCACACCCTCACATGTCTTTCTGCACGAGCACACTGTATTATGTCATCACCATTAGAGGTCGACCGATTATGATTTTTCAGCGCCGATACCGATTATTGGAGGACCAAAAAAGGCCGATACCAATTAATCGGCCAATTTTTTTTATTTATTTGTAATAATGACAATTACAACAATACTGAATGAACACTTCTTTTAGCTTAATATAATACATCAATAAAATCAATTTAGCCTCAAATAAATAATGGAACATGTTCAATTTGGTTTAAATAATGCAAAAACAAAGTGCTGGAGAAGAAAGTAAAAGTGAAATATGTGCCATGTAAGAAAGCTAACGTTTAAGTGCCTTGCTCAGAACATGGGAACATATGAAAGCTGGTGGTTCCTTTTAACATGAGTCTTCAATATTTCCAGGTAAGAAGTTTTAGGTTGTAGTTATTATAGGAATTATAGGACTATTTCTCTCTATACGATTTGTATTTCATATACCTTTGACTATTGGATGTTCTTATAGGCACTTTACTATTGCCAGTGTAACAGTATAGCTTCCGCCCCTCTCCTCGCTCCTGCCTGGGCTCGAACCAGAAACACATCGACAACAGCCACCCTCGAAGCAGCGTTACCCATGTAGAGCAAGGGGAACAACTACTCCAAGTCTCAGGGCGAGTGACATTTGAAACGCTATTAGTGCGCACCCGCTAACTAGCTAGCCATTTCACATCGGTTACACCAGCCTAATCTTGGGAGTTGACAGGCTTGAAGTCATAAACAACGCAATGCATTGCGAAGAGCTGCTGGCAAAATGCAGTAAAGTGCTCTTTGAATGAATGCTTACGAGCCTGCTGGTGCCTACCACCGCACAGTCAGACTTCTCTATCAAATCCTAGACTTAATTATAATATAATAAACACACAGAAATACGAGCCTTAGGTCATTAATATGGTCAAATCTGGAAACTCCGGAAACTATCATCTCGAAAACAAAACTTTTTTTTTTCTTTCAGTGAAATACGGAACCGGTCCGTATTTTATCGAACGGGTGGCATCCCTAAGTCTAAATATTCCTGTTACATTGCACAACCTTCAATGGTATGTCATAATTACGTAAAATTCTGGCAAATTAGTTCGCAACGAGCCAGGCAATGAACGCAAGAGCAGTGACACAGCAGTGAATTTCATGTTAGCAGGCAATATTAACTAAATATGCAAGTTTAAAAATATATACTTGTGTATTGATTTTAAAGAAAGGCATTGATGTTTATGGTTCGGTACATTGTTGCAACGACAATGCTTTTTTCGTAAATGCGCTTGTTAAATCATCACCCGTTTGTCGAAGTAGGCTGTGATTCGATGAGAAATGAATAGGCACTGCATCGATTATATGCAACGCAGGACACGTTAGATAAACTAGTAATATCATCAACCATGTGTAGTTAACTAGTGATTATGTTAAGATTTGATAGTTTTTTATAAGATAAGTTTAATGCTAGCTTGCAACTTACCTTGGCTTCTTGCTGCCCTCGCGTAACAGGTAGTCAGCCTGCCATGCAGGCTCCTCGTGGAGTGCAATGTAAGGCAGGTGGTTAGAGCGTTGAACTAGTAACCAGAGGTTGCAAAAACGAATCCCCACTGAACAAGGCAGTTAACCCCCGTTCCTAGGCTGTCATTGAAAATAAGAATGTGTTCTTAATGTTTTGTCAAGTTAAATAAAGGTGGGGGGGGGAAAATAAATAAATAATTAAATCTGCAAATCGGTGGCCAAAAATATCGATTACCGATTGTTATGAAAACTTGAAATCGGCCCTAATTAATCGGCCATTCCGATTAATCGGTCGACCTCTAATCACCATGGTGGTGTGTGTGTGTGTGTGTGTGTGTGCGCACAATCATTTGTTTGTGGGAGGCTGTGTGATATGAGCAGAGTTAGAGCAGGGTCATTCTCCGTGCAAAGTGCTAAGGTCTCCAGTTCAACCAGCGAACTGGCCCTGTCCTCATACAGGGAATGAATCTCACATGAAGTAGGCCTGCCTCAGAACTCTCTGACCCAGGCCACCAAACACAGCTCTTTGCTTCCCTGTGGCTCAGTTGGTAGAGCATGGTGTTTGCAATGCCAGCATGGTGTGTGCAACGCCAGGGTTGTGGGTTCGATTCCCACGGGGGGCCAGTACAAAAAAAAAAATGTATGCATGTATGCATTCACTACTGTAAGTCGCTCTGGATAAGAGCGTCTGCTAAATGACAAAAATGTAAAAAATGTTTGAGGTGGCCTGGAGGTAACTGTTGTTTTGAGTTCAAGTGTATTAGATGAGATCGATGATGGGCCTATTGGAGGATCGCAAGTCTTGTGTTCCTTAGGTCAAATGATGTTCAAAGGAGCACAAAATAGCCCTGTTCATCCTCCAACAAAGCAGGCGGCTACTCTAGTGGTTACACAAACATGAGGTAGTTAATAACACGGGCCCTTGGTTGAGTTCAGTAGGACATTCAGTAACTCATTTTGCAATGGCAAATAACAATTTATTGAAACAAGTCTAGATTGTATTTCACCCACTTTTAAAATGTTTTCTCCTTAACATGATCCTGTAGGCCTATTTTTCTATGCTGAGAAATTGCTTACTCTGCCTGCTGCTTGTTTTGGCTATGTAAAGGCCTGTTATCATTTGACCTAAATGCTGTCAATGCCATAAGCCTCAGCTATTTATTTTTTTAAGCATAGGACATTTTCAGACTTTTTATTGAAGAGACAGGGCGTTTAGAAGTAAGGAAGTCAGTGAGGGTATGTGAGAAAGTAGCCGTGGGTAGAGCATTCCGACCCATACCGTCACGAGCGTTGAAGGCGGCGATGTTAACCACTACACCACCCCAGGTCAAAAATGTCAATACACTTGAGCACTTGTTTACGTCACAATGTTAGAATAGGTCACTGTGACCCACATTAAGCCTACATTCCTTCAAAAGACCATGGTTCCTAATAACTGTAGAAATTAACCATATATTAGCAACAATGTCCTTGGTCATGTTCATTATGTCACGCCGTAGCAAAACAGCTTTTCTTAGAGTTCAGATAATAAGCCTACATCCCTGTTTTGGAATGTTTTCATCAGTTTCGTACCTACTGAACAAAACCCTCTTAATCTCCTCTCTTTCAAATCTGAAAAGAGGACTATTTTTTTGACACGACTTGTCCTTGTTTCCCAGGGGACAGTGGGAAGGTGACTACGGTGGTGGCCACATCTGGGCAGGGTCCCGACCGCCCACAGGAGGTGTCCTACACGGACATTAAGGTGATCGGGAATGGCTCCTTCGGTGTGGTGTACCAGGCGCGCCTCATCGACAGCCAGGAGATGGTAGCCATAAAGAAGGTGCTGCAGGATAAGAGGTTCAAGGTATGGCGGCCAGTCTCTTGGAGAAATACAGCCTTGTTGTCACCCAGAGTCACATTTGTTTATTTTCAAATCTGTAGCACATCATTTACAGTGCATTTGGAAAGTATTCAGACACCTGAATTTCCACATTTTATGTTACAGCCTTATTTTAAAAAAAAGTAATTATTTATTTTTCTCTTCCATTTACACACAATACCCCATAATGACAAATGAAAACTTGTTTTAAGAATAAAAACAGAAATACCTTATTTACATAAGTATTCAGATCATTTGCTATGAGACTCAAAATTGAGCTCAGGTGCGTCCTGTTTCCATTGATCATGCTTGAGATGTTTCTACAACTTGATTGGAATACACCAGTCATAAATTCAATTGATTGGACATGATTTGGAAAGGCACACACCTGTCTATATAAGGTCCCACAGTTGACAATGCATGTCAGAGCAAAAAGCCATGAGGTCGAACAATTTATCTGTAGAGTTCCTGAGGCAGGATTTTATTGAGCATTGAAGGGCCCCAAGAACACAGTGGCCTCATCATCTCCATCATTCTGGAAGAAGTTTGGAACCACCAAGAGTCTTCCTAGAGCTGGCAGCCTGGCCAAACTGAGCAATTGGAGTAGAAGGGCCTTGGTCAGAGAGGTGACCAAGAACCCAATGATTGCTCTGACAGAGCTCCAAAGTTCCTCTGTGGAGATGGGAGAACCTTCCAGAAGGACAACCATGTCTACAACACTCCACCACTCGGGCCTTTTATGGTAGAGTGGCCAGGGAAGCTATTCCTCAGTAAAAGGCACATGATAGCCCGCTTGGAGTTTGCCAAAAAGGCACCTAAAGGACTCTCAGACAATGAGAAACAAGATTCTCTGGTCTGATGAAACCAAGATTGAACTCTTTGACCTGAATGCCAAGCGTCACGTCTGGAGGAAACCTGGCACCATCCCAACGGTGAAGCATGGTCGTGGCAGCATCATATTGTGGGGATCTTTTTGAGCGGCAGGGACTAGGAGACGAGTCACGATCGAGGGAAAGATGACCTGAGCAAAGTACGGAGAGATCCTTGACGAAATACTCCAGAGCATTCAGGACCTCAGACCTTCCAACAGGACAACAACCCTAAACATACAGCCAAGACAACGCAGGCGTGTCTTCGGAAAAAGGCTCTGAATGTCCTTGAGTGGCCCAGCCAGAGCCCGGACTTGAACCCCATCGAACATCTCTGGAGACCGGAAAATAGCTGCAGCGACGCTCCCCATCCAACCTGACAGAGCTTGAGAGGATCTGCAGAGAAGAATGGGAGGAACTCCCCAAATACCAGTGTGTCAAGCTTGTAGCGTCATACCCAAAGGTGCTTCAACAAAGTACTGAGTAAAAACCTGTTTTTGCTTTGTCATTATGGGGTATTGTGTGTAGGGGAAAATAACAATTTAATCCATTTTAGAATAAGGCTGTAATGTAACAATGTGGAAAGTGAAAGGTTCTGAATACTTTCCGAATGTACTGAACAAAAATATAAAGATCTATGAATGTCACATGACTGGGAATACAGATATGCATCTATTGGTCACAGATAACAAAAACGGTAGGGAGCGTGGATCAAAACAACAGTCAGTATCTGGTGTGACCGCCATTTGCCTCGTGCAGCACGACACATCTCCTTCGCATAGAGTTGATCAGGTTGTGGATTGTGGCCTGTGGAATGTTGTCCCACTCTTCTTCAACGGTTGTGCGAAGTTTCTGGATATTGGCGGGAACTGAAACACGCTGTCGATCCAGAGCATCCCGAACATGCTCAATGGCTGACATGTCTGAGTATGCAGGCCATGGAAGAACTCAAATCAAATGTTATTGGTCACATACACATGGTTAGCAGATGTAAATGTGAGTGTAGCGAAGTGCTTGTGCTTCTAGTTCCGACAGTGCAGTAATATCTAACAATTCCACAACAACTCCCTAATACACACAGCCATTTTAAGGCCCAGATCACTCAGCTCCCTGCCTAGCAATGATGATGCAATGTGAAGTGGGTGGAGTCTCCTCTTTATCAAAGTTGGGTTTGCATACTACCACAGGTGAAACCATGTTTTTGTTTGAATGCAGCTCTATTGGCCATCTGGGAAGAATAAACTTGGTTAAGCTTCTATAGTGTCCGTAGAGTTTTGTTAGTCTGAAAATTAGAACCTAACAGTACATATAAATATATGGATGACTGAGCGGCATAGGCAAGATGCAATAGATTGGTAACCGGCACATTTACACCATCCACGAATTGTGTACAGATCCTTGCCCCATTGTCGTGCCCATGCTGAAACATGGGCACGACAATGGGCCTCAGGATCTCGTCACGGTATCTTGGTGCATTGAAATTGCCATCAGTAAAACGCAATTGTGTTGCCCATACCATAACTCCACTGCCATCATGGGGCACTCTGATTACAACGATGACATCAGCAAACCGCTCGCCCACACAATGTCATACACGTGATCTGCGAAATTCTCTAGAATGATGTTGGAGGCAGCTTATGATAGAGAAATTAACATTTAAATTCTCTGGCAGCAGCTCTAGTGGACATAAATGCAGTCAGCATGCCAATTGCGTGCTCCCTCAACTTGCGACATCTGTGGCATTATGTCGTGACAACTTCATGATCATGCTGTTTAATCCGTTTCTTGATATGGCACACCTGTATGTCTTGGTGAAGGAGAAATGCTCATTAACAGGGATAAACAAATTTGTGCACCACATTTTGGAGAAATGTTTTTTTGTGTGTATGGAACATTTCTAGGATCTTTTATTTCAGCTTCTGAAACAACACTTTTTACATGTTGTGTTTATATTTTTGGTCAGTGTGTGTATATATCAAAAGACACCCAGCAAGTTTAGCACTCACCAAAGTCAGATTTACTATAAGAAAAATGTTATTACCTTTGCTGTTCTTCGTCAGAATGCACTCCCAGGACTTCTACTTCAATAACAAATGTTGGTTTGGTTCAAAATAATCCATAGTTATATCCAAACAGCGGCGTTTTGTTCGTGCGTTCAAGACACTATCCGAAAGGGTAAATAAGGGTGACGAGCATGGCGCAAATCGTGACAAAAAATGTCTAAATATTCCATTACCGTACTTCGAAGCATGTCAACCGCTGTTTAAAATCATTTTTATGCCATTTTTCTCATAAAAAAGCGATAATATTCCGACAGGGAATCTGCGTTTAGGTAAACAGACGAAAGAAAATAAAGCATGGGGTCGACTCGGGCATGCGCCTAAGCCCATAGTACTCTGATCGGCCACTTGCCAAAAGCGATAATGTATTTCAGCCAGAGGCTGCCTCGATATCGTTCAGCTTTTTCCCGGGCTCTGAGAGCCTATGGGAGCCGTAGGAAGTGTCACGTTAGAGCAAAGATCCTCAGTCTTCAATAAAAAGAGCCAAGATGAAACACAACTTGTCAGACAGGCCACTTCCTGCATGGAATCTTCTCAGGTTTTGGCCTGCCATTTGAGTTCTGTTATACTCACAGACACCATTCAAACAGTTTTAGAAACTTTAGGGTGTTTTCTATCCAAAGCCAATAAGTATATGCATATTCTAGTTACTGGGCAGGAGTAGTAACCAGATTAAATCGGGTACGTTTTTTATCCGGCCGTGTCAATACTGCCCCCTAGCCCTAACAGGTTAATGCGTTTGAGCCAATCAGTTGTGCTGTGACAAAGTAGGGGTGGTACACAGAAGATAGCCCTATTATGACAAGAACAGCTCAAATAAGCAAAGAGAAACGACAGTCTATAATTACTTTAAGACATGAAGGTCAGTCAATGTGGAAAATGTCATGATGTTTTAAAAAGTTTCTTCAAGTGCAGTCGCAAAAACGATCAAGCGCTATGATGAAACTGGCTCTCATGAGGACCGCCACAGGAAAGGAAGACCCAGAGTTACCTCTGCTGCAGAGGATAAGTTAATTAAATTTACCAGCCTCAGAAATTGCAACCCAAATAAATGCTTCACAGAGTTCAAGTAACAGACACATCTCAACATCAACTGTTCAGAGGAGACTTCGTGAATCAGGCCTTCATGGTTAAATTGCTGCAAAGAAACCACTACTAATGGACACCAATAAGAAGAGACTTGCTTGGGCCAAGAAACACAAGCAATGGACATTAGACAGGTGGAAATCTGTCCTTTGGTCTGATAACTCCAAATTTGTGATTTTTGGTTCCAACCGCTGTGTCTTTGAGACGCAGAGTAGGTGAACGGATGATCTCCGCATGTGTGGTTCCCACCATGAAGCATGGAGGAGGAGGTGTGATGTTGTGGGGGTGCTTTGCTCTGGTGACACTGTCAGTGATTTATTTAGTATTCAAGGCACACTTAACCAGCATGACTACCACAGCATTCTGCAGCGATACGCCATCCCATCTGGTTTCCCCTTAGTCCCACTATCATCTGTTTTTCAACAGAACAATGACCCAAAACACATCTCCAGGCTGTGGAAGGGCTATTTGACCAAGAAGGAGAGTGATGGAGTGCTGCATCAGATGACCTGGCCTCCACAATCACCCGACCTCAACCCAATTGAGATGGTTTGGGATGAGTTGGACCGCAGAATGAAGGAAAAGCAGTCAACAAGTGCTCAGCGTGTGTGGGAACTCCTTCAAGACTGTTGGAAAAGCGTTCCGCGTGAAGCTGGTTGAGAGAATGCCAAAAGTGTGCAAAGCTGTCGTCAAGGCAAAGGGTGGCTACCTTTTGAAGAATCTCAAATATATTTTGATTTAACACTTAATTTAAAAACAATTTTTGGTTACTACATATGTGTTATTTCATAGTTTTGATGTCTTCGCTATTATTCGACAATGTAGAAAATAGTACAAAAATAAAGAAAAACCCTTGAATGAGGTGTCCAAACGTTTGACTGGTACTGTATATAAAGTTGTTTTTTAACAGACCATAACTCTGAGTCTGCTTTAGGGGGTTTTGCTATAGAAAATGTAGTATCGTGGGTCTGTATCATGGCAACACTAAATTGTCTTATCCTTTACGTCATGAGATGATGAATATCCATTTTTGGATTGGTCTCGTAAATTCCTATAATGTTATGAGTAGGCTACTTTTCTTTTTCAATACAGGACACACCTTTGTAATTTTAGAAGAAACATTTCCATATGACTTTGTGGGAGGAGATTTGTATTGTAGCCTATGTTTTTCTGTGACCGAAATGAACACTATGTCTTTACCTTACTGAACAAACACATATCCCACGCATTGTAAAGATCAATTCACTTACAGGGCAATTAGAAACCCTTGACATTTTCCACTGTTCAATTCCAGAACTGTTCTTTTGTTTAACACGTTTCCTATGCAGAACCGAGAGCTACAGATCATGCGAAAGTTGGACCACTGCAATATCGTGAGGCTACGCTTCTTCTTCTACTCTAGTGGTGAAAAGGTAGGCTGTCGTCCATTGTTTTTGGCACACCTTAATGCGGAAATGAAAATGCCGAGGACCCGAACGGTCTGTTTCCTCTTCATATGAGTCGTTCTTCCCACTACAAAGTTGGGATTTTCAAAATGCATCATTTGAGTACATATCGAGTTATGACTGGTGCAGTCATTTGGCATATAGTGATTGTCAGTTCTCTTCCCCCTATACAGAAGGATGAGGTGTATCTCAACCTGGTGCTGGACTTTGTCCCAGAGACCGTGTACAGGGTGGCCCGGCATTTCAACAAGGCCAAAAGCATCATTCCTATCATTTATGTCAAGGTAAACTCCCTCCCTTCTTTTTTCTTTCATTCTCCAACTTTTGCTCGCCTCAACGTCTTTTCATTAGACTTCGATTGTCTAGTATAACACATTCAACTATGAACTATCATTTTTTAATTTTTTAATTTACTCTCCCAAACAGGCTTGGCATTGACACAAAATAACCCTCCTTATTGATTTGTTTATGGTTCTAATTGGTCTACGTCGGCCATTTTGTGTCTCCTCAGGTGTACATGTACCAGCTTTTTCGCAGCCTGGCCTATATCCATTCCCAGGGTGTCTGCCATCGAGACATCAAACCCCAGAACCTGCTGGTGGACCCTGAAACTGCCATCCTAAAGCTCTGTGACTTTGGGAGGTAAGCTGGTCAGGTATTTCCCATTTCCCTCCACGTAGACAGTGTTTTATATACTATTGAACCGATGTGACTGACTGGTACCGAAATATTGAAGTAAACCGGGGTCATATGTGTCCTGACTGAATGTGTTGAATAAATGGGCTCAACCAGACACAATGTAAAATGGATCTATGCCCTCCCTTGAATGGGGTTGTAACACTGATCCAGTTGTATCCTTAGTTACAATCTCCTACTCACACCCTTTTCATTGTATATTTTGCCCATAATACAGCCATTGCTGATACCGTGCAGACACAGGGCTGCTTTCTATAGAAAGTATCCTGTGAACTTCTTAATTATAAATCAATAAGTATAAATCTCACTAAGATATTTACTTCAGCATGAAAAAATGATTGACACTGAGACGTGTGAGCCCCACCCCTCATTCATCGGGTTTATCAAGCACTATATAACAGTTTCCACCAATGTCAACGGGTCAGGTGACCTCATGTGGTCAGGTATAATCCTATACCGCATGGTTAGACCTGCAGGGCTCAGTATTAGCCTCTACTGCTGAACATCTACTGCTTATCTTACCAGTGACAACTGTTGCAGTGGGTAGAGATGGAAGTATTGCAAGACGACTGTATTAGAATAACCTAGACTCGCCTTAGAAGACTGCATTAGCTTAAGCTAGATTTATTTGAGAGAACTAGAATCTGTCACAGAGTGGATAGCGTTTTGTAGACTTTACCCTTTGCCAAAGCTTCATAAAAAAATGGTGGGGTTTAGGACGAATTGAGTTATTGCACACATACACTTCACAGAGTAGGTGTTCCCTTATGCTAATAAATGCTAGAAAGCACCAATGGGATCTCACTAGCTCGTGCTTGGCTCTGCCCACCTCCTTGCTTGTTCTTCCCACTATGATTAATTTTCTCCCATTGGAAACGACAGGCTCTGTTCTATCTTGGGTTAGTCTTTGGTATTAGCCTAACCTGGACTTAGCTTAGAAGACTGTATTAGCCTAACCTAGGTTTAGCTTAGAAGACTGTGTTAGTCTAACCTTCAACCTCTGCGGTTTACCCTAACTTCAGCGCGAAGCAGCTGATTCGTGGGGAGCCCAATGTGTCGTACATCTGCTCGCGGTACTACCGCGCCCCAGAGCTCATCTTCGGCGCCACCGACTACACGGCCAACATCGACATCTGGTCGGCGGGCTGCGTGCTGGCCGAACTGCTACTGGGACAGCCCATATTCCCCGGGGACAGCGGAGTGGACCAGCTAGTGGAGATCATCAAGGTGAGTAAATAGGAGGAATGTGTTTTCCTGTATGTGGTTTACACTACAGGGATAAAAATACCTGCCATTCTGATTGCGTACCAACGTTAGGACATTTGACTTATGAGAATGTTTTGTGTGACTGATGGGGGGGAAAGCTAGGGAAGTAATAATCCGTGATATAATTAAGCAATAAGAACAGCCCCACGGCTGTCAGCCAATCAGCATTCAGGGCTCGAACCACCCAGTTTCTAATAATCAGTGACGTGGAGAGATTCCAAATGATAACCATTGTGCGCTAATAACTGTGTACTTTTATGTCTGCTACTCAGGTTTTGGGAACTCCGACACGGGAACAGATCCGAGAAATGAACCCCAACTACACAGAGTTCAAATTCCCCCAAATCAAAGCACATCCCTGGACAAAGGTAAATGGTTATAAAAAATATATATAGTTATGTTTTTGTCTTTCAAGTAATGTCTTTGTTTTTTTCTGAAACTGTTTTTCATGTTGTGTGTGTGTGTACTTTTACCTCCTCTCGCAGGTGTTTAAGCCTCGCTCCCCTCCGGAGGCCGTCGCCCTGTGCTCGCGCCTGCTGGAGTACACCCCAGTCACCCGCTTCTCGCCCCTGGAGGCCTGCGCTCACGCCTTCTTCGACGAGCTGCGCCAGCCCAACGCCCGGCTGCCTAGTGGCCGACAGCTGCCCCTGCTCTTCAACTTCAGCACCACCGGTCTGTACACCTTGTTGACCCCCTGACCTTTTTGTTATCCAAAAGTGGTTGATTCAATTTCAATTCAGGGAATCAATTGAAACTCCCATTCAAGAATTGAAATAGACCTGACCGCAACTTTGTTTTGTGACCCATGCATATATTCTGCACGTCCTTTTAGGATATCTACAAACGAAGTTTAGAATATATTTGTTTGTTTTCAATGTCTGTTGTATGGCTTATGTGTTGGGATGTTTAAAATTGTAAGACTTTTACCCAATTTCAAACACTATGACCTTGCCACAGTCTTTTACCAGTTCTTTCTTATAAATCTAATGCTTTTTCCTATCTTTCTTTTTCTCTCCTATCCTTCCAGAGCTGTCAATCCAGCCCCAACTGAACTCCACCCTAATTCCTCCTCATGCCCGCGCACAGACCAATTCATCTGGTATGACCCCAATCCCCTATTCCAAACATAGTCATTGGCTACCCATGTCACTTCAGTACCACACAGTGAATAGAGTAGCTGTCAATCATTCATTCCCATATCTGCAGCTATTGTCATGGAGTAGTAATTGGCTTGCAGACATTCTAGGTTCGGTGGAGTTTTAGGCTAAATCCACATGAAATGAGGGAAATGGATAGTAAGATGACTGGTCTTACAAATGGCAAAAATAAAGTCTCTTCCCTTATCGATTCAAATATTCTTTGTCCATGTTTCTGGTCATTGTAATGCTTTCTGTAGAAGACAGCAGCCAACCAAAGGGGCACTAGCCTGAGAACCACACGTCTGTCTCTTTATGTTTTAGTAACCACACCTTTGTGCATTGTAAATGTTTGTAGTCTTCACTTAACTGGAAATCTGGAAAATGTTTTCTGATCCGTTTTAGTGGAGGTCTTACTACAATTTAGCTGCGTAGTTGCATATGTCTACAGTTTATTCTTGACTAGCAAAATCAATGTGTTATGTCCATTCAAAATATCTAACATTATCTGTCCTCTTCTCTACCACTATTCTCCACACTTCTCCCTCTATTCCTCTCATTCCTCTATCCCTCAGTAGATGGCTCTGGGTTAGACGGCTCCTCTCAGCACAGCTCAGTACCCGGATCACTCAACAACAGCACCTGAAACATCCCTGCAAACCCTCTGTTTGTCTGCCAGCCCCCCCACACACACACTATATTGCTTCTTTCTACTTCGCTGCTTGTTATTTCTCCCCATTGGTTACAAACATACCTTTTTGTACTGTACATACATTGAACAAACCATTTATAGCATTAGAGGGTATCATTAGCTGACAAGGTAGTTTTGTTACATTCAATTGAAACTAGATCAGCACTACAGGCAGAATTCGACACACACACACACACACACACACACACACACTTTCTCATGTACTGACGACACCTTAAGTATTATTCCACTCCCTGGCTGCATCTCCTTTGGCCCAGCTCTCTCTTTCTCTCTGGCTGTTTATAACACTCATGTTCCTGCTGTTGAGGGTGGCATTCGAAGGTTCAGTAGGTGGGGCAGGTCCTCTCTATAATAACGGTTGAATTTTTTTTTAAATCAAGTTTTTTTTGGGTGTGACTTTTTTATTCTAACGTGTATTTATTTGACTGAAGACTTCATGAAGAGTTCTTCCCACAACCACACACAAAGTCTACAGGAGTTTGTCTACAAGCTAATTGAGGTGTTTCCCAGTTAGTCATTTGTAGACAAATGGGATAAAATGGTTCTGGTTACCAGATGGAGGAAGAGGCTGTGTTTGTTTTAATACTTTTTATAAAATTATATTTCAAAATATGAAATGACAGCTGCTTTTTTTCTTTTTAATTGTACATTTATTTTTTATTTTTTTATTTGCTTCGATGGCACTGTGAATTTTTACATGGAAGGGGGGGTTGAAGTTTATAATTGGTAGCCATACTTGCTAGCAAATTTCCAGTGTGTGTGTGTTAAGGATCTGAAGGAAAGGTTTTGACAGATGGTGAGGCTGGTGGTGTTCGTGTGGAGACTGAGACATCCCATGATGCACATCTGTGTAGCAGCATCTCTCAAGACAGTCCCAAACTGAGCCTCCCTTTACTGTCCATGGGAAGACAAATCAAATACAGGAATGATGGTTAAGACTGCTGTGGTAGTGAAATGTCACCTTCCTATTGACTTCAATATATGGCATACCATAAAAATCTTGTATGGTGAGGTTACAAGTTGGATTTCAAAATCTGGTTCTGGCTAATTTGGCACTCATAGCATGAACTCTCCAGAACTCCTGATTTGTAAGAGGGACCTTTTTTATTTTATTTAAGTATATACACGCTGTGCTGTCAGCACACTTGTAAGAATCTTTGTCAGTGTCGCACCCATCTAGATTGTAGAGGACAAAGGGATGATCAACTATGGGTTCAGCCATGTGGACATAAATGTATCCTGTATGGAGTAGCTGACTCCAGTTTGGACATTTGAAACAGACCATGATTCCAGTTCCGTTCTGTTAATTCGAGGTTGTGTGTGTGTGTGTGTGAAGACGCGTACTCTGTTACTGGTGTAGTGTGGCCGACAGGGAGTTCATAGTAGCCCTACAGTCTTGTGCTTGTGGGAGTAAATGAGAAATTGAAGCGGGTGAGGGAATGGCTGAGTTTTTCGTTGTGTGTGATGATAATGTGTTGTTCGTGTGAATAATCGTACTCCGATCCAATCTGCACCGTTTTAAAAAGCCAGTGTTGTAGGTTTAGATCAGTTCTCAGTACTGACCACTTGAAAGCTTTCTAGTACAAGCGTGTTATGATATTGTACCACCTCTACCACCCACTTGTAGAAACAACCCTCATATGTGCTGACGTTGATTTAAAGAACACATTTTTCCTCCTTTTATCTCTCTGAAGCCATCTTCTTCCTAGCCCGGAATCCCAATTGATTTGCGTGAAATGGAGCATATTGGTTTGGATTCCTTTATTATTATTTTTTTCGCCCTGTAAATATCACCAACTTTTAATTTCCCCTCATTTATTTTTATTACAGTGTTTTTTTATTTTCCGTTACCTGTTGAAGTCGTCACGGACCAGTTTCAGTTCCATTCAAAAGTCTGTAAATACAATTAGTTTCAATGCCCTGATTTCAAGATGTAAATACCCCCCCTAAAATGTTTTTTTTTCTCCCACATTTTCCCTCCCTGTTTGTTGATGTCTCTCTCTCCGTCTCTCTCTGGTTGTTCGTCCCCCATAACGTGTGATTGTACTGTGTCTCGCCGCTTTATTTATTACCTCACTTGGTGTTCTCGTGTAGGGAGGGGTTGAGGCACCGACTGTTTTGTGGGCATTATGTAGAATGTTCCAGAATACATGTACTGTACTTGGAACCCATGACATTGGTATGTTTGGAAAGTTGGACTGAAAATGTTTGGTTGGATATATCCAGATTTGATCAGACTATCTGCGGTACGATTCCAACTAATACATTTCCCTGGTCTTTTTTATTTATTTAATTTGTACTTTTTAAATCACCTACGTACTGACCTTTTGACAGGGGAAATGTGATTCTGGGCTGTTTGAGTTCACCAGACAACCATTTGGCCAATGCACTGCCCCTGTACCCATTCATTACAATGGGCGCCCAATGTAAGAGATTTAAATTGTGTGAAAGTGTCATGTTGTGATGCAGAGAAGCCATAATAAATGTTTAAAAAAATACCCGCTGAATGTGAAGGGTAAACGTAAGGGCCTTGATGGCGACACAGGTTCGGATGGTGCAGCCAGCCTCCCTCCCTTGACAATGCCCATCACGGACAATTCCGACTTTTGCTGCTTTCAAAATGTCAGCCACAGACAAAATGCAGCGACTGCCGTACGAACCAGTTATCAACCCCCCCCCCCCCCCGTTCTGTGTGTTGATGTACATGCCTGTTTGCTGGTTTCATAACTAAATCTCAGCAGGATCAGGCTACTAGCCAATTATACTAGAAGTACCCTGTTCTGTGTATAGCAAACCAAGTGAGGTCACTTTTTAGTGTTCTGTGAGTAAAATTGTTATCAGTAATTTTTCATTCCAATCCAGTTTCTATTGTATCTTCCTGGTCAGGAGACCTGGTGTGCTTTTGGGACAGAGGGAGGAGAGGGAAGGAGGGAGAGAACCCAACTGTCTGTTTTGTCTGTATGAAATGAGCTCATTTAATAAAGTGATGAAACTCCCGTGAGCCCATGTTGTTATTGTGTCAGACTGAGTAACATGTTCGAAACATCACTTTCACATTTCACCCTTTTCGTCATTTTTGATAAAAGAACAAACATATCCTACAAATCCAGAAGTATTGATTCCTAATAGACAGCCGCTCCAATGGAAGTTTATTTCTGCATATGTACCATTTCATTATCAGTTAATTGTTTTTGGTCAACAACTAGACAGGTGCAGAGGTCCCAACAATAGAACAGTGTTTATATGGAATCGTGAAATGCAGCCACTTAGGCCAACTCTTGCTGCAACCTCGACGAAGGGGTGGATGTAAATCTGGGACACTCAAATTAGTATTATATGGTGTCGGGGCTTTTTCTGGATCCAAATGGGGCTTAGGTGGTGGCCGTGGCTAATGGTACGGTTGCCGACCAAATTCTTTTGAGGTCCTCCTGTTGGACGCAGCGATAGTTTTGCAGTTTTAACGCACATTTTCTGCAATTCACATCTTGCCACGGGGCTGAGAGAATTTGCAGTTTTAATGCAAATTTCCATTTTTTTTTTTTACAGTTTTCCATCAGGCTGAGAGGAAAATGTGCAGTTTCAAAGCAAATGCCCTGCAATTCTACATTTAATGCCAGGGGCGGGTGGAAAGCTAGTTTACTGCAATGCTATCGGAGTGTCTCAAACATAACGAAATCCATTGGGGCCCCATGCCATGACAAAATAACTTTTATAAATGCAATTTCGTTTTTTTCCCCTGACTGTTTAGCTTTTATTTTAATGATTGTTAGTTCTCAGATCTTATTTAAAAATATATCGGTCCATTTATCTTTTCTACATATTTTATCTGGTTTTAGTTGTTTAAGTTTACACTGAAAACATTTACCATCCCAAATGTTTTTTTCCAAAATAAAATGTATAGAGCGCTGTGAAAAGGTATTATCCCCCTTTCAAATGTTCTCTACTTTTGCATATTTTTGATACTGAATGTTATCAAATCAAAAGTTAATATTGGATAAAGGGAACCTGAGTGAACAAATAACACAATGACATACTTATTTAATTTATTTAATAAACAAAGTTATCCAACACCCAATGCCCCTGTGTGAAAAAGTAATTGCCCCCTTACACTCAATAACTGGTTGTGCCACCTTTAGCTGCAATGACTCCAACCAAACGCTTTGTGTAGTTGTTGATCAGTCTCTCACGTCGCTGTGGAGGAATTTTGGCCCACTCTTCCATGCAGAACTGCTTAAACTCAGCGACATTTGTGGGTTTTCAAGCATTAACTGCTCATTTCAAGTCCTGCCACAACATCTCAATTGGGATTAGGACTAGGCCATTCCAAAACTTCAAATGTGTTGCTTTTTAGCCATTTTCGTGTAGACTTGATTGTGTGTTTTGGATCATTGTCTTGCTGCATGACCCAGCTGTGCTTTAGCTTCAGCTCACAGACTGTTGGCCTGACATTCTCTTATAGGATTCTCTAATACAGAGCAGAATTAATGCTTCCTTATTTTAAGTCGTCTAGGTCCTGAGGAAGCCAACCATCACACTACCACCACCATGCTTGACCGTTGTTACTGTGGAATGCACTGTTTGATTTTCGCCAGGCATAATGGGACCCATGCCATCCAAAAAAGTTATACTTTTGACTCATCGGTCCATAGAGTATTCTTCCAAGTATCTTGATGATCATCCAGGTGCTTCCAGGTGCTTTAAAAAAAATCTATGTTGTTTGATATGAATTACTATTTGTTGTGGCTAATGTTAGCAAGGCTAGGTGTTAGGGGTTAAGGTTAGTGTTAGGATGCTTTGTTATTGTTTCGACTGTTGATTGCCCCTTTAAGGTATTTTTGTTGTAATTCGAATTGAATACCACGTCAATTCTCCACTTCAAAAGTGATGTCAATAATTTAATAGGAATTTCTATTTTAATTGGCCCCAACCCTGGATGCAAATAACATTGCCATGAACATGGTATTTGAACTTTGTTCAACCTGAACACTACTGTAGTTCCATGAAACACCATTACTAGTTAATCATTTTTTTTTAATTGATAATCTTTAATAGCTCACACGATAGGTAAACATTCCAAAGAACACTGCCATGAAAAGCCATTCATATCTGGAATTTGAACACACATCAAATCAGTTCTATGGAACACCATTACCAGCTAACAGTTGTTTTGAAATTGCAATTTTATTGTAGCTGACAGTATAAAAGTGCTCCTCTTTCTCCAGATGAACAGAACCTGCAGAACTTACCAGTGATTCACATTAACAGGTAAGTCCTCAATCCATGTACATTACGGAATAAACTGTTTACTTTGCTGTTAAGCTGTTTTTCAGAGAATCCTGGATGTTTCTAGCATTATTGCCCTCTGATTGTTACAGTACCTTGTTTTTAGGAGAACATCACCACCACCATGGCAATGTTGACCATATCTCTGCTGCTCTGTGCTGCCGTTGCTCTGAGTGGAGCAACAGGTAAGACACACAGCAAACCAAGAATATATACTTTAGTTCACACTTTACAACATTCTTTACAAAACACTCCTTTCCTGTCGATCCCTGTAACTCCAGCTAGTTGAAGTTTTTGTTGTCCAGGTGCTGAGGCCCCAGCTTCACTCTTTTTTGTTTTCCAGTTCTTGTTTCAGAGCCGTTGCTAGAGAAAAACACTGAGCAAACTGGAGACAAACACTCAGAAAAGTGTGTGCCTAGTTAGCTGCACTTGTTTTGAATTTGGCCAGTACGATAGTAGCTTTTTCACACTACTGAGTCGAGTCGGACTGCACTGGGCTGGCCTGGTTACATATCCACCATAGTTGCTGGAACTGTGCTGGGAAAGGCAATGTGAAAATAAAATATCTGAGCCAGCACATTACAGTTCGGGTCAGAAAAGGGTATAGAACAGTCCCATGAACTTTGCAAAGGCAGCTTTGATTTCATGTGTTTTCTTGTCTTTAACTGCATCCTCTATAGAGTCCCTTGAGAAAACAATGGTCTTTGAGCAGGCTTTGCATTTGGGTAATTGTAGTTTTTAATCTCTGTCCATGAAATTTGTCAGAAAATTTATCTGCAGTACTACTAGGTAGACACCTCTCACAGGTTGATGATTCTACTAATCAGAATAACAGTTGTGTGCAGGAACGTTTGTTTGTGAACAACATTACTATGACTTGTCCATTTGAATTCCTGCCTGTCTGTCCTTCCAGGAGCTAAGGGGGCAGAGGAGGGAGTAGTGCCAGCAGAGACCAGGAACCAATGCCCCACAGGCTGGTTCCAATTTGGATCGCGCTGCTTCATGTTCGTCGAGACTGCAAGGTCATGGCCCCTAGCAGAGGTATTATGGTTACTCTCTACTGTGAATTAAAGGGAAAGTTAAATTGAAATCAACTCGATTATTTGGTTTGAAGTTACCCTTAAAGGTGATTTGGCCTAATTTTTTAAATAGGCGCCGCATGTGTCATGTAAAATATTGAACCCCCCCTTGAAGTTATTGTTTCATTGGAATTTTCTTTAAGTGTGGCATATTTATTGATATACACTGCTCAAAAAAATAAAGGGAACACTAAAATAACACATCCTAGATCTGAATGAATGAAATAATCTTATTAAATACTTTTTTCTTTACATAGTTGAATGTGCTGACAACAAAATCACACAAAAATAATCAATGGAAATCCAATTTATCAACCCATGGAGGTCTAGATTTGGAGTCACACTCAAAATTAAAGTGGAAAACCACACTACAGGCTGATCCAACTTTGATGTAATGTCCTTAAAACAAGTCAAAATGAGGCTCAGTAGTGTGTATGGCCTGCACGTGCCTGTATGACCTCCCTACAACGCCTGGGCATGCTCCTGATGAGGTGGCGGATGGTCTCCTGAGGGATCTCCTCCCAGACCTGGACTAAAGCATCCGCCAACTCCTGGACAGTCTGTGGTGCAACCTGGCGTTGGTGGATGGAACGAGACATGATGTCCCAGATGTGCTCAATTGGATTCAGGTCTGGGGAACGGGCGGGCCAGTCCATAGCATCAATGCCTTCCTCTTGCAGGAACTGCTGACACACTCCAGCCACATGAGGTCTAGCATTGTCTTGCATTAGGAGGAACCCAGGGCCAACCGCACCAGCATATAGTCTCACAAGGGGTCTGAGGATCTCATCTCGGTACCTAATGGATGTCAGGCTACCTCTGGTGAGCACATGGAGGGCTGTGCGGCCCCCCAAAGAAATGCCACCCCACACCATGACTGACCCACCGCCAAACCGGTCATACTGGAGGATGTTGCAGGCAGCAGAACGTTCTCCACGGCGTCTCCAGACTGTCACGTCTGTCACATGTGCTCAGTGTGAACCTGCTTTCATCTGTGAAGAGCACAGGGCACCAGTGGCGAATTTGCCAATCTTGGTGTTCTCTGGCAAACGCCAAACGTCCTGCACGGTGTTGGGCTGTAAGCACAACCCCCACCTGTGGACGTCGGGCCCTCATACCACCCTCATGGAGTCTGTTTCTGACCGTTTGAGCAGACACATGCACATTTGTGGCCTGCTGGAGGTCATTTTGCAGGGCTCTGGCAGTGCTCCTCCTTGCACAAAGGCGGAGGTAGCGGTCCTGCTGCTGGGTTGTTGCCCTCCTACGGCCTCCTCCACGTCTCCTGATGTACTGGCCTGTCTCCTGGTAGCGCCTCCATGCTCTGGACACTACGCTGACAGACACAGCAAACCTTCTTGCCACAGCTCGCATTGATGTGCCATCCTGGATGAGCTGCACTACATGAGCCACTTGTGTGGGTTGTAGACTCCGTCTCATGCTACCACTAGAGTGGAAGCACCGCCAGCATTCAAAAGTGACCAAAACATCAGCCAGGAAGCATAGGAACTGAGAAGTGGTCACCACCTGCAGAACAACTCCTTTATTGGGGGTGTCTTGCTAATTGCCTATAATTTCCACCTGTTGTCTATTCCATTTGCACAACAGCATGTGAAATTTATTGTCAATCAGTGTTGCTTCCTAAGTGGACAGTTTGATTTCACAGAAGTGTGATTGACTTGGAGTTACATTGTGTTGTTTAAGTGTTCCCTTTATTTTTTTTAGCAGTATATTTATATTAATTAAGGCCTACTGTATATTGGAACCCGCAGGACATTGGTTAAGACAGAGATAATGTAATATCTGGAAGAGCATTTTTAAAAGAGCATTAATTGCAATGGACAAGATTTGATTGTGAGAGTCCAGAAGATAAGTTATCACAGACTGGACTACTGATTAATACTTACATTATGGAATGTCTTTGTCCCTGTCTACCTCTCACTGTAGCGCCACTGTGTGTCCCTTGGAGCAAACCTGGCGTCTGTGCATAGCTCTGCGGATGATCAATTTCTACAGGCAATTGCGGGGTGCAAGACTGGCGCTTTCTCAACTACCTGGATTGGAGGATTTGATGCTGTTCAGGTGGAGTATACTCACAGATCAGTAATATCTTTGGTATACTCATCAATTTCTCAAGGGTCACTGATAAAATCAGACCTAGGTTTGGAAGATCTTATAGATGTAGTCAACAACAACAAAAAAGGTCACTGCAGTATCTATTGGCATACTATTATAATAATAATAATAACATGGGATATCTTTGATACTGAGACCTCACTTCTTCACCACAGGACAGGCTATGGTTTTGGAGTGACGGCTCCGAATTTGATTACCAGAACTGGGCGAAAGGAGAGCCCAATAATAGCGGTGGCAGAGAGCCATGTATAGTGATCAACTGGGGAGGTACAGTAGGCCCTGTTTCATTCACTGATCCATTCATCAAATAAAGATGACACACACACACCACAAACACACTATTCTATTGTTGTGTGAACACCTGAGATTATTTGAGAGGTCATTTCTGTTCCATGTTTCCTTTTAAGACGAATACCGCTGGAACGATATAAAATGTGGAAACAGCTTTCCCTCGGTGTGCTCCAAAAGAATCTGTGAAATCCAGAAAAACTGAAACCAAAAATGCTACTCCATAGTGCCAACATCCAAATGAACACTCTTTATGGTAAAGTCAAATATTCAGTAAAGATGATTTGTACTGGTTTCGTTGTTTATTGTCAATAAAACGGGTGTAGACATTGTGTTTTCTCTTATGAGTCATTATTAAACATGAATGATACTGCTATAATTGTAATAGGATTCTTAAAAGTACAGTCTAGGATCTCAGAGTTTGTTCAAAGAATCATACAAACAATTTCAGGATAAATACAAGGTGAGATAGCCACCAGCTAGCTATTAGTAGCTGCACGTCAGGACAACCAATTTTAGCAGTTTGCATGAAAAGAGCAGAAACATGGCAACCTAATTCAAATGGGTTTCAAAAAAGAGAAGAAGTACTGGGTCATTTATTCATCCAGTCTGGAAATTCCACGAGACTGCGATGAGCCAGCCTTCAGAAAATTCAACCGAACACTTGATACCAAATGTAAAACTCCTGGTGCTGTTAGAGCAAACGCCTTGATTGCTTTGCAAAACTATCCAGTAACCCAGAAAGTTAAGGAGATTCTGAAAGAGGCATGAAAAATAACCATGTGGATAGATGGATGGAGCAAGAAAGGACTGATTGCTTCGTTTATGGGCATAGCCTGCTTCTATCACCCCACCTCCATCAAGGAAATTGAGCAAGTTGAGGAGACTAAACTGCTCGGTGTAACCGTGGATTGTAAACTGTCATGGTCAAAACGTATTGATGCAATGGTAGGCAAGGTGGGCAGAGGTCTGTCCGTAATAAAGCGCTGCTCTGCTTTCTTGACAAGGCTATCAACAAAACAAGTCCTACAGGCCCTAGTTTTGTCGCACCTGGACTACTGCCCAGTCCAGTGGAGGCTCCGTACAAGAACAATGGGAGTACCATCCTCCTCAGTGAAATTTCATAAAAATAGTGAAACTTAAAAAGGTTATCCTTTTTAGATTATACTATACTAAATACATTCATATGTCACCAAATAATTGATTAAAACACATTGTTTTGCAATGAAGGTCTATAGCAACAGTACTCTCTGGGGTAGCACCATGGTGTAGCCGGAGGACAGCTAATTTCTGTCCTCCTCTGGCTACATTGACTTCAATACAAAACCTAGGAGGCTCGTAGGCCTCAACCCCTTCAATAGACGTACATGGTAATTATGACCACTTCGTCAAAGCTTTTGCAGTATGAACAGACATGTCGTCCATCCAATCATAGGATTAGAATTAGAGAATGAACCTAGTGTGTTGTATTCGGGTTGTGCCGAATACAGGGGACGGAAGAGGTAGATTATAAATTGTTTTCTTGGTTTTAGAACTTTATTTTTGTTTCCAGTTAGTGCAATTTATTTCAATTTGCCTTGCTAACTTCAGTAGCAGTAACTAGCTAGCTACCAGCTCAAGTGTGCAGTTTTCGCCAACGCTACCGAAAATGTTGTTGACTTTTTGTTTAAGAACCCCTTTCATTCTCTGGGGTACTCGGAAAAGGTGCGAATTAAAACTGATGGTCAACCTCTGCCTGAGATCAGTTTCATGAAGAAGGATGAAAAGGTGAGGGCGTTCAATACCAACTGGTATCAAATGTATAGCTGGTTAACAGGGAGCCTTTCATCAAGCCGCCTGCATTGCTGGCCTTGCCTGCTTTTTGGAAAGTCTGAGCCTTGGGCGAAAGGGGGGTACAGTGACCTGAAGTACATTGATCGTTCAGCTAAATGCCAAAACAAAAGCAGGGAGCATATAAATGCCGACATCAGATTTAAGCTTCTGGGAAAAAGCTGAATCAATCATGACGAAGGTCTGCGTATTCAAACCGCGCAACACAACGGGAAAGTAAGAAGAAACAGGGATGTTCTCAAGCTGCATATCAACACCACTGCGTTTTGGGTCATGCAATAATTGGCTATTAGAGGACATGACACAAGGGCAACTACAAGGAGCTTGCGGCGGTAATAGTGCGTTATGATGCTTTACTTGCTGAACATATTGAACTTTCGACTGTGTTTTCTGGGATTTCGAAATCAATTCAGAATGATTTGATAGTTTCCATCGCATCATCCATTAAAAGGATCGGACTCTTTGAACAAAAACAAATTCTCCTAAAATGACATACCCAAATCTAAAAGTTAGATTACATAGAGAGGTTGACGCAGCGTATTTTTTTGTTGAGCGCACTCGAGTAGGCTTTCCACTTTACTCCAGTATTTATTTAGCAAAGATGATAACACATAATCAGACCCAAGCAAAAACTCATTCCATAAATGTTGCATCACCCTAGGCTACACCTAAGCATGAGAGATCTGACATGCTGTATGGGATGAAAACGAGACTATTTTTCAGTCTGATCAACTGTAGGTTACTATTAAGAGCAGCTGCATACAGCCTGTGCGCCCTGTTCATCTGGTCAGGGTAAACTAATTGGTAACGTTATGTGTTTATAGTCCATTTGTGTGTCAGGAGAAAATGTGAATGCGATCAAATGTGGTTTATATTCAAAATTGGGCTGGCTAGACTGCCTATACATTTTCAATCCAAAAGTATTAAGTGGAATTAATCAGTCAATATAATAGTGATGACAGATAAAAACATTTATAAAGCCTGTTGCATAGGCGTGCATGATGCAAACATGAATAAAGCAAGCTTAGCCCTGTGAGTTATACTGTCTATCAGTTGTCTCTGTGGCTGGGTAGAGGAAATCCCCCTCCTAATCTAGTCTAAATATAATTCATATGAACAAGTATAAGGTTGCTTCAGTTTGACAGGGTTTTCATCCCCCCCAGGGCCAGGAGTTTTTTAAAACCATGTGACCTGATTAGGAAAAACTGGTCCCATTATAGCCCTTATAAAACATTTTTACCACTGATTAATTACTGTCATACCTTATAGGGTCCAGAGTTTTCCTGGTTAGGTTAATTAACAGATAAGGAAAAACTCTGGGCCTCAGGGGGTAAAAATTGCCCCACCACTCTGGGACCTATGGTGCCACCAGCCTGCTTGCAGTTGTCAGTTATCGTCAGGTATGTGGATGATCAGGGCTTTATTCAGGAACGTTTCTTGGGCTACTTTGATGTGTCATGTGGGCGAGATGCGCAGTCTGTGTTTGACTTTATGAATTTTGAGATGTTTGAGTTTAACTTCATGGGGAAACTTGTAGTTCAAACCTAGGATGGCGCAGCTGTAATGGAATGTATCTGCTATTTGTATTTACAGCTAAGTCCCCTCCTGTTCCCTGATTTAAGAGGTGATGACCACTCCACTACCATTGTCAACTCTCTCCTGACATGAACTGAAGCCACGTCCCACGTGCCCGCTGATCCACTGGTAAATTGAATGTTTCCTCTCCAAGCACTGTGAGGACCCCTATCAGTTTTCTCTCATTCCTGTATGTAGAGTCAATCACATGCACAATCACGTGATTACACCTCAATGATTTTACTCCTTGCTTGGACTAACTCATTCTTAGCACTTTTGTCTAACTGTGTAGTGTGTTGTGTTATTGTTTTTTGTCTTCCCAGTCAGATCCTGTCCTGCACTGAAGTCAAGCCTCTGAACACCTCAACTCATGCCTCATACCCTCATTCAATCACTGCTGTGATCCCTTCCCAACACTGTGTAAGTAACCCATAATATTGTAATATAAATGTCTTTATTAAACGCTTTAGGTTAAAATAATTCGTCTTTGAGGATTTTTGAAACACACTTTGTCGTCTCCATGCATTCCGCGCCTATACCCTGGGTCTCCCATCCTCCTCAATTCTTCAAGTCACCAGCCTCCACTGGCCCAGTAATATGGTCAAGTGCCACAAAGAGGAAAATTACAGTTGACCCAGAACAGAGCGGCTGGCCCTTAAATGTACACGGAGAGCTCACATTAATAAGATGCATGTCAATCTCTCTTGGCGCAAAGAAGAGGAGAGATTAACTTCATCACTACTTGTATTTGTGAGAAGTATTGACATGTTGAAAGCACTAAGCTGTCTGTTTAAACGACTAGCACACAGCTCAGACACCCATGCATACCCCACAAGACATGCCACCAAAGGTCTCTTCACAGTCCCCAAGTCCAGAACAGTCTACGGGAAACATACAGTGCTATATAGAGCAATGACTACATGCAACTCTATTCCACATCAAGTAACTCATACAAGCAGTAAAATCAGCTAAAAAAAACCAGTTACAATTACACCTTATGGAACAGTGCGGGTTGTGAAGAGACACAGACACACGCCTAAGCATACACACTCTACATATGGATTTTGTATTGTAGATATGTTGTAGTAGAGTAGTGTGTAATAATGTGTTGTGAAATGTAATGTTTTATTGTATGTAATTGCCTTAATGTTGCTGGACACTTGGAAGAGTAGCAGCTGCCTTGGCATAATAACATACAAATACAAAAACAAGGCACAGCATGCATTGGTCAACAACCTCCATTAGATTTAGCATCCCCACACCGGAGAGGTAATTGACCGCACATTGAACACATGGGACATACCAGAGAAGATCCTACTCTTCGTAACTGACAACGGGCTGAACATAGTCAAGGCTATTACAGAATAGACAAGAGAATAAGTGTGATCAACAACAACCAGTGCTGGCTATAGCTTTGAACGGTGCGGCGGAAATGTCTGAATCTGAGTCGGACCTCGACGATTATTCTTATAAGGCTAGGCACCACACCCTCATTTTTTTCCCCCTTTATCATATCACAATCAACTATTACCAGTTGGATGTAGACACAAATATCATACTTTATTGTATTACAATGTTTCTGAAATATAAAAAATAAATGCAAATAAATTAATATCTCATTAAATATGTGCATATCGAGCAAGCCGATTTTTCTGGACACTGGATGAAGTCAGTCTATATTTTGGTTTAATTTTGTTAAGACACTCCAGGACCGAACTTGTCCAGAGAAGATAGTGGATAAATACTTTTTTTCATCTTTCTATCTGTTAAATACTAAAGACATGCATGTGAATAGCATTTTTGGTGCAACAGCGCCTCTTCAACCTCAGGAGGCTGAAGAAATTACATTTGTCTTGGCACCTAAGACCCTCACAAACTTTTACAGATGCGCAATTGATGGTATCCTGACGGCTTGTATCACCGCCTGGTACGGCAACTGCACCGCCCACACATCACCGGGGGCACACTGCATGCCCTCCAGGATACCTACAGCACTCAATGTCACAGGAAGGCCAAAAAGTTAATCAGACATCAACCACCCAAGCCACGGCCTGTTCACCCCGCTATCATCCAGAAGGCGAGGTCAGTACAGATGCATCAAAGCTGGGACCGAGAGACTGAAAAACAGCTTCTATCTCAAGGGCACCAGACTGTTAAATAGCCATCACTAGCCGGCTACCACCTGGTTACTCAACCCTGCACCTTAGAGGCTGCTGCCCTATGTACATAGACATGGAATCACTGGTCACTTTAATAATGGAACACTAGTCACTTTAATAATGTTTACATACTGTTTTAGTAATTTCATATGTATATACTGTATTTTAGTCAATGCCACTCCGACATTGCTCGTCCTAATATTTAGATATTTCTTGAAAATATTCTTTTACTTATAGATTTGTGTGTATTATTGTGAATTGTTAGATTATTACTGTACTGGTGGAGCTAGGAACACAAGCATTTCACTACACCCGCAATAACATCTGCTAAATATTTCTATGTGACCAATAAAATTTGACTTGATTTTATTTAATGTCAAGAATTTCTATTTTAGTTGGCCCCAACCCTGGATGCAAAACTATTCCAAATAACATTATCAGGAATATGGCATTTGAACTTTGTTCAACAGGATACTAGTTCCATGGAAAACCATCTACTAGGTAACCATTAATTTTTTTGATAATCTTTAATAGCTCACACGATAGGTAAACATTCCAAAGAACACTGCCATGAAAAGCCATTCATATCTGGAATTTGAACACACCTCAAATCAGTTCTATGGAACACCATTACCAGCTAACAGTTGTTTTGAAATGGCTATTTATTTGTAGTTGACAGTATAAAAGTGCTCCTCTTTCTCCAGATGAACAGAACCTGCAGAACTTACCAGTGATTCACATTAACAGGTAAGTCCTCAATCCATGTACATTACGTAATAAACTGTTTACTTTGCTGTTAAGCTGTTTTTCAGAGAATCCTGGATGTTTCTAGCATTATTGCCCTCTGATTGTTACAGTACCTTGTTTTTAGGAGAACATCACCACCACCATGGCAATGTTGACCATATCTCTGCTGCTCTGTGCTGCCGTTGCTCTGAATGGAGCAACAGGTAAGACACACAGCAAACCAAGAATATATACTTTAGTTCACACTTTACAACATTCTTTACAAAACACTCCTTTCCTGTCGATCCCTGTAACTCCAGCTAGTTGAAGTTTTTGTTGTCCAGGTGCTGAGGTCCCAGCTTCACTCTTTTTCGTGTACCAGTTTTAGGACTGTTCCAGGGCTTTGGTTTTGAGCAGGCTTTGCATCTGGGTAATTGTCATTTTGAAATCTCTGTCCATGAAACGTATGTCAGTAGATTAATCTGCAGTACTACTAGGTAGACACCTCTCACAGGTTGATGATTCTACTAATCAGAATAACAGTTGTGTGCAGGAGCGTTTGTTTGTGAACAACATTACTATGACTTGTGCATTTGAATTCCTGCCTGTCCTTCCAGGAGCTAAGGGGGCAGAGGAGGGAGTAGTGTCAGCAGAGACCAGGAACCAATGCCCCACAGGCTGGTTCCAATTTGGATCGCGCTGCTTCATGTTCGTCGAGACTGCAAGGTCATGGCCCCTAGCAGAGGTATTATGGTTACTCTCTACTGTGAATTAAAGGGAAAGTTAAATTGAAATCAAATCACTTATTTGGTTTGAGGTTACCCTTAAAGGTGATTTGGGACTGCATTTATATAGGGACTGCATGTGTCATGTAAAATACTGAATCTCCCCTTCAAGTTTTGTTTCATTGGAATTTTCTTTAAGCGTGGAATATTTATAGATATATTTACATTAAGGCCTACTGTATATTGAAACCTATAGGACATTGGTTAAGACAGAGATAATCTAATATCTCCTAGAGCATTTTTAAAAGAGCATTAATTGCGATGGACAATATTTGATTGTGAGAGTCCAGAAGATAAGTTATCACAGACTGGACTACTGACGAATACTTACATTATGAAATGTCTTTGTCCCTGTCTACCTCTCACTGTAGCGCCACTGTGTGTCCCTTGGAGCAAACCTGGCGTCTGTGCATAGCTCTGCGGATGATCAATTTCTACAGGAAGTGGTGGGGAGCAAGACTGGCGGTTTCTCAACTACCTGGATTGGAGGATTTGATGCTGTTCAGGTGGAGTATACTCACAGATCAGTAATATCTTTGGTATACTCATCAATATCTCAAGGGTCACTGATAAAATCAGACCTAGGTTTGGAAGATCTTATAGATGTAGTCAAAGACAAAAAAAGGTCACTGCAGTATCTATTGGCATACGATTATAATAATAATAATAACATGGGATATCTTTGATACTGAGACCTCACTTCTTCACCACAGGACAGGCTATGGTTTTGGAGTGACGGCTCCGAATTTGATTACCAGAACTGGGCGAAAGGAGAGCCCAATAATAGCGGTGGCAGAGAGCCATGTATAGTGATCAACTGGGGAGGTACAGTAGGCCCTGTTTCATTCACTGATCCATTCATCAAATAAAGATGACACACACACACCACAAACACACTATTCTATTGTTGTGTGAACACCTGAGATTATTTGAGAGGTCATTTCTGTTCCATGTTTCCTTTTAAGACGAATACCGCTGGAACGATATAAAATGTGGAAACAGCTTTCCCTCTGTGTGCTCCAAAAGAATCTGTGAAATCCAGAAAAACTGAAACTGAAACAAAAAATGCTACTCCATAGTGCCAACATCCAACTGAACAGTCTTTATGGTAAAGTCACATTTTTTGTAAAGATTATTTGTTTCTGTAAACTGTAAGTTTGAGTTAGTTGTTGTTCATAAATGTTGAGTAATGGTTTTGTTGTTTATTGTCAATAAAACGGGTGTAGACATTGTGTTTTCTCTTATAAGTCATTATTAAACATGAATGATACTGCCATAATTGTAATAGGATTCTTAAAGGTACAGTCTAGGATCTCAGAGTTTACTCAATGGTCATTTCAATTCTTGATATTTATCCGTTCATTCAAGGTTATTATAGTAAACAAAAACTGAAAATAAAAATTTAATTTGAATAAACAATTTAGTAAACTGAAATAAAATAATTAATAAAAACATTTAAAAAAATAATACAACTATTCTGAAACTATTGTCTTTGACTGCAAAATAAAATGAAAACCATCATAAATTTTCCTCCATTGGGCAAAAATCTAATGGGGTTTTCAAGCTTTTTCTCTAACAGGGATTTCCAGCTACTGAATCTGACAGGTAAATGCTGCCAGTAAATGGCAACGTTTCAAATAGGCTTAGCTTGTGCATCACTATCACTAGCTATCAGTAGCTAACAGGGAAGAAATCCGAGGGCGAGCTCCAAGTGTGAACCATAGGTGTGAACAATGGCGGCAGCAAAAGGAAACGTGCTGTATGGGATTGTTTTGAGTACGTTGCTGGAAAGGACAAAATCAAATGTATTGTAGTGTCAGGAGATGGCAGCATGTGGAACAGAGATGAAAGTGAAAACCCAACCAACTTAAAAGTTCATCTGAACAGCGCCCACAAAGAATCATACAAACAATTTCAGGATAAATCCAAGGCGAGATAGCCACCAGCTAGCTATTAGTAGCTGCTCGTCAACAGCAACCAGTAGCTGCACATCAGGGTAGCCGTGCTGCAAGCCCAGCTTCAGATGCAATCGTTAGGCAAGGGTCATTTAAGTGTAGGAAAGGATGAAACAGCATCTGTGCCACCAGTAAGTACAGATAGTAGCGTTAGTATAAATCCCCTCGCACGGTCCCCGCAGCCAGACAATTTTCTCAAGGCTTCTGGAATTAAATGCTGTCGGCATTAAATGCTGCTCAACCGGTGTCACTCATTCAGCCGACAGAAACTTTCAACCAGTTCTCCCCATTAAACAACGAGTCGGAGTCAGAGGCCCGAGCCTTCTCTGATCTCTCCACCCGTTACAGGGTCTGTGCCGCCGAAGCTTCCCACCATTAGCTCTGACAATTTGAAAACCCTAGTCATTGGCGACTCCATTACCCGCAGTATTAGACTTAAAATAATCATCCAGCAATCATACACTGTTTACCAGGGTGCGGGGCTACCGGCGTAAAGGCTAATCTGAAGAAGGTGCTGGCTAAATCTAAAACTAGAGAGTGTAGTGTCATGTCTTTGGCTATGCCGGATTAAGTGATATGACATGCTATTCTATGAAATCATTTCTCTGTAATTAATATTACCTGATTAAGCTAATCAGGTAAATAATTAACTAGAAAGTCAGGGCACCAAGAAAGAATGTTTATAGAGCTGTTATCTTCCGAATAAACTCATAAAGACCTAGTCATCTTTTACATTAATAGCAGTCAATATTTAATCGTCACCTTGTTTAGTCTCATCTGAAAGTTGTAAATTCTTGGTTATCTTCACGAACCCTGGCTAACAAGTTGAATCAGCAATACAAAATGTGGTTTAATTATTTATTTACTAAATAAATAAATATTTTTCCAACCTAATTGAGGAGAATAAGAACAATCCAACATTTCTTTTTGATACTGTCACAAAGCTAACTAAAAAGCAGCATTCCCCAAGAGAGGATGGCTTTCACTTCAGCAGTGATAAATTCATGAACTTCTTCGATGAAAAGATCATGATTATTTGAAAGCAAATGATGGACTCCTCTTTAAATCTGCATATTTCTCCAAAGCTCAGTCGTCCTGAGTCTGCACAACACTGCCAGGACCTAGGATCAATGTAGACACTAAAGTTTTTTAATCCTGTATCTCTTGACACATTCATGAACATAATGTAGTCATGGCCTCTAAACCTTCAAGCTGCATACTGGACCCTATTCCAACTAAACTACTGAAAGAGCTGCTTCCTGTGCTTGGCCCTCCTATGTTGAACATAATAAATGGCTCCCTATCCACCGGAAGTGTACCAAAGTCACTAAAAGTGGCAGTAATAAAACCTCTCTTGAAAAAGCCAAAGCTTGACCCGGAAATGTAAAAAACTATCAGCCTATATCGAATCTCCCATTCCTCTCAAACAATTTAGAAAAAGCTGTTGTGCAGCAACTCACTGCCTCCCTGAAGACAAATAATGAATACGAAATGCTTCAGTCTGGTTTTAGACCCCATCAAAGCACTGAGACTGCACTGGTGAAGGTGGTAAATTACCTTTTAATGGTGTCAGACCAAGGCTCTGCATCTGTCCTCGTGCTCCTAGACCTTAGTGCTGCTTTTGACACCATCGATCACCACATTCTTTTGGAGAGATTGGAAACTCTAATTGATCTACACGGACAAGCTCTTGCCTGGTTTAGATGTTATCTGTCGGAAAGGCGATCAGTTCGTCTCTGTGGATGGTTTGTCCTCTGACAAATCAATTAAACATTTTGGTGTTCCTCAGGGTTCCTTTTAGGACCGCTATTGTTTTCACTATATATTTTACCTCTTTGTGATGTCATTCAGAAACATAATGTTAACTTTGACTGCTACGCGGATGATACACAGCTGTACATTTTGATGTAACATGGTTAAGCCCCAAAATTACCCACCCTGAAAGCCTGTGTTTCAGAAATAAGGAAGTGGATGGCAGTAAATGTTTTACTTTTAAACTCTGACAAAACAGAGATGCTAGTTCTAGGTCCCGAGAAATAAAGAGATCTTCTGTTGGATCTGACAATTAATCTTGATGGATGTACAGTTGTCTAAAATGAAACTGTGAAGGACCTCGGCATTACTCTGGACCATGATCTCTCTTTTGACAAACATATCAAGAATATTTCAAGGACAGCTTTTTTCCATCTTCCTAACACTGCAAAAATCAGAAACGTTTTGTCCCAAAATTATGCAGAAAAGCTAATCCATGCTTTTGTCACTTCTAGATTAGACTACTGCAATGCTCTACTTTCTGGCTACCCGGATAGAGCACTAAATAAACTATATAAGGCTGCTAGAATCTTGACTGCAACCAAAAAATTGGATCATATTACTCCAGTACTAGCCTCTCTACACTGGCTTCCTATTAAGGCTAGGGCTGATTTCAAGGTTTTACTACTACCCTGCAAAGCATTACATGGGCTTGCTCATACCTATCTCTCTGATTTGATCCTGCTGTACATACCTACATGTACACTGTGGTCACAAGACGCAGGCCTCCTTATTGTACCCAGAATTTCTAAGCAAACAGCTGGAGGCAGGGCTTTCTCCTATAGAGCTCCATTTTTATGGAATGGTCTGCCTATCCATGTGAGAGACGTAGACTCGGTCTCAACCTTTAAGTCTTTATTGAAGACTCATCTCTTCAGTAGGTCCTATGATTGAGTGTTGTCTGGCCAAGGGGTGCGAGGGTGAACGGAAAGGCACTGGAGCAACGAACCACCCTTGCTGTCTCTGCCTCGCAGGTTCCCCTCTCTCCACCCTATTACGGGGGCTGAGTCCCTGGTTTACTAGTGCTCTTGCATACCGTCCCTAGGAGGGGTGTGTCACTTGAGTAGGTTGAGTCACTGACGTGATCTTCCTGTCCGGGTTGGTTCCCCCTCGGGCTCGTGCGGTGGAGGAGATCTTCGTCAGCATTGTCTCAGGGTAGTAAGTTGATGGTCTGCGGATATCCCTCTAGTGGTGTGGGGGGCTGTGCTTTGGCAAAGTGGGTGGGGTTATATCCTGCCTGGTTGGCCCTGTCCGTGGGTAATATTGGAAGGGGCCACAGTGTCTCCCAACCCCTCCTGTCTCAGCCTCCAGTATCTATGCTGCAATAGTTTGTGTCAGGGGGTTAGGGTCAGTCTGTTATATCTGGTGTAATTCTTCTGTCTTATCCGGTGTCCTGTGTGAATTTAAGTATGCTCCATCTAATTCTCTCACTCTCTCTCCCTCCCCTCCTGGAGGGCCTGAGCCCTGGGATCATGCCTCAGGACTACCTGGCCTGATGACTCCTTGCTGTCCCCAGTCCAACTGGCCATGCTTCTGCTCCAGTTTCAACTGTTCTGCCTGCGGCTATTGAACCCTGACCTGTTCACTGGACATGGTACTGTACCTTGTCCCAGACCTGCTGTTTTCAACTCTCTCTCTACTGCACCTGCTGTCTCGAACTCTGAATGCTTGGCTATGAAAAGCCAACTGACATTTACTCTCTAGGTTTCTTCCTAGGTTCCTGCCTTTCTAGGGAGTTTTTCCTAGCCACCGTTCTTCTACATCTGCATTGCTTGCTGTTTGGGGTTTTAGGCTGGGTTTCTGTATAGCACTTTGTGACATCTGCTGATTTAAAAATGGCTTCATAAATACATTTGATTGATTGAGGACAACCAACTTTAGCAGTTTGCGTGAAAAGAGAAGAAACATGGCAACCTAATTCAAATGAGTTAAAAAAAAAGAGAAGAAGCACTGGTTAATTTATGCATCCAGTCTGGCAAGCCAGCCTTCAGAAGATTCAACCAAACACTTGATACCAAATGTACATTTCCTGGTGCTGTTAGAGCAAACAGGTTGATTGATTTGAAAAACTATACAGCAACCCAGACAGTTAAGGACATTCCTGTGTGCAGACGGATGGAGCAAGAAAGGACAGACTGCTTCATTTATGGGCACATCAGCCTGCTTCTATTACCCCTCCTCCAAACAAGGAAATTGAGCAAGTTCAGGAGACTAAACTGCTTGGTGTAACCCTGGATTGTAAACTGTCATGGTCAAAACATATTGATGCAATATTAGCTAAGATGGGCAGAGGTTTGTCCGTAATAAAGCGCTGCTCTGCTTCCTTGACAAGGCTATCAACAAAACAAGTCATACAGTTGTGATGGAAATCTTCTTGTGTATATGAACGTATGTTTAACACAATGTTGCTTTTCTAATAACCAACTTGGTTGGGTTCATGCGAGTGACTGATTGATTGTACGAAGTAGGAATCCACACTATCACTGATAAGCAATTTGTCAGTATGCCCAGAACATTGCTCTGGGAACAATAAGGAGTATCTCGGTTTCAAGGTAAGAAGCCTGGTGTGGTATCAATCAGTCTCATGCAGGAACCAACCATGCTTCTATGACTTGTTTGTGTAGCAGTATAAAGGGACTGGAAAGGGAAAGGGAAGGCTTGTATTGAGAGTGCTTTATTTACTTTGAATTTGAGTGCTTAGTGTTGCATTTCCACAACACAGGCCCTAGTGTTGCTGCACCTGGACTACTGCCCAGTCATATGGCCAAGTGCCACAAAGAGGTACATTTTAGTTGTCCCAGAACAGAGCAGCTGGCCCTTCAATGTACACGGAGAGCTCACATGAATAAGATGCATGTCAATCTCTCTTGGCTCAAAGTAGAGGAGAGATTGACTTCATCACTTTACTCCACATCAAATAACTCATTCAAGCAGTAAAATCAGCTTTTAAAAAAACAGTTAAAACTACACCTTATGGAACAGTGCGGGCTGTGAAGAGACACACACACAGGCACAGACACACATATAAACACACAAACATATGGATTTTGTATTGTAGATAAGTTGTAGTAGAGTAGTGTGCAATAATGTGTTGTGAAATGTCATGTTTTAATGTAAACTCAGCAAAAAAAGAAATGTCCTCTCACTGTCAACTGCGTTTATTTTCAGCAAACTTAACGTGTAAATATTTGTATGAACATAACAAGATTCAACAACTGAGACATAAACTGAACAAGTACCACAGACATGTGACTAACAGAAATGGAATAATGTGTCCCTGAACAAAGGGGTGGTCAAAATCAAAAGTAACAGTTAAGGCAGCTGGTGGCCACACCAGATACTAAGTACTGCAGTGCATCTCCTCCTCATGGACTGCACCAGATTTTCCAGTTGTCGCTGTGAGATGTTACCTCACTCTTCCACCAAGGCACCTTCAAGTTCCCGGATATTTCTCTCACCCTCACCCCGATTCAACAGGTCCCAGATGTGCTCAATGGGATTGAGATCTGGGCTCTTCGCTGGTCATGGCAGAACACTGACATTCCTGTCTTGCAGGAAATCACGCACAGAACGAGCAGTATGGCTGGTGGCATTGTCATGCTGGAGGGTCATGTCAGGAGAAGCCTGCAGGAAGGGTACCACATGAGGGAGGAGGATGTCTTCTCTGTAATGCACAGCATTGAGATTGCCTGCAATGACAACAAGCTCAGTCCGATGATGCTGTGACACACCGCCCCAGACCATGACGGACCCTCCATCTCCAAATCGATCCCGCTCCAGATAAATGCAAATCCGACCATCACCCCTGGTGAGACAAAACCACGACTCGTCAGTGAAGAGCACTTTTTGCCAGTCCTGTCCAGCGACGGTGGGTTTGTGCCCATAGGCGACGTTGTTGCCGGTGATGTCTGGTGAGGACCTGCCTTACAACAGGCCTACAAGCCCTCAGTCCAGCCTCTCTCAGCCTATTGCGGACAGTCTGAGCACTGATGGAGGGATTGTGCGTTCCTGGTGTTACTCAGGCAGTTGTTGTTGCCATCCTGTACCTGTCCCGCAGGTGTGATGTTCGGATGTACCGATCCTGTGCAGGTGTTGTAACACGTGGTCTGCCACTGCGAGGATGATCAGCTGTCCGTCTTGTCTCCCTGTAGCACTGTCTTCGGCATCTCACAGTACGGACATTGCAATTTATTGCCCTGGCCACATCTGCAGTCCTCATGCCTCCTTGCCACATGCCTAAGGCACGTTCACGCAGATGAGCAGGGACCCTGGGCATCTTTCTTTTGGTGTTTTTCAGAATCAGTAGAAAGGCCTCTTTAGTGTCCTAAGTTTTCATAACTGTGACCTTAATTGTCTACCGTCTGTAAGCTGTTAGTGTCTTAATGACCGTTCCACAGGTGCATTTTCATGAATTTTTTATGGTTCATTGAACAAGCATGGGAAACAGTGTTTAAACCCTTTATGATCAAGATCTGTGAAGTTATTTGGATTTTTACGAGTTATCTTTGAAAGACAGGGTCCTGAGAAAGGGACGTTTCTTTTTTTGCTGAGTTTATGTAATTGCCTTAATGTTGCTGGACACTTGGAAGAGTAGCTGCTGCCTTGGTATAATAAAATACTAAATACAAAAACAAGGCACAGCATGCATTGGTCAACAACCTCCATTGGATTTAGCATCCCCACACCGGAGAGGTAATTGACCGCACATTGAACACATGGGATATACCAGAGGAGAAGATCCTACTCTTCGTAACTGACAACGGGCTGAACATAGTCAAGGCTATTACAGAATAGACAAGAGAATAACTGTGATCAACAACAACCAGTGCTGGCTATAGCTTTGAACGGTGCGGCGGAAATGTCTGAATCTGAGTCAGATTATTTTTATAGGGCTAGGCACCACACCCTCATATTTCTTCCCCTTTATCATATAACAATCAACTATTACCAGTTGGATGTAGACAAATATCATACTTTTTTGTATTACAAGGTTTCCGAAATAATGCAAATTAAGCAATATCTCATTAAATATGTACATATTGGCATATCACGCAAATCCATTTTTCTGGACACTGGATGAAGTCAGTCTATATGTTGGTTGTATTCCTTGTATTCCTACCCACTGGGAAAAAAACTGATTGAATCAATGTTGTTTCCACATAATTTCAACAACAAAAAAATCATTGTGATGATGTTGAATCAACGTGGAAAACTGATTGTGTTAGTAAAAAGTCATCAATATACGGGAATGTAGTATTTTCTTCACCCAACTTTGAACCTAAATCCAATGAGATGGTAGTTTTGGGGGGATTTCATGTTGAATTCACGTTAGTTGTCACATCCTGACCAGCAGAGGGAGCAATTGGATTAGTTTTGGTCAGGATGTGGCAGGGTTTTTGTGTGTGTGAATGGTTGTGTTGGTGATTAGGACTCCCAATTGAAGGCAGGTGTGTTGAGTTGCCTTTGATTGGGAGTCCTATATAGGAGTGTGTGTTTTTCTTTGGGGTTGTGGGTAATTGTTTCTTGTTTAGTGTGGTTGCACCTGACAGGACTGTTGGCTGTCAGTTTCCTTGTTTTTGTTCTTGTATAGTGTTCGTTCTAATTAAATTGAAGGATGAATACTAACTCTGCTGCATTTTGGTCCATTTCTGAAGACAGCTGTGACATTAGTTGACAACTCAACCAAATATAAATCAAAACTGAATATATAAATGACATCTGTTCCCAATTGGGTACTTTCACTGAAACTAAAAGGAAATAATTCAAAATGAAATAGAAAAAAAACCTCAAACTAAATAAAAACTAGTAAATCAAGTCTGAAACCTAACGAAACTAAACAGAATTTCAAATAAACATCTAAAAACTATTAGAAAAAATGTAATAACCTAGCATTGATTCTTGAAGAATATAATTCATAAATTATTCTCCATAATGACACAAAATGTCAGGAGTGCGTACTGGCGGCACAGAAGTCAGGCGCAGGAGAGCAAACTGATTGACAACGGCGCAGTTTAATAAATAAAACCACCGTAAACAGTACAAAGTCAAATGGGTAAAAACCCGTCACATACCAGCATAACGTGCACAAGCACTAACAATAAACAATTCCCGACAAGGACATGGGGGAACAGAAGGTTAAATAGAACATGTAATGAGGGAATTGAAACCAGGTGTGTGGAAAGACAAGACAAAACAAATTGAAAATTAAAAGTCGATCGGCGATGGCTAGAAGACCGGTGACGTCGACCACCGAACGTCGCCCGAACAAAGAGAGGGACCGATTTCAGAGGAAGTCATGACACAAAAGGTTTTATTACTGGACAAACAAGAATGTAAACATCTTTAAAATCTGTTCAAAACTATCATGTGGATGTCATAGACTGTCAGTCTTTGCATCAAGAGCCAAATCTATGAATTTGAGAGGTGTTACATTTCCCTTCCCTGTATACTAAGTAGTTTGGCGAACATTTAGTTGTTTTTCGAATCCCAGAATGTAGCTTTACGTTTCCAAACTCTCACTAGGTATATACAGTTGAAGTCGGAAGTTTACACTTAGGTTGGAGTCATTAAAACTCCTTTTTAAACCACTCCACAAATTTCTTGTCAACAAACTATAGTTTTGTCAAGTCGGTTAGGACATCTACTTTGTGCATGACACAAGTCATTTTTCCAACAATTGTTTACAGACAGATTATTTCACTTATAATTCACTGTATCACAATTCCAGTGGGTCAGAAGTTTACATACACTAAGTTGACTGTGCCTTTAAACCTGCTTGGAAAATTCCAGAAAATGATGTCATGGCTTTAGAAACTTCTGATAGGCTAATTGACATAATTTGAGTCAATTGGATGTGTACCTGTGGATGTATTTCAAGGCCTACCGTCAAACTCAGTGCCTCTTTGCTTGACATCATTGGAAAATCAAAAGAAATTAGCCAAGACCTCAGAAAAGAATTGTACACCTCCACAAGTCTGGTTCATCCTTGGGAGCAATTTCCAAATACCTGAAGGCACAACGTTCATCTGTAGAAACAATAGTATGCAAGTATAAACACCATGGGACCACGCAGCCGTCATACCACTCAGGAAGGAGAAGCGTTCTGTCTCCTAGAGATGAACGTACTTTGGTGCGAAAAGTGCAAATCAATCCCAGAACAACAGCAAAGGACCTTGTGAAGATGCTGGAGGAAACAGGTACAAAAGTATCTATATCCACATTAAAACAAGTCCTATATGGACACAACTTGAAAGGCCGCTCAGGAAGGAAGAAGCCACTGCTCCAATACCGCCATAAAAAAAGCCAGACTACGGTTTGCAACTGCACATGGGGACAAAGATTGTACTTTTTGGAGAAATGTCCCCTGGTCTGATGAAACAAAAATAGAACTGTTTGGCCATAATGACCATCGTCATGTTTGGAGGAAAAAGGGGGAGGCTTGCAAGCCAAAGAACACCATCCCAACCGTGAAGCATGGGGGTGGCAGCATCATGTTGTGGGAATGCTTTGCTGCAGGAGGGACTAGTGCACTTCACAAAATAGATGGCATCAATGGGAAGGAAAATTATGTGGATATATTGAAGCAACATCTCAAGACATCAGTCAGGAAGTTAAAGATTGGTCGCAAATGGGTCTTCCAAGTGGACAATGACCCTAAGCATACTTCCAAAGTTGTGGAAAAATGGCTTAAGGACAACAAAGTCAAGGTATTGGAGTGGCCATCACAAAGCCCTGACCTCAATCCTATAGATAATTTGTGGGCAGAACTGAAAAAGCATGTGCGAGCAAGGAGGCCTACAAACCTGACTCAGTTACACCAGCTCTGTCAGGAGGAATGGGCCAAAATTCACCCAACTTATTGTGGGAAGCTTGTGGAAGGCTAACCAAAACGTTTGACCCAAGTTAAACAATTTAAAGGCAATGCTACCAAATACTAATTGAGTGTATGTAAACTTCTGACCCACTGGGAATGTGATGAAAGAAATAAAAGCTGAAATAAATCATTCTCTCTACTATTATTCTGACATTTCACATTCTTAAAATAAAGTGGTGATCCTAACGGACCAAAGACAGGGAATTTTTACTAGGATTAAATGTCAGGAATTGTGAAAAACTGAGTTTAAATGTATTTGGCTAAGGTGTATGTAAACTTCTGACTTCAACTGTACATACAGTATTTAAAGTATATAAATAAAGATAAATACGAGAATGGACTACATGTGTATTTATCCTACTGTTTTAACCAAACAAATGTCCAAACTCAGTTTGTGAGTACAAGATGTGCTTATTACAGCCATATGTATTTGACTCATATTGTATGGCATGGTACTCACAGGCATGGTACTTATTCCCTCCATGAACAGCTCGCAAGTATAATTACATCAACATGATCATGGTAATTAACCAATTCTGTTTTGTGAATATGATATAGTATAATAATATAATATTATAGCCTGTTATTATCATGTTATCATTACATTATTAAACACAAAAACTGTTTTCGGTGAGAATCTAGGTGGGTCTGAAGCCGAAAAATAAAGGAAATTCACGAGTACAAGGCTCCTGACTGGCGCAGTGGTCTAAGACACTGCTTCACAGTGCAAGAGGCGTCACTGCAGTACCTGGTTCGAATTCAGGCTGTATCATATCCGGCCGTGATTGGGAGTCCCATAGGGCAGCGCACAATTGGCCCAGCGTTGTCCGGGTTTAGCCTGGGTAGGCCGTCATTGTAAAAAAGAATAAGAACTGACTTGCCTAGTTAAATAAAGGTTAAATAAAAATATTCTAAAGGCCTAACTTCACCCATGCTCTACCAAGGTTTTCCAGTACACAGCTTGACCTACTACAGTAGCTATGTTGGTCAAATGTACTTCAAACAACATGTAGGCAGGTTGCTTAAGATTTAAACCTTCTCAACACCACAAAAAATATGCTGGTACACCTAGAGTAGCCTGACCCACACGCGCTTCACACCGGATGCCATTTTGAATAGTTCCCTGTGTGTTTATGCTGGAGACTTACCGCAACTCAATCCCCTCTTTCCATTTTCTTGTGAAAGTGGTGTTTTCTACACATGAGAGGATCCTGACAAGAGAATTGTCTCAAAATGGTCTGTAAAAAAATATAGAATCTACAGCTATCACTCCAGAACCACACCTGGTTCTGTGGGGAAGAACAGTGAAGTCTCAGACTCATTCCCATAGAGTAAAAACAAGGCCAGTGGATAATACATTGAGCATTTGCTCCAGTGTCTACCTCTCAAAGAGCTTCCAAACCTAGATTTGACTTTATGAGTCTTGGCTTTAGAGATATCGATAAGTACTCTACATGAACAGCATCAGCTCCTCCAATCCATGTTTTGGTGAAATCACCAGTACTGGTCATCACCACCACCTGTAAGAAATGATACTTGGCAGAGCTTTGCACCGATACAAGGTTCGCTCCGAAATGCACACAGTGTCGCTAGAGAGAGAGGTGGACAAGAACAGATTCATTTTATAGTGGAAATAAGAGTCGCGGCATCTGCATTGCTTGCTGTTTGTGGTTTTAGGCTGGGTTTCTGTATAAGCACGTTGTGACATCTGCTGATGCCATGTTGGTATGTATGATGGGGAGACAGGTGCAGGAATGCGTAATATGGGTTTTTAATTTACCCAAATTACAGCGTGCCATGTAAAGGCACGGGGACGAAGACCAATCAAACACTATACAAAACACAGGGTTGAAACCCAAACAAAAGAGCGAGGAGTACCTCGAATAAATAACACAAGCATACAATGATTAACACACGGGACGAGACCTGTAATTATCTGTGAAATCCAAAACACACAGCACAGGTACTCACACAAACCAACGGACATTGTAACAATAATCGACAGGACACTGGTAAACCAAGGGCACACTTGTACAATTACTAATCACTGGGAATAGGGGCCAGCTGATGTAAAAAGGGCTTTATAAATACATGTGATTTGAGTTAGTCTAAAAATTACGATCCCCATGGCAACATGCTCATAAAGACATTACGTCACTTTCGCCAATATTCTGTGAGCCTGAACCAGGCACGAAATAAATGTCTCAACCAAGTCCAATCAAACAGTAACTTGATTCACCGTAGAAGGTAAACACAATATGATACTGTACCTCAGCTGCAGCCCATGTCCCTGCAGTCTGGGAGAACTTGTAGCAGCATGACCTGTATTTGGTCCATGCCCTCCTCTGTCCACTCTGTTTCTGGAGGGGAGGACAGACACAAAATGAATTCAGTGACTGACTCACTGGTTGGGGCAATACAAAATATTCTATAGAAATAAGTTTCACTGGCAAACATTACGAACTGCTAACGTACCCAGAGGCAATGTCAGCACAGCGACCATCACCTCAAGGGGCTCTACAGTGAAACACGAGGGGGTACATTCAATCAAAACTGTCGTAGCAATATTTATGCAGCATCTTTGTTTGAACGTTTACTCCTCAACACATCTTACTCTGAAAACTGGAAGCATCTAGTGAAGAGAGTCTACCTAGTAAAGACTTACCAAGAGGTGGGTTCTGTTTTAAGGTGTTTCCCCTCATCATCCACTTGCGTAGCCTAGTGGTTAGAGCGTTGGACTAGTAACCGAACGGTTGCAAGTTCAAATCCCTGAACTGACAAGGTTCAAATCTGTCGTTCTGCCCCTGAACAAGGCAGTTAACCCACTGTTCCTAGGCTGTCATTGAAAATAAGAATTTGTTCTTATTAACTGACTTGCCTAGTTAAATGAAGGTCAAATAAAACATGGAGGGAAAGACATTGTTTCAATAATGTCGGCAGGACAATATAGACATACTGTATATGCACACACTTACCAAGGAGGGTTGTTCCATGTTTCCCTCCAATGAAGGTTCTGAAACAAGAACTGTCACACAAGAAAGAGTGAAAGTAGGGCCTCGGCACCTGGACAACAGAAACATTATCAGTCCGAAGTTGGCAATATCTTGTCAACTCAAGTGGAGTACGCATGGATATATGTCTTGCTGTGCGTTTTACCTGGTGCAATACTCAGAGCAAAGGCAGCACGAAGCAGTAGCGAGATGGTCAACATCGCCATGGTGACGATGGGCTTCTGAAAACAAGACATAAGTTTAAAATACATTACTGAGAAAAAGAAGGCCAGAAACAATCAGGAAGAACTCACTGAAAAAGAGATCAAAACAGCAACACAAAGTGCTGTCGGTGAGAAGAGGACTTGCCCATCTGCGGGTTCTGTTCAGCTGGAGAAAGAAGAGCACTTTAAAATAGTTAGCTCACAAGGGAAAAAATCTGCCAATTCCAAAAATTGTTAACTTGATATTGTTTCTTTTTCATGGCATTTTTTCCCCTGCTCCTTAGATTAGGTTTATTGGTGTTATTGAAGATTTTTGCTGAAACGTGAGCCAGATCATGATAGAATATCAATACAAGCACTTTATCTTTAGTCATCTATCTTTAATCTTTGTGAAATTAGGATGAATTGCAATATCCAATCAAGACCTGCCTAAATCATATTACACAAAGCCCTCTTGTTCTTATTAAAGTCAAATTAAAATGAAGCAGTTGAAATTAATTACGCTTACTCGAATTTGCCTACTTTCAGCACCATGAGCTGTCCATTTACGACTGATTTTTACGGAAGAAGCATTTGACTCTCCTCATGAACTGCCACCATAGCCCTACACAGCACAGATGTTAGTTAAGCAGCATACAAAAACAGTTTTTGTTCAGCAACAGAAGTCCGGGGCTCAGGGTTGGAATATCCATTGCAGTGTGTAATGCAGCCTAGTGTTATTTACACCATCCCAGCAGCTATCTTAGAAATATAACTTTGCTCTGTGCTTCTACGAGCATGTACTTCCTATTCTTTTAGGCTATGGATCTTTTGATTGAAACCACACTAAATAGCCTATAGGCTAATTGATATAAGGTATATGTTTCCCCCTGTTTTACTGACGAAGTAATAGTTTAAAGAATATTTTCGTCGTTACAGCATTATGTGTCTACATTTTCGCCTGACATTGTTAGGTGGTTAGTCTGATGTTGCTAGTTACTTGTGTTTTCGTTTCAGTCATCGGATTATTAAAACAGATGAGAGCTGTATATTTTGTTTTGTCATTGCTAAATGTATGTGCCTTATCTTAGTATTGATGCCATTTCTATTAATGTTTATTATTTTCAGACCACATCTTGTATGGATAAATGGACTGTTATTTGGATAATCACAGCTGAGTGACATGGCACAGAATGGCAAACATTGTTAATCCTCCAATCAACATTTATAGAACCCTAAAATGAGGAACTGTCTCTCTCGCCGTATTTCTAATAGGAGTACAATCTCCATAACTTCACCTACTCAATCAGTGTATAAATTCCAGAGGCATCACCCTCTAATTCAACCCTCCCCCATTTTAGTCATTGTGTAAATTTCGATCCGTCCCTATGCATGTCAGAACAGGTAATGTCAAGCCATAACGAGTGATATTTTTTTTTTCAATAACAAATTATAATCAATAACATCAAATGCTGCGCTGAAATCAAACAATACAGCTCCAACTACCATCGTATTATTCATTTATTTTAGCCAATCATCAGTCATCTTAAGAATTTGTTCTGAACCGACTTATCTATTTAAATAAAGGTTACATTTAAAGTATGCAGTACAAGTTGAGTGCCCTTCCCTACATGCCTGCTGAAAGTCAGTAGTTAGTTTAAAAAAAATTGCATTGTATTTGTTTGTAACGCCCTGGCCATAGAGAGGGGTTGTTGTTCTTTATTTTGGTTAGGCCAGGGTGTTACATTGGGTGGGCGTTATATGTTCCTTTTTCTATGTTTTTGTATTTCTTTGTTTTGGGCCGAGTAGGGTTCCTAATCAGAGGCAGCTGTCTATCGTTGTCTCTGATTAGGAATCATACTTAGGCAGCCTGTTTTCCTTTGGGGTTTTGTGGGTAGTTGTTTCTGTTGTGTGGTTTGCACCGACAGAACTGTTGGCTTTCGTTTTCCCTGTTTGTTTTTGAAGTGTATCATTAAAAATCATTATGACCACTTACCACGCTGCATCTTGGTCCCCTCTTCCAGACGATCGTTACATTGTTCAAACACAATTCTCTCCACCAGTTTACTAAGAACAGGCGGGGGGGGAGGGGCGTTGGAGCCAGAAAAGGGTGCTTACTATTGTTAAGTAGTGGAATTTCTTAAGCTTCCTTCCTCGCCTATGGACACTCACTCCTTTGGTTAAAGACATGGCAAATAGGGGTGGCAATACAGTCTGCTACCATTCTCAATAGTTTCCCATCTAGGTTGTCTATTTCAGGTTTTTCCACCTCTTCCACACAAACTTGACCATGTTGATTCAGTATATGAGAGTGTGCACACATTTGCTTGAGCGTAATAGTATGTTGTGAAATTGGGTAATTTGCAATATTCATTCAAGAGCTGCCTCAATCATTTTACAGTGTCATGGGAGTTCTAAAAGTAGGTTAAATGGGAATGCTTGCATTTGTTTACTACACTGTATACATACATAACCACGTGCATAGTTTATGGATGTGCATGTGTGGGTGTTCAGGAATCCTGTCACCTGACTAAAGATACAGTTCTTGTTTTGATCTTTGTCAAGGGGTCAAGTTTTAGCTACAATATTTAAGTACACCAATAAACCTATGGTACAAAAACATGTAATGAAAAAGAAACATCAATATTATCAACTAGTTCACATCAAGTTACCATAATAAAAAAAAAAAAAATAATTTCCCCCCCCCCAATTTCGTGATATCCAATTGGTAGCTAGTCTTGTCCGATAGCTGCAACTCCCCTTCAGACTCAGGAGAGGTGACGGTTGAGAGCCGTGCGTCCTCCTAAACACGACCCTACCAAGCTGCACTGCGTCTTGACACACTGCTTACTTAACCTGGATGCCAGCTGCACCAATGTGTCGGAGGAAACACCGTCCAGCTGGCGATCGAAGTCAGCTTGCAGGCGCCCGGCCTGCCACAAGGAGTCATTAGGGCGCGATGGGACAAGGAAAACCCGGCCGGCCAAACCCTCCCCTAACCCGGACAACGCTGGGCCAATTGTGTGCTGCTTCATGCACAGCCCGGGTCTGTAGTAATGCCTCAAGCACTGCGACGCAGTGCCTTAGACCGCTGCACCACTCGGGAGGTCCCCATTTAAAAAAATAAATGCATACATGTCTAAATTGGGTGTCCGTCCTTGAGAGTTGTTTTGGTCCATCTATTCATTCAATACCTCTCCTTTTACAGAACCCTTTCTGGATAATGATATTGAACAGGTTCCTCCTGTGGGTAAATTGATTATTTATCAGTAAATACCAAGAAGTTGTCAAATGGTTTCCCATCTCACTCCTTACTGGTTATGTCTCTGTTTTTAAAGAGGGTCTGGGTGATGAGGCAAACACCTTTCGAACAGAACCCAACTCTTGGTAAGTTTGTACCACTGTAGACTCATCTCCCTTCTAGAACACTTTTCCAAAGTTACGCGTGTCTGTGAAAGGAGTAGATGTGTAAAGAAGTATACTGCATAGACATTTCTAAGAAAAATGAAATGTGCTCCCTTTCACTGTGGTGCCCCATAAGAAGATAACAGATGCTGAGCAAAAGTTGACACTTGGTAAGTGGTTTTAAAAAAAATCTCTTATTTTTGTTGAATGAACATTTCAGTTTTTAGACTGTCACTCACCCAGGACTAAAAACCTAGAATTGTACATTCCATATAATGGTAGACTCTCGGTAGATTTGTACATGGACAGTGGTTTGTAAACAAAGATGTTAGCATTGCTACAGAAACCTGTTTCTGTCCTTGTCCTCCCAGAGAATAAGTGGAGAGACGAGGATGTGACTGAGGAGGTAGGGGATGGGGAGGAGGGGGTGGAGAGCAAGGAGCTATGCCCAGGAGGCTGGTCCAAATACGGATCAAGCTGCATCACTGCAAAGACATGGGCTGCAGCAAATGTATCATTATTGTTTTATTGGTATTTACATACAGCCTATGGGTCAAGCTTTCTGTACGCTGCATCCAACAGTTAGACTCAGGCTAAAACACTAATCTGATATCTGTTAAGGCACCATCTGCCATATTTTTAAAAATAAATAATTTTGTCATGTACAGTCTACTACAATGCACAGCTTTGAAATATGATTGAAACGTGTCATTCTCTTGGGACTGTCACTTTCATTATGAAATGTCACCTCCTGTACAAAAAGATATGTGGCTTTAAAAGCGTTGGTTGATAATCCTGCCACTTAGAGAAGTAGGCAAAAGCAAATGCCCGCTTCAGTATCCATTGGCACATCATATTACATTTTTTATATTCTTTATTTTCGCCTGGGGCCCTTCCCGACCTCAAGGCACCTGCTGCTGCAGGACAATCTGCATTCTCTTAATCTGCCACAGACGCTGCCGAGCAAGTTGTCGGACAGTCTGCAGACCTAGATAGACTGGGTCACAGTCGGGGACAATTACCAGTGCTTAGGGTTCTCTCAACCCTTCAATTGTGGTCTGTTACGGATTGATCTGCATATTGTTTTTCCTATCACAACAGCCCCTTGAAAAGTCTCCTTTTACAATCATTAACATTCATTTTCTGTCACATATTTGTATTGAAGATGATTTGTTGATCTAAAACGGAAGCTCTAAGTTTGTTTATGTAAATGTTCATTATTTTATTTATTGTCAATAAAAGGTGTGTACACATTTAATTCATTTTCTCCCATGAGTTATTAAACATATTTCTGCAGTATAAAGTCATATAGTATTTTATGGTAGGCCTATTGCAGTGTGCCATTATACTAGCAGTATATTAGTGACATTATGTAGTTCCCTTCATAAACAGTATCACTGTCAAATCAACATGATAATGAACCAAAGACAACAACATTATACAGATGCATTGGTTCAAATGTTTATTTTCAAAATACTTGTGCTGCAGCATCAGTACACGTGAGAAACTATTGTAAGGTGACACCAAGTGCCATTTTAAATAAAAATAAAAATGTTTTTGCAGTCATCTAACAATAACCTATGTTATGAAATACATAATTGAAATTGATGGGTTTTCTACATGTTTTTTTTGCCTGTGCCAGAGCACAGGGCAACTTTTTAATCAGCCCAACTTGCTCCCCCTATTGTTGAATCTCTGTCCAAATAAACAGTTAAACCCAATATAAGCCTATCAGATAATCACATTTAACAACTCTCACAAACATGATACTTTGTACTATGTTCAACTGATATGGAATTATGGGAAATCGGTTTCCTTGTGGCCATGTGAGCCAACAGTATGAAAGTGCTCCTCTTTGCTTTTTTTTTAGGGAATCATCAGTGAATCTCTAACATTTTTTTTTTTAACAACCAAAAAAATCTATTAATCAATTGAGGTGTCTGTCTGATGTGTTATTGATTGTATATGTCTTATTTTCAGGATCCCATTATCACTATGGCAATGTTTATCCTTTCCCTGTTTCCCTGTGCTGTGTTTGCTCTGAGCGGTGCAGCAGGTAACTCACACAGCAAACCAAGAAAACACCTCATCCACATATGACAATCTAAAATGATACAGCTCACATTATACACTGGTAAAATACAATTTCTTCATAGTATTTAGTTACATCTCTTTTCTAGAGGATCCCCATGTCATGGAAAACAACATGGAACAGAGCCCACCTGCTGGTAAGCGCTTGATGTTGTTAGCACGTCTTCAATGAATGAGCAACTTGTTTTGGCTTTTCTGAGTGTGGAACTACAACACTGTGATCGGTGAAACCTGGTGCATGAAGGAATCAGATTTCTCAACTTGCTCAACACAGTGCTTGCAATTTTGTACATTTGTAATGTTAGGCTTCAATGAGTTTGTTCTGATCACGTCTTGCCTCGTCACAGAGAAGGTGGAGAGGTTGAGCAGGAGCTCTTTCCCCCCTCGGCTGGCTCAAATATGGGGCACTGTGTTTTCTCTTTGTCCCTTCCGGCAAGATGTGGATGAATGCTGAGGTGCATTTGAACCTGATGCACCCTTTAAATGTTTTGGCTTAGCTATATTAGACTGATAGTATAGACATACACCAGGTATCACCAATCACAGTGTTGCAGTTCCACACTGGATTATACTTTGAAAAGCATCCAATTTGTTCTTAACTGACTTGCCTAGTTAAATAAAGGTAAAATATAAATAAAAAAATCCATGTGGCAAGAACACAAAATCCATGGCTGTAATTATTTAGTAGTTTTTTTAAACTTTCATTATAAAATATATATGTGATATTATATCCTGTCCTCTTTCTCTCTAGTGGGACTGTGAGCAATTTGGAGCAAAACTTGCATCCGTCCACACCTCTGAAGAGTGTAATTTTGTGCAAGAGGTGATCAGACAGAGGACTTTACCCCTGCCTGGATTGGAGGATCTGATGCTGTTCAGGTAGAATTTGTTGATTTTTATTTAACTAGGCAAGTCAGTTAAGAACACATTTTTATTTCCAATGACAGATTTTTACCTTGTCAGCTCAGGGATTTGATCTGGCAACCTTTCGGTTACTAGTCCAACGCTCTAACCACTAGGCTACCTGCCACCCCGGAATGTTCATCAATGCAGTCAGATCTAAGTTGGTGAAATCTTAATACAGTATTCTAGGCCAACACTAGAGCAATTTCTGCTTCTGTAATATCTACTGGCAACAATTTTCTATTCTATGGTGATGTTTCTTTGACACTGAGATTACTTCTTTCCCATGGAACCAAGAGTGACGGCTCCAAATTTGACTACAGGAACTGGCTCGCAGGAGAAACCAATAATGTTGGTGGCAGTGAGCCATGCATGATGACGAACTGAAGAGGTACAGTAATCATACTATGTGAAACCCTTATCACTTATCACCCTATCCTTAAATGACATTGAACTTTATTTATAGTGTGTTTACCAAACATGTCTGACATGGACATTAAAAACAAGACTCAATCAGTCATTGTCTGTTTTAAGTCCATTTCCATGCATCAGCAGTATTCTTTTGGGAAGTTTTCTGCAAGTCTAGCTCATGCACTTGTAATCAAGTGACGAGATCATGTATATTCCTTGTTTCCTCTTTAGTTGAAAAAGGCCGGAATGATGTTCAATGGGAACGTACACTTCCATCTGTGTGCTCCAAAAGGACATGTTAAATCTACCATCGTGACATCAACTGGACCTCAACTGAACCCCTTTTGTTTTTGTTGTAATAACCTTTTTTCATGAAAACTATACAGTATTCTTATAGAATGGGAATATATGGTAGGCCTATAGTTTTTAGGAATCATAGTCAAGCGTGAGACTTAACTTAAGGGGGCTTTTCTATCATGTAAGTAGGCTCTCGTCAATCTTTTCAATTCTGCTAATCGTGTCAAATGCCATTGTGAAATTCTTCTGATAATAAATAAATATTAGCCCTAATATTTTGTGTAGATGTCCCTCTGTGGTGAGGGTGCATTTGAAGACTAGGTACAGTACATTGTAACACTAAGTGCTGTTTTTAGACTAAGTCTTTAAACGCTGTCTTTATTGTTGCACGTCAAGATAAACTAAGCCAATGAAGAGGGGTACAGTAATGGTGATGCAATGTGCTATTGCATCACCAATAATTTACTGTACCCCTCTTGAGCCGTTCTCCCCTCAGCAGCCTCCTGTGATATATAGACATTCGACCTACAGAGGAGCAGCCATTGTACCATAGAGACCACAAGTAATAGTGTTTCTGAGCTCGATGGTATAGCAAGCAACTCCACCTGTCTGGCTTGCAGTACAGTCAGGCTACGTTGACACAAGAAAGCAAATAATGCAGCTACTAAGAAGACCTGCAAATGTTTTAGGGCAATTTAAACATGGTAAATATGCATCCATAAGGAATGACGCTTGACCAGACAAAGACAATATTAATTCCTGTCACTGGACAATAGATAATTGTGTCAATATCTCAAACAAAATGGGGTTAACCATCTGCACCAAATAATATTTGAACATAAATATCGATCTACACTTAGGCCTGCAACTATTTCTTTCCACGCTCATCTTTCCACAAGTTGTGAGGTTGTATCTAGCATGCCAGGGGGCGACATTGCATAAGGTTGTGAGGTTGTATCTAGCACGCCAGGGGGCGACATTGCATAAGGTTGTGAGGTTGTATCTAGCACGCCAGGGGGCGACATTGCATAAGGTTGTGAGGTTGTATCTAGCACGCCAGGGGGCGACATTGCATAAGGTTGTGAGGTTGTATCTAGCAAGCCAGGGGGCGACATTGCATAAGGTTGTGAGGTTGTATCTAGCACGCCAGGGGGCGACATTGCATAAGGTTGTGAGGTTGTATCTAGCACGCCAGGGGGCGACATTGCATAAGGTTGTGAGGTTGTATCTAGCACGCCGGGGGGCGACATTGCATAAGGTTGTGAGGTTGTATCTAGCACGCCGGGGGGCGACATTGCATAAGGTTGTGAGGTTGTATCTAGCACGCCGGGGGGCGACATTGCATAAGGTTGTGAGGTTGTATCTAGCACGCCGGGGGGCGACATTGCATAAGGTTGTGAGGTTGTATCTAGCACGCCAGGGGGCAACATTGCATAAGGTTGTGAGGTTGTATCTAGCACGCCAGGGGGCGACATTGCATAAGGTTGTGAGGTTGTATCTAGCACGCCAGGGGGCGACATTGCATAAGGTTGTGAGGTTGTATCTAGCACGCCAGGGGGCGACATTGCATAAGGTTGTGAGGTTGTATCTAGCACGCCAGGGGGCGACATTGCATAAGGTTGTGAGGTTGTATCTAGCACGCCAGGGGGCGACATTGCATAAGTTTGGGAGGTTGTATCTAGCACGCCAGGGGGCGACATTGCATAAGGTTGTGAGGTTGCATCTTGCACGCCAGGGGGCGACATTGCATAAGGTTGTGAGGTTGTATCTAGCACGCCAGGGGGCGACATTGCATAAGGTTGTGAGGTTGTATCTAGCACGCCGGGGGGCGACATTGCATAAGGTTGTGAGGTTGTATCTAGCACGCCGGGGGGCGACATTGCATAAGGTTGTGAGGTTGTATCTAGCACGCCAGGGGGCGACATTGCATAAGGTTGTGAGGTTGTATCCAGCACGCCAGGGGGCGACATTGCATAAGGTTGTGAGGTTGTATCTAGCACGCCAGGGGGCGACATTGCATAAGGTTGTGAGGTTGTATCTAGCACGCCAGGGGACGACATTGCATAAGGTTGTGAGGTTGTATCTAGCACGCCGGGGGGCGACATTGCATAAGGTTGTGAGGTTGTATCTAGCACGCCGGGGGGCGACATTGCATAAGGTTGTGAGGTTGTATCTAGCACGCCAGGGGGCGACATTGCATAAGGTTGTGAGGTTGTATCTAGCACGCCGGGGGCGACATTGCATAAGGTTGTGAGGTTGCATCTTGCACGCCGGGGGGGGGGGGGCATTGCATAAGGTTGTGAGGTTGTATCTAGCACGCCAGGGGGCGACATTGCATAAGGTTGTGAGGTTGTATCTAGCACGCCAGGGGGCGACATTGCATAAGGTTGTGAGGTTGTATCTAGCACGCCGGGGGGCGACATTGCATAAGGTTGTGAGGTTGTATCTAGCACGCCTGGGGGGGACATTGCATAAGGTTGTGAGGTTGTATCTAGCACGCCAGGGGGCGACATTGCATAAGGTTGTGAGGTTGTATCCAGCACGCCAGGGGGCGACATTGCATAAGGTTGTGAGGTTGTATCTAGCACGCCAGGGGGCGACATTGCATAAGGTTGTGAGGTTGTATCTAGCACGCCAGGGGGCGACATTGCATAAGGTTGTGAGGTTGTATCTAGCACGCCAGGGGGCGACATTGCATAAGGTTGTGAGGTTGTATCTAGCACGCCGGGGGGCGACATTGCATAAGGTTGTGAGGTTGTATCTAGCACGCCGGGGGGCGACATTGCATAAGGTTGTGAGGTTGTATCTAGCACGCCAGGGGGCGACATTGCATAAGGTTGTGAGGTTGTATCTAGCACGCCAGGGGGCGACATTGCATAAGGTTGTGAGGTTGTATCTAGCAAGCCAGGGGGCGACATTGCATAAGGTTGTGAGGTTGTATCTAGCACGCCAGGGGGCAACATTGCATAAGGTTGTGAGGTTGTATCCAGCACGCCAGGGGGCGACATTGCATAAGGTTGTGAGGTTGTATCTAGCACGCCGAGGGGCGACATTGCATAAGGTTGTGAGGTTGTATCTAGCACGCCAGGGGGCGACATTGCATAAGGTTGTGAGGTTGTTTCTAGCACGCCAGGGGGCAACATTGCATAAGGTTGTGAGGTTGTATCCAGCACGCCAGGGGGCGACATTGCATAAGGTTGTGAGGTTGTATCTAGCACGCCAGGGGGCGACATTGCATAAGGTTGAAATGGATGAATAAATCCCGGTCCTGTATTGAAGAGTGTCACTTGTTAGGCTTGGATGGATATCACAGTGAATTTATTTATGAGAAGTTTATAGAAAGGTTAGGCCACAGTTTTTTTTACAAGAGACTTGATGTACCATGAATGCACTGAAATGTTTAAGCCTGTGTAATATAGTGTTGTTAAGTCATTGCATCTTTCAGACTACTCATTCATAGCTAGGGGCTGAATTACCATATAGGCCTACAGACAAACAGAAGAGAATCAAGGAGGATTAAGGTTTGAATAAACCTAGGCCAGAGATGGTCTATAATTTTGTAACAGGCTTTGCCTAGAACTTTGTCATACACACAGGAACAATAGCGCTTTATGGTTTTTGCGGCTGCACTTGAAGAAACTTTCAAAGTTCATGAAATGTTCCGCATTGACTAACCTTCATGTCTTAAAGTAATGATGGACTGTCATTTCTCTTTGCTTATTTGAGCTGTTCTCACCATAATATGGACTTGGTCTTTTACCAAATAGGGCTATCTTCTGTATACCACCCTTACCTAGTCACAACACAACTGATTGGCTCAAACACATTAAAGAAAGAAATTCCACAAAGGAACTTTAAGATGGCACATCTGTTAATTGAAATGCATTCCAGGTGACTACCTCGTGAAGCTGGCTGAGAGAATGCTAAGAGTGTGTAAAGCTGTCATCAAGGCAAAGGGTGGCTACTTTGAAGAATCTCAATAAAAATAAAATATTAAGATTGGCAAAATGGACAGAGATACGGCTTTTTCTTTGCAACTCTGCCTAGAAGGCCAGCATCCTGGAGTCGCCTCTTCACTGTTGACGTTGAGACTGGTGTTTTGCGGGTACTATTTAATGAAGCTGCCAATTGAGGACTTGTGAGGCTACTGTTTCTCAAACTAGACACTCTAATGTACGTACTTGCCCTCTTGCTCAGTTGTGCACCGGGGCCTCCCACCCCACTTTCTATTCTGGTTGGAGCCAGTTTGCGCTGTTCTGTGAAGGGAGTAGTACACAGCATTGTACGAGCTCTTTCGTTTCTTGGCAATTTCTCGCATGGAATAGCCTTCATTTCTCAGAACAAGAATAGACTGACAAGTTTCAGAAGAAAGTTATTTGTTTCTGGCCATTTTGAGCCTGTAATCGAACCCACAAATGCTGATGCTCCAGATACTCAACTAGCCTAAAGAAGGCCAGTTTTATTGCTTCTTTAAACAGGACAACAGTTTTCAGCTGTGCTAATGTAACAGTGTAGGTTCCGTCCCTCTCTTCGCCCCAACCTGGGCTCGAACCAGGGACCCTTGCACACATCAACAACTGACACCCCACGAAGCATCGTTACCCATCGCGCCACAAAAGCCACGGCCCTTGCAACGTAAGGGGAACAACCACTTCAGGTCTCAGAGCGAGTGACGTCACCGATTGAAACGCTATTAGCACGCACCACCGCTAACTAACTAGCCATTTCACATCGGTTACACTAACATAATTGCAAAAGTGTTTTCTAATGATCAATTAGCCTTTTAAAATGCTAAACTTGGATTAGCTAACAAAACATGCCATTGGAACACAGGACTGATGGTTGCTGATAATGCACCTCTGTACGCCTACGTAGATTTTCCATAAAAAATCAGCCGTTTCCAGTCACAATAGTAATTTATAACATTAACAATGTCTACGCTGCATTTCTGATCAATTTGATGTTCTAAGTGACCCCAAACTTTTGAACGGAGAAGTATATATACACTGCTCCAAAAAATAAAGGGAACACTTAAACAACACATCCTAGATCTGAATGAAATAAATAATCTTATTAAATACATTTTTCTTTACATAGTTGAATGTGCTGACAACAAAATCACACAAAAATAATCAATGGAAGTCCAATTTATCAACCCATGGAGGTCTGGATTTGGAGTCACACTCAAAATTAAAGTGGAAAACCACACTACAGGCTGATCCAACTTTGATGTAATGTCCTTAAAACAAGTCAAAATGAGGCTCAGTAGTGTGTGTGGCCTCCACGTGCCTGTATGACCTCCCTACAATGCCTGGGCATGCTCCTGATGAGGTGGTGGATGGTCTCCTGAGGGATCTCCTCCCAGACCTGGACTAAAGCATCCGCCAACTCCTGGACAGTCTGTGGTGCAACGTGGCGTTGGTGGATGGAGCGAGACATGATGTCCCAGATGTGCTCAATTGGATTCAGGTCTGGGGAACGGGCGGGGCAGTCCATAGCATCAATGCCTTCCTCTTGCAGGAACTGCTGACACACTCCAGCCACATGAGGTCTAGCATTGTCTTGCATTAGGAGGAACCCAGGGCCAACCGCACCAGCATATGGTCTCACAAGGGGTCTGAGGATCTCATCTCGGTACCTAATGGCAGTCAGGCTACCTCTGGCGAGCACATGGAGGGCTGTGCGGCCCCCCAAAGAAATGCCACCCCACACCATGACTGACCCACCGCCAAACCGGTCATGCTGGAGGATGTTGCAGGCAGCAGAACGTTCTCCAGACTCTGTCACATCTGTCACGTGCTCAGTGTGAACCTGCTTTCATCTGTGAAGAGCACAGGGCGCCAGTGGCGAATTTGCCAATTTTGGTGTTCTCTGGCAAATGCCAAACGTCCTGCACGGTGTTGGGCTGTAAGCACAACCCCCACCTGTGGACGTCGAGCCCTCATACCACCCTCATGGAGTCTGTTTCTGGCCATTTGAGCAGACACATGCACATTTGTGGCCTGCTGGAGGTCATTTTGCAGGGCTCTGGCAGTGCTCCTCCTGCTCCTCCTTGCACAAAGGCGGAGGTAGCGGTCCTGCTGCTGGGTTGTTGCCCTCCTACGGCCTCCTCCACGTCTCCTGATGTACTGGCCTGTCCCCTGGTAGCGCCTCCATGCTCTGGACACTACGCTGACAGACACAGCAAACCTTCTTGCCACAGCTCGCATTGATGTGCCATCCTGGATGAGCTGCACTACCTCAGCCACTTGTGTGGGTTGTAGACTCCGTCTCATGCTACCACTAGAGTGAAAGCACTGCCAGCATTCAAAAGTGACCAAAACATCAGCCAGGAAGCATAGGAACTGAGAAGTGGTCTATGGTCACCACCTGCAGAACCACTCCTTTATTGGGGGTGTCTTGCTTATTGCCTATAATTTCCACCTGTTGTCTATTCCATTTGCACAACAGCATGTGAAATTTATTGTCAATCAGTGTTGCTTCTTAAGTGGACAGTTTGATTTCACAGAAGTGTGATTGACTTGGAGTTACATTGTGTTGTTTAAGTGTTCCCTTTATTTTTTTGAGCAGTATATATATATATATACTATATATCTTTTTTTTTTTTGCTTAGAAAACTTGGGGGGCCAAATAAAATGGGCCGCCAGTTGGGGAACCCTGCCCTATATACTCGTTTTTTTCCCCAATTACTTTCAGACACCTACAGTCCTGCGGGCCAGTTCAGTGTTTCTCCACTCAGTATGTAAAGATGTTTTGCCTGGTTACAACCTGTGCATGCGTTTAACTGCTAATGTTTTCAAAAAAACAAATCAAAATATCAGTAAAAGAAGATCTACCCTCAAGTACAGTGTTCGAGAGGACAAGCAAGCTCGAGTGCCAAAGCTTTTAGAGGATTAAAAATCATCTCCTTGGAAATTCCTCACCGTTTGCACATTATAAGCCTGGGGTCCTCATTGCACAATCCATCAGTATTTGCTTTGCACGCTGAAGGCTGCTGTCAGCGATGGTGCCAACTGCTTGTCATTCTGTAACTCTGTCAGCACAGGTGTGATGGCACAGCTGTCTACAATATTTCAACCTTTCTCTGTAGTTTTATATCACCTTCTACGAACTACAAACATATTTTTGCCAAGATGCAAAAGAAAAGAAAAGGCTTATATTCAACAAGACCCTCAGTTCACAAACAAGTGCACGAGCAGCACTTTTGACTGGAAGATGAATGTAAGATTAATAAAGTGAGTGATTAATAATCAACGAGTAAATAGATGAAACATTGTTGACAGACACGCTTTTCTCTCACACTGCCACACATATTATAATTCACCCAACCAAGGTTATCAAATATTGGCATTGAATTTAGGCTTTCAGATGTGTAGTCGATGCCCACTTTGTTAAACCGCGAACCCTGGGAGCAATACAGAGCTCTGAGGTTAAGATGACATTGTCAGTCAACACAGTCAAAGCGTTTTGAACTGGGAAACATATCAATCTAAGATCTCCCATATCCCATTGGAGTTTTGTTTGGTATTGCACTCTCCTGTTACACGGGAACGGGAAATTACCCCTGTTCCACAGCGTTTAAAACACATTTAGCTCCAAGATTCCCGAGTCCTATCAAGGTCACAATCAAAGTGGAATTGTTATTAATGGCACCAGACACGTGCAGACACTCATGCGTGCACACGGTCACACGCACACGCACACACGCACGCACACATGCACGCACACACACACACACACACACACACACACACACACACACACACACACACACACACACACACACACACACACACACACACACACACACACACACACACACACACAGTCCAATGGAAACCAAATGGTGCAGCATGTGTCTGTGTGATCCACTCTGCTGTCAGGGTCATAGTCTGTGTATTGTGTGTGTGTGTGATTGTTTGTGTGTGTGTGTGCGTGTGCATGTGTGTGTGTGTGTGTGTGTGTGTGTATGTATACGGAGGCGCAGGCAGAGTGGGTCCCTAGCCAAACAGTTAGTGAACGGCCATCTGTTTTACCCTCAGAAAACTCACACAGAGAATCCAAGGAGAGAGCGGGGAGGAGGGGTAGAGAGAGACAAAAGATAGAGAAATTCACACGGACTGTTTCACACCCACTGACCCCCTAAAGGGAAACAGCTAATGTGCAGCCAACCTCAGTATGTCAGCTTATCAGCATTATCCATCACTAAGCATTCACTGTGATAGGGAGGGAGAAGGCTGACAGCTGTATGTGAGCCAATTTAACTGTGTGTCTGTGTGTCTGTGTGTCTGTTTGTCTCCGTCTTTGTGTGTGTGTTTTAATTGGGTTGCAGTCTTGTGAGTGTTAGCGTGTGTTTAATGTGTGCATTCCTCTCAGACGTAGGTATGGACCACTCCTCCCTCTACTTGTTCTCCACCTGCTGCCCGATATTCATCTCTCTGGAGCTGGTAAACTCCCATCAGCTCATCTGCCAACCTGTCAACACACAGGAGACTGCCCCTGTAGCGCCTCCTACACCACAGGCTGAGGTACTGCACCCAAAGGAGATGTCACTCGATGGCCATGTATGAAAGGACCAAAACGGCAACGTCGACAGGCGTTATGGTCAAGATCACAAACATGAGCTATTTGTTCTTTGTGTAGAATTAGGAGTAAGGATAAGTTAAGGGTTAAAATCATGGAAAGTGGTTCAAATTGGATTTGTTCGATGAATCCGTCCTTTCTTGCATGGTTAGATATAGTGATGACTAAGAACTCTTTACAAGGAAAAAGTGTTGGTATCATCCTAGCCTGCTTTCATCAGATTTTAGACCTTGGGTGTGTCCCAAATGGCACCATATTTCCTTTATAGTGTACTATTTTTGACCAGGGCCCTAGGGTGCCATTTGAGATGCAGCCCAGATGTATGTAATCTCTAGTCACTGAAGAAGAGTAGGGGAGGGGGGGGGCTGGCAGCCCTTGAGGACTGTGGTGCGTGACACACCGTGAGCTAATGCATTATGTTGCTATGAAAACTAGTCCCTAGCTACCTATTATCCTTAGCAACAGACTAATCAGCTAGCAACAGGTTTGCACTCATGACAAGCATTCAAACGCCTCCGTAGCATCAAAACACTCATTAAGCGAACACAAAGAAAACTCCAGGGCCTCACATTCAATACACTGTCAGCGGATGAGAGTTTGGGTCCGGGTCTTGTTCTGGGTCTGGAGGCTGTTGAACTTAAACAGAGAAGATCCAAGATCCAAGAGTCTGGAGTCAGTCGGACGCCCAGTCACTCTCTTCTCCATGAGGTTGTGCAGGTAGGGCAAGTTTGGGTTCGTCGTGAAGACGAACACTTTTTGAAACGGAAGGGGTGCCCCAGGAAATGATCCAATGAGAACAAAGATTAGCATTTTCTGTTTCAAAATGGTTTGCTACATTGTACTCCACTGAACACAGTTTCTTTAGGAAGCCTACCGTTGTTGCTTTTCCACTGGAACATCGGCTTAGCTATATTGCTGTCTACCCGGTGTGTGGAGCCCTCTGAGTCCCCTTCCCCTCTGTCTCAGTGCTGCCTGCGGTGGTATAGGTACTTGGTAGTGTTCATAAAGCTCTCTCTACACACGTCACAGTGATGTAGCGCCCCCACCAAGCTGTGGATGGCCTTTCGGTGCAGCTTCAGCGCCAAATCAGTGCTGAAGCCACAGGCCGTGCAGAAGGAGGTCTGGCTCGAGGAGGAATCGGTTGGATTGGAACTACAGGCAGCAGGGTTTGTAAACATGGGAGTGTTGAGGAAGGAATTCTGTTTTTGATTCTAATTCAGTCTCGATGCTATCCACGGCTTGGCGGGGGCGCTACATTACTGTGACGTGTGTGGACAGAAATGTATGAACACTACCAAGTACCTCTACCACCGAGACAGAGGGGAAGGGGACTCAGAGGGCTCCACACACCATGTGGACCGCAATATACCTAGGCCTCTGTTCCAGTGGAAAATCAACAATGGTAGGTACTAGGTAGGCTTCCTAAAGGAGCATGGAGAGCTGTGCTGTGTTCAGTAGAGTACAAAGTAGCAAAACCTTTTGAAACGGAAATGCAAATCTGTGTTTTCATTGGATAATTTCCTGGGGCACCTCTTCCGTTTAAAAAAATGTTTCTCACGTTTTGTGCCTACTTATTTATGTGGATGAGTTTATTGACTTCCGGAATTCTTTCAGCTGTGGTGTGTGGCAGAGAAGAGACCCCAACCCATCCACCCCTCACCACCACAACTACCTCCAACCTCGCCAACCCTTCCACTTCCCTAAACTGCTGCTTGCGCACCCACATCCAGGCCCACACTGGCCTCAAGCCCTTTATGTGTGACCTCTGCCCCAAGATGTTCGCCTGGAACAGATTGTTGACGCTCCACTGTATCACCCACAGCGCTCGCAAGCCGTACACCTACCTGCGCTGCGGCAAGAGCTATACACTGTTGAACACGCTCAAAGACCCACCACCTGCTCCACGAGCCCCAGGACTCCTTCAACCAAGATGGCGAAGTGGTGAAGGAGGAAATGGTCAAGGATGAGGGCATGGAGAAGGGGCACAGTGTGGTCAATGATGCAGACTCAAAGAACCCAAAGTACCCAAACAATTTTCGATACAAATGCCCCGATGCTTCCGATGTCCACGCTGCTTCCGATTGTCCTCCCAGGTGCCTGTTCGCAACATTAGTTCCCTTAAGGGCAATTATGCCCCTCTCTATGCCTGCTGAGATGTGGCCTCTTAGTTGAGGTGTTTCAAAAACACTGGTAATTCCATTGTAACACAGCACAAAACTGGGTTGATTACCGATTGCTCTTCATTCAGACCAGTACAATACTCTACCACTTTGGGGCAATTGAGAAGGTGTTATCATGGAGAGCACAAGAGCATAATTACATATATCCTTCTCAGTGGTCATACAATACATTTGAACACAAAGGCAAGGCCTGTGTTCATACATACAGAACCATCAGACTGTACATTTGACAACATTCTGTATTAATTCATGTGCACTGAGATACAAGGTAGCATATACAATGACGAAATGGGAAAGTGTTCAGTCAATGATGGAATTCTGCTAGTAATACTCTAGTAATACTCTTATTATTACTAGACGTATGACTCGATAGTTACGCAACATTAGTTCCCTCACCATCATGGACAAATTCCAGTCTAATACGATACGTAAACGGAATAGATTATACGTCGATGTACAATTCCTCGCTTGCGGTCAAAAGTATTTCAATAGTGATTGGTGTACTCCGATGCCATTCTTTGATTTATCTTGCCTGCGGATATGATTTGACAGTGTAATCACATTGAGAGACCTGTCTGGTGGACGTACCATTACATGGCTACACAAGACTGCCACACACACACACACGGACCTACCATTACGTGACTAGCCCCTTAGCAACATGGCTGAAGGCCTCGGTTCTCTTTTGCTCTTCCCCACCCATCATAGACACCAGGGGCGTCTTCATTATGGCACACGGTAGCAAAACTTTTTTAAACCGAATACAAATACAAGCCGTTCTTATTATACTAGTCCTAGTAGTCCCTCCCCGTTTCAGCCTGTTTTCTTCTATTTGGTGCCTATTGAACACAATCCAGCACAGTGCCAGGGCCTGCCCGCAGCTCTGCCCAAGCAGAAATAACCCCGAACCAACCTCTCACTCAAGAGTTACTGTGTAGGGAGGTGGAAGGAATGACACTGCGCCACGACTCATTAACTTTCATTGAGAAGGTTTGTGATTGCATTGCAGCAACTATAGCTAATGAAGTCCCTTTAACAAAGAGTTGCAGTCTGTTTTGGAATGGGTGTCCAGTAATTAACTGGTCCTGATGATCTCTAAAACTAAGAGCATTGTATTTGGTACAAATCATTCCCTAAGTTGTAGAACTGAGCTGAATCTGGTAATGAATGTATGGGCTGTTCATTTGAGCAATATGAGATGAAAGGGACTTCCATGCAATAATGGCTCTATATAACACTGTCCGCTTTCTTGAGGTAACACAAGTAATTTAAAAAAACAGATAAAGAAACACCTCACAATGCCTCTCCACCATTTGACCTAGATATTTTGTGTGTATGTATTGATATGTAGGCTACGTGTGCCGTTTTAAAACGAATGTAGTTCTGTCCTTGAGCTGTTGTTGTCTATTAATGTTCTGTATTATGTCATGTTTCATGTTTTGTGTGGACCCCAGGAAGAGTAGCTGCTGCTTTCACAACAGCTAATGGGGATCCTAATAAAATGGCAACTACCAAATTAGACTGCCTCATCATCCACTAAGACAGTTTACCACAAACACACACAGACAACAACACCACTTTAATTATACAGTGCATTCGGAAAGTACTCAGACCCCTTGACTTTATCCACATTTTATTGCGTTACAGTCTTATTCTAAAATGGGTTAAATAAATAAAAAAATCCTCATCAATCTACACATAATACCCCATAATGACAAAGTGAAAACAGGTTTTTAGATTTTTTTTGTATTCAGACCCTTTGTTATGAGACTCGAAATTGAGCTCAGGTGCATCCTGTTTCCATTGATCATCCTTGAGATGTTTCTACAACTTGATTGAGTCCACCTGTGGTAAATTCAATTGATTGGACATGATTTGGAAAGGCACACACCTGTCTATATAAGGTCCCACAGTTGACAGTGCATGTCAGAGCAAAAACCAAGCCATGAGGCCAAAGGAATTGTCTGTTGAGCTCCGAGACAGAATAGTGTCGAGGGATAGATCTGGGGAAGGGTACCAAAAGATTTCTGCAGCATTAAAGGCCCCCAAGAACACAGTGGCCTCCATCATGGAAGAAGTTTGGAACCACCAAGGCTCTTCCTAGTGCTGGCCGCCCAGCCAAATTGAGCAATCGGGGTAGAAGGGCCTTGGTCAGGGAGGTGACTAAAAACCCAATGGTCACTCTGACAGAGCTCCAGAGTTCCTCTGTGGAGATGGGAGAACCTTCCAGAAAGACAACCATCTCTGCAGCACTCCACCAATCAGGCCTTTATGGTAGACAGAAGACACTCCTCAGTAAAAGGCACATGACAGCCCTCCTGGAGTTTGCCAAAAGGCACCTAAAGGACTCAGCCAATGAGAAACAACACTCTCTGGTCCGATGAAAACAAGATTGAACTCTTTGGCCTGAATGCCAACCGTCACATCTGGAGGAAACCTGACACTATCCCTACGGTGAAGCATGGTGGTGGCAGCATCATGCTGTGGGGATGTTTTCAGCAGCAGGGACTGGGAGACTACTCAGGATCGAGGTAAAGATGAACAGAGCAACGTACAGAAAATACTTCATGAAAACCTGCACCAGAGTGATCAGAATCTCTGACTAGGGTAAATGTTCAGCTTACAACAGGACAACGATCCTAAGCACACAGCCAAGACAATGCAGGAGTGGCTTCAGGACAAGTCTCTAAATATCCTTGAGTGGCCCAGCTAGAGCCTGGACTTGAATCCAATTGAACATCTCTGGAGAGACCTGAAAATAGCTGTGCAGCAATGCTCCCCATCCAACCTGACAGTGCTTGAGAGGATTTGCAGAAAAGAATGGGAGAAACTTCCCAAATACAGGTGTGTCAAGCTTGGGCTCCCGAGTGGCGCAGCGGTCTAAGAATCTGCATCTCAGTGCTTGAGGCATCACCACAGACACCCTGGTTCAAATCCAGGCTGTATCACAACCGGCCGTCATTGGGAGTCCCATAGGGCAGCATACAATTGTCCGGGTTTGGCCAGTGTAGGCCGTCATTGTAAATAAGAATTTGTTCTTAAAGACTCCAGTCACTCAAGTCATAGACTGTTCTATCTGCTACCGCATGGCAAGCGGTACCAGAGTGCCAAGACTAGGTCCAAAAGGCTCCTTAACTTGTTATGGATAGGGTATTATTTTCACGGCCGGATAAAAAACGTACCCGATTTAATCTGATTATTACTCCTGCCCAGAAACTAGAATATGCATATAATTATTAGCTTTGGATAGAAAACACTCCAAAGTTTCTAAAACTGTTTGAATGATGTCTGTGAGTATAACAGAACTCATTTGGCAGGCCAAAACCTGAGAAGATTCCAAACAGGAAGCGCCCTCTCTGACTATTTCTTGGCCTTCTTGATCATCTCTATCCAAAACAGGGGATCTCTGCTGTAACGTGACATTTTATAACGCTCCCATAGGCTGCTCTCAGAAGGCGCCAGAACGTTGAATGATGACTTTGCAGGCCATGGCTGAAAAACAGTAGCGCATTTGTATAGTGGTCGATCTGAGAACAATGAGACTGGGGGCGCGTGCACGAGACGACTCCATGTTTGAATTTTTTCGTCTTTGAACAAAAACAGGGTTTCCCGGTCGGAATATTATCGCTTTTTTACGAGAAAAATGGCATAAAAATTGATTTTAAACAGCGTTTGACATGCTTCGAAGTACGGTAATGGAATATTTTGAAATTTTTTGTCACGAAACGCGCCGGGCGCTTCACCCTTCTTTACCCTTCGGATAGTGTCTTGAACGCACGAACAAAACGCCGCTATTTAGATATAACTATGGATTATTTGGAACCAAACCAACATTTGTTATTGAAGTAGAAGTCCTGGGAGTGCATTCTGACGAAGAACAGCAAAGGTAATCCAATTTTTCTTATAGTAAATCTGAGTTTGGTGAGTACAAAACTTGGTGGGTGTCAAAATAGCTAGCCATGATGGCCAGGCTATCTACTCAGAATATTGCAAAATGTGCTTTCACCGAAAAGCTATTTTAAAATCGGACATAGCGATTGCATAAAGGAGTTCTGTATCTATAATTCTTTAAATAATTGTTATGTTTTTTGTGAACGTTTATCGTGAGTAATTTAGTAAATTCACCGGAAGTGTTCGGTGGGAATGCTAGTTCTGAACGTCACATGCTAATGTAAAAAAAGCTGGTTTTTGATATAAATATGAACTTGATTGAACAAAACATGCATGTATTGTATAACATAATGTCCTAGGAGTGTCATCTGATGAAGATCATCAAAGGTTAGTGCTGCATTTAGCTGTGGTTTTGTTTTTTTGGGACATTATATGCTAGCTTGAAAAATGGGTGTCTGATTATTTCTGGCTGGGTACTCTGCTGACATAATCTAATGTTTTGCTTTCGCTGTAAAGCCTTTTTGAAATCAGACAGTGTGGTTAGATAAAGGAGAGTCCTGTCTTTAAAATGGTGTAAAATAGTCATGTTTGAAAAATTTAAGTTTATGGATTTTTGAGGAATTTGTAATTCGCGCCACGCCTATCATTGGATATTGGAGCAGGTGTTCCGCTAGCGGAACGTCTAGATGTAAGAGGTTTTAACAGCTTCTACCCCCAAGCCATAAGACTGCTGACCAATTAATCGAATGGCCACCCAGACTACATGCATTGACACCCCTACCGACCCCTACATACATGTACAAATGACCTTGACTAACCTGTACTCCTGCACATTAACTCGGTACCGTGTTAATATGAACTTTTTTCGTTTTTGACTTTAGTTTACTGAGTAAATATTTTCTTAACTCTATTTTCTTAAAACGGCATTGTTGGTTAAGGGCTTGTAAGTAAGCGTTTCACGGTAAGGTCTACACCTGTTGTATTTGGCGCATGTGATGAATAACATTTTATTTTATTTACACGTGTCATGTCTATTGTTGTGTTAGTCAACAGAGTCATGACCTGTGGAGCAAAACTTTAATAGAGCTAGGGCCTATTTTCCTGAATTTCCGCCTGACTTGACATGCCCAAAGCAAACTCCAAGTTCAAAATCAGTCTGTTGGCGCACAATGAAGGGGACAAGCGCTTACTAATTTTACTTATCTATTGAACATACTTCTTTCCGTGTGAAATATTATAGTTTATTTACATTTCAGGATAGCTGAGGATTAAATAGAAACGTAGTTTGACTTGTTTGACAAAGTTTAGCGGTGGCTTTTGTGACTCCTTTGTCTGCATGTTGAACGAGTGGATTACTGAAATCAATGGAGCCAACTAAACAGACTTTTTGGGATATAAAGAAGGATTTTATCTAACAAAACGATCATTCATGTTGTAGCTGGGACTCTTGGGATTGCAAACAGAGGAAGATTTTCAAAAGTAAGTGATTTATTTAATCGCTATTTGTGATTTTATGAAGCCTGTGCTGGTTGAAAAATATGTTGATGTGGGGCGCCGTCCTCAAACAATCGTATGGTTTCGCTGTAAAGCCTATTGTAAATCGGACAACGCAGTTAGATTAACAAGAATTTAAACTTTTAAATGATATAAGATACTTGTATGTTCATGAATGTTTAATATTACGATTATTTATTTGAACTGCGTGCCCTCCAATTTCACCGGATGTTGTCGACTGGTGTCCTGCTGACGGGACGCCTACCCCTAAGTTTGAAAGCAAATGTATAAGGATATCCTATGTTGATTTGGATGAGGTTGTAAACATGCTGGCTTATTGTGAATTGCATATAGGACCATGATTAGTGTCGGGAGTATTTCCTGGTCTGGTCATGTGGTAAGGAAAGACTCCTGGCATTATGTTGAATTGGAAATACACTACATGACCAAAAGTATGTGGACACCTGCTCGTCGAACATCTCATTCCAAAATCATGGGCATTAATATGTAATTGGTCTACCCTTTGCTGCTATAACAGCCTCCACTCTTCTGGGAAGGCTTTCCACTAGATGTTGGAACATTGCTGCGGAGACTTGCTTCCATTCAGCCACTAGCATTAGTGAGGTCGGGCACTGATGTTGGGCGATTAAAGCTGGCTCACAGTCGGCGTTCCAATTCACCCCAAAGGTGTTCGATGGGGTTGGTCAGGGCTCTGTGCAGGCCAGTCAAGTTCTTCCACACTGATCTTGACAAACCTTTTCTGTATGGACCTCGCTTTGTGCATGGGGGCATTGTCATGCTGAAACAGGAAAGGGCCTTCCCCAAGCTGTTGCCAAAAAGTTGGAAGCACAGAATCGTCTAGAATGTCATTGTATGCTGTAGATTTCACTAGACTGGAACTAAGGGGCCTAGCCCGATCCATGAAAAACAGCCCCAGACAATTTTTCCTCCTCCACAAAACCTTAGTTGTCATTTACATTTTAGTCACTTAGCAGACACTCTTATCCAGAGCGACTTACAGTAGTGAATGCATACATCTCATACATTTGTTTTGGTACTGGTCCCCCATGGGAATTGAACCCACAATCCTGGCATTACAAACACCATGCTCTACCAACTGAGCCACACAGGATCACTATGCATTCAGGCAGGTAGCGTTCTCCTGGCATCCGCCAAGCCCAGATTTGTCCGTCGGACTGCCAGATAGTGAAGCGTGATTCATCACTCCAGAGAACGCATTTCCACTGCTCCAGAGTCCAATGGCTGCGAGCTTTACACCAATCCAGTCGACGCTTGGCATTGCACATGGTGACCTTAGCCTTGTGTGTGGCTGCTCGGCCATGGGAATCCATTTCAGGAAGCTCCCGAAGAACAGCTCTTGTGCTGACGTTGCTTCCAGAGGCAGTTTGGAACTCGGTAGTGAGTGTTGCAGATGGTTTTTACACGCTACACGCATCAGTAGTTGGCGGTCCAGTTCTGTGAGCTTGTGTGCCTACCACTTCGTGGCTGAGCCGTTGTTGCTCCTAGACGTTTCCACTTCACAATAACAGCACTTACAGTTGACCGGGGCAGCTCTAACATGGGAGAAATGTAACGTACTCACTTGTTGGAAAGGTGGCATCCTATGAAGGTGCCATGTTGAAAGTCACTGAGCTCTTCAGTAAGGCCATTCTACTGCCAATGTTTGTCTATAGAGATTGCATGGCTGTGTGCTCAATTTTATACACCTGTCAGCAACAGGTGTGGCTGAAATAGCCGAATCCACTAATTTGAAGGGGTGTCCACATACGTTTGTATATATAGTGTAGGTGCTTTTCGCTTGAAATATTATCTCCATATTTCGAAGTGTCTCTTTTTATTCCCGTCAGATACTCTCATATGGGGAAGCAACCGTTCACCAGCTCCATCTGTGGTGAACACCTCTTCCACAAGAGCAGCCTGAAGCATCCTCTGACACACCATGCTCAGGGTAATACTAATGGGGTGTGTGTGTGTGTGTGTGTGTGTGTGTGTGTGTGTGTGTGTGTGTGTGTGTGTGTGTGTGTGTGTGTGTGTGTGTGTGTGTGTGTGTGTGTGTGTGTGTGTGTGTGTGTGTGTGTGTGTGTGTGTGTGTGTGTGTGTGTGTGTGTGTGTGTGTGTGTGGCGGACGTGTGGATTTCCTTACCAGTCTGTGCCCTCAAATCTTGATTTAATCTTTTATCTGCATGGTGTTGATAGCCCTGCGTGATGTCATCTTGTGTGTTTGACTTTGTGTGGGTGGCTCTTCAAGATGCTTGCCTGTTGCTTTGCATATGCACCCGTATCTACGCCAGTCTCTGTGCCATATGCACCTCCCTACGTCTAGTCTGTCTTCTGTTCCCTCGGCTAAGCAATGGATCGTGCCCGCACTAATAAAGTCAGCTAGCATTCACATCCGTTCATATCCATATGAACTGTTATCTGCTAACTTAAAGTATAAGAGAAAAGACTCGGAGGAGCAGAAAATCCGAGCGAGGACGTCCCCACTACCCACAATCCCATACAACAGCCGCCCTCCCTGCCGCCCTCTGTCACAACACACAATCTATTTTATTACGGCGCATTGTGCGTTTCACAGGCCATGACCTGACGATTTTTATGTTATTTATTTTGTGATTTATTATCCTTATTAAATCACGCCGGCTCGGGCACCGAAAGCGAGGTCATCGAGGGCAATGTTGCAACACAACTTACAAGGCCTCACGCAGTCACCTCGGTCTTGAGCATATTCCCCCTTTTTCACTTTGTCTAATGAATTTCCCCACCACCACTTTATTCACCCCTTAATTAATTATGTTGGTGTATCTAGTAGAAGTTGTTGCCTGAATAGACGGAAGATTTTATACCTTTACCTATTTCAATGCATTGAAGTCTTTGACCTCTGACCTGAAAGGGCCTCTCCCCCATGTGGATTCTAAGGTGGGCGATGAGTGATGCGCGGCTGGGGAAGTCCTTACCACAGTAATTGCAGTGAAAGGGACGGGGCTTGGGGCCACCGCCAACGGGCAATGGGTGAGGAGGTGCTCCTCCAGTAAGGCAGCCGTGGCGTAGCGCCATCTGCAGGGGATCATGGGGCAGCGCAGGAAGGGGGGGGGGGGGGGGTCTGTCTGGTGTGGGACAGTCTGAGGATGTCCAGGCCTTCCTGGGTGACACGGTGGTAGCGGCAGATCTCACAGTTCAGAAGCCCTGTGGTCCTCTCTCTCCTTCCGCCTCGGCCATGGCCTCTACCTCTGTCCCGGCCTCTACCTCTGTCCTGTCCTGTTTCCCTAACAACCAGGCCTATGTCCACCTTTCCTGTACAAAGAAGAAAGTCAGTGAGATTACATGGCACATGAGAACCCATGTTAAGTGAGCATATGCAGACAACAGGGTTAAGGGTTAAGAAGTCCGTTTACAAACGTTGACATTTCTATGGGTGATAATATCAAAGAACTCTACATCATACAATGACAAGGAACAATTCCAAAGTCCTAATTAAACCAAAAGAGTACACAGGCTAGATCCTAATACAATAAGATGTTATGAAAACACTTTGATAGGTTTAGGGTTGCAAAATTCCCTGCTGATTCCAGAAATCCTCCAACTGTAATGTCAGAAGGGAACTTAGGGAAAGCTTCCTGATTTTTTTCAACTTGTTTTAAAAGTCAACCAAAATGGCAGTTCCAGACAACCAAATTGTCTGTCTTTAGTCCCCTTCAACAGCTTGTTGTATTGGCGATTTATAGAGAAGAGTATTTGGTAAAACTCCAGGCTCTGGGTGTCGAGTATAAAGCTCTTAGCAGCTCATTAGACCCCTATTAATCCTTGAACACTTTGGGCCAGTATCTAAAAGCCATTTTAAGGTTGCTAAGGCCTTGTATTTTCATTTACAAAGCTTTTTGGTGTTCACATTCACAATAACTGTCAATCTGCTTTATGTACAGATGTGTAGAATTCCTTTTGAAGGAAGTTATTTCTAACAGAATGTTTTTAAGACAACCCTCCAGAGCAGTGGTATTCAAAGCGCGGTGGGGTCGGCCCCCAAAATATTACGATTACAGATTATTGTATGGGACAATATACAAACGTTTTTGAGAAAGATAATTTGACAAATAGAATTGAGGAAATGTGTTTTTTTCATTTTTATAAGATGAAATATAATTAATTGAATGTTATTAACGTATGGAATTGTTTTAAGATGGTTATACCATGGATCATTTCGCTATTTGATTTAAAATTTAAGGACCCCTTTAGGTATCCCACTTTTTTTGGTAAAAATGATTTGATAGCCTCAATGCTATTACCGCATTGAAACTCATTGAATAACAGATTAATACATGAAAAAAACAGTCACGTGGAAGTATGTTTTGAAGTGTCTGTGAAATATCTGAGAAATATAAGAAAGCTCAGGAATATATATACCCTAAACAAAAACATAAATGAAAAATGTAAAGTGTTGGTCCCATGTTTCATGAGCTGAAATCAAAAGATCCCAGAAATGTTCAATATGGACAAAAATATTATTTCTCTCAAATTTTGTGCACAAATTTGTTTACATCACTGTTAGTGAACATTTCTCCTTTGGCGTAATCCATCCACCTGATAGGTGTGGCATATCAGGAAGCTGATTAAACAGCATGACCATTACACTGTTGCACCTTGTGCTGGGGACAATAAAAGGCCATTCTAAAATGTCACACAACACAATGCCACAGATGTCTCAAGTTTTGAGCTAGTGTGCAATTGTGGCATTCTGACTGCAGGAATGTCCACCAGAGCTGTTGCCATAGAATTTAATGTTAATTTCTCTATGATAAGCCGCCTCCAACGTCATTTTAGAGAATTTGGAAGTACGTCCAACTGGGCTCACAACCGCAGACCACATGTATCCTGCCTGTTTGGCCCTGTCCGGGGGTATCATCGGATGGGGCCACAGTGTCTTCTGATCCCTCCTGTCTCAGCCTCCAGTATTTATGCTGCAGTAGTTTATGTGTCGGGGGGCTAGGGTCAGTCTGTTACATCTGGAGTATTTCTCTTGTCTTATCCGGTGTCCTGTGTGAATTTAAATATGCTCTCTCTAATTCTCTCTTTCTCTCTTTCTGTCTTTCTCTCGGAGGACCTGAGCCCTAGGACCATGCCTCAGGACTACCTGGCATGATGACTCCTTGCTGTCCACCTGGCCGTGCTGCTGCTCCAGTTTCAACTGTTCTGCCTGCGGCTATGGAACCCTGACCTGTTCACCGGACGTGCTTGTTGCACCCTCGACAACTACTATGATTATTATTATTTGACCATGCTGGTCATTTATGAACATTTTAACATATTGACCATGTTCTGTTATAATATCCATCCTGCACAGCCAGAAGAGGACTGGCCACCCCTCATAGCCTGGTTCCTCTCTAGGTTTCTTCCTAGGTTTTTGGCCTTTCTAGGGAGTTTTTCCTAGGGAGTTTTTCCTAGCCACCGTGCTTCTTTCACATGCATTGCTTGCTATTTGGGGTTTTAGGCTGGGTATCTGTACAGCACTTTGAGATATCAGCTGATGTACGAAGGGCTATATAAATAAATTTGATTTGATTTGATGTAACCAAGCCAGCCCAGGGCCTCCACATCCGGCTTTTTCACCTGCGGGATCGCCTGAGACCAGCCACCCAGACAGCTGATGAAATTGGGTTTGCGCAACCAAAGAATTTCTGCACAAACTGTCAGAAAGAGTCTAATCCGCGTGCCATCTCCTCATGTTTCAGCATGATAACTGTCCCATGTCGCAAGGATCTGTACACAATTCCTGGAAGTTGAAAATGTCCCAGTTCTTCCATGGCCTGCACACCCACCAGACATGTCAACCATTGAGCATGTTTGGGATGCTCTGGATAAACGTGTACGACAGCGTGTTCCAGTTCCCGTCAATATCCAGCAACTTCGCACAGCCGTTGAAGAGGAGTGGGACAACATGCCACAGGCCTGATCAACTCTATGTGAAGTAGATGTGTCGCGCTGCATGAGGCAAATGGTGGTCCCACCAGATACTGACTGGCTTTCTGATCCATGCACCTTCCTTTTTTTAAAGGTATCTGTGACCAACATATATCTGTATTCCTAGTCATGTGAAATCCATAGATTAGGACTTCATAAATGTATTTCTTTATATGAACTGTAACTTGTTGCATGTCGTGTATATTTTTTTGTTCAGTGTATATATATATACTGCTCAAAAAAATAAAGGGAACACTTAAACAACACAATGTAACTCCAAGTCAATCACACTTCTGTGAAATCAAACTGTCCACTTAGGAAGCAACACTGATTGACAATACATTTCACATGCTGTTGTGCAAATGGAATAGACAACAGGTGGAAATTATAGGCAATTAGCAAGACACCCCCAATAAAGGAGTGGTTCTGCAGGTGGTAACCACAGACCACTTCTCAGTTCCTATGCTTCCTGGCTGATGTTTTGGTCACTTTTGAATGCTGGCGGTGCTTTCACTGTAGTGGTAACATGAGACGGAGTCTACAAACCACACAAGTGGCTCAGGTAGTGCAGCTCATCCAGGATGGCACATCAATGCAAGCTGTGGCAAGAAGGTTTGCTGTGTCTGTCAGCGTAGTGTTCAGAGCATGGAGGCACTACCAGGAGACAGGCCAGTACATCAGGAGACGTGGAGGACGCCGTAGGAGGGCAACAACCCAGCAGCAGGACCGCTACCTCCGCCTTTGTGCAAGGAGGAGCACTGCCAGAGCCCTGCAAAATGACCTCCAGCAGGCCACAAATGTGCATGTGTCTGCTCAAACGGTCAGAAACTGACTCCATGAGGGTGGTATGAGGGCCCGACGTCCACATGTGGGGGTTGTGCTTACAGCCAAACACCGTGCAGGACGTTTGGCATTTGCCAGAGAACACCAAGATTGGCAAATTCGCCACTGGCGCCCTGTGCTCTTCACAGATGAAAGCAGGTTCACACTGAGCACATGTGACAGACGTGACAGTCTGGAGACGCCGTGGAGAACGTTCTGCTGCCTGCAACATCCTCCAGCATGACCGGTTTGGCGGTGGGTCAGTCATGGTGTGGGGTGGCATTTCTTTGGGGGGCCGCACAGCCCTCCATGTGCTTGCCAGAGGTAGCCTGACTGCCATTAGGTACCGAGATGAGATCCTCAGACCTCTTGTGAGACCATATGCTGGTGCGGTTGGCCCTGGGTTCCTCCTAATGCAAGACAATGCTAGACCTCATGTGGCTGGAGTGTGTCAGTAGTTCCTGCAAGAGGAAGGCATTGATGCTATGGACTGGCCCACCCGTTCCCCAGACCTGAATCCAATTGAGCACATCTGGGACATCATGTCTCGCTCCATCCACCAACGCCACGTTGCACCACAGACTGTCCAGGAGTTGGCGGATGCTTTAGTCCAGATCTGTGAGGAGATCCCTCAGGAGACCATCCGCCACCTCATCAGGAGCATGCCCAGGCGTTGTAGGGAGGTCATACAGGCACATGGAGGCCACACACACTACTGAGCCTCATTTTGACTTGTTTTAAGGACATTACATCAAAGTTGGATCAGCCTGTAGTGTGGTTTTCCACTTTAATTTTGAGTGTGACTCCAAATCCAGACCTCCATGGGTTGATAAATTGGATTTCCATTGATTATTTTTGTGTGATTTTGTTGTCAGCACATTCAACTATGTAAAGATAAAAGTATTTCATAAGATTATTTCATTCATTCAGATCTAGGATGTGTTATTTTAGTGTTCCCTTTATTTTTTTGAGCAGTGTATATTGATAATATATATATATATATATATATATATATATATATTGATAAACACAGAGCTACGGCTGTGTTTATCAAACCAGGAGAAATCCCGAAAATGTGTCTTCTCATGAAAATATAGGGCATATAGACATTTTTACGTGGAAATGTCCTATATATATATATATATATATTTTCATGAGAAGACGCATTTTCGGGATTTCTCCTGGTTTGATAAACACAGCCGTAGCTCTGTCAACCTCAACCACAGATGGGGAAGGCCAACATCGGCGGATGCTGTGGTTTGAGTCTGTCACACCCTGATCTGAGAGAGCCTTTTTTATGTCTCTATTTAGGTTTGGTCAGGGTGTGATTTGGGTGGGCATTCTATGTCCTTTTTTCTATGCTTTGTATTTCTTTGTTTTGGCCTGGTATGGCTCTCAGTCAGGGACAGCTGTACATCGTTGTCGCTGATTGGGAGTCATACTTAGGTAGCCTGTTTTCCTTTGAGGTTTGTGGGTAGTTAATTTCTGTTTAGTTATACCTGACAGAACTGTTTGGATGTCATTTTCTTGTTTTTTTCAAAGTGTCGATTACCATTAAATATGAGCACTCAACACGCTGCGCCTTGGTCTACTTCTTCAGACAGCCGTTACAGAGACACAGCCCGTACAAATAAAAAATCTGATATCTCTAGCTAAACAGGCAGATTTTGATGGGGATTTTGAAATCATTAGCTTTCAAACTCGATATGACACGGTGCATTCAGAATCTGTTTTATTTCTTTGAATAAAATGCTCTCTCTTTCCATGTAATTTTCCTCCCTTTGTAGGGAGATAGCATGGCAGTTGGCCTTAATCTGTCTGTCAAGAGATTTAATGTTTTTCTTTGGCAAGACAAATGTAAGCCAATCGCTAAAGTACTTGCTTGACATTATTTGTCTGTATCTATACAGTTTTACTATGTTACTAGTCAACAGTAGCCCGTTTTCCCTTGCTCCGAGTGAGAATTATGACCATGGTGAGCTGAAAGTCTGTGATTTACAAAGCCCACTTACGAAAATAGTCCCCAAAGGTAGGTAAACTAGGCCTTGGTTCAAGTAGAGAGAGATTGTTTGGCATGGAGAAGCTTTTTGGTGGTAACAAATCCACTGACAGCAGTTGATGCGGTGCAAGGAAGGTCTAAAGATGCCGACCTTTGGCAGCTGTCTGGGTTAGAGAGGCAGCCAAGCCCTAATGGTGTAAGTCCCAGGCTTAATTCTGAGAATTCTGAGCCCTGGTCAGAGTGGAACTCCAATTGACCCGGGTTTCTTTTTCCAGGAGCATGTCCGCAATGTGGGCAGGTAGAGTGTTAAGTCACTGAGACACTTGTACTTCCAAATGAAGCATCAAGCTCTAAGTGCTTTCACTTCCTATGGCTTGTATGAATCGCGGGGGCGTTGTTAAAACCGAATTGCCACTGTTGAACTGATATTCCTGAGATTAAGGATAAGGGTCTTATTTAGTGAGATCATGAATGAATGACTCTAAAGTGCGGACATATTTACCTGTTTCACACTGACGTGCTGACATATTTACCTGTTTCACACTAACGTGTGGAGATATTTGCCTGTTTCACACTAAAGTACGGACATATGTACCTGTTTCACATTAACGTTCTGACATATTTACGTTTCACACTGACGTGCTGACATATTTACCTGTTTCACACTAACGTGCTGACATATTTACCTGTTTCACACTAACGTGCTGACATATTTACCTGTTTCACACTAACATGCTAACATATTTACCTGTTTCACACTAACGTGCTGACATATTTACCTGTTTCACACTAACATGCTAACATATTTACCTGTTTCACACTAACGTGCTGACATATTTACCTGTTTCACACTAACGTGCTGACATATTTACCTGTTTCACACTAACGTGCTGACATATTTACCTGTTTCACACTAACGTGCTGACATATTTACCTGTTTCACACTAAAGTGATCACCCGAACCACACTGCTGGTTTGGATATTTTCTTTTCACATTGTCCTTTTAAAGCACGGTTCCAGCAACTATGGTGAATGCGTAACCTGGCCAGCTCAGTACAGCTTGGCTCGGTTTGGCTCAGTAGTGTTAAAATCCCTAAAGAGCATTAAAAATAACTATTTTGCTGTGTCTGAATCTGAATGTTCTGAAATCCAGAAAATATCAAAAAGATCCAGCAAACGTCAGCAATTCTTGGATACAAGCATTGGTGCCTTGAGACAGGGCATGGTGCACCTGCCACTTACTCCATGTGTCTACTACATGAAGCAGTGAAAGCCTCTAACAACTCTTGCCACTGATTCGTGTGACAGATTTTTGTTGTTGTTGTTGATTGATTAGGATCTCCATTAGCTGACTCCAGTGGAGACAGCTAGTCTTACTGGAGTCAAACACATAACGAAAATGACATTACAGACAAAAGACTTTAATTAACATACATTTAAAAATATTAACATGTAGTGTGTGTGTGTGTGTGTGTGTGTGTGATAATTAAATGCACCCAACTGGTGTCCCACGTCTAAATCAGTCCCAGATTAGAGGGGAACAATGAAAAATCGCAGTGGAACTGGCTTTGAGGTCCAGAGTTGAGCTTGAGGGATTTGGCGGTGGTGAGACGGAGTGTTTAACCTCCCAAATGTTTGTGTCAAGTCTTGTCACATTTCACGTAACCACTTTGTCTATGTAAACATCAATGTTGCAACTCCCTTTTGACATTTCGGAGCTTCAATGAATCATTGGAGCATTTCATATTCGGACGTTCAGAGTTGATTTCTGCTCAACCGTGCTTTCAGAATTTATATTATGGCTATTCGTCATAGTTACTTCATTTTGTCTTCTTCACACCTCAAATTTGGACGATGAACTAGAGTAGCCACACAAACATGATAGATTATCTCATCTAGGCAGTACGGTAGTGAAATCTCAGCAATTCATTTTCTCAGCCAGATCATATTTCACAATTTGCGTCATGCTAAATTTGGAACATGCTAAATACGCCATATCGTGACGCTAATGACAGTTGTTCCCACCCAACAGAATGGGAACAAAGGGAAGGCATTAACATGTAGGCGCCCTACTACCCAGCAGCCACAGCTGAGACCTAAAATGGCCCCTGTGTGATTGATGACTAGCACACCCAAATAAACAACAACAGAAATGTGTCTGCTGCTGTGCAAGCGTGGACTCCATAAAGCCCAAATCCAGTCTGACTGACACAGCCATTCCCTTTTGTCAGTGAATGTGCCCCTTTAGTGTCGTGTGAAAACTGGTTTGAGATGATGTATTCTTCCTGGTTTGAGGGGACATGTCCTTCCTGTTTTGAGAGGATGTATTCTTCCTGGTTTGAGGGGACATGTCCTTCCTGTTTTGAGAGGATGTATTCTTCCTGGTTTGAGGGGACATGTCCTTCCTGTTTTGAGAGGATGTATTCTTCCTGGTTTGAGGGGACATGTCCTTCCTGTTTTGAGAGGATGTATTCTTCCTGGTTTGAGGGGACATGTCTTTCCTGTTTTGAGATGATGTATTCTTCCTGGTTTGAGGGGACATGTCTTTCCTGTTTTGAGAGGATGTATTCTTCCTGGTTTGAGGGGACATGTCCTTCCTGTTTTGAGAGGATGTATTCTTCCTGGTTTGAGGGGACATGTCTTTCCTGTTTTGAGATGATGTATTCTTCCTGGTTTGAGGGGACATGTCTTTCCTGTTTTGAGAGGATGTATTCTTCCTGGTTTGAGGGGACATGTCCTTCCTGTTTTGAGAGGATGTATTCTTCCTGGTTTGAGGGGACATGTCTTTCCTGTTTTGAGAGGATGTATTCTTCCTGGTTTGAGGGGACATTCTCTTCCTGTTCATCTTTTCTCTGTTGTTTTTAGTCTAGAATCATATCCTCGTACACGCTGTTATTTTCTGCACATAATTCAAGTACTGTGTACATCTTTTTGACCTGTGGTTCTCCTGGAAAAGCCCCCAATTGCTTATGTTTTTGCCCACCCTGGCCACGGCCTATGTCCTCACCATGACGCGCATGTGTGTCCCAAGTGTGTGCCTCCAAAACATCTTCATTCTCATACTGCACCCCCCCATACCTCGACATCACTGCCCTTCATTGCTTCCCTCCCCCTCTCACTATCCTCCCCTCCGTCTCAATCCTCTTTAACTCTACACTCTCTTATTCACTTTGTTGCTCCCTCAATGCGTCGCTCTCCTGCTCCCTCTCTTCCCTCCTTTCCTCCCTCTCTCGCTCACTCACTCATTGATAGTAGAGCGTATGTGACCGGCATGCTGAGAGCCTAATCATTATTCCACAGGCGAGGTATGGCGCCGGGGCTGAATGTCAGTTCTCCTCTTTTCTACCCCCGCTCTCTTTTTCTATCTCTCTCCCTCACCCACTATCGTTCTCCGGCTTTCCCCCTCATAGTCTTCCTAACACACCTCTCTGACTTTCTCTCTCTCTCTCTCTCTCTCTCTCTCTCTCTCTCTCTCTCTCTCTCTCTTTCTCTATCGCTCTCTCTGGCTTTCCCCTCCATAGTGTTCTCAGGCTGTGGTGAACAGTGGGACCACACAGACGGGCCCGGAAAGGAGAGGACAGGATGAGTGAACGGGGACTATAAAACACCACAGTTGTTACATGCAGATAAAGGGACTTGGGGAGCACACTGCCCGTAAGCAGGGGACACTAATGTCAAGCTGTGTGTGTGTGTGAATGCATTAGTGTGTGCTGGTATGTTACAGTGTCTGTGTGTGTGTGTCTGTATGTCTGTGTGTAGATGTGTGTTCATTTTTTGTATGTGTGTGTAGCTAGACATTTGTATTACATCTAGACTGGTTCTGATCGGTTTTATAGTTTCAATTCTGACATACTAAATATCCTGGTCGTGTCTCATCCTTCTGAATATTTAGGCAGTATTGATTTCGTGATCGGTCGTGTCTCATCCTTCTGAATATCTAGGCAGTATTGATTTCGTGATCGTTCGTGTCTCAATTTGTTCTTATTTATTTCGTATAAATTTGCATCACCTCACATTCGATTTCCCCCATTATATTTCCTCTTTCAGTTGTTCTTGTTTTCTCTCGTCCTGATCTCATATAAAGATCTGAAGCTAGCTATGCTCTTTATGTCAATAACGTCCCAGTGAGTGGTTCTCATTTCCTGCTTTATCCTAAGCACCCAGTGGCAGTTACAACATAGAAATACCCTGAATAGTGCCAGACCCAATGAAAATGGATATAGAGATTATGTGTGCATCATTGATTTAGGGAGATTTCCATAGCAAATGCATTATTGTGATTCCTGTAGCCTACTGTCTGTGCCTGTTTTTGTGTAGTGTAGTGTAGTGTAGTGTAATGTGTGTGTGTGTGTGTGTGTGTGTGTGTGTGTGTGTGTGTGTGTGTGTGTGTGTGTGTGTGTGTGTGTGTGTGTGTGTGTGTGTGTGTGTGTGTGTGTGTGTGTGTGTGTGTGAATGAGAGAGAGAGAGAGAGAGAGAGAGAGAGAGAGAGAGAGAGAGAGAGAGAGAGAGAGAATGAGAGAGAATGAGAGAGAGAGAATGAGAGAGGGGGAGTGGAGTACCTATACATCATGCCCCAGGGGGACTCTACTTTCAGAGGGAGAGAGGATAAAAGAGGGGAGATAGGAGGAAAAGGAAGGTAAATATAATGTATTATGAGGGATGGTACGTAACACTCCTGTAGGGCATAAGGTTCATGAGCCCTGTCTCCCCCTGTGATCAGGAATTCCCTTTCCCTCTATCCTATCCTCACTGGATGCTGCTACACACACACACACACACACACACACACACACACACACACACACACACACACACACACACACACACACACACACACACACACACATGCCATCAGTGATGGATTTCTTCTCTCACATAGCCATCTGCCTTATGTTTTTTAACCGCAGGTTGAGTCTGTCTGTGTGTGTGTGCATGTGTGTGTACACATTGTATGCTTTTGTTTGTTACTGTGATTTATAAACAGGATATTATGTGCTTTGTAGTGTGTGGATAGAAATTGTTATGCCTGTGTGTTTGTGCAGGGAATTTCAGTGTGGTTCTATGTCAGGGTGTTACTAGTATGAAACAACCTCTCCACCCCACTGATCCTCAACACTGGGGCCCCACAAGGGTGCGTTCTCAACCCTCTCCTGTACTCCCTGTTCACCCAGGTCTGCGTGGCCATGCACGCTTCCAACTCAATCATCAAGTTTGCAGAAGACACTACAGTGGTAGGCTTGATTACCAACAACGACGAGACAGCCTACAGGGAGGAGGTGAGGGCCCTCGGAGTGTGGTGTCAGGAAAATAACCTCACACTCAACGTCAACAAAACAAAGGAGATGATCGTGGACTTCAGGAAACAGCAGAGGGAAACACATTGTCGGGACAGTAGTGGAGAAGGTGGAAAGTTTTAAGTTCCTCGGCGTACACATCACGAACAAACTGAAATGGTCTACCCACACAGACAGCGTGGTGAAGAAGACACAACAGCGCCTCTTCAACCTCAGGAGGCTGAAGAAATTTGGCTTGTCACCTAAAACACTCACAAACTTTTACAGATGCACAATCGAGAGCATCCCGTCGGGCTGTATCACCGCCTGGTACGGCAACTGCACCGCCCTCAACCGCAAGGCTCTCCAGAGGGTAGTGAGGTCTGCACAACGCATCATCGGGTGCAAACTACCTGCCCTCCAGGACACCTACACCACCCGATGTCACAGGAAGGCCAAAAAGATAAAGGACATCAACCACCCGAGCCACTGCCTGTTCACCCCGCTATCATCCAGAAGGCGAGGTCAGTACAGGGACCGAGAGACTGAAAAACAAGCCATCAGACTGTTAAAGGCCATCAGACCATCAGACTGTTAAACAGCCATCACTAACATAAAGAGGCTGCTGCCAACATACAGACTCAAATCTCTGGCCACTTTAATAAATGGACTTAATAAAGGTATCACTAATCACTTTAAATAACACCACTTTAATAATGTTTACATACCTTGCATTACTCATCTCATATATATATATACTGTACCCTATACCATCTACTGCATCTTGCCTATGCCGCACGGCCATCGCTCATCCAGATATTTATATGTACATATTCTTATTCATCCCTTTACATTTGTGTGTATAAGGTAGTTGTTGTGAATTTGTAAGATTACTTGTTAGATATTACTGCAGTGTCGGAACTAGAAGCACAAGCATTTTGCTACACTCGCATTAACATCTGCTATCCATGTGTATGTGACCAATAAAATGTGATTTGATTTGATTTTGTACTGTGTGAGTATGTTACTATATGCCTGTGTGTCTGTCTGTGTTTTAGTGTGTGTGTGTGTGTGCACCTGTTTGTGTTTGTGCGCCCATGAGAGAGAGGCCGGCTGATATTTATTTCATGTTGGGTCCTTGATTGACAGTAGGGGATGAAAGTGTGTCAGCCAGTTGATATTTATCTTGGAGGAACGTAACACTAAGAGAGAGGAGTCGTGAGTTACAGAGTACGAGAGAGGGAGAGAGAGAGAGAGAGAGAGAGAGAGAGAAAGAGAGTGTGTTTGTGTAGAGAGAGGGAGGGAGGAGGAAATGCTGATTGGATTGGAGAGAGCTGAAGAGGTATGGAGATACAATGAAGAGAGAGAGAGAGAGAGAGAGAGAGAGAGAGAGAGAGAGAGAGAGAGAGAGAGAGCGCAAGGAGCTTGCTGGTAGTGCTGAATGCAGTCAGTTTCTTCGATAGCCCCACACTGTGGAAATACAGTGAGCCCAGTACTGAGGGACAACAGGACAAGAGGCGTCAGATAGAAAAGAGAGGAGTCAAAAAGAAAAGGGGAACAGGGGAACAGTTACGCAGCTTTCACTCATCTCCAAATGGACTGGTCTTTATGAAAAAGGGGAGCACCACAGAAGCACAGAGAGGAGGGGGTCGATTCCTGTCATCTTCTTGTGACAGCCTGTGGAGCCGTAACCGGGGTGTCATTGCGACAGCGTTTGCTCTGCATTTTATTTGAGTGTGTGTATCCAACTACCTGTCAATAGAGTCTGGAGCTGTGATTGGCTTCTTGGAAAGAAAGTGATCTGTCGTTCTGTTCGGAAAAGGGGATTTGGACAGGACGGATTATGGGGAATTCAGGGAATGCTTAAAGGACACAGACCTGACAGGGTCATAGTGTTTCTATTGCGCCCGCAACGCGCAACTCTGCTCTTCTCTCCTCCGCTCCTCTCCTCTGTTTTCTCCCTCGTTTTCCCCCCTTCCTCCTCCTCCCATTCTCTCTTTTCGTTGTCTTTTCCCCCCGTCGCTGGCACACACGCTCGTAATAGCCGTCCGTTTGGCATTTGGCTGAGGGCTCCCTCACTCGCTCTCCGTGGCAACCGCTAACTGCTGATCTAGTAGGGACTAACCGTTCGTTCGCCCATGGAGAGGGGACTGACATGGGTGAGTGTGGGTTTTTCCCTCTCCTCTTTTCTCCCCCTTTTCATCTCCTCCTCCTCCCTCTCTCGCATCCCCTTTCTTATTTCTGTTACGTCTTTATCTCGCTGGTCGTTATTTGTCCATTGTCCTCCATCAATCATCCCTCACCCCCCCCTTTTCTATATCGACTACGGTCATCCATCAGCCATTTTATCGCCCCCTCTGTCTTTCGCGCCCCTCTTTTCCTCTTTCCCGTTCCCTCGTTTCTTTCATCACTCATTCCCGCCATCCTCAGCCAGCCATCCATCGAGGGTGCATACATACCGTATGAACGAGCCTGGACATCAGCCGACGTTCAACCGAAACCAAAGTGTTTAGGGTGAAAAACCGTCACTCACAGCGAACTCCCAACTCCCGGAATTCCTATTTCTCCACATAATCCCACTCCCTTCTTCCCCCCCCAAGTTCCCTCACCCCTACTCCACCTCCATGATACCCCCAAACCACCAACCACCAGCATCATCTCAGCTCCATAGACTCATATTTCTGGTCAGTGTCTGAAAAGACATAAGGAATGTATGGCTGTACGCTAATGCTAACACTGGATGGTACTCGGGGTGACGGGGTCATAATAGCACAAGCTGTGTTCTGTTACTGAGATCACCATCACTGTGTGCCGCCGTTGGGTTGCTGCAGCGGGTTTAAACACCGGAAGGCAGGGTCCTGTTGTCCCATAGGCTGCAGGCGACGTTCTGGAATAGAACACAGCAATGACAAACCAGTGTCTGTTCAATAACACTATAGCTACACCTCAGGGGGATGTGTTGAGTTCTTTTGCGCACACACACACACACACACACACACACACACACACACACACACACACACACACACACACACACACACACACACACACACACACACACACACACACACACACACACACACACACACACACACACACACACACACACACACACACACACACACACTCATTCTTTAACAAGATGCCTACAACCATGAAAACAAAGATGCAGAAAGGGGTACAGACACACACACACCTACTGCTTTTCCTTCTGGCTGTACCACATGTTTCTCCATTCGGAGACGTATATGGTGCCTTACCGTACGAAGATACAAAGATGACCCTGTGACTAAAACAACGTGACGCCTAACGAATAATGACACAAATGAGAGAGAACTGTGATTTACAAACAATGACTCACGGGTTTGGAAACAGAAGTGCTAAATTACATTGAAATAGTAGAGATGATATCAGAGCAAACCAGCACTTCTTTTGTCTGGGCCTCAATGTATAACCCAGATGACGTAAACAGAGATAAATCAGACAATGCTTAGGGGATATTACTCATTTTTAAAAGGCTTGTGATATTTCTTTTCAGTTAAGAACAAATTCTTATTTACAATGACGGCCTAGAACAGTGGGTTAACTGCCTTGTTCAGGGACAGAACGATTCGATCTCGCAACCTTTTGGTTACTAGTCCAACGCTCTAACCACTAGGCTACCTGCCGCAGTTGAACCTGTATCTTTCCCACTGGAAAGTTGCCCCTAAGCACAGATCCAGGGACAGTTTATGTTTAATCTCTGAGTGGTTTACGGTTAGGGCAGGGATAAGGAAAAGCTGATCTGAGATCTGTTATTAGGGGCGTCCTCCGTCTGTAACCTCTCCATCCAGCATAATTTGCCTGCCATCCCCATTCACCGTCACGCCACATGAACTCCAAACTCCTACTCACCGTACACACCACACACACACTTTCAGTTCTCACACATTCAAACATCTATCTACCTGTCTCCCAGGGGTTGAAAGCATCCACACATAGAATTCGCTCACAATAGCTACATTCGAGCTGTTGTACTCTGCAGATGCACTTTTGGCTGGAGTGTTGCAGTGAAGCCGGGTAGCTCCATTTGCTAAGTGCTAAATCAGACTGTAGTCGCTGGTCGGTAGCTACACGCGGAACACAAGAGGCCACTTGACCGCCGTCCCCCGCTAAGGCATGCAAGCTGTGCGCGTTCGGCTCTAGCTGCCACTGATGGCGTTACGTAAAGGGCACTAACGTTAGGCAAATGTTAGTCAAATGTTGGTCGAACGGTAGAATCTCCAATGTCCACCGCTGTGGCTACAGTTTCAAACACGTTTCCCCCCCCCTCGCTTTTGAACAGCCTCTGCATTTTCTGAAATGAACGCCCTTGGTGGTAATGTATATGATATGACCGCGCTGCTAGTGTCATAGCAACAGTGAGGGAACATTTAGACAGCGTACGTTTGCAGCAGTGCGGCCGTTAATGCTCATTAGTAGTGTAAATGTTGATGTTACAGGGAAAATACCATATAGTCGTCCTTGTGTGTGTAAGCACTTACTTAGAAGAGCATTCGCTATATATACAAAAGTATGTGGACACGCCCTTGAAATTTGTTGATTCGGCTATTTCAGCCACACCCATTGCTGAGGTGTTTAAAATTGAGCACACAGCCCTGCAATCCCCATAGACAAAGATTGGCCTTACAGAAGAGCTCAGGGACTTTCAACGTGGCACCTTCATAGGATTCCACCTTTCCAACATTTTTTATTTGATCTTTATTTAACTAGGCAAGTCAGCCAAGAACAAATTCTTACTTTCAATGCCGGCCTAGGAACCTTGTCAGCTCGGGGATTTGAGCTTGCAACCTTTCGGTTACTAGTCCAATGCTCTAACCGCTAGGCTACCTGCCGCCCCGTCAAGTTGTCCAACAAGTCAATTAGTCAAAATTCTGCCCCTGCTAGAGCTGCCCCCATCAACTGTAAGTGCCGTTATTGTGAAGTGCAAATGCCTAGGACCAACAATGGCTCAGCTGCGAAGTGATAGGCCGCACAAGCTCACAGAACGGGACCGGCTGAGTGCTGAAGCGCGAAGCGCGTAAAAATCGTCTGTCCTCGGTTGTAACACTCACTTCCAAATTTCAAACTGCCTCTGGAAGCAATGTCAGCAAAATAACTGTTTGTCAGGAGCTTCATGAAATGGGATTCCATGACTGAGCAGCCACTCACAAGCCTAAGATCACCATACGCAATGCCAACCGTTGGCTGGGGTGGTGTAAAGCTCACCGCCATTGGACTCTGGAGGAGTGGAAACGTGTTCTCTGGAGTGATGAATCACGCTTCATCATCTGGCAGTCCAACGGACGAATCTGGGTTTGGCGGATGCCAGGAGAACCCTACCTGCCTGAATGCATAGTGCCAACTGTAAAGTTTGGTGGAGGAGGAATAATGGTCTGGGGCTGTTTTCCATGGTTTGGGCTAGACCCCTTAGTTCCAGTGAAGGAAAATCTTAACGCTACAGCATACAATGACATTGCAGACGATTCTGTGCTTCCAACTTTGTGGCAACAGTTTGGAGAAGGCCCTTTCCTGTTTCAGCGTGACTATGCCCCCGTGCACAAAGCGAGGTTCATACAGAAATGGTTTGTCGAGATCCGTGTGGAAGAACTTGACTGGCCTGCACAGAGCCCTGACCTCAACCCCATCGAACACCTTAGGGATGAATTGGAACACCGACAGTGATCCAGGCCTAATCACCCAACATCAGTCCCCCGACTTCATGAATGCTCTTGTGGTTGAATGGAAGCAAGCCCCTGCAAGTCCCCAGTCACCTGAGCCACGGACTGTTCACACTGTTACCACCTGGCACGCAGTCTCGGACCAACAGGCTACGAGGATTCTACTACCACTAGGCCCATCTGACTGCTGAACAGCTAACTCTAGCTGCCCCCCTGCACAGAACAGCACCTTAGAGACTATTTTCATCTCAGAGACTATCTGCACTTTAGAGACTATTTGCACCGACTACCCACACATCCAACACTCACACACACGCATACACACAGTCAATGCTGCTTTTCTATTATATTTGTAAATACAGTCCATTATCACCGTGTAGTACTATGCATACTACATCTCATATTACTTCTATTACTTGTTATTTTTGACTTGTTATTGATATGATTGTTACTGACTAATGTACTGCGTTGTTGAGGGAGTACAAAGCATTTCGATGCACGTTTTATACCTGCTGTAAACTGCGTATGAGACAAATAAAAAGTTATACTAACATGCATTCCTAAGTTGAACAAATAGTGTTGTTTACCTTGAAACAAAGTATGATTCAAGTCAGCGGAACCATACATTTAAAATTGGATGAACAACGATAGTTTGCATAACTACAAAGGTGGCTGTGCCTGCTATACATTTCTTATGAAATTGATGTTGTAATTGAACCCGGCCCCCTGACAAATAAATGGAATAAATAAAATAAAATGTTGCCTTTTTACAGTGCATTTTCTGGGAGATGGTGAATAATGACTGGGTATACAGTATGATGTTGAAATGCTGAAACGCTCTCTCTCTCTCCTCTCTCTCTCTCTCGCTCTCTTTCTTTCTCTCTTTTCTCTCTTCTCTCTCTCTCTCTTTCTCTCTTTCTCTCTTTCATTACAGATCCCAAATCACTCCTGGAGACCTTTTCACCTGGCGTCCATTTCCTGCCCTGACAAGGACCACACTTCCCTCCATGGGGCCACTCTTCTGTGTGATAACCTTTAGAGTACCCCGCAACCTTCACACCTAAAGACTTTGCATCAAGCTTGCTTCCTTTGGTGGTGCCATGGCAACCCGTTCCGTTCAAAGCCTCAGTGTTTTGCTGCCACGTTGAGTGACGAGCGGATTTGGGTAATTTTTATGTATGATGACAAGTGGATGTGAGAACTAAAAGACAGGAAAGCCATTGGTACCCGTGAATTTCCTGCCAAGATGTCTCACACGAGGTGATGCGGCTGTCATGTAGGAAGTACAGTAATGTATTGGATTCCGAAAATCCTTTAGTTCCAGATAATCTCGTTTTAACATAAATACTCTTTGTGTCCTTCTGTGATCTACAAAGCAGTGGATTCACTCTCAGAACCCAGAACTGAGAGATCATTTGAAATTGCAACTAGGTTATTATCTGCAAATCTCTTCTCTCATATTGCCATCATTTCACTTATGTTTTTGAGTAGCCTAATTATGTTTGGCTTAATCTAAGAGACTGCGTGAAAATCTTCTGTCCCTCCCGGTGAGAAGTACACCTGAAACAAATTACCAAAAAAAAGGTGGCGATAAGGAAGAGAGAGGTAGAAAGAGAGAGATTAACAAAGATAAGCGAGTCAAGTGGGGAACAGGTGTAGAGTATCTAAAAAGAGGAAAGTGAGAGAGAGGGAGGCTGAGAGTCAGGCTGACATTTTCAGAAGCCCGGTTATAGAGGAGAGAATTATAGAGGAGAGAAGAGAGAAAGGAGAGAATCCGTAGGGATGGTTGGGCAGGGGGATGGATAGAGTGGAGGATAAGGGGGCCATTTCAGTCAGATAGTGGGGTAACGGTAGGATTCCAACCTTTCGACTGACACCCACCAGTGGCATTGGCATTCTCTGCACTGCCTTCCTCGCTGTTCCTCAGGCGAAAGGGAGAGTGTAAGAGAACAGAAAGAGAGGGGGAGGGAGTGAAAGAGAGAGGGAAAACGAGTACTTCTGAATGATTGTACTGTCGCCACAACCGGGGCCAATTAAGAGAATTGCATTATATGCCTTAATCTTGCCAGTCAGGTGGGAGAGATATAGACAGAGAGAGGAAGAGAGAGTAGGAACCGAAAGAGAGAGGGGAACAGGTGCCACAGACACACGTCATTATCGCCTTCCTCTTTAATTTCGTTTTTTCTTTTCATCTCAGAACGAGATCCTTTTTGAGGACTGTTTGCCCCGTTCCCCGAAAGGGAAGGCGGGAGAATGAAAGAGTTATTTTTTCCAATTGAAACAGAATGTTCTTTTTCTCCCGGCTCTTTTATTTGTTAACAGCACACACTCATTCATTCTGCCGTCTCTTCATCGCTCCACCAGGGCAGAAAGCTAGATACTTCACCTTCACCTCAGTCTAAATCCCTTTTTCCACTGTTGTTGGATATTTTTCGCTCCTGTAGAAAATGTATCCTTTTCCACCCTGAGGGAATCGTTTCCTATTAAAGAACAAACCCAGGGGTTGGACATTACTCCTATATAGGTTTTCCCCATAATACACCATATCACCATATCAAAAAGAATAGACTACTTGGTGAAAAGAAAAAGAAAACCTCCCAAAGCCCAGAGACCCAGTCCCTCGAGACACCCCCCAACTCCTTTCTTTTCCTCCCTCCCTCCCTCCCTCCCTCCCCCCCCCGCCTTCCCCTCCTCTCGGATCTTACTCCTCTCTCTCCATTCCTTTTATCCGTGGGGCATCCCACTCCCCGCCGGGACTAAGCCGGCTTGCATCCGCGGGAATCTTTTGATATCGGCTCCTGGTGTCGTCTGATTCATTCTGTGAGTATACCACTCTTTCCTCTCGCTCTCTCCTCTCTTTTGGTGTGTGAGTGCGCCATTGTGTGTCTACTCTACAGGTACCTTGCCTCCTGTTAAGGCGTCTCTCCCTTCGTTTGATTATAGTGGCGAGCTTGTAGTAATGCTCTCTAGTAAAGGGTAGACCGGTTTAGTCGGTGTGTGTCTGTCTGTGTGTGTATGTGTGTGAGATGTATTAACATGTGAGGGAGGCAGTAGTGTTGATGATGAATGATGCACCTGAGGTACTTTGTGCATGATTGTAGATAATTATAAACTGGGTGGTTTGAGCCCTGAATGCTGATTGGCTGAATGCTGTGGTATATCAGACCGTATACCACGGGTATGACAAAAAAACATTTATTTTTACTGCTCTAATTATGTTGGTAACCAGTTTATAATAACAATAAGGCAACTCGGGGGTTTGTGATATATGGCCAATATACCACGGCTAAGGGCTGTGTCCAGGCACTCTGCGTTGCGTCATGCTTAAGAACAGCTCTTAGCCGTGGTATATTGGCCATATACCACACCCCCTTGGGCCTTATTGCTTAATTATACAGGTATGGTTGTGTCCTCTCTGCAATGTGCTTGTGTAATTATGTGTGTTCGTTTTTTCCTTTTATATGTGTTTGATGGAATGTGTTGATTTACAAGCTTTCATTCTGCACTCCCCAAAAATATTTTGGCTGCCCTTAAATTTTGCTCTATCATATTTTGTGAACATTACACAATCAATTCATGTTTTCTGGCGGAATGTAATTGTCTCTTATAGAATTTACTTAACTCAGTGGAACTTGATGTGCACCAGATTCATTCATGTAGAAATGAACTGATCAAATTTCGTTTGGTCTAAGAGTTTCTTCTTTTGGGGGGGACAGAGCTCATTAGACTAATACCCAGCATGCTTTGCAACCATACATTTGCACATTTACATTTACATTTTGGTCATTAAGCAGACACTTTTATCGAGAGTGACTTCAGTCAGTGCATTCAACCAAGATAGATAAACAATCACATGTAAAAAGTAAAACATTTATGTAACCATTACTGAGAATGTTGTTGTAGTTAAAGGGATACTTCGGGATTTTAAATGTTTGCAGATACCCATAGACTCCTAGTCATTGTGCAAATACTAATTAGCATTGGCTTGTTAAACTAGTGCTAACTTCCTTCATACTGGACACAGAGACATAATAATGGTGTCCACAAGTTAATCTGAGTCTGGGTAAGTAGATAAATGGCATTGCCAAGTATCCCTTTAAACTGGTCTGTTGGTTAGTACACTACCTTAAACCCTGTTGGTTTAGGAGCTGGCGGAAAAGCTCATGGATGAGCAAGAAGCAGATTGGACTGCAAAGCTCCCTACTGAAATCTTTGTTTGTTGTTCATTTAAAACAAAGTTAATAAATGCTTTTTTCATTTAGTAGTTAGGATGAATGCAACTCAGAGCTAAAACTGACACAATTGATTCATTTGGGAGGTACTTCTAATTAAGTCAACATGATTACCTGAATAGATTTTGTCAATCTGACATAATCATTTCTAATTATTATCTCTTAATTCCATAGTGTTTCAATAACACAATTAAATTAAGTAGATCTGTATTAATCATTTCACGTAAAAAAATTACCTGTTTCCATTAGGTGTAACTACTGTCCAAAATTGAATTGTGTGTGTGTGTATCAGGATTGGGCTCAATTCGAATTGATGACAGTCAATTCGGGAAGTGATTTGAATTTCAAATTCAGAAAATTAAAAACATTTGAAATAACTTATTTTCACTTTATTGAGAAGTTGTTGAAAATAATGCCCTTTTTTTTGGTTTATTGAATTGTAATTTTAGTTTACTTCCTGAATTGACTGCTTTCAATTCGAGTAGATCCCAACCCTAGTGTGTATGTGGCTTTTGATGTACTGTGTGTGCCAAAGCAAGGCCTACACTTTACATTATGTGTACTAAGTGTTTACCACTTCACTAGGCTACTATAGAAAAACATCTCATCATACACAGCGTGCATAACATCCAAATGTAAAAATGATGACATGCTAAATAGTCCATGTGGCAGCAGAACCATACTCACACAATACATTGTATTAACCCTGGGATAGTAATTGATGGGCCCACAGAATGTAATTCCACCAGATCCAAGGCCTATAGATAGATGGACAATCTGCACCGACTGGATTTCCAAGAAGCACCAAGGATGCTATTTCTGCCAATAAGTAACCGTAGGATATGATATGATTAAGATCATTTTTCTTTGTGCTCTTTCAGTCCAACTCCACTGACACCTCTTAGCTCTGCCGAGCTCTGTATATTGTAGAGTGCTAAGACCTCCTCTATCACTGTCCAGGCCACACACTGGGCCTTGTCGATAATTCGAAAGCTATATTGATATTCTGCTTGAACTAGATGGAGGAAAATCACTCCTTTTTACAGTTAATCGCTTAGATGGAAATGGCCTCTTTTTTCACTCCGGACAAAACTCTTACCCGGAAAAGTCAGGGAGTTTGTGCTATAGCTTGAGAATTTAATAAGAATTGTCAATCTATTGTCCGTTTATTCTGGTTTCAGAGTTGAAATTATGCAGTTGACGCTACGGTGTTGACGCTACGGAGTTGGCGCTACAGAGTTGACGTTTCAGAAATGTATGTTTTTGAGGACATCTTTTGATGTGTGGGGAATATCAGTCCTCAGAAATCAAATTGCTTTATGTTGATTAATAACAGTTGTGTGAGCTTGGACACGTAATAATTCAGTTATGGGGATTCATGTTAGCGATCAGATTGTTTTGTTAATTGGTGAGGATTTCTGTCAGTCACACAGAACACCACTCTATGTTGATTCATTCATAATGATACGTGTCAATGAGATTTATCTTGATTCATTTACCCATACATGTTAGTGAAAATGAAGGACGAACTACAATGCAGCCTATATTTCCAATGTTATACAACACATCTGTGTTTCAAATTGATAAGCAGTGGATATAAGTCAAGTATGTATATGAATGATATTCAAATTCCAGATTGTGTGTTGCTAGGAATTATCATTTGAATGGACATCAATTATGTTTTCCTCAAAAAAAATTATATTCTTCTCAACCTTGGCAACACTTTCTAAGTACCATCTCACAGGAGATAAAGAGATCCACATTCACAGCCAGATAGAAATACACATCACAGACACTTCTGTGAGGGCGCTGATAGCTAATATCAGTCATAGTAAGTGATAGTAGGTTATGATTAGTTGGAGTGATTATATGCCTGGTGGCCTTACATCGGCTGATGAGCACCTTAGCTGGAGTGTGTGCAGCGCTAAACTCATGTCTCTGAGCTGAGCTGAGCTGCTTAGTCAATGGTGCTCGCTGGAGCGGGACGCTGCTTCTACTGTGGCACGTTGCTGGCTTGCCAGGCTCTGCACATGCTGCACACACTGCCACTGGAAACACACACACACACACACACACACACACACACACACACACACACACACACACACACACACACACACACACACACACACACACACACACACACACACACACACACACACACACACACACACACACACACACACACACACACACACCAAGAAGCACTATCCAGCTGTGTGGAAGGCGGAGGACAATGGAAAAGGACAGGAGTTTGGGTCAAAGCATGTCCTAGTTGGACAGCCTCAGCTGGGTTTTGTCACCATGCTATTGGTGGATGGGATCGTGCCATTTTGTTAGCAATTTGTCACATAGTTGATGACGGCAGTAAAGGATGTCCCAGTCGGCCAGTGGCAGAAGTGACAAATATAGAGTTCTAGAGCCTTCCTATGTGCTGGGATGTCAGCATTGCAGTCAAATCGAGAGAGTGGGGACTAAAAACGCATTCCCATGGTGTCCTCTTCTATTGCTGCGGAGTCCATCTTTGTTGACACCTTTGGAATTTTGAAATCCGCCTGACCCCTCTTACAGATAATGAGGTAGAACTACCTTTTTCATGTAATAATTTACGCATCAAAGATGATCCTTTGGCATTTTCTTCAGAATGGGCTAGCGACAAAAAGTTTAAAGGCCCAATGCAGCCGTTTTTATCTCAATATCAAATCACCTTACTGTGATTTCTCAAGCAAGAATTTTGCTAGGACTGTCTGGGAGTGGTCTGAGTGGGGAGGGTAAAACTGAAAACGAGCTGTTATTGGCAGAAAGGTTTAGAACTCTCTTGGTCTATCGACCTATTTATCGCCTAGTGATGTCACCAGGCAGGCCAAAACTCCACCCCACCCAAAACAGGCTGACTTTTCAGTCTTTTCAAACCGCTCCTACACTAAAAGAGCATTATCATCATTTTTACAATTTCACAGTATTATTCCAACCTCATAATGTGGAAATATATGTAAAACACAGGAAATCACATTTTTGTCTGCACTGGGCCTGTAAGAGATGTATTCGAAAAGACTACAATGAGTCTTCTCACAGTAAGGGGTGTAAATGTGTATTTAAATGAGTCATTCCTCACATTTAAATGGTATTACCCAGAGCAACTTGACAATAAACCAGCGTATTTGTCACGATTTCTGCTGAAGTCGGTCCCTCTCCTTCTCCGGGCGACGTTTGGCGGTCGACGTCACCGGCCTTCTAGCCATCGCCGATCCCCTTTTCATTTTCCATTTGTTTTGTCTTTGTCTTACACACCTGGTTTCAATTCCCCAATTACTTGTTCATTATTTAACCCTCTGTTCCCCCATGTTTGTTTGTGAGTAATTGTTTATTCGTGATACGGTCCGTTATTGTGGGCTCGAATTATTGTGTTGTATTTTATGAATTCTGAGTAAAACTATGTTTATTACTCATATCTGCTGTCCTTCGCCTGACTCCTCTACACCAGCTACACACAGGCATTATCACAGAATTACTCACCACCGATGGAGTCAGCAGGAGCAGACGCCCTTCCTGTGGCGATAGAGGAGCGCATCCAGCAGCACGCGACCATGTTGCAACGCCTGGGCACCGCCATGGATTGCGTGCTGGAGACGATGGATCGTTTGGAGAGAGGAGGTCTTCCAGCGCCTCCACCAGCCCCACTACAGCAGGTCCCACTGTCCACCCATCCTTCACCCGGTCCCAGCGGGATTCAGCTCGCGCTCCCAAGGGAGTATGATGGGACGGCTGCCGGATGCCAGGGGTTCCTACTCCAGCTGGAACTCTACCTGGCGACCATCCACCCGGCTCCTTCGGGACGTGAGAGCGTGTCCGCCCTCGTCTCCTGCTTCTCAGGCAAAGCCCTGGAGTGGGCCAACGCCGTATGGAGTGAAGGAGACGCGGCGTTGGACCATTACGCAGAGTTCACCCGCCACTTTCGGGCAGTTTTCGACCACCCGCCTGAGGGTCGAGCGGCGGATGAACGTCTATTCCACCTGAGGCAGGGGATGAGGAGTGCGTAGGATTTTGCTTTGGACTTCCGGACCCTGACCGCCAGCGGGGGATGGAACGACAGGGCCCTGATTGATCACTACCGGTGCAGTCTGCGCGAGGACGTCCGTCGGGAGTTGGCCTGCCGAGACACCACCCTCACGTTGGACCAGCTGGTGGACCTGTCTATCCGTCTGGACAACCTGCTGGCTACCCACGGACGTCCGGATCGGGGCCTGTCAGTTCCATCCTCCAGCACCTCCGCTCCAATGCCCATGGAGCTGGGAGGTGCTGCGCTTAGGGCGACCAGAGGAGGGGCCATTCCCTGCACCATCTGTGGCCGCAGAGGGCACACTGCTGGTCGGTGCTGGGGGGGTTCCTCAGGGAGTCGAGATAGCAGGCAGGGCACTATCGTGTCACCCCAGGTGAGTCGGCTCCAGGCTCACCCAGAGCCCCCTGTTGCTCACATGTATGTGTTCATTAACTTTCCTGAGTTTTCCCCGCATTCCCAGCATAAGGCGTTCGTAGATTCAGGCGCAGCTGGGAATTTTATTGACCGTTCATTTGCCCATAGTTTAGGGATCCCCCTTGTTCCTGTGGATATGCCCTTCCCTGTGCACGCCCTAGATAGTCGACCATTAGGGTCAGGGCTGATTAGGGAGGCCACCGCTCCACTAGCTCCATCAGTCTCTTCCTTATTGATTCTCCTGCGTTTCCCATGGTGCTGGGCCTACCCTGGTTGGCCTGTCATGACCCCACTATTTCGTGGCAAGGGGTGGTCACGAAAGTGCTCAGGGAGGAGTGTAGTGTTTTCCATCGGTGCGACTACGGTGGAAAGTCCAGACCAGGTCTCCACCGTGCGCATCCCCTCAGAATATGTTGATTTGGCTCTCGCCTTCTGTAAGAAGAAGGCGACTCAATTACCACCCCATCGACGGGGGGATTGTGCGATAAATCTCCTGGTAGACGCAGCACTTCCCAGGAGTCACGTGTATCCTCTGTCACAGGAGGAGACGGCGGCTATGGAAACATATGTCTCCGAATCCCTGGGGCAGGGATACATTCGGCACTCCACTTCACCTGCCTCCTCAAGTTTCTTTTTTGTGAAGAAGAAGAATGGAGGTCTGCGCCCGTGTATTGACTATCGGGGTATCAATCAGATCACTGTGAGGTACAGCTACCCGCTGCCTCTCATCGCCAGTGCGATCGAGTCAATGCACGGGGCGCACTTCTTCACAAAATTGGATCTCAGGAGCACTTACAACCTGATGCGTATTCTGGAGGGGACGAGTGGAAGACGGCATTTAGTACCACCTTAGAGCACTATGAGTACCTCGTCATGCCGTACGGGTTGATGAATGCTCCATCAGTCTTCCAGGGCTTTGTTGACAAGATTTTCCGGGACCTGCACGGGCAGGGTGTAGTGGTGTATCCCTGGTGCGCAGGGTGCTTGGTCGACTGTTGGAGCATGACCTGTACGTCAAGGCTGAGAAATTTCTGTTCTTCCAACAGTCCGTCTCCTTCCTAGAGTACCGCATTTCCACTTCAGGGGTGGAGATGGAGAGCGACCGCATTTCAGCCGTGCGTAATTGGCCGACTCCCACCACAGCAAAGGAAGTGCAGCGGTTTCTAGGGTTTGCCAACTACTACCGGAGGTTTATCCGGGGTTTTGGTCAGGTAGTGGCTCCCATTACCTCACTGCTGAAGGGGGGACCGGTGCGGCTGCAGTGGTCGGCTGAGGCGGACAGGGCTTTTGGTCACCTGAAGGCTCTGTTTACCTCAGCTCCCATGCTAGCTCATCCGGATCCCTCTTTGGTGTTCATAGTGGAGGTGGACGCGTCCGAGGCTGGGATAGGAGCCATGCTCTCTCAGCGCTCGGGCACGCCACCAAAGCTCCGCCCCTGTGCTTTCTTTTCGAAGAAGCTCAGTCCGGCGGAGCGAAACTATGATGTAGGGGACCGAGAGCTGTTGGCTGTTGTCAAGGCTCTGAAGGCGTAGAGACATTGGCTTGAGGGGGCTAAACACACTTTTCTCATCTGGACTGACCACCGCAATCTGGAGTACGCAATCTGGGGACTGAACCCTCGCCAGGCAAGGTGGGCCATGTTCTTTAGCCGTTTTGATTTCACTCTGTCCTACAGACCAGGTTCCCAGAATGCGAAGGCAGATGCACTGTCCCGGATGTATGACACAGAGGAGTGGTCCATGGATCACACTCCCATACTTCCGGCCTCTTGCCTGGTGGCACCGGTGGTGTGGGAGCTGGACGTGGACATCGAGCGGGCGTTACGCACAGAGCCCACTTCCTCCCAGTGTCCAGCTGGGCGCCTGTACGTTCTGTCTACTGTCCGCGACCGTTTGATCTATTGGGCCCACACTTCACCCTCCTCTGGTCACCCTGGCATCGGTCGGACGGTGCGTTGCCTTAGTGGGAAGTACTGGTGGTCCACCTTGGCCAAGGACGTGAGGGTTTATGTTTCCTCCTGCTCAGTGTGTGCCCAGTGCAAGGCTCCCAGGCACCTGCCCAGAGGGAAGTTACAACCCCTACCCGTTCCACAACGGCCGTGGTTGCACCTGTCGGTGGACTTCCTGACGGATCTTCCTCCCTCACAGGGCAACACCACGATCCTGGTCATTGTGGATCGGTTTCCTAAGTCCTGCCGTCTCCTCCCTTTGCCCGGTCTCCCTACGGCCCTACAGACTGCGGAGGCCCTGTTCAGTCATGTCTTCCGGCACTACGGGGTGCCTGAGGATATAGTCTCTGATCGGGGTCCCCAGTTCACATCCAGGGTCTGGAGAGCGTTCATGGAACATCTGGGGTCTCGGTCAGCCTCACCTCAGGTTTTCACCCCGAGAGTAACAGGCAGGTGGAGAGAGTAAACCAGGATGTGGGTAGGTTTCTGCGGTCATATTGCCAGGACCGGCCGGGGGAGTGGGCGGCGTTCATCCTTTGGGCAGAGATGGCCCAAAACTCACTCCGCCACTCCTCCACTAACCTCTCTACCTTCCAGTGCGTACTGGGGTATCAGCCGGTTCTGGCACCTTGGCATCAGAGCCAGATCGAAGCTCCTGCAGTGGACGAATGGTATAAGCGCTCAGAGGAGACCTGGGACGCTGCCCATATGCCCCTGCGACGGGCCGTGAGGCGGCAGAAGGCGAGTGCCAACTGCCACCGCAGTAAGGCCCCAGTGTTTGCACCGGGGGACCGGGTCTGGCTCTCGACCCAAAACCTGCCCCCTCCGCCTGCCCTGCCGGAAGCTGGGTCCGCGGTTTGTTGGGTCGTTCAAAGTCCTGAGGAGACTGAATTAGGTATGCTACAGGTTACAGCTCCCCCCTAGATTACTTTATTAATCCCTCGTTCCATGTGTCTCTTCTCAAGCCGGTGGTGGCTGGTCCACTCCAGGAGTCTGAGGTGCACGAGGTTCCTCCGCCCCTTCTGGACATCGAGGGGCCCCGGCTGTTCGAGCCATCCTGGACTCGAGGCGTTGGGCGAGGGGCCTTCAGTACCTCGTGGAGTGGGAGGGGTACGGTCTGGAGGAGAGATGCTGGGTGCCAGTAGAGGACGTCTTGGACCCTTCGCTGCTGCGGGAGTTCCACCGTCTCCATCCGGATCGCCCTGCGCCTCGTCCTCCGGGTCGTCCTCGAGGTCGGTGTCGGCGAGCTGCTAGAGCCACGCGTCAAGAGGGGGGTACTGTCACGACTTCCGCCGAAGTCAGTCCCTCTCCTTGTTCGGGCGACGTTCGGCGGTCGACGTCACTGGCCTTCTAGCCATCGCCGATCCACTTTTCATTTTCCATTTGTTTTGTCTTTGTCTTACACACCTGGTTTCAATTCCCCAATTACTTGTTCATTATTTATCCCTCTGTTCCACCATGTTTGTTTGTGAGTAATTGTTTATTCGTGATACGGTCCGTTATTGTGGGCTCGATTTATTGTGTTGAATTTTGTGAATTCTACGTTTATTACTCATATCTGCTGTCCTGCGCCTGACTCCTCTACACCAGCTACACACAGGCATTATCACAGTATTCATATTTTGAGATGTGCAGCTTTGTCAAGGACTTTGTTTGGGAAGGTTGCTGTTCAGTCAGTGCCTGGTTATGTGGTTGATTATTGTTGAAAAGATTGCTGATCTGCAATTGTCACATCTTTGTGTAAAATATCCAGATATTTCTTAGTTTACCTGTGTGTTGGGTGCTGTAGAGTGGAATGAATCAATCAAAAGGATTGAACAGTTGTCATAGTTACCTTTGTAGGTATAGAAACATGTCAAGCTTTATTAGGGAATCATACAAAAAACAGCTATTAATTTACCTCTGATTCCAGTAATATTCAGTGACAACAAAAGCCTAATCGTGATTGTGCAAAAGTGGTGCAGGTAGCCTTCACAGGGTCCTTCCATCAGCATTGGCCAAGCATCAATATCTCAATGTGGTAGCAAGGCCATACCTGTCATACGTTTTGTCTTCTGATGAAGAGTAAGAAATATCGGACCAATACGCAGCGTGGTAAGTGTCCATACTTATATTTTTATTCATACGTGAACACTGAAATAAAACAAGAAAACACACGACAGTCCTGTAAGATTTCCTTGACTATACATGGAACAATCACCCACAAACACAAGAGAAAATAAACCCATATAAATATGGCCTCCAATTAGAAGCAACGACAACCAGCTGCTTCTAATTGGAGGTCGTTCCCAAAACTAACATAGAAATACAAATACTAGAAATACGAACATAGAAATACAAACATAGAACAATACCCCAAAAACCCCGACAACACAAAACAAGCACACCCCTGCCACGTCCTGACCAAACTACAATAACAAATAACCCCTTTTACTGGTCAGAACGTGACAATTACTTCGTAAACGGCTCTAACATTCTCCGACAAGGGACAGTTAACCCACAAGGTATAATGGCTAACCAGCTAGTTAATGACATCAGTGTTCACCACCAAACAGATCGTTCGTTTGTCCACTAACTCTATTCCACTGACAAGGTCTCTACTAACTAACAAGGGTTGCCGTATGGCGGCAACAGACCGTTTCAGTAATGACATCGCCACCCGGTAACGAGGTAGCTTCTGGACATCAGATGACAGTTACTAACCTCAATTTTGACTTCAAATACGACTTAAACTCCGACTCAGCTGTTCCACTGTTCATACCGGACCCTATTCCTTTGTTCCATGGGCTACTAAAACGCTGCATGCGTAGAGACGGGAGACGAGATGTAGTCCTGGTGAAATTGAGGCAAAGAGGAAACCGAACGGTTCTCCTATCTGTTTTATATGCAAATGTCCAGTCACTCGAGAATAAGATGGATGAGCTTCATTTGAGAGTCTCGTATCAGAAAGACTTTAAAAGCTGCAATATTACATGTCCTACTGAAACGTGGCTGGATGATGGCACTATGCACGTGGTACTCGGTGGATTGTCCATGCAGCTTCAGGATCATACAGCGGCTTCGGGGAAGTCAAAAAGAAGGTGGAGTGTGTTTTTTCATTAATAACAATTGGTGGGCTGCTTCAACTATGAAGGGAATCTCGAGCTTTTGCTCATCTGATATAGAAAACCTCATGGTAGGTTGTAGACACTTTTATCTACCAAGAGAGTTCTCATCCGTAATTATCACAGCTGTCTACAAGCCAACACAACTATGGCACTCAACCAACCGCTCATCCAGAGGCAGTGTTTCTGGTGGGTGGAGACTTTACCGCAGGGAGACTTAAAACCGTCCTAATTCACTTCTACCAACACATCTCCTGTGCCACTAGGGACGCTAAAACTCTAGACCTCTTTTAGTCTACTGAAAGAAACGCTTACAAGGTCTTCCCTCGCCCCTTATTTGGCAAATCTGACCATGACTCCATTCTCCTGCTTCCTGTTAACAAACAAAAGCTCAAACAGGAAGTACCAGTAAGGCACTTAATACGGAAGTGGTTGGATTAAGCAGAAGCGAGGCTACAAGACTATTTTGGTAGTACTGTACAGACTGGGCTATGTTCCAGGATTCATCCGATAGCATTGACCACCTCAGTCATAGGTTTCATCAATAAGTGTATTGACAATGTAATCCCCACAGTGACTATAAGAACGTATCCAAACCAAAAACCATGGATTACAGGCAATATCCACACTGGGCTAAAGGCTAGAGTTACCGTTTCCAAGGAACGGGACACGGACATGGACGCATACAAAAAAGCCTGCTACGACCTCCGTGACATCAAACATGCAAAAGGACAAAATCATCCCAGACACCCTAGACCCACTCCAATTCGCATACTGTCTCCACAGATGACACAATCTCAATTGTACTTCACACTGCGCTCTCCCACCTGGACAAGAGGGGAAATAATTATGTGAGAATGCTGTTCATAGACTACACCTCAGCGTTAAAAACACCATAGTCTCCAAGCTCATCACCAAGCTAGGGACCCTGGGACTGAAATTCTGGACTTCCTAATGGGCCAGCCCCATGTGGTGAGGGTAGGCAACAACACCTCCACCACGCTGACTCTCAACACGGGAGCCCCTCAGGGGTGTGTGCTTAGTCCCCTCTTGTACTTCCTATTCACCCACGACTGCGTGGTCACATATGACTCCAACACCATCATCAAGTTTTCTGACAACATGACGGTGGACGGCGATGAGTCAGTCTACAGGGATGTCTGAGACTTAGCAGTTTGGTGCCTAGAACAACAACCTCCTCCTAAATGTCAGTAAAACCAAGGAGTTAATCGTGGATTATAGGAGAAAGAGGGGAGAGCACACCCCCATACACATTGATGTGGCTATTGTGGAGTGGGTCGAGAGCTTCAAGTTCCTTGGCATCCACACACACCTGCACAGTCGTGAAAAGGGCATGGCAGTGCCTCTTCCCCCTCAGGAGGCGGAAAAGATTTGGCATGTGCACTCGTATCCTAAAAATGTTACAGCTGAACCATTTAGTGCATCTTGATGGGCTGCGTCCCCACTCTGTATGGCAAATGCACCGCCCATGCCTGCAAAGCACTACAGAGGGTGGTGCGAACAGCCCAGTGCATCACTGGGGCTGAGCTCCCTGCCATCCAGGATCTCTATATCAAGTGGTGTCAGAAGAAGGCATGAAAAATTGCGAAAGCCTCCAGCCACCAAAGCCATAGACTGTTCACCAACAGGCTCCGAGACAGCTTCTACCCCCAAGCCATGAGACTGCTAAATAGTCTGACTGCTAAATAGTAAATTAATGGTACCTGAACTATCTTGCACTGACCCTATGCACACTCACTAGACTAAATATACACACTCACTCACACACACTACATTGACACCCACACAAAACCCACACACATTCACATACACAACACACACACACACACACACATCGCCACAACCCAAACACACATACATACACACACGCACACACACACTTTTACACTCATCATTTGCTGCTGCTACTCTGTTCTTTATTTTACTCTTACTCTTATTATCTATCCTGTTGCCTAGTCACTTTACCCTGCCTTCATGTACATATCTACCTCAAATACCTTATTATTATCTATCCTGATGCCTAGTCACTTTACCCTGCCTTCATGTACATATCTACCTCAAATACCTTATTATTATCTATCCTGATGCCTAGTCACTTTACCCTGCCTTCATGTACATATCTACCTCAAATACCTCGTACCTCTGCACATTGATCTGGTACTGGTACTCCCTGTATATAGCTCCACATTGATCTTGTACTGGTACTTCCTGTATATAGCTCCATTCTTGTGTATTTTATTTTATTCTTCTGTTACTATTTTGAAACTCTTTATCATTGGGAAGGGCTTGTAAGCAAGCATTTCACGGTAGGGTCAACACCAGTTTTATTCGGCACTTGTGATTCAAAATTCAAAAGGCACTCGCGCATCTGAGCTATCTTGCTCCACCCACATCCGTTCAATGCATTGAATGGGGTTGGAGTCAAGGGAAAATAAACGTGTTACCAAATATAGCAATGTGCATTTTGTCACGCCCTGGCCATAGAGAGTTTTTTTATTCTCTATTTTGGGTAGGCCAGGGTGTGACTAGGGTGGGCATTCTATGTTCCTTTTTCTATGTTCTTTATTTTCTATGTTTTGGTCGGGTATGGTTCTCAATCAGGGACAGCTGTCTATTGTTGTCTCTGATTGGGAACCATACTTTGGTAGCCCTTTTCCCTCCTTGTGTTGTGGGAAGTTGACTTTGTTTATGGCACATAGCCTTTAGGTTCACGGTTTGTTGGGTAGTGTTTATTGTTTTGTTCGGCGTCTTTTCAAATTAAAATAATATGTACGCTCACCACACTGCACCTTGGTCCTCTCCTTTCAACCGGCATGACAGAACTTCCCACCACCAATGGACCAAGCAGCGTGGTAAAAAGGACTCCTGGACATGGGAGGATATCCTGGACGGCAAGGGATCCTACACATGGGAGGAGATCCTGGCTGGAAGGGATCGCCTCCCATGGGAACAGGTGGAGGCAGCCAGGAGAGCGGAGGAAGCAGGAGAGGGGAGCCAACGTTATGCGGGAACACGGCTGGCAAGGAAGCCCGAGAGGCAGCCCCAACATTTGTTTTGGGGGGGGGGGCACACGGGGAGATTGGCGGAGTCAGGCGATAGACCTGAGCCAACTCCCCGTGCTTACCGGAAGCAGCGTGGTACTGGTCAGGCACCGTGTTATGCGGTGAAGCGCACGGTGTCTCCAGTACGCGCTCATAGCCCGAAGCGCTATATGCCAGCCCCCCGCACGTGCCATGCGAGAGTGTGCATCCAGCCAGGGCGGATTGTGCCAGCTCAGTGAGTCTGGTCTCCAGTGCGACGTTTTGGCCCAGGGTATCCTGCGCCGGCTCTGCGTACTGTGTCTCCGGGGCGCTGGGAGGGCTCAGTTCGTCCTATGCCTGCGCTCCGCCCGTGCCCGGTCTATCCTGTGCCTCCTCCACGGACCAGGCCTCCAGTAGGTCTCCCCAGCCTGGTGAGTCCTGTTCCTGTTCCTCGCACTAGCCGTGTGGTGTGTGTTCCTAGTCTGGCGCCTCCAAAACCAGTCCCACGCATCAGGCCCCCAGTGCGCCTGCCCAGTCCAGTACGTCCTGTTCCTGCTCCTTGCACTAGCCCTGTGGTGCATGTTACTAGTCTGGCGCCTCCAAAGCCAGCCCCACGCATCAGGCCTCCAGTGCGCATTCCCCGTCCAGAGCTTCCGGCGACAGTCCCCCGTCCAGAGCTTCCGGCGACAGTTCCCCGTACAGAGCTTCTGGCGACAGTTTACAGTACGGAGCCGACAGAGACGGCCTACAGTCCGTAGCCGACAGAGACGCCCTCCAGTCCGGAGCCGCCAGAGTCGCCCTCCAGTCCGGAGCCGCCAGAGTCGGTGCCCAGTCCTGGGTCGGCGGCGAGGGTCCCCGCTCCAGAGGCGCCACCTAAGTGGGCCGTGCCAGAGGTGGAGCGTGGTCTGCGTCCTTCACCGGAGCCGCCACCACGGAGAAAAGCCCACCCAGACCCTCCCCTATAGGTTCAGGTTTTGTGGCCGGAGTCCGCACCTTTGGGGGGGGGGTACTGTCACGCCCTGGCCATAGAGAGGTTTTTTATTCTCTATTTTGGGTAGGCCAGGGTGTGACTAGGGTGGGCATTCTATGTTCCTTTTTCTATGTTCTTTATTTTCTATGTTTTGGCCGGGTATGGTTCTCAATCAGGGACAGCTGTCTATCGTTGTCTCTGATTGGGAACCGTACTTAGGTAGCCCTTTTCCCTCCTTGTGTTGTGGGAAGTTGACTTTGTTTATGGCACATAGCCTTTAGCTTCACGGTTTGTTGGGTAGTGTTTATTGTTTTGTTCGGCGTCTTTTCTAATAAAAAGAATATGTACGCTCACCACGCTGCACCTTGGTCCTCTCCTTTCAACCGGCGTGACACATTTCATAAGTATTCTAATAAAATGTGTTCGTAAAACGTATTAAACACGTCTGTAAATCCACAATGAGGACATCAACCTATCAAGTAGGTTTTCATAAATCATTGGGTACAGTGCAAGAAAAAATGTCAGCTAGGCTGAAGTGGTGGCAATTCGGTACATGTGACAATAAATATGATTTGATTTGATTAGCTCTTTGCCTTTGTTACCGGTCAGCTGGAGGGGCCTTGGACTCTTCAATTACGGACGGATTTCCCAAGGCTCTGCCAGGCCATCCCACACTCATCATTACTGGCCTTGGGAGGCATTCATCTCTATGGGCCAAAAGTACTGGAGAAAAATCAATGGCCATCTCCCAATAGATTTAATGTCTCGTTTTGCTTGTCGGCTTTACTTTAGGACCACTGGTTGGTGAAGGTAACGGACAGGCTTTTTCCACCATATTGCGCTCAAGTATGAGGCACTGTAAGACCTGAGTTCATGAAAGAACATGATAAGTAAAGAGAGCTGTTTTAAACTATTGGAGCACAGCCAATGCCTTCTGGCTAATGTATTTTTGTCCGGCATACTTGTCCAGCCAGACCACCTGCATATGAAAGAGAGATGAGCTATGCATCAAATACATGTCAAATAAATGGATCATCAATAAGGACCAAACTTGGGTTAAAATACAAGTGTATTTGAGTATTTGTTTTTTAAATACTTATTTTCTGTGTATTTGAGTATTTTAGAATAATGTGGCCTGAATCAACTACTTCTATTTTCAAATAACTTCTTATAAATAGCTTATTACAGTATTTGAAAGCCTTTTCAAATACTTCTTTCAAATACAACTTTCAAATACCTGGGTTAAATGCATGGGAGTGTATTTGAGTTAGTGTATTTGAGTATTTTCAAATACTTTCCAATATTCAACTGTCTTTTCAAATAGAAAACATCTTAATACTTACTTCCAAATGTATTTAAAAGTAATGAAATACCCTATTTGAACCCAAGTCTGATAAGGATAAGGACGCCAATGGAGTCCAACACATAACGAAAAATACATTACAGAAAAAAAGTTACATTTTACATACATTTAAAAACAATGTGTGTGTGTGCATCTATCAGTTACGCATACATGTCGGTACTTATACACAACAAGTACATGTAGGTCACATGGGGGAGAGGCGTTGTGCCGTGAGGTGTTGCTTTATTTGTTTTTTGAAACCAGGTTTGCTGTTCACTTGCACTATATAAGATGGAAGGGCGTTCCATGCACTCATGGCTCTGTATAATACTGTACTTTACTTGAATTTGTTCTGGACCTGGGTACTATGAAAAGACCCCTGGTGGCATGTCTGGTGGGGTAAGTGTGTGTGTCAGTGCTATGTGTAAGTTGACTATGCAAACAATTTGGAATTTTCAACACATTGTTTCTTATAAAAACAAGAAGTTATGCAGTCAGTCTCTCCTCAACTCTCAGCCAAGAGAGACTGGCATGCATAGTATTTATATCAGCACTCTGATTACAATAAAGAGCAAGACGTGCCGATCTATTCTGGGCTAGCTGCAGCTTAACTAGGACTTTCTTTGCAGCACTTGACCATATGACTGGACAATAATCAAGATAATATCAAACTAGAGCCTGCTTTGTGGAGTGTGGTGTCAAAAAAGCAGGGCATCTCTTTATTACGGACAGACCTCTCCCCAGCTTTACAACCATTGAATCTATATGTTATGACCATGACAGTTTACAATCTAAGGTAACACCAAGTAGTTTAGTCTCCTCAACTTGTTCAACAACCACACAATTCATTGCCTGATTCAGCTGAGGTCTAAAACTTAGGGAATGATTTGTACCAAATACAATACAATACTTAATAACCAGAGTATTACAGGCCACCCAATCCAAAACAGACTGCAACTCTTTAAGGGTTTCAGTGACTTCATTAGCTGTGGTTGCTGATGCGTATATGGTTGAATCATCAGCATACATGCCAGTGGCCGGTCATTGGTAAAAATATAAAAGAGGGTCTAGAGAGCTGCCTTCCGGTACACCACACTTTACATGTTTGACATTAGAGAAGCTTCCATTAAAGAAAACCTTCTGAGTTCTATTAGATAAGTATATACAGTAGAGGTCGAAAAGCCATAACACATACTGTACGTTTTCTCAACAACAGGTTATGGTGAATAATATCAAAGACTTCACTGAAATCTAACAGTACATCTCACACAATCTTCTTATCCTGTTGGGGCTAGGGGGCAGTATTTGCACGGCCGGATAAAAAACGTACCCGATTTAAACTGGTTACTACTCTTGCCCAGAAACGAGAATATGCATATAATTAGTAGATTTCGATAGAAAACACTCTAAAGTTTCTAAAAACTGTTTGAATGCTGTCTGTGAGTGTAACAGAACTCATATGGCAGGCCAAAACCTGAGAAGATTCCATACAGGAAGTGCCCTGTCTGACAATTTGTTATCCTTCTGTTGCATCTCTATCGAAAATACAGCATCTCTGCTGTAACGTGACATTTTCTAAGGCTTCCATTGGCTCTCAGAAGGCGCCAGAAAGTGGAATGACGTGTCTCCTATCTCTGGGCGAAGAACAGCAGGAGATTTTGTGAGTGGTCAGGCTGGGAACAGTGACACTGGAGATGCGCGTTCATGAGAATTCTCAATTTTTTTCTTTCAGCCTTTGAATGAATACAACGAACCCTTTTTACGAGAAAAATAGTATAAAAATTGATTTTAAACAGCGTTTGACATGCTTTGAAGTACGGTAATGGAATATTTTGAAATATTTTGTCACGAAATGTGCTCGCGCATCACCCTTCGGATAGTGACTTGAACGCACGAACAAAACAGAGCTATTTGGATATAACTATGGATTATTTGGAACCAAAACAACATTTGTTGTTGAAGTAGAAGTCCTGGGAGTGCATTCTGACGAAGAACAGCAAAGGTAATCCAATTTTTCTTATAGTAAATCTGAGTTTGGTGAGGGCCAAACTTGGTGGGTGTCAAATTAGCTAGCCGTGATGGCCGGGCTATGTACTCAGAATATTGCAAAATGTGCTTTCGCCGAAAAGCTATTTTAAAATCTGACATCGCGATTGCATAAAGGAGTTCTGTATCTATAATTCTTAAAATAATTGTTATGTATTTTGTGAACGTTAATCATGAGTAATTTAGTAAATTCACCGGAAGTTTGCGGTGGGTATGCTAGTTCTGAACATCACATGCTAATGTAAAAAGCTGGTTTTTGATATAAATATGAATTTGATTGAACAAGACTGTCACGATTCTCTAAAGCTGAACCCAGAAGCAGACCAGGACAAGGTGAGTAAAATGAAGGTGAGTATTTATTTACAGACTCGAGGTGAAAATAGAATAATCCAGGAGACGGAGCGGCAGCGGAGGTGAGTTGATGAGAGTGAATAGGCAGATCCAATGATGTCACTGAAACTACCGACGGCCAGGCAAGGGAGTTGAATGTTCTGGGAGGATGACTGTAGACAGAGTAAACGGGGGTGAGTAACCGGCAAAAAGTACAGAACAACAAAACTAACTCTGGTAACATGAGGCTGATACGCTGACACAACATACTGTTCATTGCTAACGATCCGGCAGGGAATGGATGTCAGGTCAGGGCTTATGAAGAGAAGAGGTGATGATCAGGACCAGGTGTGCAGATGGCTGATGAGATGAAGTTGCAGGTAATCAAGAGTTCTCCCGCCTAGCTTCGTCGCCTGGCAACCAGACAGGGTGCGTTCAGGAACCTCAGGAAACAGACTCCAAAACAAAAAACAGTCAGCTCAGGCAGAAAACAGACTCAGGAAGCGGGATTCCTTACAAAGACATGCATGTATTGCATAACATAATGTCCTAGGAGTGTCATCTGATGAAGATCATCAAAGGTTAGTGCTGCATTTAGCTGTGGTTTTGGTTTTTGTGACATATATGCTTGCTTTGAAAATGGCTGTGTGATTATTTTTGGCAGGGTACTTTCCTGACATAATCTAATGTTTTGCTTTCGCTGTAAAGCCTTTTTGAAATCGGACAATGTGGTTAGATTAATGAGAGTCTTGTCTTTAAAATGGTGTAAAATAGTCATATGTTTGAGAAATTGAAGTTATAGCATTTTTGAGGTATTTGTATTTCGCGCCACGCGATTCCACTGGCTGTTGAAGTTATTATCAATTTATTTCAACCAATCATCAGTAATTTGTGTCAGTGAAGTACATGTTGAGATACCTTCTCTATAAGCATGCTGAAAGTCTGTTGTTCATTTGTTTACAGAGAAATAGCATTGTATTTGGTCAAACACCATTTTTCCAACAGTTTGCCAAGAGCTGGCAGCAAGCTGATAGGTCTGCTGTTAGAACAAGTAAAGGCCGCTTTACCACTCTTGGGTAGCGAAATGACTTTGGCTTCCCTCCGAGATATGACAGATAGGAGTGGCTAAAGAGTCAGCTTCCATCCTCAGTAGCTTTCCCTCTAAGTTATCAATGCCAGGAGGTTCGTCATTATTGATCGATAACAATAATTTTTCCACCTCTCCCTCACTAACTTTACAAAATTCAAACTTTTGTTTCATTCTAATTTTTTTTAAGCATGAGTATGATGGCTCACTGTTCGTTGTTGGCATTTCCTGCATAAGTCTGCCCACTTTGTCAATGCAGTAATCATTAAAATAATTGGAAACATCAAATGGTTTTGTGATGAATAAGCCATCTGATTCGAGGAAAGATGGAGCTTAATTTGTCTTTCTGCCCATTTCTTACCCATCATTATTTATATAATTTATCTTGGCTTCATAATACAGTTTCATCTTCTTTTTGTTGTTTCGTCACATAATTTCTAAATTCATCGTGAGTCAGCCAGTCAGATGTGCAGCCAGACTAAGTAGCCACTCCTTTTGCCCCATCTCTTTCAACCATACAGTTTTTCAAATTTCTCATCAATCCATGGAGCCTTAACAGTTCCAACAGTCAGTTTCAAATCAAATTGTTTTTGTCACATACAAGTGTTTAGCAAATGTTATTGCAGGTGTAGTGAAATGTTTGTGTTTATAAATCCAACAGTGCAGTACTATCTAACAAGTAATATCTAACAATACACACAATCTAAGTAAAGGAATGGAATTAAGAATATATAAATATTTGGACGAGCAATGTCAGAGCGGCATAGACTAAGATACAATAGAATAGAATACAGTATATACATATGAGATGAGTAATGCAAAATCTGAAAACATTATTAAAGTGGCCTGTGATTTTAAGTCTGTGTAAATAGGGCAGCAGCCTCTGAGGTGTTACTGATGGCTATCTACACTCTGATGGCCTTGAGACAGAAGCTGTTTTTCAGTCTCTCGGTCCCAGCTTTGATGCACCTGTACTGACCTCGCCTTCTGGATGATAGCGGGGTGAAGTGGTAGTGGCTCGAGTGGTTGTTGCCCTTGATGATCTTTTTGGCCTTCCTGTGACATCGGGTGCTGTAGGTGTCCTGGAAGGCACCACCCTCTGGAGAACCCTGTGATTGCGTGCGGTTGCCGTACCAGGCGGTGATACAGCCCAACAGGATGCTCTCAATTGTGCATCTGTAAAGGTTTGTGAGGGTTTTAGGTGCCAAGCCACATTTCTTCAGCCTCCTGCGGTTCAAGAGGCGCTGTTGCGCCTTCTTCACCACACTCCCAGGGCCCTCACCTCCTTTCTGTAGGCAGTCTCGTCATTGTTGGGAATCAGACCTACTACTGTTCTGTCATCTGCAAACTTGATGATTGAGTTGGAGGCGTGCATTGCCACGCAGTCATTGGTAAACAGGGAGTACAGGAGGGGGCTGAGCACACATTCTTGTGGGGCACCAGTGTTGATGATCAGTGAAGTGGAGGTATTGTTTCCTACCTTCACCACCTGGGGCAGCCCGTCAGGAAGTCCAGGACCCAGTTGCATAGGGTGGGGTTCAGACCCATGGCCTCAAGCTTAATGATGAGCTTGGAGGGTACTATGGTGTTGAATGCTGAGCTATAGTCAATGGACAGCATTCTTACGTAGATATTCCTCTTGTCCAGATGGGATAGGGCAGTGTGCAGTGCGATGGCGATTGCGTCGTCTATGAATCTATTGGGGCGGTAAGCAAATTGAAGTGGGTCTAGGGTGTTGGGTAAGGTAGAGGTGATATGATCCTTGACTAGTCTCTCAAAGCACTTCATGATGACAGAAGTGAGTGCTACGGGGTGATAGTCATTTAGTTCAGTTACCTTTGCTTTCTTGGGTACAGGAACAATGGTGGACATCTTGAAGCATGTGGGGACAACAGACTGGAGAGATTGAATATGTCCGTCAACACACCAGCCAGCTGGTCTGCGCATGCTCTGAGGTCGCGGCTAGGGATGCCATCTGGGCCGGCAGCCTTGTGAGGGTTAAAACACTTAAACATCTTACTCAAGTCGGCCACGGAGAAGGAGAGCCCACAGTCCTTGGTAGCGGGCTGTGTCGGTGACACTGTGTTATCCTCAAAGGGGGCCAACAAAGGTTTTTTCGATTGTCCGGAAGCAAGACGTCGGTGTCTGTGACGTGGCTGGTTTTCCCTTTGTAGTCCGTGATTGTCTGTAGACCCTGCCACATATGTCTCGTGTCTGAGTCGTTGAATTACGACTCCACTTTGTCTCTATACTGACGTTTTGGCTGTTTGATTGTCTTACGGCAGGAATAACTGCACTATTTGTATTCGGTCATATTCACAGTCACCTTGCCATGGTTAAATGCGATGGTTTGCGCTTTCAGTTTTGCGTGAGCGCTGTCATCTATCCACAGTTTCTGGTTACGGTAGGTTTTAATAGTCACAGTGGGTACAACATCTCCTACAACACTTCCTGATAAACTCAGTCACCGTATCTGTGTATTCGTCTATGTTATTCTCGGAGGCTACCAGGAACATATCCCAGTCTGTGTGATCAAACACAATCTTAAAGCATGGATTCTGATTGGTCAGACCAGCGTTGAATAGTCCTTAGCACGGGTACTTCCTGTTTGAATTTCTGCCTATAGGAAGGCAGGAGTAAAATGCAGTCGTGATCTGATTTGCGGAAGGGAGGGCGGGGGAGGGCCTTGTAGGCATCCCTGGAAGTTGGAGTAGCAGTGGTTGAGTGTTTTAGCAGCACAAGTACTACAGTCAATGTGTTGATAGAATTTTGGTAACGTTTTCCTCAAATTAGCTTTTTTTATATCTCCAGTTACAATTAATGCAGCCTCAGGTAATGCAGCCTCAGGATATGTGGTTTCCAGTTTGCATAAAGTCCAGTGAAGTTCTTTGAGGGCCGTCGTGGTATCGGCTTGAGGGGGTTATATACACGACTGCGACTATAACCGAAGAGAATTCTCTTGGGAGGTAATACAGTCGGCATTTGATTGTGAGGTATTCTAGGTCGGGTGAACAAAAGGACTTGAGTTACTTTATGTTATCACAATCACACCATGAGTAGTTAATCATGAAACATACATCCCCGCCCTTCTTCTTCCCGGAGAGATATTTATTCTTGATTTCTCCGTCATTGTTATCATGGATTCACATACAGAACTGTCCTTTCTCAATGACTTACCAATTGCTGTCATCTTGCCATTCCCATGTTTGAACTCATTGAATTTAATTTATTTGGGGTGACAGTCATATACAACAAAATGTACAATGTGGACCCAGAGGATATCACTAAAAAGTATTAATTAAAATGCTTGTTTCCGGAGCAGTCCTCGATGGTAAAAACAATAACACACACAATGATTAAAAGGCAAGACAAAATTACAAACAACCATAAATACATTCATTTATATTGACATCCTAAAAAGTGTCACTATTCACTGCACTTTTCCCGAACCTTAAAAATCAACCATGTTCATTTCACATTTCAACCTTAAAAAAAACGATCTCTTCATTGCACATCATACCTATCATTCAAATAAATACACCTGACCAGCAGTAGGGAGGTACAAGGGGCAGTGGAGTGGTTTCTCTTTCTTAGACAACCTTGTCCAAATGAAAACCTTTGCCTGATTTTTAAAGCTATTTCTTACCTTGATCTCTAAGGGGAGGCTATTCCATAGGCAAATGTCTGTATAGAAAAACATGCTCCTCGCAGTACTGTTTACTCTTGGGATTTTACAAGACATATCACTAGCTCTGGAATTGTAACTGTTGGTTATAGACCATATCAATGTCTTTTTTCATATAAGCTGGGGCACGATCATTTAAGATGTCAAACATATGATTAAGTTTAAGTTGGTCAACTCTGGACTCCAAAGGCAACAAGCCCACCTCCCGGAACTCCTGTACCCCTATGTGGTCCTAGGGGGTCATTAAGAATGTACCTGATAACATTACTTTGCATGACCTTCGTTCTCTTTTTCAACTTTTTTGATAGCCCACTAAACCAAGCAGAGCAGGCATAATCAAAATGACTCTGAATCAAGGTTGAGACAAGCAGTTTCTTAACTTTGATGTGAAAATATCTAGTGTTACGATATAAACATTTCAGTTTGTTTGCCATTTTAGAAATAATTTTAGCAGCAATCAGGTCTCCAGAAAAGGACTGATCTAAGGACACACAAAGATAAGTTACACTTGGTTTAGATTCAATCTCCTTGCCTGCACAGTTTACCTTTATCTTGTTGTCACGGATGTCGTATGAAAGAGACCAAGGCGCAGCATGCGTATTGTTCCACATCTTTATTTCTATGTGAAACTATGCAAGACAGACAATAAACTATAAACAAAAACAACAAACCGTGACGAAGAGGTGCTACATGCATAAACTCAAAATAATCTCCCACAAACACTAGTGGGAAAAACAACTTAAATATGATCCCCAATTAGAGACAATGATGACCAGCTGCCTCTAATTGGGAATCATTCAAAAACCCCAACCTAGAAAAAAGAACCTAGAACACAACATAGAAAATTTAAACTAGACAAGAAAACAACATAGAAAAAAGAAACTAGAACCAACATAGAAATAAATAAACTAGTCAAAACCCCCCAGTCACGCCCTGACCTACTCTACTATAGAAAAATACAAGCTCTCTATGGTCAGGACGTGACAGTACCCCCCCCCCCCCCCCCCAAAGGTGCGGACTCTGAACGCAAAACCTGAAACCAAAAGGGAGGGTTGGGGGGGTGCCTAATGTTGGTGGTGGCTTTGGTGCAGGATGAAGAACCTTCTCATCCTACGGATCCTCCTGCATCAGAGGCGGTTCTGGTGCGGGACGAAGAACCCTCTCATCCTGCGAACCTGCCAGCATCGGTGGAGGCTCTGGACGGCTGACCGTCGCTGGAGGCTCCGGACCGCCAACCGTCGCTTGAGTCTCCGGACCGCCGACCGTCGCCGGAGACTCCGGGCCGCCGACCGTCGCCGGAGGCTCCGGACCGGGGACCGTCGCCGGAGGCTCCGGACCGGGGACCGTCGCCGGAGGCTCCGGACTGTGGGCCTTCTCAGGAGGCTCCGGACCGTGGGCCTTCTCAGGAGGTTCCGGACCGTGGGCCTTCTGAGGAGGTTCCGCACCGTGGTCCTTCGCTGGAGGTTCCGCACCGTGGGCCGTCTCAGGAGGTTCCGCACCGTGGGCCGTCTCAGGAGGTTCAGGACCGTGGGCCGTCTCAGGAGGTTCCGTACCGTGGGCCGTCTCAGGAGGCTCCGTACCGTGGGCCGTCTCAGGAGGCTCCGGGCCGTGGACCGTCGTTGGAGGCTCCGGACCGTGGACCGTCGTTGGAGGTTCCGGACCGTGGGCCTTCTCAGGAGGTTTTGAACCGTGGGCCGTCTCAGGAGACTCCGGACCGTGGACCATCGTTGAAGGTTCCGGACTGTGGACCGTCGTTGGAGGTTCCTGACTGTGAAACGTCGCCGGAAGCTCTGGACTGGGAACTGTCGCCGGAAGCTCTGGACTGGGAACTGTCGCCGGAAGCTCTGGACTGGGAACTGTCGCCGGACTGGGCAGGCACACTGGAGGCCTAGTGCGTGGAGCCGGGACAGGTGGCACCAGACTGGTGACACGCATTTCAGGGCGAGTGCGAGGAGCAGGCACAGGACGTACTAGACTGGGGAGGCGCATTGGAGACCTGGTGCGTAGAACCGGTGCAGGATATACAACAGGAGAGCTGGCACAACCCGCCCTGGCTGAATGCTCACTTTAGCCCGGAAAGTGCGGGGCGCTGGCACAGGACGCACTGGGCTGTGAAGGCGTACTGGCGACACAGTGCGTAAAGCTGGTGCAGGATATCCTGGACCGAGGAGACGCACCGGAGACCAGTAGCGCTGAGCCGGCACAACCCGTCCTGGCTGAATGCTTACTTTAGCCCGGCAAATGCGGGGAGCCGGCAACGAGCGCACCGGGCTGTGAATGCGCACTGGAGGTACGGTGCGCATCATCGCATAACACGGTGCCTGTCTGGTCACACGCTTACCACAGTAAGCACGGGGACCCAACATAAAAACCCAACATAGAAAAAAGAAACTAGAACCAACATAGAAATAAATAAACTAGACAAAACCCCCCAGTCACGCGCTGACCTACTCTACCATAGAAAAATACAAGCTCTCTATGGTCAGGACGTGACACTTGTCAGCCATAAGCAATATTGAGCTGACTCTGTGAGAACTGCAAACTGTTCTTCAGGTCCTGACCTCTCTGGTCAGGTTGTCCATTATTTTATTGGTTGACTCCACCAGTATTTGGACACACTTGAAGCTATTTTCTTGTTGTTGCTTGTAGAACTATTTTTGTTAGTTTAAAAGACCCTTCGCCTGTGATAGAGGGACTCCACTGTCCTTTTGTCTTTATCATGGTAGCAACATAGGTTACGGTATTACTCCTGGCAGTTCTAGACAGGGCAGGTTGCAGGGAAGATTGGAAACAACAACAACAAACAGCAGGGTTCTAGACAGCCACAAGCCACTATGGCTAACCTTGTTGCGGGCTTCGTTCAAGCCTTCAAGAAAACCCAGCTAGCTTGATAGGCAGCTAGCTAGCAGCCAGGTTGAATAAAAAGGAAAGTGTTGCCACATTTCTCGTCACAGTAACCAGGTTTACATCCAACCTTTTTATGCAAGTAATGCACATGTCAGATAAAAAATGTCATGACAGGCCTGATTTTTTTCTATTTAACCTTCATTTAACCAGGCAAGTCAGTTAAGAACACATTCATATTTACAATGACGGCCTACCCCGGCCAAACCCTAACCCGGACGATGCTGGGACAATTGTGCGCTGCCCTATGGGACTCCCAATTATGGCCGGATGTGATACAGCCTGGAATCAAACCAGTGTCTGTAGTGATACTTCCAGCACTGAGATGCAGTGCCTTAGACCGCTGTGCCACTTGTGAGTGGATGGAAACAGCAAATATGTCAGTCAACTTTCAAAATGTCAACAGAACAGAATACTCTAGACAAGGTGGGATATTTTTGTGTCAGTAAAATGTACAATGCTAAAAATGGCGGTGGAAATGTGCTTATGCGCAAATATTGATATAATAACCATCAAACGATATGTTGTGTTGTCCTCCCACTATGACTCGGGGCAGCATGCAGTTTATTAGGCTACAGATGAAATAAGTTATGATAAACTTCACAGGGTGGTGAAAGTGCACGGTGATGAGCTTGATACTCCTTTCCAATAAATATTTATTTATTTTCTGGTGACATGCCGTTTGACAAATAAAAATACCCGCACTGTATCTGTGAGCTGTTGTCTAGAGCGCACATGCCAACTGTCAAGTGGGCAGATTTGCTATTTAAAGCACATTTTTTTGTGACAAAACCATCAGTACAGTTGAAAATGGGATGGAAACCCCTTTAACTTGTATTTTCTATTCAGTACATGGGAATTTAACCGCAAAAGTTATTTTTATGTGCACAACGTCACCATGCACAGCCTTTTATCCACAACAAGTCAATTTCTACACAGTGTTTGTGCGTTACCTTTAGTACGTCACCTCTATAAAGACATTGTGGGGATCAGACTCCCATAATTGACCTACAGTAAAGACGAATTTTCCAAGGACGTTAATGGAGAGGAGGCCAGATAGATACTGCATCTCAGGGTAAATCGCTTGTGGGTTGAGAAGGGGTTATTTGACTGCAGTCTATTTCCTGTGACCAGGGACCCTTTTAAGCCTGGTCTATGATGACCGCTTTGGCAGCTGCAATAGGGACCAATCAAAAGCCATTGATTAGCTGTCAGAGTGCTGCTGTGTACTCCCCCCGTAGCCAAACAGCCTTTCGACAGCCACAGCGGTAGGCAGGTAACTAATGTGTTATTGAAATGGTACAGGAACTGGATGGGGTTTTTAGGGTTTTTTAGAACATTGCGTAGAAGGTGGATATGATTTTGTGAATAAGCCATTGTCATGACTTTACTTTCATTAATGTGATGACTCTTATTTATCTAATCAACTAACTATGTTTAATTGTTACCGGATTAAATCAATCATGCAACAATGAACTCATTAGGATTTGGGGCACCACGAGAGCGGTTGTTTAAAGAGTTACCATCTCCCGAATTAAACTCTAAAGGTCTTTACCGATCACATCCATAAAACAGTCAACGTATTAATCATAACCTTGTATCATATCATCATTCTGAACAGTCATAACCTCCCGCATCTGCAAAAACCCCAGCCTTACTTATGATTCAGTACTACACAAATCGGCTTAATTATTTATTTGCTAACTAACTAAATCGAAACACAGTATAAACATACACACTGAATACATTAAAACAGGTCCCTAGTGGACTGACACAATATGGCAGCTTGTTACAAAGGAGATGGCGAGAGAGGAGAGAGAGAAAGAGAGAGAGAGAGAGAGAGAGAGATAATACTTTAGTTGTAGTGTTCTTTATTTATTTTCTTAGTCAACCTTGTGTTCTGTTTCATTGTGTTCTTGAACGTAGCCCTTTTTCTTTCTGTTCTTGAACATAGCCCTGTCTTTGATTTCACCTGTGTTAGTTACTCACCTGGTCTCATCAGCTCCTTATTTAGTTCAGTTCATTCTGTTTGTGCCTTTGTGAGGTATTGTTCGTTTTGACCAGTTATAGCCTTCAGTCCTAGTTTTGATTCACCTGCCTTTTTGCCTACCTGTCTATGACCATTGCATGCCTGTGACCACGATTTCTGCCTTATGTGAAGGTGTAATAAACACCTGCTGCGCTCTGCAAGTGAATCTACATCTTTTTCTCCCTGAGTAGTCATTACATTAGTACATTTAGAAACAACTCTCACAGTAATCATATACTTTGCACACGAACTGCCGCCCTGTTTGGAGTAAGAAATCATGAATGAAATTATTCTTTGAAGATCGGTGGTTCTCAGTGGGGTGATGAGAGTAGTAGAATACGATGGTTTGAAGAGTAGTAGAATACAATGGTTTGAAGAGTAGTGGAATGGTCCCATTTAAATCTGCTTTTCTAGATACCTTACTTAGGACAGCAAATCAGCCATACCAGTGATTGTCCGGGAGGTGACGTTATCGTCTCTACCTTGTGTTGAGATTGAGTTCGAACCACTTTGGACGTGAGCTGGAGCTAAACATCTCTCTGGTCTGATATGTTCATTCTTAACCCACCGTTTTATACAGTTAATTCAAAAGGGGCGGTGAGTGAGGCTGAGACACTCTCTGACCTCACCCAAGTTACAGAAAGTTACAAAGTTACAGAAACAATTTCCTCTTACAGTTTCTAAGATCACATCCCTCTCTTAACAAAAACACTTTTATAATTTTTCAATTTCATACACAATGTGGAGGATGGAGAATTCGTACATGTAGTGTATATACTTAACAAGTTACAGTCTTTCCTTTATAAACTTTTTAATGACATCACAAAATAACAACCGAAATTACATTATTACTCTTTAGATCGCCTCTGACCATCCCCCACGTTCTATGTTAGAAATATTGTTCTAGTATTCACTTTATAACGTGTTAGAGTTTCGGAAGGAAAACGTCCGTGAAACAAAGGCACATTCCTGTGTGAATTTGGAGAGGGAGATAGCTGAAAGTTCTAATCCTAATAATAATAGGTTATTCTTTAAATACTCTCGACATTTTAAATGATTGTCCCACTCTTCTTGGAATAACACATTTCTGAATACAAATTCTTACTAAACCTTAACCTCTCTGGGCTAGGCGGGACGAATTCGTCCCACCTACGTAACAGCCACTGGCAGCCTGTGGCGCGATTTTCAAAACCTTAAAAATCATATTACTTCAATTTCTCAAACATATTACTATTTTACAGCTATTTAAAGACAAGACTCTCGTTAATCTAACCACACTGTCCGATTTCAAAAAGGCTTTACAACGAAAGCAAAACATTAGATTATGTCAGCAGAGTACCAAGCCAGAAATAATCAGACACCCATTTTTCAAGCCAGCATATAATGTCACCAAAACCCAGAAGACAGCTAAATGCAGCACTCACCTTTGATGATCTTCATCAGATGACAACCCTAGGACATTATGTTATACAATACATGCATGTTTTGTTCAATCAAGTTCATATTTATATCAAAAACCAGCTTTTTACATTAGCATGTGACGTTCAGAACTAGCATACCCCCCGCAAACTTCCGGGGAATTCGCTAACATTTTACTAAATTACTCACGATAAACGTTCACAAAAAGCATAACAATTATTTTAAGAATTATAGATACAGACCTCCTCTATGCACTCGATATGTCCGATTTTAAAATAGCTTTTTGGTGAAAGCACATTTTGCAATATTCTAAGTACATAGCCCAGGCATCACGGGCTCGCTATTTAGACACCCGGCAAGTTTAGCACTCACCATAATCATATTTACTATTATAAAAGTTTGATTACCTTTTGTTGTCTTCGTCAGAATGCACACCCAGGACTGCTACTTCAATAACAAATGTTGGTTTGGTCCAAAATAATCCATCTTATATCCGAATAGCGGCGTTTTGTTCGTGCGTTCCAGACACTATCCGAAATAGTAAAGAAGTGTCGCGCGCATGGCGCAATTCGTGACAATAAAGTTCTAAATATTCCATTACCGTACTTCGAAGCATGTCAACCGCTGTTTAAAATCAATTTTTACGCCATTTTTCTCGTAGAAAAGCGATAATATTCCGACAGGGAATCTCCTTTTCGGCAAACAGAGGAAAAAATCCCAAAGGCGGGGGCAGTCGGGTCACGCGCATAAGCCCAGTGTCCCTTGATCGGCCACTTGAGAAAGGCGATAATGTGTTTCAGCCTGGGGCTGGAATGACGACATTCTGTTTTTTCCCGGGCTCTGAGCGCCTATGGACGACGTGGGAAGTGTCACGTTAGAGCAGAAATCCTTAGTAAATGATAGAGATGGAAAAGAAGTTCAAGAAATGGTCAGACAGGCCACTTCCTGTAAAGGAATCTCTCAGGTTTTGACCTGCCATTTGAGTTCTGTTATACTCACAGACACCATTCAAACAGTTTTAGAAAATGTAGGGTGTTTTCTATCCATATGTAATAAGTATATGCATATTCTAGTTACTGGGTAGGAGTGGTAACCAGATTAAATCGGGTATGTTTTTTATCCAGCCGTGTCAATACTGCCCCCTATCCTAAACAGGTTAACACTTATTTCCCAGCAAACAACATGGTATCATGATTGTCCTGTGAGGATCCAGATGGGTCGGATCAGCATTGCAGTGGATGACTTCGGCCAGACCCTCTCTCACCCACAGAGGGGGGGATGGGGGGGGGGGGGGGAAGAGGGTCTGTCCATAACAAGGTGCTGTCCATAACAAGCATACAATTCAGCTATCATTTCATGACTGAACTTGCGTGAGCATTGCGTGACTCATTTGTGCTATTACAAACAGAGAAACTAAATTGATAATGTTATCATTGTATGTCATATTGTTGATGTGCTCAGCCATGGTACCAAGATATAATAAGAGCTAGACTCCAGGAACTTTCAATAATGCAATAGAGGTTCTGATTCCAGAGACAGGATTATTACTAGCGATATTCAGTCATCTACGTGACAAATCAGTGGTGGTCGGTGCCATTTAAGATGAAGGAGGAGGATTTTTTGTTGTTGTGAACATGACCTTATTTCTATTACAGCATATTGAATGACTGTCATTCATATTCCATTCACCCAGCTCAATGTAACATTGATAGGTTTATGCTACTAGATGATACTCTAATTTTCCCTAAACCCATCATGAGGTAGCTACAACCTAGCCTATGAATGAAAGTTTACAACGTGGGTGCACACAGGTCGAGAGAATTTTGAGTAATCAAGGTGACAGACAGTGACACATTCAATACCACCGTGCACACTCTAGCCTGCATCTAGCTGTTCTAGGGAGTAATCGTTGTTCCAACAATTGCAAACGAGAGTTTCTATAACACAAATTCAGGTATGTTTATCCTCGTTCCGTTTAAGAAACGTTTCTCAACAGAATCGGTGCAATGAATCTGTACATTACTATTTATATGTTTGACAACTTTTACTTCACTACATTCCTAAAGAAAATTATGTACTTTTTCCCACACATTTTCCCTGACACCTACAAGTACTCGTTACATTTTTCCTGCTTAGCAGGACAGGGAAATGGTCTAATTCACACACTTACAGTGCATTCGGAAAGTATTCAGACCCCTTCCCTTTTTCTACATTTTGTTACGTTACAGCCTTATTCTAAAAGTGCTTAAATGAATTGTTTCCCTCATCAATCTACACACAATACCCCATAATAACAAAACGAAAACAGTTTTTTAAATATTTAGCAAATTTATAAAAAAAATGTTTTACATAAGTATTCAGACCCTTTACTATGAGACTCCAAATTGAGCTTAGGTGATCCTGTTTCCATTGATCATCCTTGAGATGTTTCTACAACTTGATTGGAATCCACCTGTGGTATATTCAATTGATTGGACATGATTTGGAAAGGCACAGTCCTGTCTATATAAAGGTCCTACAGTTGACAGTGCATGTCAGAACAAAAACCAAGCCATGAGGTTGAAGGATTGTATCGAGGTACAAAATCTGGGGAAGGGTACCAACATATTTCTGCAGCATTGAAGGTCCCAAAGAACACGGTGGCCTCCATCATTCTTAAATGGAAGAAGTTTGGAACCACCAAGACTCTTCCTAGAGCTGGCCACCCGGCCAAGCTGAGCAATTGGGGTGGAAGGGCCTTGGTCAGGGAGGTGATCAAGAACCCGATGGTGACTCTGACAGAGCTCCAGAGTTCCTCTGTGGGCATAGGAGAATCTTACAGAATCACAACCATCTCTGCAGCACTTCACCAATCAGGCCTTTATGGTAGAGTGGCCAGACCGAAGCCACTCCTCAGTAAAGGCACATGACAGCCCGCTTGAACTTTGCCAAAAGGCACCTAAAGGACTCTCAAACCATGAGAAACAAGACTCATGAAATGGCTGCACCATTCCATATTGTGGTGTACCTTATAGACGTTAGTATGTCAGTAAAGCAATATAGCATAACAGTAGCCGTGCATCAAAATAAAAACACTATTTGGCAAGCACTGAACCCCATTATCCATCTAAAGAATCACACTATTTGGCAAGCACAGAAACGATTAGATCACAATATTTCAAACATTCATTTATCATTTAGAAAGTTATGGTTACTAAAATATTAATATTTGATCAAATACATATACATCCTTAAATCCTTTAACTAACTACCACCTCATTAACTTCTAGTAAATAATTTACAAGGTACTTAATATCCAGAGTACTAGCTAGTTATAAACCACTTATAAGCTGTTATCTATTTACAAATCTGCTTATTAACTACATACAAACCCTTTAATAGCTTCTAGTAACTACTTATAAACCCTTTATATGCCCTTTGAGTTACCTTCCTGTAAAGGGCTACCAACAAAGGGACATGGTTGTGGTTTTTGTGGTGGTGCTCTCTCTAATGCAGTGGCAGACCCTGTCTGGTTGGTTGGGCTGGTGCATCGGTTCTCCAGAATGATGGGTCTAATTTCCAGACGTTGTGAGAACACCTCTGAGATTTTTCAGGCCGCACAATTCTTTGAAGTGCTCCTTATTGGCATATCATAAATAAACATGAGCTTTGGATTAAGGAGGCTAAGCACACAGGATGGAGCGAGGAATAGTCATATACTCCTGGATGTTGTGGCCAATGTTTTGTGTGTGTGTGTGTGTGTGTGTGTGTGTGTGTGTGTGTGTGTGTGTGTGTGTGTGTGTGTGTGTGTGTGTGTGTGTGTGTGTGTGTGTGTGTGTGTGTGTGTGTGTGTGTGTGTGTGTGTGTGTTGTGTGTGTGTGTGTGTGTGTGTGTGTGTGTTGGTGTGGGTGTGCGAGTATAGGCGTATATGTGGTTGTGTGTGAACAAGTGTTTGTCTTTGGTGTGTGTGTGTGTGTGTGTGTGTGTGCGTGTGCGTATGTGCATGCGTGAGTGTGTGTCTATGGGTGTGAATGGGAGGTTATGGATGTTTGGATCTCATTTTGGATGTGTGTGTGGATGTTTAATCTTCTTCTAAAATGATGAAATCAAGCTGTTACAGTACATAGAGTTAGCGTAGCCAATCTTTTTCCTTTGATCTAGTTTAATTCATAAAAAAAAACACACAATTCATTTGATGTTGTAAGGCAGGGGTGTCAAACTCATTCCATGGAGGGCCTTGTGTCTGCGGGTTTTTGGTTTTTCCTTTCAATTAAGACCTAGACAACCAGGTGAGGGGAGTTCATTACTAATCAGTGACCTTAATTCATCAATCAAGTACAAGGGAGGAGTGAAAACCCGTACACTCGGCCCTCCGTGGAATGAGTTTGACACGTGTTGTAAGGGGTCAAAAAATGCTCAGAATAGCTCATTGAAAAAGTAATTGCATACAGTTTCCATATAACCGAATTATCAGGTAGATGAAAAGATAATGAAGCACAGAGTCAACTGGAATGTCGTGGAATATAAAAAGGTTTAAAGATAAATGGATAAGAGGATAATAGGAGACTATCTAGATAGTAATATCTATCATCTTCAAATGGTCAATTCTTCAAGTAGATGGGATGCCCAGAAAAATCTATATATCTATGCAAATGTACTTTAATATGCACGTCTCATCTTATACTATGACATTTTGTATTTCTCCTTTATTCATCCAGGTGTATCCCATATACACTATATACGGTATACAAACGTATGTGGACACCCCTTCAAATTAGTGGATTCGGCTACTTCAGCTACACCCGTTGCTGACAGGTGTATAAAATCAAGCACACAGCCATGCAATCTCCATAGACAGTTCGTAACATTTCTGCCCTGCTAGAGCTTCCCTGGTCAACTGTAAGGGCTGTTATTGTGAAGTGGAAATGTCTAGAAACAACAACGCCTATGAGCATCAATGCTTTGTGCAATGCCAAGTGTCGGCTGGAGTGGTGTAAAGCTCGCCGCCATTGGCCCCTGGAGCAGTGGAAACGCGTTCTCTGGAGTGATGAATCACACTTCACCATCTGGCAGTCCGACAGATGAATCTGGGTTTGGCGGATAACAGGAGAATGCTACCTGCCCCAATGCATAGTGCCAATTGTAAAGTTTGGTGGAGGAGGAATAATGGTCTGGGGCTGTTTTCATGGTTCGGGCTAGGCCCCTTAGTTCCAATGAAGGGAAATCTTAATGCTACAGCATACAATGACATTCTAGACGATTCTGTAGTTCCAACTTTGTGGCAAAAGTTTTGGAAAGGCCCTTTCCTGTTTCCCGTGCACAAAGCGAGGTCCATACAGAAGTGGTTTGCCGAGATCGGTGTGGAAGAACTTGACTGGCCCGCACAGAGCCCTGACCTCAACCCCATCAAACACCTGAATTGGAACGCCGACTGCGAGCCAGGCTTAATCGGCCAACATCCGTGCCTGAACTCACTAATGCTCTTGTGGCTGAATAGAAGCAAGTCCCTGCAGCAATGTTCCAACATCTAGTGGAAAGCCTTCCCAGAAGAGTGGAGGCTGTTATAGCAGCAAATGGGGGACCATGTTAATGTCCATGATTTTGGATAGAGATGTTTGAGCAGGTGTCCACATACCTTTGGTCATGTAGTGTACTCTGACTGTCACATGCCTTTACTTCACTGCACCTATCCTGTGTATGTGACAATAAAACCTATCTTATTTCTACCATTAATAAAAACATTAAAGTAATTGAAAAGATAGAGTACTTGTAAAATTATACATTATCCCCTCATGGGATTGCAGTAGCCTATGAGAGCCCCACGGCTAAGGTTAGTTAATGGTTTCATTCAGGGCACCATGTCGTACCTAGATAAGCATATGGAGTAACCCCAAGTGCTTACTAGGAGAAGCAATAGAAACCATTGACCTCCAAATCTTACTTAGGGCCCCCAGAAGGCCAGAGCCGGCCCTGTATGGAGGTGCTGCTCAGAATTTATCTTGTAAATGTGGAAATCTTTGCTTTGGTTTTCTGTAATGATCTTGACGGAGGTCCCCATTCTGGGTCATGGCACATCTAGGCACAAAATGAGGTCATTTATGATAAGCGAGGTTAAGAGAATCCCCACATTACATCCATCAACAAAATGAGGCGGACGTAATACACGGATTACCCCGGCCTGAGGGACATTTATCTTCATTCAACCACACGACTCCATTATGTAGCCTTGTAATGGCAAGAATGAAAAGATCACGACAGCATACACAACACTATGAGTTATACGTTGGCACTTTATTTTACAGCCCGGTTAAGCTAGTACTTACCTGGTATGTATTAACTCAGAAACGACGTGGTAAATGTATCATTTCTGATACTTAGGGATGGCTCGAAATTTACAGAGTGGTTACATGGAGGAGGGTCATGATTTTTCAATTTCAGTCAAGGGGAGGGTTTAGTATATATATTATTTTGTCCAGGGGATGGTCATGTAATTTGTCATTTGAATTTTCTATATTTCTCAGTGTTTTAGAATTATGATTATTAGGCTATACTGACGTGTGCCCGATGCTACCGCTCGTCTCTTACTCTCCGCTGGGCGCGCAATATCAAGTGTGCCTATAGGCTATTTAGTGTGGTCTCAATCAAAAGATCCATAGCCTAAAGGATAGGAAGTACATGCTCGTAGAAGCACAGAGAAAAGTTACATTTCTAAGATAGCTGCTGGGATGGTGTAATTAAAACAAGGCTGAATTACACACTGCGTTGGACATTCCAACCCTGAGCCCCGCCTGCTCTGCTCTTGACGATCAAACACTTTTTTGTGTGCTGCCTCACCAATGGCTGTGCTGTGTAGGCCTAAGGTGGCAGTTCAGGAGGAGAGTCAAAGGCTTCTTCTGAAAATAATTGTTGATTAGGCCTAGCCTATAGACCCTTCAAACTCAACCCTGGACCTCGAAGCCAGTTCCACTGCATTTTTTCGTTGTTTTCCCCTAATCAGGGACTGATTTAGGCCCTGGGACACCAGGTGTGTGTAATTAATTATCATGTAGAACAGAAAACCGACATGGTCCGGACCTGGTAGGGCAAGAGTTGAGTACCCCTGCAGTATAGACTATGTTCTGTTCAGTTTGAGAAGGAGAGTTCGAAGATGAGGACTGGAGGTCAGCTTTGAGAGATTGCTACTACTATAATTGATTGAAGAGAAAGGCAGCACAGGCACAAAGCCTTGTTAGCTTAAGATGTTGAATAAAATGGAACTGATCAGATGATATAAAGCGATCTACGGTGTTTTGGTCAGCGATGCTTTATGCGAGAAACAAGCTGGAACTCTGATGGAGATATCTTTGTTTCCTTTCTTTTGACATTCAAAGGCTGAGCTACAACCTTCTATAGGCGAGGAGACAAAAACATAGACTTTGCTTGGGAAGTCATCTAATTCTGTCCCTAGAAATTGATTAAGCTATTCACTTTCTGTACAATAGAATATGTTTAAACACAGACAGCTTTTAAGGAAACACTTGTGACCTTCTCTCGTTGGGTTAAACCACTGAAGAAGAGTATCCAGCAAGCTTACATTTTTCGGCATCGGTAGGTCTACTCTGTCTGGGGTGGAAGGGTAGGCCTAACTTTTGAAAGTACCATGCTCAGATACCTAATGATGTCTCAGATTTAAGTATTTGTAAACGGACAATTTCATTACAAACGAGACACACTTATTTGTCAGTAGAGAAATATGATGAGCCTGTAATTTTGGTAATTTTTGTGCTATTAAAAAAGATTCTGCTAATATGTAAAATGACGTAGAATTGCATGTTTATAAAGTAAAATAAATTCTCGGATTTCCTAATACAATGATAGATTTATGCAATGCTTTTACTATAAAGGAGATCTTTCCACCCCTACTCTTGTCCAAGGTGGTCTGCGAACCCACAACCTTCCAGCCCGCAGCTGTCACGTCCTGACCATAGTAAGATGTTATTTTCTATGGTAGAGTAGGTCAGGGCGTGACAGGGGGTGTTTTGTGTTTTTCTATGTTTTGTATTTCTATGTTTGGGTTCTAGTTTTCTATTTCTATGTTGTGGTTTTTTGGGATGATCTCCAATTAGAGGTAGCTGGTCCTCGTTGTCTCTAATTGGAGATCATACTTAAGTAGGTTTTTTTTCCACCTGTGTTTGTGGGTAGTTGTCTTCTGTTTAGTTTTCTGTACCTGACAGAACTGATGGCTTGTTTTCGTTGTTTGATTTTTTTTCTTTAGTGTTCTGAGTTCAAATAAATATTCATCATGAGCACTCAACACGCTGCGCTTTGGTCCCCTCTCTACGACAGCCGTTACAGCAGCCCTGTGAGCGATCAAAATTCCTGAGCTGCCATGTAATGCTTACAGGACAAAGTGCAGTTTCTACAACTGCATAAATAAGGCTCTGGTCTGTCCAATATATGAGGGTAAACTGTAGACATGTTCTCTGCTATCTATTTGTTTTAATTATTATTTTGGGTGTAGGGAAGGGTTTTTCAAGCGTTCAGGGTTTAGGTAAAATATATTTTGCTGAAGGGAGGGCCATCCATTTTAATTTCAGGAGAGGTCCGATTTTCTCCATGTAACCCTTATTATAAACAACGTTAACTCCCTTGCCTCTAGGGTGACAAAATTCCAGGAACTTTCAATAAAATCCCTGATTTTCCCGAAATCCCGGTTGGAAGATTCCTGGAATATGGAGGGAGTAAGCAGGACATCTGTAAGCTTCCAACTAGGAATTCTGGAAAACCAGGGAATTTATTAAAGGTTCCTCGAATTTATTTTGCTACCCTACTTACCTCAAAGAATTCAAAACAAATGGTGACTACCTGGTACCAAATGGTAACCCTTTAGTCAATGAATCTTAAAGGAACTGACATGTTACTGCTATGCAATTAGGTAATTACTGTTTTACTGTAGAAAGTAATTTAATATATAATGATATATTCCATTTAACAATATCTAAGTATCTACCTGGTAAACATGATAGGTAAGCAGCGGTCTATAAAGAAAAGCGTCACCGGGTATGCTTTCATTCACCCTTTAGATGAGATGAAGTTGTTTTTGTGTTTTCGTAGGCAAATTTACTTGCCCGTGTGCCTGTATGATCTTACTTGTTACATGACAAAAGGTGATGTTGTTATTTTTTTACCAGAGAGAGAGAGAGCTCAAAGTTGAAACACTTTCGTGATGGAAATGTCTCGGCGGCTCTACAACTCTGTAAATAAAGTAACCCATTCCTATTCACAGAGATGATCCTTTGACATCAGGCGTGTACAGTATAGCAATTTGGTTTCTGTGTTTTTCTTGGCTCCTCTAAAAATCGATGCGTAGGTGCACGCGTTTGTGAGCGAGCGAGCGAGCGTGTGCATGTGCATAGAAGTTTAGAGTTCATGCCCATTCGTTTGGAATAGGCTACACGTGTATAGTTACAGTACATGCAATATTTATGTCTCCGTGTCCGGATGTTGGTGCTTAGATACTGAGAGAGTCTGTATTGTGTGCCTACAAGTTGAGAATACGTGTGCAGATGCCTGTGAGTTAAGAGTACGCTACACGTGTATATGATTAATGCAATATGAATGTGTGTGTGTCCGATGTTTGGACTTTTGCGTGCGTCAGAGAGAGAAATGTGTGAATGTATGTGGGGATGTGTGTTTTAGCGTGTGTTGATGTCTCATCATCCCAATACTGTACGTGCCAATGTCCTTTTGAGCTGCCACATGTCTTCCCCCAGTCTGTCTCCTAAGAGGACTGCTGCAGAATGGACAGTGAGAGAAGAGAGATAACGACGAACACTATTTGAATCCACTCGCCCGAGGCTCTCCCGGTTACACACGCAGTATAAAAGCCAATAGCACAGAGCTATGTACTCAAAGACACTGCGCTTATGAATGCAAAAAGGAACTTCGCTTCACACAGTCCACGGCGCAGTGTTCTAAGTGTGGCTCTGCCATTGCTTCTGAAGACACACAAATGCCAGGGTTTACAGTAACTATACTAAAAGTGAATGAAAATTTGAGGAAAAAAACGAACTGTGAATGTCCAAGAGAAAACAAGGAAGGGAACAATGTTCTGCAACGCTCTGAAGACCATATTCCTGTCCATTCTGTCTGATTTGCACTGTAAGTGCTACAAGTACATATGAAAAGCGCGATAGACAATGTGATCATTTATAATAATGGATAACAAATGTTTTAATGAATAGCTCGGCGGAGAGAGGTAAAGGCGGAAGCCTATTGTGACTGACAATGGATGACTTGCTGTAGCTGGCTTTTGTCACTGTCAGTATGATTGATTGACAGGGTTGGTTGGAAGATGATATATGAATGCGCTTTTCGGTCCTTGGGGACTGGGTGAAGTGACATGAAAAAGCACAAGGTCTTTGGAGCCAGGGACAAGGGCACATCCTGCGTGTCTCTGTGTGCGTGTGTGTGTGTGTGCATGCATGGATAGGTGCGTCCGTGTGTGTATAGGCATGCATGTGTAATCTATTCACAATATGAATATCTGCCAGGTTTCAACAGAGACTTGGAATGGCACTCGCTGCCTCTGGAGCTATCCATTGTGAGCGTGAAAAACCTAACATTTCTGATCTTAATTACTGGCGGTGAAAGAGGGAGAGGCAGGAGGACAAAGAGGAAAGCTGAGCTTTGTTCCAATATTCTAAACCTGTCAACCATTATCCATTCCTTGGCTCCCCCCTTTTCCTCAAGACCTCAAAGCCATGAGGAATATCCCGAATATCTAATCAGTCCTAGCCATAAAGATGTGCAGTTCTAGATATTTTATCTTTATGGTCCTAGCTATCACCTGTCAGTGGGTTTGAGAGAAAACGTATATACGGAGATAGAAAGGCAGACGTGAAGTGAAGTGGTAGACTGAGTAAAGATAAAGGCAGACATGTCAAGTGAAGTGATAGACTGAGTAAAGAGAAAGGCAGGAGGGTGAAATGGTAGACTGAGAAAAGAGAAAGGCAGACGTGAAGTGGTAGACTGAGTAAAGAGAAAGGCAGATGTGTCAAGTGAAGTGATAGACTGAGTAAGGAGAAAGACAGGAGGGTGAAGTGAAGTGGTAGACTGAGTAAAGAGAAAGGCAGGAGGGTGAAGTGGTAGACTGAGTAAAGAGAAAGGCAGGAGGGTGAAGTGGTAGACTGAGTAAAGAGAAAGGCAGGAGGGTGAAGTGGTAGACTGAGTAAAGAGAAAGGCAAGAGGGTGAAGTGGTAGACTGAGTAAAGAGAAAGGCAAGAGGGTGAAGTGGTAGACTGAGTAAAGAGAAAGGCAGGAGGGTGAAGTGGTAGACTGAGTAAAGAGAAAGGCAGACGTGAAGTGGTAGACTGAGTAAAGAGAAAGGCAGGAGGGTGAAGTGGTAGACTGAGTAAAGAGAAAGGCAGACGTGAAGTGGTAGACTGAGTAAAGAGAAAGGCAGGAGGGTGAAGTGGTAGACTGAGTAAAGAGAAAGGCAGGAGGGTGAAGTGGTACACTGAGTAAAGAGAAAGGCAGACGTGAAGTGGTAGACTGAGTAAAGAGAAAGGCAGGAGGGTGAAGTGGTAGACTGAGTAAAGAGAAAGGCAGGAGGGTGAAGTGGTACACTGAGTAAAGAGAAAGGCAGGAGGGTGAAGTGGTAGACTGAGTAAAGAGAAAGGCAGACGTGAAGTGGTAGACTGAGTAAAGAGAAAGGCAAGAGGGTGAAGTGGTAGACTGAGTAAAGAGAAAGGCAGGAGGGTGAAGTGGTACACTGAGTAAAGAGAAAGGCAGGAGGGTGAAGTGGTAGACTGAGTAAAGAGAAAGGCAGACGTGAAGTGGTAGACTGAGTAAAGAGAAAGGCAGACATGTGAAGTGGTAGACTGAGTGAAGAGAAAGGCAGACATGTGAAGTGGTAGACTGAGTAAAGAGAAAGGCAGGAGGATGAAGTGAAGACAAAAGAGAACACACAGTCTGAAACCCCAAAGGGCCCGTTGTAGTCACCGCAAAAAGTCAAAGTGAGTGCAACAGACGACGCTTTAAACAGAATGCAATACATGCGTTGGTAACAAACAAACACACAGAGGGAGGTGGGCGGGAGAGGAGGGAGAAGGAGAGAGAGGGGGGTGTTTCAGACGATTTGTTTGCTTCTAAGGTGGAACGCAAATCTGACAGGTATAACAATGGGAGCATGAATCAGTGTCATTATTAAATTCGAGTCTTGGAACGGCGTGCGATAGGCACTCCCGATTAGCCCAGCGTGGTGCAGTCAATGGATTCTCCTCGCTGGCCACCGTTAATAGCTCTTGTTTCCTTAAGCGCTCACGTTGGTCAGAGAGAAGAGGGAGATGAGACTTGAAGTATACAGTGAGGTTATGGAGACGGGTGACACTCACAAAAACATGTAGATGGGAAATAACACACACACACACACACACACACACACACACACACACACACACACACACACACACACACACACACACACACACACACACACACACACACACACACACACAAGCAATATACTGGATGAACACATATCAAGTATATATTGTTTGCAATGGACACATATCTATACAGTACAAATAGATGAAAATAAAAACCACTGATGAAATAAGATAGATACAGCAACTAATGATAGTAGCCCCCCTCGAAAGTTACTGTAAGTCTTCTAGCAGTGACCAGGGCTCTCCAACCCTGTAGGTTTTTGCCCAAACCCCAGTTGTAACTAACATGATTCAGTTTATCGTCCAGCTAAATATTAGAATCAGGTGCGTGAGTTAGAAATGGAGGGAAAAGCTACAGGATGGTAGCTCTCCAGGAACAGGGTTGGAGAGTCCTGCACTAGACACACTCAAGTATTGTAGGTTCCTTTTCTGATCCCTAGGCCAAACCACTGGACTGTCTCCTTTGTGTGCGATCGTTACAGCGAAGGTTTTTGCTCTCTGACTTTGTGTTTTCAGCTAGTCAATATTGAGCGACGATCGTCCGGCCCTGCGACTAGAGAAGAAACGTCCCACGGTGTGGTTTCAATCGACCCGTTTGACAAGTGTTTCGCCATGCTTCACAACACACACCGTTGATCCACGACACTCTTTTCGTGGCGCAGAAACGTCCAACATTCAACTTTTCCCATTTAGTGTGTTGTGTGTTGAGTTACTCGCTCAAACTAACTCGTAGCCTTGTACAGTTGCAGTTACCTTTCCTAGCAGTTGATGACTCGCTCACTCACTTACTCGGGTGTCTGTCTGTCATTCCAACAGTCACTCATCCTCTCACTTATACACTCACCAACTGCATCTCTCGCTAAAGCTTTATTACCAATTCTGTCTCTAACACACGTCCACACACAGGCACACAGGCACACAATCACACGTACACAGGCAGGCTGCCCATCAAAATGACCAAGATGGCATTTGCTGTTTAGCTCTCCTCCTCCCTCTCTCCTTTCTTCCTCTGTCCCTCCCTCGCTCGTTCTTTTTCACACTGCTGCCGTGGCAACAGAGAACCAGGAGGGAGATAGAGATAGATGGAAAGGAAGAAGAGAGGGAGAGAATTGGTCAAAATGAGATAGGCGTCAGGGTCCAGCAATGGTGTGAATCAGAGACGGGGGGGGGGGGGGGGGGGGGTAGATTGAGAGAGGGAAAGGTGGAGGGGGAAGAGGGGAGAGATGTGGGGGTCTCGGTCTGCACAGAGTCTGTTGCGTAATTCCCCCCCACCCTGTCGACCAGAGCTAAAAATGGCCACTTTTATGGCAAGCAATCATTCCGTTTGAAAAACACTGAACAAAAACACACCCGGCACACAAGTGACTGCAGTGAAGGACTGCAGTGAAGGACAGCGGGCTTACAAAAGCGATTTGCATGTGTGGAGTGTGTGTGTGTGTGTGTGTGTGTGTGTGTGTGTGTGTGTGTGTGTGTGTGTGTGTGTGTGTGTGTGTGTGTGTGTGTGTGTGTGTGTGTGTGTGTGTGTGAAGTGTGTGTGCATTGGCACATGTGTGATTATGCAGGTCCTTGTGTGTGTATGCATGAGCAGGTAGTCCATTATCAGTGTATGAGCGAGAGCATGCATGTAATTTTGTTTGGGTGTGTGTGTGTTAAGAGCTAGTATGTGCATAAGGGTAGTTGTGTGTGTATACTGTATCAGTGTGAGTGCAGGTATTTTTGTGCGAGAGGAGAGACTATTCTCTCTCAGTCTTTGTAATTAAATGTGAAATGTACTCAGTGCGGCAGGACTACATAATGCTCCCTCGTCGTGTTCATTACACAAACAGAAGTCCACCAATCAGGGCTGTGAACAAGCAGCTGTGTACAAATACGTATCCCTGCATTCAAAAGGTCTCCTGGAGGCCAACACTGACTACAACCTCATTAACAGGAAGCAAAATCTCACTTCGGCGCCAGAATCCATGATTAAAGCCCATATTTACCTCCTTTAAATAACAGGATATCAATTTGCTGCAGGGCATTAGCTCCAAATAGGCCTTTATGCACTATTACTTTGCCAGGAAGTCAAGGCGGCTTCTTAGCAGTTAAACATATGCAGGGTTGGGGAGTAACAGATTACAAAAAAATCCGTTACGTTACCAGCAAAAATATTGTAAGCAGATTACAGATACTTTTGAAAAACTAGATGATTACTTCAAGGATTACTTTTAAATTCAGAAAGGATGTTTGCGGAAATGTTTTGGGACACTTCTCTGTTTTCTCAATGACATTCAAATCAGCGTTGAAAAAAGACGCACGTTTAAGTTTGTTCCACTTGAGCGTGTCTGACCACAAGTCAGAGACCACTATGATGACACACCAAAATGTCTTTGATGGATAGCGGGAAAAGAGCAGGAATAGGCTTTTGTCAGCTACAGTCCAAGCTATGTCTTCCAATGGTGCGATTGCTGTTGGCATCCAGAGATGATCTAACTTGAATGAACGCTTAGAGGTAAGGATGACAGCAGTGGTGTAGTCTGCGGCGATATGGATATCACTTATTATTGATATCTACATAGCGCATTGAAGTGAATCACACTGCTGCTCTCTCATTTAGCTATTTGCGCCTTACGGTTTGTGGTTGTTGTGGATGGCAGTTCACAAATCTAAATGTGTATTTGAACCCAATAATAGTTCAATTCAAGAAGTTTAAGCTCCCTATCAATCATTGTTTTTTTAAACCAGTGGACAGCCAGTGAAAAATGCCCTCTTGCAACAGCTGCGTAGTGAGGATCCCAGCCTATGGAATAAAAGTGGGGCTTTTATTGCTCTATCTAATTCATGCTGATAAAATAAATCAATCCATAGGCCTAATGGACATATGCTCAATTTCGCACACTTTTGATAGACTTAAAAGGACAATCTGTAGTTGCTACATCTATTTTTGGACATAAATTATATGTATTAATGTAAAGATGTACTTTAGTCGTATTATATGTAGTAGAAAGTGATGGGTTAGAAGAAGCCTACATGACCAACCCATAAAGTAACATTTTACATCCACATATGGCCAGCCATGTAAACTTTAACTTTGTATTATACTGCAATAGATGTAATTCAATTGGTAACATACATTTTTGTCTTCTTCTAATGCCTCTTAAGGGGAAAGTAATCTAAAAATAACTGAATGTAATCAGATTACGTTACTGAGTTGGGGGTAATCCAAAAGTTACGTTACTGATTGCAATTTTGGAAGGTAACTAGTAACTGTAACAGATTACACTTTGAAAGTAACCTACCCAACCCTGAACATACAGCATGTTTGTCTAAGTATCTGTTCATATAGGTGTGTGTTTGAGTGAGTATCTGCTTGGATTTGTGACATTTGCCAAGTAAATGCAAGTTCATACACTAGCAAAGCAGAAATAGTAGGCTGAATGACTGAATGGTTGAGTATTATGCAGGGACTGTGTGTTTTGGCGAAGCATACTTGTCCTTACACTGCACTGCATGTTCTCCCTAGGGGGTACTTATTAGGCAGGTCCCTCTCTACACTGCTCTCCATTCAGTGAGCCGAGTAGCGTTGCAGAAGAAAGGGCCCGTTTCAGGATCAGCCTATTGATTTGCTTCGCAAATCCACCACCGCAGGCTAGTCCCATGTGTGTCGTTCTGACTGTGCCGTGGTTATACGCCTGAATCGGTGTTGGAGTGTATGTACCGCAGACATTGTCCTACTTTACGCCTGGTTTGACAATAGCTGGTGGATGGAGGTGGACAGTGCAGAATCTCAATGAGTGTTCGTCTGTTGCCGTGTCTATGATTCAGCATTTCATCCCCCTCCTCTTTCTTCACATCCTTCTCATCCCCCTGTCCTGCCTCCCAACAGGCAGTCTCCCTGGGGACATGATCCGAGGACCCCCTCCCCCTTTCACCCTGCTTGATCAGAGGTGGCTAGTGCTCTGCCTGTCAGACCGGTGGGTTAGCATTACGCTACACAGGGCCATATGCTCACATGAAAGAAGGAGACAGAAAGGAAGGGGGCAGAGAAAGAATAGGAGGAGAGGAGAAGGAAGCCTTAGGGAGGATGGGGAGTGAATGAAAGAACTGGGAAAGACTGTGAATAGAGGGAGATAATAGATAAGCAAGTGAAAACACATTGCTCTGAAATTTGTGAAACCTGATGAGGCCAGTTGTTACCTGTTGTGGCCAGTTGCTACCTGTTGTGGCCTGTTGTGGCCAGTTGCTACCTGTTGTGGCCTGTTGTGGCCAGTTGCTACCTGTTGTAGCCAGTTGCGAACTGTTGTTGCTGGTTGCGACCTGTTGTGGCCAGTTATTTTTACTCATATAACACCTGTGGGTTGTTTTGTCTACTGCCTCTTTTTGAAATGACATGTTTTTCAAATGAGCTAATGACATCTGAAAGAGAGGTGCGAAGGAGATTCGAGAGAGGTTGAAGATGTGAATTCTTTGGAATGACATCAAAACAAGACCTTTGAAGACTTGAGAAAATACTTCAAAGAAAGCCTTTCCTTAACAATATAGTTATTTTCACACTGATGTGTAGTTTCTCATTACTCTGAACAAAGAAACGGAATCATGGTCGGGGATTTTTTTTTTTTTTTTACCTTACTCTGATAACGTACAGATGTAGGATCTTAATTTGAGCCAGTTTACTACACAAGGAAAATAATCCAGGAAATGTGAATTATTATGTGGATTATAATTAATGGACATTTTTGTAGGGGTTGAAACATTTTTTGTTAGGCCAAATCAATTCTGAAATGTTGGAGTGGAAATGACAAACTTTCGAAGCCTTTTTAAAAATCAAATACACTACAAGTTTGTATTTCTTGCTGGAAAATTCTCAGCAACAAAAGAGTTATCAAATTAAGATCCTACATCTGTAGGGGCTCCCGCTGCATTCAAAAAATGATTGAAATCAAAAAGAAGATTATCCTGTTTTTGCAGCGTTTTGAAAAAGACAGATTTAATCGAATGTTTGGTTGAAACCTAACTGTATGTCTTTGTACATGCTGTTTACCTTTGTAAGGTGCAATCTACAGGAGTAGAGTGGTTTCATGGCCTTTGATCTCTTAGTTAATGGCCTGAGAAGATAAGTCAGAAGAAAGTCACTGAGCATACTGATAAAGTAATTAACACCAGCGGTGGCGTTCAATATACACTGATAATACAAAACATTAAGAACACCTGCTCGTTCCATGACATAGACTGACCAGTTGAAAGACATGATACCTTATTGACGTCACTTGTTAAATACACTTCAATCGAATGAAAGGGAGGAGACAGGTTAAATAAATATTCGTAAGCCTTGAGACAATTGAGACATGAATTGTGTATGCTGGGCCATTCAGAGGGTGAATGGGCAAGACAAAAGATTTAAGTTGCTTTTGAACCGGGTATGGTAATAGCTGCCAGGCACACCGGTTTGTGTCAAGAACTGCAACGCTGCTGGGTTTTTCACACTCAACTGTTTCTCGTGTGTATCAAGAATGGTCCACCACCCAAAGGACGTCTAGCCAACCTGACAGAACTGTGGGAAACATTAGGCGTCAACATGGGCCAGCATCCATGTGGAACACATTCAACACCTTGTACTGTAGAGTCCATGCCTCGATGAATTGAAGGTGGAGGACCAAAAATGGGCCATGAGACTCATAATGTCTGTATTAATACAGTACCTTGATAGAGAAGTTAAAACCATACTGCACAGCATGCAACATTTGAAACATTCTACTGCACACGCTCAGTGTGATCCTAGAGCATAGGGTGGCTTCATCCTGTGCACATGCTCAGTGTGATTGGTCTGCTGACCGGTAATTTACAGTAATGCAGGGATGGCGGAACGATATTTTGACAGGGGGTGAGGGGAACACTGTAAAAATGTATTATCTTTTGAATGCGGCGTGAACACAACCAGGCATGTTGTTTTCATCTGACTGTCAAGCAAATCACTTCAAAACGTAGGCTACTTGCGCACGTTCGATCCACTCTCTATAATGATTCCAGCATCTAAAACAGTGTAATTTGGTCAATGGAAAGAAATGTCTATTAAAACACCAAAAGTATACTGACATTTGGCGATCTTCATTAGGCACACTTGTAGTCTGACTTGATTGATGCGTTCACCTGCAGTCCGGGTGCGTCACGGTCCCAGCCAGTGATCTTTGCCTACTCACCACTATTTTAGATATTTTTTTCTCATATAATTTCCGACATTTTGTAGGCTATTTGTTAGTCAACTTGTCTATAATTATATAGGCCTACATGCAGCTTCTCTTCTGTCATGACTTGTTGCCCTAGAAGACAAAAAAGCGGTGCTCACCAGAACAACGTAATAAATCGATAATAAGACGAATCCAACACAAGTTTTCTTTGTGACATTATTCGGATAGTCCAACTGTAAATACTCTACAGACTATTAGCAACATTTCAACTAGCTATCTACTAACCCTAACCTTAACCCTTATCCTAACCCTAAACTTAAACCCCTACCCTAAACCTAGCCCTAAATTTAACCCTAACCATAACCTGAGCAAGCAGTTGCATATCAACAGATAGTTTGTTGATAGTATGACCATCTGTCGAGCTCTTCCATTTGTGTTCGCAGAGCAAGGACATGCAGGGCCCTGGGAGAAAATGCTAAAACAATGGAAAGATTTTCCCTGCAACATTTCCAAATAATTTCAGTTTGACCATTTTCAAGGAAATGAAAAGCTGTGAAAACTCTCCAAAATCAATCTCATTAGATTTCAGTTAGTCTTGGATTCATATTGTATGTGGTTGAAATAGCCTACTGTCAGCTTTTACTTCACTGACAAAAACAGCACGTTTGCACCTTGCATTCACATTCTCTCACGATGCTGAAAGAAATAAATCCGATTTCTCCACTCCTATTCCTGAGACAAAATTAACATTTGTTGTATCGTTATACTGCAAGAACTACTATTATATTAAGCGACATATGAGAGTTATAGGCATTTAGTCTGTGTCCATATTTCCCTTCACTTACTACAGTAGGCAAAAACGTAAGTATCCAAATATGTATTTTCAGTTGAGAGGGGCGGCTTCCTCACTCCCCTACTTCCATCATCTCTGGGGGGGGGGGGGGGGGGGGATGTGCTAGGGAGACAGAAGCTCACAGTCTTGGGCACAGTATCTGCTCGGACACCCTTTAATGTGATGAGTCATTATGGATTAACTATGATAAAGGCCACCCAGGACACACCGTGGCAGAACAGGGTCACCAAGCTCCACCAGGCCTGAACTATCACTGTCTGATGGTCGCTATGTCAGGGGAATCACTAAATAAAGAGTTTAGTTTTACTTCAATTTGATATCGCTATGGCTGACACCACAGTAATTAGGCCTTTGCATAAATCAACTAGTTATAACTGAATGTATGTACATTGAACAAAAATATAAACGCAACATGTAAAGTGTTGGTTCAGTGTTTCATGAGCTGAAATAAAAGATCCAGTTTTTCATAGGCAGAAGAAGCTTAATTCTCTCAAATTCTGTGCACAAATTTGTTTACATCCCTGTTAGGGAGCATTTCATCTTTGCCAAGATAAACCATTCACCTGACAGGTGTGGCATATCAACAAGCTAATTAAACAGCATTATCATTACACAGGTGCACCTTGTGCTGGGGACAATAACATTAGCAGTTTTGTCATACAACACAATGCCACAGATGTCTCAAGTTTTGATGGAGCATGTAATTGACATGCTGACTGCAGGAATGTCCACCAGAGCTGTTGCCAGAGAATTGAATGTTAATTTCTTTACCATAAGCATTCTCCAACGTTGTTTTTGAGAATGTGTCAGTATGTCCAACCAGCCTCACAACTGCAGACCACATGTATTGCGTCGTGTGAGCGAACGGTTTGCTGATGTCAACGTTGTGCTGTGCCCCATGGTGGTGGTAGGGTTATGGTATAGGCAGGCATGAGCTACGGACAACGAATACAATTGTGTTTTAACAGAGATACTGTGACAAGATCCTGATGCCCATTTTGAGGCCTATTTCTTTTATTAAGGTTTCTGTGACCAACAGATGCATATCTGTATTCCCAGTCGTGAAATCCATAGATTAGGGCCTCATTTATTTATTTAAATTGACTGATTTCCTGATATGAAGTGTAACTCAGTAACATTTTTGAAATTGTTGAATGTTGTGTTTATATTTTTGTTCAGTGTATATTATTGTACATGTATGTACAGGTAACTGACAAAATAAAGGAAACACAAACAGTGTCTTCATAGGTCATTGGGCCACCGCAAGCCATTCAGAACAGCTTGAATGCACCTTGGTATAGATTCTGCAAGTGTCTGGAACTCTATTGGATGGATGCGACACCATTCTTCCATGAAAAATTCCATAATTTGGCACCAGAATCTCCCATAAACGTTCAACTGGGTTGAGATCTGGTGAAAGACACACACTGATACAGCACAGACACACACACACACACTTTAAACCCCCTTTGCTTCTTTGAGACCCCTCTTTTAAAATCACTGAGATCTATTATTTTAGCCATGGTAGCCAAAATAATGGGCAACAGGGCATTTGTATACAGTACATGACCAGAAGCACGGTTGGGATGTTAATTGCTTAATTAACTCAGGAACCACACCTGTGTGGAAGCACCTTCGTTTGATACACTTTATATCCCTCATTCATTCAAGTGTTTCCTTTATTTTGACAGTTCCCTGTAGATGTAGGCTTCCTTGGTCATGAATACATACAATGCATTGATAGGCTGGCATGTGTAAGCAGTCAGTGGAGATTTAGCTAACCACTGAAGATTACGTTGGATAAAAGGCGTATTTTGCTCTTCAGCCCATGTGGTAGTTAAACCGATTACATGAGCAAGAGGAGCCGGGGAGGAGGTCATTGCTGAGAAGCGTGTTAAAATATAGATCATAGTGCTAGCTCTGTCTTGACGGCAACGTGTTATATCTGCCTCCCAGCTAATGTCTTCCACATCAAACAAAACAACAAAAGGGATCCTAAACTGTACGCGTCTTCTCTCGACCTCTAGTTTAGGGAAGACATCCCGGCTAAGAGTGCCAAACATTACTCATCCTCTCTCTCTGTCGACTCAAAACATCTCGATGTTACTCATCGTTGTGTTCCGTTCGATTGAAATGTGGATGACTGTCAGTTTGGGGATAAAATGGAAGGCTAGGCTGTCACCCTTCTGCTTTGCAGCCCATGGCTCGGGGCGTTGCGGAGAGCAGTAGTGGTGAGACTGAATGCAGTGTTGGCTATAGACAGCATCTGGAGATGGCTTGGTTGGGGGTTGAGGGCTGGATGCGAGCGAGAGGCTGGTGGCAGGATGGTCTCCAATGGCCCGTGTCGCTCCAGCTGTCACTCAGTGCCCCCAGGACTCTCCGCTCACACCTTGTCATCTCCTCTGTTACTCAGGGAGAGCCGAGAGAGAGGGCAAAAGACAGGCAGAAAGTGAGAGAGATTGAGGAAAAGGCTGATGGAGGAGAAGGGGGAGGGAGCCCATAGGCCTACATAGTCATTGGGAGAGAGTGTATGAAAGAGAGAAAGGGAGACAGACAATGGCTAAGAGAGAGAGAGAAAAAGACAGTCTTTCTTGACTGAGAAGATATCACCGTTTGCAGCCGTCCTTTGATATAGAATAGATATTGTCAGAATGGAGAAGATTAACGGGAACTCAAAACCTGCCAAAGGTGACTTCTTATAAAAAAAAATGTTTTTAAAGGATCAACCATAAGCCCCACATATATCATAAAATCTTGCCTTATGTATTGGATGAAACATAGGTGATATTATCAACACAATTGACTTTGTAATTGGTGAATGGGATTGTGGGGTTATGGCAATAGATAAAGATGCCGAAATCGCTCCCCATTTCCTGGTTACTAAAATTTGAATAGTCACCAAATTTCAGTTTATGTGACAAAACAAGCAAAAGTGTGGAGTATTATTGTACCATCTAAACCGCTGTGAAATATAGTTTCCCAAACCAAAAATATTGTATTTTCAGTTGTTTGAAACTGGTGTAAAAAAAACACAAAAATGCAACTGAAGAACAGGAAGCATAGAAATAGCACACATAGAACAGATCTACTGCTTCTTAGTCTTGCTTTCAATGAGAATGGCAGATCTATAAGTCACATTTCTATGTGAATTTGGTTGGGTTTCCCAAAAAGTTACATATTGCAGTTTTAAAGTGAGGTAGTAATAACAGTTGTTGTAATGTAGTAGTAGTAGTAGTAGTAGTAGTAGTTGTAGTAGCAGTAGAATAAGAGCGTCTGCTAAATGACTAAAATGTCAATGTAGTAGTAGTCTACTGGATCGGCCATTTCATGCAGCGTACACAGTCTAACAATAGCATTAAGCACTTCATTTGGCCGTGTGTGTGGAAAGCTCTGCATGTCCTTTGCTTTACACAGTGTGCTACAAAGGGATATACCTCAATCCCCTTACTGTCTAAAAAATTGAAACCAAGATTCAAGAGAAAAGGAGGGAATAAGAGAGGATGATATGAGAGACTTAATAGCCTATAATACAATTTATATTTTATAGAGAAGTCTGGGTCTGTGGGTCTCAGCTGGGGCCCGTGTTACCGTACTAGTGATATGCCTGAAATTGGGTCTGTATTCACGCTGCTTTATACCTGTAATCCGGCTTTGTTTCTAGTACCTGGCTGTAATCTGCAGGCATTTTGGTAGTAATCTATCTCAAATGCTTTTTCTCCCTGTAACCTGGCTGAAATGGTCCCAAATTATTGACAACAATATTTGTTTTAAAGACTGTATAAAATAAATAAAACATTTTCTTACATTATTTTAGACTAATATAATTGCTCAGAGAAATACACTACCATTCAAAAGTTTGGGGTCACTTAGAAATGTCCTTGTTTTTGAAAGAAAAGCACATTTGTCCATTAAAATAACATCAAATTGATCAGAAATACAGTGTAGAAATTCTTAATGTTGTAAATGACTATTGTAGCTGGAAACGGCAGATCTTTTATGAAATATCTACATAGGCGTACAGAGGCCCATTATCAGCAACCATCACTCCTGTGTTCCAATGGCGCGTTGTGTTAGCTAATCCAAGTGTATCATTTTAAAAGGCTAATTGATCATTAGAAAACTCTTTTGCAATTATGTTAGCACAGCTGAAAACTGTTGTTTTGATTAAAGAAGCAATAAAACTGGCCTTCTTTAGACTAGTTGAGTATCTGGAGCATCAGCACTTGTGGGTTCGATTACAGGCTCAAAATGGACAGAAACAAAGACTTTCTTCTGAAATTCGTCAGTCTACTCTTGTTCTGAAAAATGAAGGCTATTCCATGCGAGAAATTGCCAAGAAACTGAAGATCTGGTACAACGCGGTGTACTACTCCCTTCACAGAACTGGCAGCTTCATTAAATAGTACCGGCAAACACCAGTCTCAACGTCAACAGTGAAGAGGCAACTCCGAGATGCTGGCCTTCTAGGCAGAGTTCCTCTGTCTAGTGTCTATGTTTTTTTGCCCATCTTAATCTTTTATTTTTATTGGCCAGTCTGAGATATGTTTTTTTCTTGCCAAATCTGCCTAGAAGGCAAGCATCCCAGTCGCCTCTTCACTGTTGACGTTGAGACTGGTGTTTGCAGGTACTATTTAATGAAGTTGCCAGTTAAGGACTTGTGAGGCATCTGTTTCTCAAACTAGACACTCTAATGTACTTGTCCTCTTGCTCAGTTGTGCACCAGGGCCTCCCACTCCTCTTTCTATTCTGGTTAGAGCCAGTTTGCGCTGTTCTGTGAAGGGAGTAGTACACAGCGTTGTACGAGATCTTCAGTTCCTTGGCAATTTCTCACATGGAATAGCCTTCATTTCTCAGAACAAGAGTAGTGTGACAGTTCAGGGCAGGGTATTGTGATGACTATTTAACAGTCTGATAGCCTTGAGATAGAAGCTGTTTTTCAGTCTCTCGGTCTCAGCTTTGATGCACCTGTACTGACCTCACCTTCTGGATGATAGCGGGGTGAACAGGCCGTGGCTGGGGTGGTTGATGGCCTTCCTGTGACATCAGGTGCTGTATGTGTCCTGGAGGGCAGGCAGTGGGGATGCGTTGAACAGACCGCACCACCCTCTATAGAGCCCTGCGGTTGTGGGCGGTGCAGTTGCCGTACCAGGTGGTGATACAGCCCGACAGGAAGCTCTCAATGGTGCATTTGTAAAAGTTTGTGAGTGTCTTAGGGGCCAAGACAAATTTCTTCAGCTTCCTGAAGTTGAAGAGGCGCTGCTGCACCTTCTTCACCTCACTGTCTGTGTGGGTGGACCATTTCAGATTGTCAGTGATGTGTACGCCGAGGAACTTGAAGCTTTTCACCTTCTCCACTGCAGTGCCATCGAAGTGGATGGGGGCATGCTCCCTCGGCTGTCTCCTGAAGTCCGCTATCAGCTCCTTTGTTTTGATGATGTTGAGGAAGAGGTTATTTTCCTGGCACCACTCCGCCAGAGCCCTCACCTCCTCCCTGTAGGCTGTCTCGTCATTGTTGATAATCAGGCCTACTACTGTTGCATTATCTGCAAACTTAATGATTGAGTTGGAGTCGTGCGTGGCCACGCATTCATGGGTGAACAGGGAGTACAGGAGGGGGCTGAGCACCCATCCTTGTGGTGCCCCTGTGTTTAGGATCAGCTTAGTGGAGGTGTTGTTTCTTACCTTCAACCAACTGGGGGCAGCCTGTCATGGAGGTCCGGGACCCAGTTGCACAGGGCAGGGTTCAGACCCAGGGCCCCGAGCTTAATGATGAGCTTGGAGGGTACTATGGTGTTTAAGGTTGAGCTGTAGTCAATGGACAGAATTCTTACATAGGTGTTCCTCTTATGCAGATGGGATAGGGCAGAGTGCAGTGCAATGGCGATTGCATCGTCTGTGGATCTATTGGGGTGGGTCTAGGGTCTCAGGTAAGATGGAGAAAATGTTCCTGTTTTAAAGCAAATTTCCTGCAATTCTACACATGTTATCATGGGGCAGAGAGAAAGATGTGTTGTTGTATAGCTAATCTCATGCTATTCTACACATTTTGCAATGAGACTGAGAGAATTTAGCATTTTTAAAGCTAAATTCCTGCTATTTTACTAATTCTTCCATTAGGCTAAGAGAAAATGTAGCAGTTTTACAGCTAATTTCTTGTAATTCCATTTTTTTTAGATGCGCCTATACAATCGGAGGTGTGTGGTACGTCAGTGTCTAAGATCCCTCCCAATGTGTTCTCCAACTCATAAAACATTTTCAAAAAAGGCTCAGTGCCATTATCCTTACAAGGTGAGGTATTGAAAGGTACTCAAAACAGGGTTGTCAATCATTTTGACCCCTAACTTTTTGAGGAAAATAATTATTACTTGTTAAACAAAATATCTTTCTCTGAGCAATTGCAGTAGTATCAAATAATATAATTTGCCATTTTTGTTTTGCATACAATAGCTTCGTATTTGAATAATTTTATACTGTACAGTCATATTTCCTCATCTTTATAGAGGGTGACAGCAATTTCGGAGCCCACTGTAGTAGGTCAAGTTGTATGCATATGGATTACAACAAGAGGGAGGCTGATTTATACAAACTCAATTTGAATTTGATAAATCTTTCTCATCCATTGCAAAACAAAATCCCCAAAGATTTGCACGGATCAATTAGCCTTGTAAATGTAGAAAGCAAGATATGCTTCAACATTCTGGTTTTAATATGTTTTGGGAGGAAAATATAGAATGATGTTGATAGAAACCAATGAGGGTTGATGATGAGGCTATTTACGAATGTAAAAATGTAAATGTTATTAATTTTGGGATATGACATTTTACTCTAATTACTTCAATAGGTCACACTGTAGCATAGAAGAATCACCACTGTCTCCCCCCTTCTCTAAACCTCTCTTGCTCCCTCTCTCCCCTCTCTTCATCCACCCTTCCCTCCCTCCTTCTCTGTTCCCTCCATGTTAATCTACCACGTTGTTTTGATTCATCTCTCTTTCAGTACAAATCCTGGCCACCTCTTCCCCTACTCTTTGTATAGCGTTAGATGAGGAGCCGTATGTCTACATTTCCTGTTTGCAGTAGACATGAAATATGGATATCAGACCGTATCAAACAAACTGTGATTTCCTCTAATAGGTCATTTCAAAACAACCAAAGCACTGACAGAGAGAGAGTGAGAAGGGAGAGGAGGAAGAGGGGAGAGAGGAAAGGCGATCCAGGGATTTTTCACTCAGTACTCGCTACCCAGCACACCAGCACAGTTTTGTTTTCTCCACTATCCACCCCGGGGATGGTGTGTTTCATAACCACAGGCTGTGATTGATGACAGACTTGGTATTTAGCGCCCAGATCTGCCTTGGAAAATTACATTCTGACAGAAAGCAAAAGGAGGACATTATTGCTATGCGGGGGGGCGGAATGCTCTTTAAGCCATTTCATTTACCTCCCATAAATCTAGCCTACTCACCCTTTTTTTTCTTTGGATGCGATGGGGAGATAAGAGAGGATGGTAAGGGGCCTTGGTGGGGTGAGGGGAGAGGGGGAGGGGATCGGGTACATTTCCATCAAACACTACCCAGCCTGTAATGAATCTGATATGACACACGTTGGATGATTTCATGCAGATAACAAAGCATGAGGGAAATGTTTTCCTCTTCCTCAGCCTCTCAGAGTATATGCAATTTACTGAGGCAGCTCGTGTGAAATTGTAAAATGTTTGTTTCTTTTCCCGATGGTATTTACAGTTCTTATACCAATTGACAAGACTGAACATTCAGCGGCTGTGTTTACACAGGCAGCCCAATTCTGTATTTTAGATGTTCTGTAATTGGTCTTTTGACCAATCAGAACAGCTCTGAAAAAGTGCGGATGTGAAAAGATCTGATGTGATTGGTCCAAAAAACTATTAGTGGTTCAAAAAGATCAGAGTTATGCTGCCTGTGTAAACTCAACCATACTAGCACACATGACGATATAAGCCTATAGAATGAAGTAACAGACACGCTATACATACTAAGTAGGGAGTAAGTATGTATACTGAGACATATGGTAGGTTTCAATTAAGCCTGGCTGCATGGCACTTCAAACTGAAAACAATCCCTCTATTTATCTGTTGCACAGATTGTGAGGGCATGGCAAAGCTGGTAGAATAAGCTGCTGGCGGCAGAAGCTAGTGGCATATGGAGTGACTCGGTCACTATAGGGACAGCCTGCCGTTCGCAGCATTCCCTTTGTTTCCACGGCGATGGAGGTAATTAAGAGAAATTGTGTGTCCTTAGCGACTCCAGAGGGGTCATTCCCAGCTCCGCTAACTAACTCTCAATGTAAATACTTAATGTACAACAGTTTTTATAAAGCATGCAGCAATGAAAACAACGATGATGCTACTACTGCACTGGGATCCCGCTGCTAGCTACCGGCTCCCTTCTTTCTCAAAAACTGTCTCAATCCCACATCAACCAATTCCAAGAACTGTGTCCTCTGTCAAATCATCCAACTAGAAGGATTGAGAGTGATAAAGAGAGAGAGGGCATTCTCTGTCGAGTACAGTAACGCGCAGCTCCGTAGAGCGGAAGAACCTGCCATAGCTCGGGGGCCATTTTGTTTAATTTTAGCAGCACTCTGACTAACTCATATTAGACTTAGCATGGCTCTACTTTTATAGGAGTGGTGGATGTGGGGAAGGCTCTAGGGGTGTTAGACTGTCATTTGGCTCTCTGCTGACAGTGAAAGACTGGCAGAGAGCCTACTTTTGCAATTGCAATTTTAATGCACCCCAAATTAGTGAGTCTCTAGTAGCATCCACAATGTTATGACTAGCTCAGTTAGTGGCGCCTTAATTGAATGTGTCTCTGCATGTTCTATCAGGCGTAGAGGCTACTTACTATGTACATCCCTTGATGTTAGCTATCTTTATTCTTTGGCCAAGCCTCTGTTAAATGTACCTTCATTGAATGTGTCTCTGTGTAAGGTATTTTCTTGTTATAGGTTGTACTGTAGACATTTTTACCAGGCTTAGAATCTGTTTACTATGTACATCACTTGTAGCTAGCTAGCTCTCTGTATTCTTAGCCAAGTTCGTGCTCGTGGAATTGAGAACGTTTTCTCAGAACCAGTCATGGTTGTGTTATGTTCCATCCGTAGAACCTTGCCATACATGTGTAACCTTGGTCAAGTTGGACAGCAAATGTTCTATTTTTCTCAAATTTGACCAATTTCTGTGCACTCTAGGCTCAGATTTTATATTGCAGTTACCCTCCTGCCCATATATAAAATATATCCACCCTCCCCCTCTCCTTCCCATCTACCTCTTTCCCCCCAATTTCGTTCTGTCTTCGCTGACACTGTACAATCTCACTCATTCCCCGCTGGTGTGATGTCTCATGTTCTCCTCTGCAGCTGAGCTCAGTCAGGCCACAGAGGTTCAGCCTCACCTTCGCACTGTAGTAGCAGTACCCTCTCCTCTGTCTATCCCTTCCTTCCTTCCTTCCTTCCTTCCTTCCTTCCTTCCTTCCTTCCTTCCTTCCTTCCTTCCTTCCTTCCTTCCTTCCTTCCTTCCTTCCTTCCTTCCTTCCTTCCGTCCTTCCATGTTTGTGATCAAGTGCTTTAACAATGATTGGAGTAGAGAAACACACCTACCACAAGAGTAAACCTGGAATGAACAGCTGAAGCAATAAAAAATAGAGCCACAGTGCATGTCTTTAATACATTTATTCACAAACCCTATATATACAGTACAGTCTACAGTGCAGCCAACTGTACACATACACAGTTGGTACAAACAATGGAACAACCATTTGTTGGACTGTGCAATACATTAACAATACAGTTTAGTGTCCAGGTGGTTTTCCCTAACCATCTGTGTCAGACAATGGGCCGCCGTTTAATTGAATAGTATTCAAGAAGACACAGAGACGTCAAAACCGCAATTAGTGGAGTCAATGTAAACAATATAGTTAGTTACCACCATTCACCATTCACTACCCATTCCAAATCAATTTGGCTCACTCTTTCATTTCCTGTTTGTGCCGCATGTGGTGACGGTAGCCTAAAGTGGCATGCTAGTTGTCGGAAGAAAAAGCACAGCGGAAGGGCGTGCTCGTGTTGAACCCATGCCACTGTTTGTAGGGAGAAATTTATGTAATGTGCCTCGGGCTAAATGAAAGGATTACCATGTCATTATAGCGTTTGAGTCAGCAAGACGGCTCCATGATGCCGGCAAAGCAAAACAAAACCGTCTTATCCCCCAGGAATATAATGCTAATATCCTATATTTAGGGACGGTATTAAGTCCCATTACCCAACAGACTAACAGTTGATCCGGATGGATTCTTTTAAATATGTTATTGGACCATAAACATATTTGGCTCATTAAACTATACGGTCCAAATAATGATGATCCATGCTTCTTTGAATATATATATATATATATAATAATTTATCAAGCCTACAAGCAATACAAGACTGGGAGATTATAATACAGTTTTAAATACCTCAATGAATCGTAAATGTCACGCCCTGATCTGCTTCACCTGTCCTTGTGCTTGTCTCCATCTTCCCTATTATCCCCTGTGTATTTATACCTGTGTTCTCTGTCTGCTTGTTGCCAGTTCGTCTTGTTCGTTCAAGCTTACCGGAGTTTTTCCTGTCAGCTCCTTTTGTTTCCCAGCCTCTCTTTGCTAGTCCTTCCGGTTTGACCTTTGCCTGTCCTGACCCTGTACCCGCCCGCCTGACCTCTCTGCCTGACCCTGAGCCTGCCTGCCATCCTCTACCTTTGCTCCACCTCTGGTTTACTGAACCCTGCCTGTCCCTGACCCTGAGTCCGCCTGCCATCCTGTACCTTTGCCTTACCCTGGATTTTCGACCCCTGCCTGCCTTGACCTGTCTTTGTCTGCCCCTGTTTGCTACAATAAACAGTGTTACTTCAACAGTCTGCATCTGGGTCTTACCTTGATCCCTGATAGGAAAGGACACCACATTATAAACTATCCCCCTCATGCACGAATATCATGGATATATTGGAATTAGTGGATATACAGTATGGAGGCTTAAATATCCTGACCTAGTGAGATATACATGGTATACATGATATACATGATATACATTAATCAAGTCATCTTGATTAAATTATGTAATTCTTTAAAAGAAAGTGTTGATAGGTGTCAAAATTGCTGAAAGTCCATGTGGGAGAGGATATTGGACATTTAATCGAAGCCTATTGGATGACAACTTGTTTTTGACTAGGACAGAAAAATGTATAACTGACTTTTTCCAATATACCATAGGTACAGCAAGATCCCCTTGTTGCTTGGCCTTTAGAGGCAATTGAATACTCATCTTTAAAACAAAAGCAATTTAGGTCAAAAGAGTTCATATTAACAAAGGACATTGAGGGACTAATAGTACAGATAGATAGCAATAAAAACTGTACCATAGAGGCACAGAATAAGTTAGAGGAACTTATTTTTAAGAGAGATTAAGTGTAATATTATTTAAAATTAAGCGTACTGGATGGAATATGGGGGAAAATGTCCGAAATTCTTTTTTAATCTTCAACATAGAAATGCTACCAAAAATGATTTACTAAAACGTATTACAAATGATGGAGTCACCCATGATTCACTAAACAATATTTTGAAAGAGGAACCAAAGTACTCTAAGAATATGTTTTCATTTCAGTTTCCTCTATCTCCACTAACCAAAGATAATTGTAAGGATTTTTTTGTTATATTAATAATGTACAAATAACAGCTGTACAGAAAGATTCATGTGAAGGCCAAGTTACAGAGGTGGAACTTGATGCAATTAAAGCCTTTAACTCCAGGGCTGGCAACCAGTTGAGGCATATCAAACCTTTTTTGATGTACTCAAAAAAGGTTTGTTATTAGCATGTTTTAACCACTCCTGTAAAAATGGTAGATTATCAGATACTCAACGAGGTTTTATTTCACTATTACTAATTCAGGACCCAGGGTGGTACATTTTATTTATTATTTCTTTTTTTATTTCACCAGGTAGGTTAGTTGAGAACAAGTTCTCATTTGCAACTGCAACCTGGTCAAGAAAAATAATATAAAGATCCAGTCCATTAAAAAAAGTGGAGGCCCCTTACACTTCAGTGTTGTGCCACAAGAATTTTAGCAAAATGCATAGCGCATAGAATTGAAAAGGTATTGTCGGATATTATTCATTCTAATCAGACAGGTTTTTTACATGGACGATACATTGGAGATAATATAAGACAAGTACTGGAAACAAAAGAACACTATGAAATATCTGGGAAACCAGGCCTGGTATTCATAGCGGACTTTGAAAAGGCTTTTGATAAAGTAAGACTGGAATTTATACTGAACAGAAATATAAACGCAACATGTAAAATGTTGGTCCCATGTTTCATGAGATGAAATTAAATATTCTTTACACAGGTGCACTTTATGCTAGGAACAATAACAGGCCACTCTAAAATGTGCAATTTTGTTTACATCCTTGTTAGTGAGCAGTTCTTCTTTGCCAAGATAATCCATTCACTTGACAGGTGTGGCATATTAAACATCATTATCTTTACATTACACAGGTCCATCTTGTGCTGGGGACAATAAAAGGCCACACTAAAATGTGCAGTTTTGTCACACAACACAATGCCACAGAGGTCAAAGTTTGAGGGAACTAGCAATTTGCAGACTGACTGCAGAATGTTCATTTCTCCACCATAAGCCGCCTCCGTTGTTTTAGAGAATTTGACAGGATGTCCCACCAGCCTCACAACCACAGACCATGTGTAACCACGACAGCCCAGGACCTCCACATCCGGCTTCTTCACCTGTGGGATTATCTGAGACCAGCCACCAAGACAGTAAATGAAACTGTGGGTTTGCACAACCGAAGAATTTCGAACTGTCAGAAACCGTCTCAGGGAAGCTCATCTGCGTGCTCGTTGTCCTCACCAGGGTCTTGACCTGACTGGAGTTCGGCGTCGTAGCCGACTTCAGTGGGAAAATGCTCACCTTCGATTGTCACTGGCACGCTGGAGAAGTGTGCTCTTCACGAATGAAGCCCGGTTTCAACTGTAATGGGCAGATGGCAGACAGTGTGTAAAAGAGTGTTGGAGTGCTGCATCAGATGACCTGGCCTCCACAGTCATCTGACCTCAACCCAATTGAGATGCGTTGGACCACAGAGTGAAGGAAAAGCAGCCAACAAGTGCTCCTTCAAGACTGTTGGAAAAGCATTCCAGGTGAAGCTGGTTGAGAGAATGCCAAGAGTGTGAAAAGCTGTAATCAAGGCAAAGGGTGGCTACTTTGAAGAATCTGAAATATATATTGATTTGTTTAACACTTTTTTGGTTTTTGATTCCATATGTGTTATTTCATAGTTTTTATGTCTTCACTATTATTCTACTATGTAGAAAATAGTAAAAATAAAGAAAAACCCTCGAATGAGTAGGTGTGTCCAAACTTTTGACTGGTACTGTGTGTGTGTGTGTGTGTGTGTGTTTATATATATATATATATATATATATATATATATATATATATATATATATATATATATATATATATATATATAGTAGCAGGCTCAAGGGTGTGGGGTTTCCATGTCACCAAGTTCAATAACAAAACATGCACCAGTAGCACAAATAGAATGCAAATAGGGAGTTTATTAGGGATTTTAGTACACTGGGGAAGAAGGGGGAATTCACCAATCACCTCACAGTCCACAAGCCGTTCTTGTTGTTCGTTCCGTTTTCCAGGGGTAATCCTCACACCCGGGTCCTTAGCCAATCTGGTCCAGTACCCAAGGGGTGTAGTCCGACAGTCCAGGTCACAACGGGTAATCACACAGATATTGTTCTCTCTTCTCCCACTCTTCATATAGCACTTTGTTCTCTCCTTACTCTGCCCCTTTGTGCAGGCTGCTTCCTCCTTTATCCCCAAGCACTGCCCCAACGTCCACAGCCTCGCTTCGTTGGGGCAGGAAGACCATATAAGGCTCGGGGGTGGAGCCAGAGACCTGCAAGATATCTCCCCTCAATAACCCCTCCCCTCACCTCTCTCTGCTGTCTGCCACAATATATTTATAAAAAAAAGATATATGGGGGATTGGAAATGATGCAGACAATTACATTGATAGAAGCCACAATCTATTTGCAAAATTAAAACTGATGCACCCCTAAAAAACATTAAAAAAAAAACTTTCAGTATTTGTGGGGCTATCTTCTTCCACATTAGAGTAGTTTATGGCAACTACTTTTTACTTGAAAGGCAGAGCTAATGTTAACTCAAGTGTTTGCTTTTTGAACTTCTTTAAACTGGACCAAAAACACTTTCAAAGCAGCAGAAATAATGTGAGGTAGATTTTTATCAGGACCGTATTGTTTAACACGGTAAAGAGCTTTCAGATATGATTTAACGATGAGACAGCTCAATGTTGATATTTGCCATTTTATTCATAGGAAAGTAACTCATGTTTGTAATCCCCTCTTGATTTAAAGGGGTAATCTGCAGTTCAAACAATAACAAAGCCGCCACACCACCACTGTTTTGGTAAACAGCTGAGGGATGGGTCTGGTGATATGTAACCACTCAAATTCATAGACAGAGCTATGGATGCAAGGACTTACCATCGATGAGATCAACACAGTTCTGACCATGTTCTGTAAACAAAGCATATCATGTGGGTTCTGATGGGGTATGACAGTTTAACTAAGCTCATGAGGTGTTTAGAAGTTCTACTCTTCAAGAATCAATGGCTATATGTATCATTCATTTAAAAGTCCCCAAAAATGTATGTGCCAATCGCAGATTGCCTCTTTGAGCTAAAGCACCCAGAGGTGCAGTGTTTTGTAGCAGTGTACTGTAACAGCAGGCGCACTACACGGCACCACTTATAGCCTAGCGGAAGCTCCAAATTAATTAGGATCGTTATAATATTTATTTCTACCAGGCACCATTTCTCATTTTCTCCTACAATTTGTACCGTGTCTATTCCTACTATATTTTCTGTCACTCAGTACAGCTGTCTCGTGTGCTCTCTCTCTTCCTCTAATATTAGCTCAGTTCTCTTTCTTGATCTATTACCGCTCATCTCACACTGTCTTGCCCTCCTCTGTCTCTTGCCTTGTCAGCCTGTCCTACTCAACTCTTTCAATTTAAATTCCTTTTGGAATCCAGTTTAAATGCATGCAGGAAGGCGTCACTGTCAGGACAAATAAACATTTAGCAGGGGTAACAAATCAGACAGTTGACAAAATAACTCACTGTCCAGAGTTAAGATGAAGTTATGGGATGTGATGGAAGTATATTAGATTTGTTTTTACCCCGTGGCTACTTCCTGTGTTCAGTTATGCCGGCCCTCCCTAAATCTCACTACTCTAGCTGTAATCTACTTTGAAGATTTTTACACATTTTGCCATCCCTCCTCAACTAATTATCCTATTTTTCGATGCCTTTGTCTCTCCTTTTTTTCTCTCGCTCCATTTCTCTCTCTCTCCTGGCTTCCCCTATTTCTTACTCGCTTTGTGCTCTTTAAGTTTTCCTTGAGTGACTAATTCTGGTAGCCATGTGAGTTTCTATGTGAGTGTGAACTATCTGTGTGTGTGCTGCCTCCTTACCTCTGAAATATAGACATGAAGTCCTGTGGAGCATCTCAATTACATACTCCACAAGTCCTCTCTCCTCACCTCCTTAAAACCCATTGGAGTAGAAGGTCAGAGGGGAGGGACCTCTGGCTTGTTCATCCAATGGATTTTAAGAAGGAGGCGAGGGGAGAGGATGCGAGGAGTATGCAACTGAAATTCTCCCCTAGTCAGGTGTGTATCATATCACTTTGCTCCAGCCATATATTATGTCATATAGTTGTATATTATGTTATAATGAGTCCTCCCGTCCAGCAGGTGGTGGACCAGGCAGCCAGAAGACCATTCTCCATGAGGAGTAGTGGAAGATGCCGGCTCTGCCAGCGCTGCTGCTGTCGATTTACTTCCTCTTCCTGTTGCTGACCATGGCCCTGCTCTCTTTCACCCAGGCTCCCGCGCTCTCCTCCGTCAGAATGGGTGGGGTTTCTACTAGTTACCACAGCCACAAAGCTCTGGATAAGAGCGTCTGCTAAATGACTTAAATGTAGAAAATGTAAATGGGCTATATCATAAAAAGGCATGAAAACTAAAATTAGGTATTTGGTCTTAATTTAAGGTTAAGGTTAGGGATAAGGTTAGCAGTGTGGTTAAGGTTAGGTTTAAAATCAAATTGTATGAAGATAAATTGTAGAAATAGGCAGGGTATATGCCTTTGTGGCTGTGGTAACTAGTGATGACCGAACGTGTGCGATGGGATCACATCATCATGGCTGACAAGGCCATCTACTCCTCAATGTCTTTACCAACTGATTGTGGTTATTGACTTGCCATTTTGATTAATGCGATTATAGTTCATCATATTTACCATATGTATATATATTTTTAACCTTTATTTATCTAGGCAAGTCTGTTAAGAACACATTCTTATTTACAATGACGGCCTACCAGAAGGCAAAAGGCCTCCTGTGGGGACGGGGGATGGGATTAAAAATTAAAAATTAAATAAAAAATATAGGACAGAACACAGGACAAGAGGACATGAAAACACAGCATGGTAGCAACACAACACGGCAGCAGCACCACATGGTAGCAGCACAAAACATGGTACAAACATTATTGGGCACAGACAACAGCACAAAGGGCAAGAAGGTAGAGACAACAATACATCACGCGAAGCAGCAACAACTGTCAGTAAGAGTGTCAGTAAGAGTGTCTGCTAGCACAGGAAGCTGCAGTGCAGTACAGTACTGTTTACAGTACATTGTTCTATCAATGTCTCCATGGATACACATACTGTAGGCTAATTGAAGATCAGGAAGATAAGGCTTGGATCAGAGAATGCCTCATTCATCAGTAATTGTAATGTAAACAAGGGTCGTTACCATAAGGATGATAGAATAATTGATGAACTCATTTGGTTATGTACATCTCGCTGACTTCACCGATGTGATCATCATTCAGTGATCCTCCTAAATGTCAGACGACAGGTTGTCCACTTTTCCCCCTGAATAACCTTTCCTTGAAAATGGCTCTAGCCTGTGTGATTCTCTGTGACTCACCCCTGTCATCCATTTCGCAGATGGGTTGAATGTTAGTCAAAAGGTCAGCCTTATTGGAACATAGATCAGATAGACTTATTTTGAAAGGAACGACAAAACCCAACAGTGGATTTGAATCCATCTGCCCCCGGGTCTGGTTTTTCATGCTCCTTTATCTTCTCGTCTATCTTTCTATCGTTCTATTTATCCCCCCAGCGGCCATTTTGGACGACCAGTCGGTGTGTGGGCGAGGGGAGCGGCTAGCGCTGGCCCTGGCCAGGGAGAACATTAACAGTATTTTTGAGGGCCAGTCCAGAGCCCGGGTGGAGGTGGACATCTTCGAGCTGCAGAAGGACTCACAGTACGACACCACCGATACCAGTAAGCATGATTAGTACAAACCATTATTTTCTAAATTGAGCTGGATAGACATTTTATTCATTCAAATGTGACCGACGGGTTTCAAACCCAGGTCGAATCCTGAGCTAATGCCAATGTTCCACTTACTGTCAACTATATCTGGATAGATACTTTACTCGTACAAATTTGACAGATTGGGTTCAAACCAAAATCTCCTGAGAGCCACAAGACTGTTAGCCCTCTGAGCTAAAGACAAGACATTATCTCAGAGGAGCTAATGCAAGTCTTCTGATCGCAGGCATGGTTACTCATCACATGAGTTACACCGACATACACTCACACACTTACAGTGTACCGCCGACAGAAGTTATTGTCTTGGAGAAGGACGAATTGACCGAGTAAGCTAAGTGTGTGTGTCCAAGATCATTCTTTTTCACGTTATAGCCTTTTGTACTCCCACCATCACAAAGGGAGGCAATATGGTAGTGGGTGTTAACAGTTGCTCTTTAAACAGTGAGTGATCCACAAGTATTCACGTGCAAACACACACACACACACACACACACACACACACACACACACACACACATACACACCACAGGAGGTTGGTGGCACCTTAATTGGGGAGGATGGGCTTGTGGTAATGGCTGGAGCAGAATAAGTGGAATGGTATCAAATACATCAAACACATGGTTTGATGGCATTCCATTCACTTCGTTCCAGCCATTATTGTGCCCCTTCCTCCCCTCAACAGCCTCCACTGATACACACACACATTGCTGATCTGTCTTGGATCTGGGAGAGCAGGTTTTTCTGAACAGAATAATAACACTCATCTCCAATAGACAGAGTGAGGATTTAGATTGCCGTTATGGCTCCAATTAATCAAAAGTGTCCGGCATTGACTCTTAATTTGATATATCATCCAAGAACTGGACCTCGTCCAAGACATTGACTCTTCCGTCTTGCTGGTAAATTGTCTGTCTGTCTGTCTGTCTGTCTGTCTCTGTCTCTGTCTCTGTCTCTGTCTCTCTCTCTCTCTCTCTCCCTCTGTCTCAGTGTGTCAGATATTGCCGAAGGGGGTGGTCTCTGTGATTGGCCCCGCCTCCAGTCCTGCCTCAGGGTCAACTGTCAGTCACATCTGTGGGGAGAAGGAGGTGAGCTAGTTATGTCCTCTAAACCACATTCACACTGTTACTCATACTATATCCCCATACTCCCATAAACCACTACTCCACTACTTGTCTGCTTACTGGATGATTACCGATCATTGAAAGGACAGGATAGGTTTCGGACATTTTGTTTATACCTATCCTGCTGGGGTTACATATTAAGGAAATGTACTCTCCAATGTTGTACGGCGCTGTTATTTTTCTGTTTTTGGCCCGCCTGTTAGCTTACACAATTCTTGCCATTCTCCTTTGACCTCTCTCATCAAAGAGCTGTTTTCGCCTATGGGACTGCCACTCGTTTTGCCCATTCTAACGTTCAATTGAACAGTAACTGAATGCATGGATGCCTGTCTGCCTGCTTTATATAGCAAGCCAAGGCCACGTGACTCACTGTCTGTAGGAGCAATCCATTTTCATGAACGGTTGGTGTACCTAATAAACTGGCCGGTGACTGTATGTAGCACTGCAATAAATTCAAATCAAACTTTATTTGTCACATGAGCCAAATACAACAAGTGTAGACCTTACCATGAAATGCTTATTTACAAGCCATTAACCAACAGTGCAGTTCAAGAAGAGTTAAGAAAATATTGATCAAATAAACTAAAGTAAAAAATAATAAAAGTAACACAGTAATGAGGCTTTTTACAGGGGGTACCGGTACCGAGTCAGTGTGCGGGGGTACAGGTTAGTTGAGGTAATTTGTACAAGTAGGTAGGGGTGAAGTGACTATGCATAGATAATAAACAGCGATTAGCAGCAGTGTACAAAACCAATGGAGGGGGGGAGGGGGGTCAATGTAAATAATCCGGTGGCCATTTGATTAATTGTTGAGCAGTCTTATGGCTTGGGAGAAGAAGCTGTTAAGGAGCCTTTTGGTCCTAGACTTGGCGCTCCGGTACCGCTTGCCGTGCGGTAGCAGAGACAACAGTCTATGACTTGGGTGACTGGAGTCTCTGACAATTTTATGGGCTTTCCTCTGACACCGCCAATTATATAGGTCCTGGGTGGCAGGAAGCTTGGCCCCAGTGATGTACTGGGCCGTATGCACTACCCTCTGTAGCGCCTTACGGTCAGATGCCGAGTAGTTGCCATATCAGGCGGTGATGCAACTGGTCAGGATGCTCTTGATGGTGCAGCTGTAGAACTTTTTGAGGATCTGGGGACCCATGCCAAATCTTTTCAGTCTCCTGAGGGGGAAAAGGTTTTGTCGTGTCTTCACGACTGTCTTGGTGTGTTTGGACCTTGATGGTTCGTTGGTGATGTGGACACCAAGGAACTTGAAACTCTCAACCCGCTCCACTACAGCCCCGTCGATGTTAATGGGGTCCTGTTCGGCCCGCCTTTTCCTGTAGTCCACGATCAGCTCCTTTGTCTTGATCACATTGAGGGAGAGGTTGTTGTCCTGGCACCACACTGCCAGTTCTCTGACCTTCTCCCTTTTGGCCGTCTCATAGTTGTCGGTGATCATGCCTACCACTGTCGTGTCATTAGCAAACTTAATGATGGTGTTTGCTTTGGGAAAAAGCCTCTGCTAAACGGCATATGTTTTAAGTCCTTTCAGGTCAGTGGATATAAGGGAGAGGAGACGTGGAAACAGTTCATGTTGGGACACAGCCAACACCACTCTAGGAAATGTCCTCTCTGACCTCTCTCGGTCATAGTTTAGTGAACTCTGTAATGAGTTAACTGTGGCTCATTCAGTTCGAACCTGCATGGTCACACTTCGGTCATGCAGAGATTTGACCTGGTTAATACTCCTTCGTTCACTAGCTACGATAATGAATCAGTCTTAAACCATGGTTAGATGACGATCTCTCGTCATATAAATCTGCAACTGGATGCTGTCAATCATCTACTAATGGAAATCTCTTCAGGCATTTTCAACCAAAAAATTCACATTACACACTTTATTTCAGTACGGGCCAAGCAGCATCTCATCCCAGGGGCGAAACATTTCAGACCTGGCCCTTAGCCAGATTAAGTCAAACAGGGTTTAAAATCTCGCCATAGGAAGAAAATGCAAATGTGAAAAAATGTAGCCTGTTTACCTTGGAGTATTCTATGGATGAAATACCAGTATAAAAACAGCTTTTGCTTTGTTGGGTTGAATTAGGTTGAATATGTCAATGTGATGGACAGAGCATGATAATAATGTCCAGGGTTAAAGCTTGAATGCTTAAATGCCCAATGCAGCCGTTTTTATCTCTATATCAAATAATTACCTTACTGTAATAGTTCTCAAGCAAGGATTTTGCTAGGACTGTCTGGGAGTGGTCTGAGTGACAAGGGGAAGGGGGAGAGATATGTAATCTGAAAACTAGCTGTTATTGGCAGAAGTTTTAAACTCACTTTGTTATTGGTCTATATGAACTTATACTGCCTGGTGATGTCACCAGGCAAGCCAAAACTCCACCCATGCAAAACCTGCTGATTAGAAGGTCCTGTGTAGATTATATTTTCAACCAGCAACTATCAGGAAATATCCCCAATCAAATGTTTTCCCACTTTTACAGTGTTAGTTTCATCAGCTGTTGTACAATATGATACAAAACACAGGAAAAACATCATTTTGACTGCACTGGGCCTTTCATTTACCACCCAACCCCTTCCTCTCCCTTCCTTTACTCTTTGTGTATGATATGATAATAATAATTTAGCTTATTATAGTATACACAAGTATGATAATAATAATCTGTTATTATCATACATGACCATCCTTTTATAACATACTCACATAAACAATTATGAACACTTCCCATGACCAGTTCGTAATGCCTAAAAGTGCATTTATAACACCTTATGTTGCCTGCTGTCTCAGATCCCTCATGTGAAGGTGGGCCCGGAGGAGACGCCCAAACTACCATACCTCCGCTTCGCCTCGGTCAGCCTCTACCCCAGCAACGAGGACCTGAGCCTGGCTATAGGGGCCATCCTCCGCTCTTTCAGCTATCCCACCGCCAGCCTCATCTGCGCCAAGGCAGAGTGTGAGTGTATGCCTCAGGGTGTCTGATACTGCATTCATGTTCCTATAGTTCCCTACTTGTATAATTCCGTACTACGATACCTCCCTACGTACACATTTTGTGGAAAGGGTTCTACATGGAACCCAAAAGTGTTCTATCTGGAACCAAAAAAGGTGCTATCTAGAACCTAAAATGGTCCTTTGAACCATTTTTGGTTCCAGGTTGAACCATTTTGGGTTCCAGGTAGAACCCTTTCCACATAATATTTTACATGGAACCAAAAAGGGTTCTACCTGTAACCAAAAGTGGTTCTACCTGGAACCAAAAAGGGTTCTCCTATGGGGACACCTGAAGAACCCTTTTGGAACCCTTTTTTCTAAGAGTGTACAGTCTATTTCCTTTACCTCCATACATCAACTCTCCACGGTTACGGTTTGATCTGAGCGAAGGTTGAGTGCGAGTGCAGGGTGTTGGATACTGCGTTTGTCTCATGCTTCTAGACCTTGCCTATTGTTGCGGTATCACCTGTGTGAGGGTGGAGAGTGTATAAGAAATTATACATTGTATACGTTGTCAAATGAGATGCCCTGCTTTGCTGTTTTCCTCAATGTGCATGTTTACATTTGAGTCATTTAGCAGATGCTCTTATCCAGAGCGACTAACATGAGCAATTAGGGTTAAGTGCCTTGCTTAAGGGCACATCGACAGATTTTTCACCTAGTCGGCTCTGGAATTCAAACCAGCGACCTTTCGGTTACTGGCCCAATGCTCTTAACCACTAGGCTACCTGCCGCCTCCATGCTCACGTAATCCTTTATTTAGCCGGTTCAAGTAGTCCAAGTAGGTTCAAGTAGTGCATCGCTATTTGTTGAGGTTCATGTATTGTGTATGTGTTTTGACGCGTTAGACTTGTCAGCGTACAGCCAATGCCCCTGAAGCTTCACCAGAGCAGTAGTGCGTGTCATTTTGCATTGGTCTGATGCTCCTCTCTCCAAGTAATACAACTCCAACAAAGACCCTGAACTGTACAAAAGTACTCCAGTAGCTCGAAGCCATTCATACTACCCCTCTATCACCCTCCCATCAGTCCTCCTGCGCTCCAGGGTCCCCTGCACACAGAGTGCAGCCGCCCAGCCAGTCCAGGTGGTGGATTAGCCCAGTTCCCCTCCAGAGTGGATTATGCCTTCCACTTATGAGCTGCTGCTCTACTCGACTGCTCAGGTCTAGGCCAAGGTTGGGTGTGCCGAATGCATCTTTTAACAGTCCGCGCCACCCTCCCGCTTTATGGAGCCCACTGTTTTCCACTTGGCTGGTCTGGTCTGCGCTCCGTGTAACGTTCTTTCGCAAAATGGTGTCTATTCTTTCCTCTTCCCTTGGTTTTTCTTGTTTTATTTTCCAGTCGGCTATTTTTCCACTGTATTGGTTTGTCTGTTCCCTGTTCAAGGCCCAGTTCAATTCCAGTCACCCTATTGTTGCGATTATCAAGGTCAGGCTTGTGATAGACTTGGTTTTGGATAGAGTAACTCACTGGTCACTGAATGTTATAAAAAGGGGTAGGAAGTAAAGATGGACATGTACTTTCTGTCCAGGGACGAAGATGAGGATGGTCCTCCTCATTCATTTAAGGAAAAAGTGAAACAATTTAACACGTTCAGAAATCCTTCTTGTAGCTCAAATGATACCTTTTGTTACACACCTCACCTAAATATCTGATTAAACATACTGGTAACAGAGAATGTGAAAATATGTGTTAACAGCACCATCTAGACATGTACAATTACCTTCTGGTTACCAAAGTAGTTTTAAAGTTACTACCCAACATAATATAAAGTGATGGGGGGACAGAGAAATAGAGCAAAATATCATGTTTTTTCCGATAGCAGTAATCAAAATGTATTTTGAAATAGCAATACAGTGCTATAGTACTGTTTGGTTGAGGTATCACAAAGTATGTGTTTCATCAAGCCTCTGAAGTGCTCCGCCTCCACCCCGTAGGCCTGCTGCGATTGGAGGAGCTGGTCCGGCGCTTCCTGATCTCCCGGGAAACACTGTCCGTTAGGATGCTGGACGAAAGCCTGGACCCCACCCCCCTGCTAAAGGAGATTAGAGACGATAAAGTGGCTACTATCATCATCGACGCCAATGCTTCCATCTCCTACCTCATCCTCAGAAAGGTCAGGACCCTCACCAGGCTACAGTCACAAAGACAACTAACAACAGTGTGGTCCTCTGTAGCTCAGGTGAAAGAGCAAGGCGCTTGCAATGCCAGCATAGTTGATTTGATTCTCGGGACAACCCGTACGTAAAATATATGCACGCATGACTGTAAGTCGCTTTGGATATAGGTCCTGCTAAACGGCATATATTAGTATTATATATTTAAGCAATAAGGTCCAAGGGGGTGTGGTACACAGTATGGCCAATATACCACGGCTAAGGGCTGTTCAAACATGACGCAACGCAGAGTGCCTGGATACAGCCCTTAGCCGTGGTATATTGGCCATATACCACAAACCTCCAAGGTGCCTTATTGCTATTATAAACTGGTTACCTAGGTAATTAGAGCAGTACAAATAACTGTTTTGTCATACCCGTGGTATACGGTCTGATATACCACGGATGTCAGCCAATCAGCATTCAGGGCTCGAACTATCCAGTTTATAATGTAGTTTAAAATCTTTCAAAGAATCATGTAGCACTTTATTTGAAGATTACCTAGAGCTACATCAGGACTTCATAACACATGTATAACTCATACATAACACATTTGCAAGCAGTACATAAACATTCCATAAATGCTTATGTCAAGTTGATAATTGTATCATAGTGATGTTACCATGATATAATTCATCTACTTGAAGGTGTTGACATGAGCATTTATTACATTCAATAAATGCTTAAGCGCTGCTTATGAATCTGCTATGTATGAATTATTAATGTATTAGCAGATCCTTATGTAGGTTCGCCTTGCCCAGCTCAATGTCATTCTCTGCAGTATAACACATAGCACCATTTATCCTACTCAATATTGTGGCCAGAAGGCACATTATATATGTATGCTTTGAAATGATGTATTATTCTATTCTGTAGTCTACTGGTGGTACTACCAGTGGCGCCAGTACTGTAAGCTATGTAAACGCTAGATGTAGTGTTCACGTATGCTATGTGTATGCACGTGTAATAAACTGTCAAAAATAGCGGATATGCGCTGTTAGCTTTCAAGGTCAAAGCTCTACATGCTAAACACCTGCTCATGTGTCTAAAGCTAGCAAACGTGTTACCTGAATGCCATATGATAAAGTTACTGCATCACCCACAGTCCAGTGCAATTCAGTGTATCAGCACTGTTACAATGCCCCCCCCCCCTCTCTCCTTTTCCACCCCTCAGGCATCAGAACTGGGGATGACATCAGCGTTTTACAAGTACATACTCACCACAATGGTAAGAGCATACCAATCAAAATTCTCCTCCTCTCCCTCTCCGTACCCTACCCACAATCCTGTCTGCTCGGCCTGTGGACGGCTATCGCGGCAGACCTCATCTGAAATGCATGATGGGAGTGCATCGCTTGTCATCATTATTTCTGTGCCCGGCGCATGCCCTTGTGCGAGGTGACTTACATAGCTAGTAATATCTTCTACATCTTATCCCGTCCCGTCTACAGTGCAGGGCATTTTTGCTGTGGTACTTACAAGGGGTGCACGCCTCACACACCCATGGGAAAAACGGCAGTTCCCTGAACATTGGAGAGGGACCAGAAATCTCAAAATCATGACCCTTTTCAGTTTCATAGCTGAATGGCACGCCGCTCTACTGTCTGGAACTAGAACCATTGGTGTCCTGCCTCCGGGCACCAAAACGTTGTCCCTGTATTGGACCATGGTCTCCTTACTGTATTCAGCTACTGTGAGACGCTGTGGTACCGTTGCTACTGTTGTCCAACTGCAATCAACTTTTCCAGAGCCGTATTTCAGATATGCTGTATTTCAAAATGATTTTAAAAAAGAAGAAAGATGTACTTACTTACTACCCTTTTCTACCCCTATTCCACACTGCTATCTCATACCTCACTGTCAGTGGCGGTCAATGCCGTTCATGAGCATGGCCTTATTTCTATTACAGCATGTTGGATGACTGTCATTCATATTCCATTCACTCAGTTCAATGTAACAATGATAGGTTTAGGCTATAGCATGATACAAACATTTTCCCTATACCCATCATGAGGTTTCTACAAACTCGCCTATGAATGAAAGTATACAACATAGGTGCACACAGGTCGAGAGAATTTTGCGATGACAGACAGTGACGCATGGACAAACAGTGACACATTCAATACCTCCTTGCACACTCTTGCCTGCAACTAGTTTATCTTGGGTGTAATCATTAGTCCAATAGTTGCAAATGAGAGTTTCTATTGGACAAATTCAGGTATTTTTATCCCCGTTTCATTTGCTTCCGTTTAAGAAAGGTTTTTCAACAGAATCGGCAGAAGGAATACACATCCCTGATCATGCATAAACACAGTTCACTTTCATAGCAGCCATGTTGTATTCCTTCTCACCTTTATGCACTCTCCTCCTCTCACCTTTTCCCTTCGTTTGTGGACTTCAATGAACAACACATCAGCTTTATGTGGCCAGGCGAAAAACCTTTCCAAGCCAAACCATGTCATAACTGCTACACACAGCCTACATCGTTGTCCCCATATTTGCCAAAGTAACATCCTAGTCAACATAGCTAATAGAACTAATGCGTTAGTAAACCCGCTACAATCATGCAGTAACGTTACAGTGTAAGCAGTTAGGCAATATATTAATAAAACCAAAAGCTTACCTTGACTTGGAAGAGTTTCAGTGTTGTGTTGGATAGTCATAGCCAGCTAGATAGCATCCCTCTGTTTGAGCCGGGTGTTTGAGTAATTAAACTAGCTAGCTACATTTGCTAGCTAAGTAAGTGAAACTGAAACTGAAAGTGAAAAAATGACAATCTCTCTCTCTCTTGCTTCTCCTTCATTTTTGAAGAAATTAATTTGTTCAAAACTGTTCAACTATTGTCTTTATCTCTCTTTGAGTCAACTACTCATAACATTTTATGCACTGCAGTGCTAGCTAGCTGTAGCTTATGCTTTCAGTACTAGATTCATTCTCTGATCCTTTGATTGGGTGGACAACATGTCAGTTCATGCCGCAAGAGCTCTGATAGGTTGGAGGACATCCTCCGGAAGTTGTCATAATTACTGTGTAAGTCTATGGAAGGGGTTAGAAAACCAAGGGCCTCCTAGGTTTTGTATGGAAGTCAATATACCAAGAGGAGGACGGAAGCTAGCTGTCCTCCAGCTACACCATGGTGCTACCCTACAGAGTGCTGGTGAGGCTACTGTAGACCTTCATTGCAAAACAGTGTGTTTTAATCAATTATTTGGTGACGTGAATATATTTAGTGTAGTTTTATTTAAAAAGGATCACTTTTTCAATGTAATACCATTTTTGTTTTGGTGAAATTCACTGAGGAGGATGGTCCTCCCCTTCCTCCTCTTAGGAGCCTCCACTGCTCACTGTTGAACAATCATTTAATTGACATGACTGGGGAGGGGGAAAACACTAACATTTTCCCCTACCTGTATGGTTTAGCTAGCTCTCTCAGATTGTTCACTCCCAAGCCCCTCCCACCTTCTTGTGTCAATCAGGACTTTCTCCTGCTGATATTAAACTAACTCCCGAGCCCCTCCCTCCCTCTTTTGTCAATCAGGACTTTCCCCTGCTGCGATTGGACGACGTGGTGGATGACCAATCCAACATCGTAGGTTTCTCCATGCTCAACAGCAGCCATCCCTTCTACCTGGAGTTCATCAGGAGTCTCAACCTGTCCTGGAGGGAGGGCTGTGACCTCAGCCCCTACCCCGGCCCGTCGGTGAGAACCGGAATCCTTGTATGTGGTTGTACTCATACACTATTACTGTGACTAACACTCATACTCATACTCACTCTCTTTCATATACTGTACTCATATACTCTCATATACTGTAACTCATATCTTCTTCAAACACTCATATATTGTGTAGTCTTACTGTCACTCATATACTAATTATTTAATAACACTCATACAGTGAGGGGGAAAGGTATTTGATCCCCTGCTGATTTTGTACGTTTGCCCACTGACAAAGAAATGATCAGTCCATAATTTTAATAGTAGGTTTATTATTTGAACAGTGAGAGACAGAATAACAACAACAAAATCCAGAAAAACGCATGTCAGAAATTTTAGAAATTGATTTGCATATGAATGAGGGAAATAAGTATTTGACCCCCTCTCAATCAGAAAGATTTCTGGCTCCCAGGTGTCTTTTATACAGGTAACGAGCTGAGATTAGGAACACACTCTTAAAGGGAATGCTCCTAATCTCAGCTTGTTACCTGTATAAAAGACACCTGTCCACAGAAGCAATCAATCAATCAGATTCCAAACTCTCCAAGGATGTCAGGGACAAGATTGTAGACCTACACAAGGCTGGAATGGGCTACAAGACCATCGCCAAGCAGCTTGGTAAGAAGGTGACAACAGTTGTTGCGATTATTCGCAAATGGAAGAAACACAAAAGAACTGTCAATCTCCCTCGGCCTGGGGCTCCATGCAAGATCTCACCTCGTGGAGTTGCAATGATCATGAGAACGGTGAGGAATCAGCCCAGAACTACATGGGAGGTTCTTGTCAATGATCTCAAGGCAGCTGGGACCATAGTCACCAAGAAAACAATTGGTAACACACTACGCCGTGAAGGACTGAAATCCTGCAGCGCCCGCAAGATCCCCCTGCTCAAGAAAGCACATATACATGCCCGTCTGAAGTTTGCCAATGAACATCTGAATGATTCAGAGGACAACTGGGTGAAAGTGTTGTGGTCAGATGAGACCAAAATGGAGCTCTTTGGCATCAACTCAACTCGCCATGTTTGGAGGAGGAGGAATGCTGCCTATGACCCCAAGAACACCATCTCCACCATCAAACATGGAGGTGGAAACATTATGCTTTGGGGGTGTTTTTCTGCTAAGGGGACAGGACAACTTCACCGCATCAAAGGGATGATGGACGGGGCCATGTACCGTCAAATCTTGGGTGAGAACCTCATTCCCTCAGCCAGGGCATTGAAAATGGGTCGTGGATGGGTATTCCAGCATGACAATGACCCAAAACACACGGCCAAGGCAACAAAGGAGTGGCTCAAGAAGAAGCACATTAAGGTCGTGGAGTGGCCTAGCCAGTCTCCAGACCTTCATCCCATAGAAAATCTGTGGAGGGAGCTGAAGGTTCGAGTTGCCAAACGTCAGCCTCGAAACCTTAATGACTTGGAAAAGATCTGCAAAGAGAAGTGGGACAGAATCCCTCCTGAGACGTGTGTAAACCTGGTGGCCAACTACAAGAAACGTCTGACCTCTGTGATTGCCAACAAGGGTTTTGCCACCAAGTACTAAGTCATGTTTTGCAGAGGGGTCAAATACTTATTTCCCTCATTAAAATGCAAATCAATTTATAACATTTTTGACATGCGTTTTTCTGGATTGTTTTGTTGTTATTCTGTCTCTCACTGTTCAAATAAACCTACCATTAAAATTATAGACTGATCATTTCTTTGTCAGTGGGCAAACGTACAAAATCAGCAGGGGATGAAATACTTTTTTCCCTCACTGTATACTTGTTACTCATATCATTTTCTCATACACTGTCACATACTGTTACTGCTGTCACTCATATACTGCTACAGTAATTTACTCATATACGGTCAGCTAAGTATGTTTCTTGTGTACTCTCTACTGCTAAGTTATCCACGTGCTGTTACCCGTATACTCTCGACTATGATAACTTATACTGATATAGTATTATATATTTTATACTATAACAGTATAATGACATCCAATTCTACATTCTCACTCATACACTTACTCGTACGTGCAATGCCACACCTTTACGCGTACATTTCTAGGTCATACACAGCGGAGGAGGCTGGTGGGACGAGCTATAGGAGGACGGGCTCTTTGTAATGGCTGGAATGGAACGGTATCAAACCCATCAAACATATTGAAACCACATGTTTGACTCCGTTAATTCCAATCCAGCCATTACAATGAGCCCGTCCTCCTATAGATCCTCCCACCAGCCTCCTCTGATAGACAGACTTTATCACTATTCCTTTTGACACGGTCAAACTGCCAGTCAAAGTACACATATTGTCATGCTGTCACTCACGATCTGCGTTATTCACACTCTGCCAGGTTGACTGATGCCTGACCAGATGTCATTCCTTTTTAAAGGGATACGTTGGCATTATGGCAATGAGGCTCTTTATCTAGTCAGATGAACACATAGATACCATTTTTATGTCTCTGCGTGCAGTTTGAAGGAAGTTGCTAACTAGCACTATCACAATTGCTAACTAGCCTTAGCGCAATGACTAGAAGTCTATGGGTATCCTATGGGTATCTGATACCCATAGACTTTCAGTCATTGCGCTAATGCTTGTTAGCATTGGCTCGCAAAACTACCTCTAACTTCCTTCATACGAGACACAGAGACATAAAAAGGATATACACGAGTTAATCTGACTCTGAGGAAGTAGATAAAAGGCCTCATATCCAAAATCCTGAAGTATCCCTTTAAGGTTTGATTGAATCACACAGCTTTGGCACGGACCACAGTGCCACCTTGTTGACTGAGTAGCGTTACATCTATCCCAACGTTTCTTACTCTTTTTGTCTTTCTTTCTCTATCTCGAGCTTCATGCCTGCCTCACATCTTTCTCTCTTTTTCTGTCTTTCCTTCTCTCGCTTTCCTTCCCTCCCTCCCTATGTCTTTCTTACTCTCTCTCACATTTGTATCAACTATCCTCTTATTCTCTGCTTCCCTCCCCTCTCTCTCTCTCTCTCTCTCTCTCTCTCTCTCTCTCTCTCTCTCTCTCTCTCTCTCTCTCTCTCTCTCTCTCTCTCTCTCCCACAGCTGTCGTCGGCTCTTATGTTTGATGCGGTGCATGTGGTGGTGGGGGCGGTGCGTGAGCTCAACCGGAGTCAGGAGATTGGAGTGAAGCCGCTCAGCTGCACCACTCCTCAGATCTGGCAGCACGGCACCAGCCTGATGAACTACCTGCGCATGGTACTAACACATGCTCTCTCTTTACCCAACGCTGTCCCAACGCTGTCCCAACGCTGTCCCAACTAGCCCATCTTGTATTAGCCAACTGATTCATTTGTTAAGGCGACAATGTAATGTTGTTGACTACAGAAATTATTAGTTCACCTGTGTGTCCCAACTAGCCAGTTGTGCCACCTGCATATAAGCCAACTAATTGCTGTCTTGCCTAGGCAACAATGTAACATTGTTTAACCTTTTACTGCAGTGGGCTAAATCAGGAGAGAGTGTCCTCTTGATAGTCTTAAGTACACACATGGTTATGGGCTTGAAAATAGAAGACACCTGTACCATGTCAGATATAGAGTTCAAATGTATATTATTTTGAGTTTGCTTCCTAATATTACACTTTATATACATCACAGAAGACTGAAATATAATATAAATATAACAAAACAGTTTTTTAAATTATGTTTATTAATTATGAAATTATAAAAAAATATATATATAATATTCCACCTATGAGGCCACTAGATAATTTGACTGCAGGAAAGAACTACTAAAGATTGTGTCCCAATAGGTCCAAAGCTTAGTTGAAGTATGCAATATGGCATGGTACATTCACCTGTTGCTGAACACTCTCCCAACTAGCCTGGCTAGCTATTTATGCATTTGCCACCTTAGCCAACTCGTTCTCCTGCCAAGGCAGCAATGTTATGTTGTTGAATACAGAACAGTCAGGTACCAATAGATTCCATGCTTAGCTAAAACATGGTCCTGAACTACAGAAGTAACAAGGGTTGTGGGACAAATCCATTTAAATTCCGTATATTTGCGGAATGAATGGCATTTCAGCTCATGAAATAAATGTGATTGAATTGTTCAATTCATGAAGTGAATCCTGAATTATTGAGCAATTGACTGAGTTGGATTGGAATTTACCCCAACCGTACCAGTAGGCTAACTAGTGAATGGCACAGCTCCACTTCGCAATACATTAGTGCTTGAAGCACTGTCTTATTACCTTCCTGTTGCCTTTGGGACTTTCGGTTGTTGCCATGTAAACCACATTGTTTTGTGGGTGTTGTTGTTGTTGTTAGGGTGGTTGGTGTGTGTTGTGGTCTTGATGGTATTCTTCCTATCGTCATTGTTGCGCTCTGCTGGGCAGCGTATTTTCTCTCCACCTCTCCCCTTCCTTCCTTCCTTCCTTCTTCCTTCCTTCCTTCCTTCCTTCCTTCCTTCCTTCCTTCCTTCCTTCTTCCTTCCTCCTTCCTTCCTTCCTTCCTTCCTTCCTTCCTTCCTTCCTTCCTTCCTTCCTTCCTTCCTTCCTTCCTTCCTTCCTTCATTCCTTCCTTCCTTCCTTCCTTCCTTCCTTCCTTCCTTTCTTCCTTCCTTCCTTCCTTCCTTCCTTCCTCCTATCCTATCGGAGTCTGCCACTTATCTTCCCCCATCTGTTTCTCCCCTCATCTCTCCCCGTCTCAGACAATGTTTTCTCGCTCTCCGCACATCATTCCATCATTCCTACACTCTCTTTGGCAGTGGTTCCACTCCTCTCTCCCTTTCTCCCCCCTCCTTCCCCCGCTTTGTTGTTCCTCGTTTGGGCATCTCTTGTTCTTCCTCTCTTTTAGGGTGTAATTCATCCTGAATCTCTCTTCACACCCTCCGTCTTGCTGCATGCCTTTTGTTTTAGCCATACATCTCTCTGTCTCTCTCGCCACTGTCAAGCCTAGCTATTGCCTGTCTGTTTGTCTTGGCTGAATCTTTCCCTCTCTCTTTCTCTCTGTTCCTCTGTCCCTCTTTTCTCTTATTGTTCCACATACTTTTTCTCTCTATTTGCCGCTCTCTCTTTCTCTGGCTACTTGAAATAATAAATGTATGTTTTTCTCTCTATCTTGCTTCCCCTCAATACCTCTCTCTCTCTCTCTCTCTCTCTCCTCTCTCTCTCTCTCTCTCTCTCTCTCTCTCTCTGTCTCCCCATCTCTCTCTCTATGTCTCTCTCTTGCTCCCTTCCTCTCTCAATCTCTCTTTCTTGCTCTCTCTCGCTCTCCCTCTTTCACTCTCTCGCTCTCCCTCTCTCTCTGTCTCTATGTCTCTGTCAGGTGGAGTATGATGGGTTGACCGGCAGGGTGGAGTTCAACAGCAAAGGCCAGAGGACAAACTACACCCTGAGAATCCTGGAGAAGCACCGTGGGGGTCATAAAGAGGTCAGGGGATCAAGGGTTCATGGGTTCAAATTTCACTGGGTCATGGTGGGGTTGGGGGGGGGGGGGGGGGGGTGGCTCTATTTTGGAGTTGATTTGACAAGCACAAAACATTTTGACTAAAACATACACATTGATCATGGGTTCAACCTTATTCTCTATCTCTTCCACTTCATCCCCCTCTCCTCTCTTTCTTTCCTTCGTCATCCCCGTGTACAGATCGGGATCTGGTACTCTAACAACACGTTGGCGATGAACTCGACGTCTCTGGACAACAACATGTCGGAGACGTTGGCTAACAAGACGCTCATCGTCACCACCATATTGGTAAAGACATATTGGTTTCGCACATTTGCATTGGTAGATGTGAAACTGTTGGTTTTCTGTTGGCCATTTTGGGTCAAACAACATTTCTCAAGTGTTCAAGATTACTTTGGGGGGTGGCAGGGTAGCCTAGTGGTTAGAGCGTTGGGCCAGTAACTGAAAAGTTGCTGCATCGAATCCCCGAGCTGACAAGGTACAAATCTGTCATTCTGACCCTGAACAAGGAAGTTAACCCACTGTTCCTAGGCCGTCATTGTAAATAAGAATTTGTTCTTAACTGACTTGTCTAGTTAAATAAAGGTAAAAAATATATTTGAAAAAAATGACATTCAATTTACAAAGAACAAAAAAAGGAGACAGTTAGGGGTACACTAATCATTTTATTGTACAGTAACTTGTAATATCAGTTCTATACACCTCATCAAGTCAGTGCTAAGTACTGTAGATGTTAATGTCATTCATGGCTAATAAGTCACATATAGCCCCTTAATGACAAATCATTTCGCCAGTGACCTCTATGCAAGAAATGACAAAATATGTAAATGTAGGTATGTGCTCGCATTACAAGTAAAGAGTCAGCCCTTAGTAAATCCTTCAGGACACTGTTCCTCCTTTGAATAATGATGAAGAAATATTCAGCAGCTGTTGGTAGGATGTTTACTTCCAAGATATATAGTACATATAGATTTCCATTTTAGTCACTGAGCACACAATCTTATCCAGAGCGACTTAGTTAGTAAATTCATCTTAAGGTAGCTTTGAGAGACAACCACATATCACAAGTCATAGTAAGCAAATGTATTCCTTAAAACGTGTCTATTCGCAAAGTCAGTGCTAAAAAAGAAATCAACACGTTTCGGGAAAATGCCTTCCACTTCTTTGAATTATAGCTCTTGAAGGACTTTTTGATCTTCCTTCTATTGCAGGAGAACCCGTATGTGATGCATAAGTCCAACTACCAGGAGCTGCAGGGAAACGACCGGTACCAGGGCTTCTGTGTGGACATGCTAAGAGAGCTGTCGGACTTGTTGAAGTTCTCCTTCAGGATCAAGCTGGTGGATGACGGGCTGTACGGAGCGCCTGAACCGAATGGATCCTGGACAGGCATGGTGGGAGAGCTCATCAATAGGGTAAGCACACACGTGCGCGCGCACACACACACACACACACACACGCAGGCACACCGTCTAGACGACTGACTGTAAAAGTGGGTCAATGAGACGGGTCGTCAATCAGTCAAAGGCAGCCTACGATAATCGCCACCATAACTAATGAGAAGGCTGGCTAGAATCCTTGGTCGTGGAGAGCTATAGGGACGGGCAGGCTTTGTGACGATTTTTTGATTCATTGAATCAGGTGTTAGTGCCGGGATGGAGCAAAAACCGGCTAAGCTCTCTAGGACCATGGTTGGTGACCGCTGATCAAAAGGGTTGTGGAGTCATGCATCTCAATCAAAGTCTGCTGATCGTCAGGTTAACCTGTAGCTCTCTGTGGTAAGAACGTCTGGATAAAGAGCTGGTGTCACAGCTAGGGATGTGACCCTAGTCACCGTTTTTACCACATACACTATATACACAAAAGTATGTGGACACCCCTTCAAATGAGTGGATTTGGCGATTTCGGCCACACCCATTGCTGACATGTGTATAACATCGAGCACACAGCCATGCAATCTCCATAGACAAAACACTGGCAGTAGAATGGCCTTAATGAAGAGCACAGTGACTTTCAACGTGGCACCATCATAGGATGCCACCTTTCCAACAAGTCAGTTTGTCAAATGTTGCCCTGCTAGAGCTGCCCCGGTCAACTGTAAGATGCTGTTATTGTGAAGTGGAAACTTCTAGGAGCAACAACGACTGAGCCAAGATCGCTGTGGAAGAACTTGACTGGGCTGTACAGAGCCCTGACCTCAACCCCATCGAACACCTTTTGGATGAATTGGAACGCTGACTGCGAGCCAGGCCTAATCGCCCCCCACATCAGCGCCCGACCTCACTAATGCTCTTGCGGCTGAATGGTAGAAAGACCCCGCAGCAATGTTCCAACGTCTTGTGGAAAGCCTTCCCAGAAGAGTGGAGGCTGTTATAGCCGCCAAACGGGGACCAACTCCATATTAATGCCCATCCTTTTGGAATGAGATGTTCAACGAACAGGAGTCCATATAGTTTTGGTCATGTAGTGTATTTTTATTATGATCAATCGTGTAAGCCGTGCCATATCCTGCAAGACTTGTGATAGAATCTACTATAATGAGGCATAGGACTGGAACCACAGCCGGCATGATGCAACATTTGAGAACTTCCCAGGCTCAAAGATATGCCTATTAAAACAGTCAGATCATTGAAAGGGCACGTGACAAGACGTGTCTGTCAGGGGCTAGTATATCAACTGAAGCTGGACACTCGACATTTATCAAACATAACCCAAATAGTGTGTATCAAGGTGGCTTTCCCTGGCACCCACCTGCGGTTCAGAGGAGGGGTTGAGCAGGAACCGGTCCCTGAGGAAGGGGGAGCAGGCAGCCAGGACCACTTTGTGACGCAGAGCAAAAATGTACCGGAATCCGCAAGACACTCAATGCTCCTTCAACTGCTATTGCGCTAGTAACAACACAGTGTCTAGCACTACTGTTGCTACTACGTTTGTGACTGATAACGATATTTTTGCCACAAACGCCATAGACTCACCCGTTACTTCTACCGCCACTGCTGTCGCCGCAACTAAAAAGGACAATTGCAATTACTGATGCTATCTGTGTGATTGCTGGCCCTATCTCGACTCCCGATAGCGTCTAATAAATGCCGTTACTGAAAATGGTAATGATAATGATGATGGCATCCATAATGACCTTACTGGTGGGGTAGTGGAGCCGTGCGTGACCCATCCGGCGCGTTAAGAGGCTAATCAAATGTCTCTCTGTCGCTAATTATATGGTGGTGCAGCTTGTGATGCCCTAGCGTAGGTTGGCAAGCACAAACCCTGACGAACGCACGTGTACACACACGCACGTGTACACTTACAAAAAAAGGGTTCCAAAAGGGTTCTTCGGATGTCCCCATAGGAGAACCCTTTTTGGTTCCAGGTAGAACCCTTTTTGGTTTTAGGTAGAATCATTTTGGGTTCCGTGTAGAATCCTCTGTGGAAAAGGTTTTTACATGTAACCAACAATGGTTCTTCAAAGTTCTTCTCCTATGGAACCTTTTGGGTTCTAGATAGCACTCTTCTTTCTAAGAGTGTACACACTGTAAGTGCACACACGCATGCGCTCATGTGGAGTGAACACGCTCTTGGAGGCACACACGGAGAGACACACACTAATGGATATGCAGAGTGAGCCCTCACACAAAGTTATGTAAATTCCATGAAAATACACACTCACTAGATTTTTTAATATACCTACTTATGCAATAAGCACACACACACACACACACACACACACACACACACACACATACCACACACACACACACACACACACACACACACACACACACATACACACACAAATTAGCATTGCCTGAACAGTTCATTGAATAACACACTAACCCACCCCCTTCTCTCTCTCTCTCTCTCCCTCTCTTCTGGTACGGCATGATGAAAGTGGGTGAAACTCGTTAACGAGTCTGTCCTCGTTAATCAATTAAGCTGTAATTAAGGAACTGAGAGGTGTCTGGGGTCTTGTTTTTGTTGGAGCAGCCATGCACTCTATGATGACTATGGTGTTTCCCGCCCCTCTCCTTCCTCTAGACCTCCCTCTTGAAGACTCTTCCCCTCCTGCTTTCTTACATGTCAAGACTGCTTTCAAGTCCTCCTCGATAACATCTGTTTTTTTTATATCTCTCTCCATCTCTGCTCTCTCTTCCTCTCTCTTCGACTCCCCTCTGTCTTATGTCTCTCTCCCTCAATATTTTTCTCTCGCTCTGTTGTCTTTTCTCCCTCTCTCCCTTCTCTATATTGCTCTCTCTCCCTTCCTTCTCTCTCTTCATCTCTCTCTCTCTCGCTTTCTTTCTCTGTCTCTCTCTCTATCCCTCTATTCCTCTCCTCTCCCCCATCCCCCCTCGCCCTATCCATCTCCGCCTGTCCCTCTCTCCTACAGAAAGCAGACTTGGCGGTAGCTGGGTTCACCATCACCTCAGAGAGGGAGAAGGTGATAGATTTCTCCAAACCCTTCATGTCTCTGGGCATCAGCATCCTGTACAGAGTCCATTTGGTAAGATGACCACGGAGACCAGTCCATTTAGTTATGACTTACCACTAATGGTAAGGCACTGTCATTGAGTACAGATTATGTGTGCTGTTACTGTTAATGTTGGTGCTTTTCCACTGTGAGTGTTGTCACAGCTCTTGCCATGTCCTTAGTGTCAGTTCTAGCTATGAAAAAGCAATAGAAAGCAATGGAAAGTAATGGAAAGCAATGGAAAGTAATGGAAAGCAATAGAAAGTAATGGAAAGCAATGGAAAGCCTCCAGCTGGACCAGGGGTGCAGTGGAATATGCACTGTTGTATACATTGTTCCGTATATGGCTTAGTTGTTACTACCTCGGCTAACACTTTATTTGTGTGCCTATAAACTGTTTATAGCCCGTGATAAAATGCTTTGTTAAGCATTAGCAAAAATGTCTATCAGGCGTGTATGTATCTAGTCCCATAGGCAAGTACATTACATGTATCAATCACTCAATCAATCAGGGCGGCAGGGTAGCCTAGTGGTTAGAGTGTTGGACTAGTAACCGAAAGGTTGCAAGTTCAAGTCCCTGAGCTGACAAGATACAAATATGTCGTTCTGCCCCTGAACAAGGGGCACTGTTCTTAGGCCGTCATTGAAAATAAGAATTTGTTCTTCACTGACTTGCCTCGTAAAATAAAAAAATTAATTAAAATTCTTATGAGGACACGTAATCATCTACAAGTCATGAATAGGGATGTATTCAAACTACGATTATAAGCAGATGTTAAAATAAAGTGCCACTCCCAACCGGATTCATCCAAAAAGCAATTATCATATGTGGACAACAAATAAAACAAACCACACTTACTCTGTAGTCGAATATATTCCATTATCAATTTAATTACTCAAGCTGTCGTGGGTTGTATTCATTAGGTACCAAATTGAAGAAAATGGACTGAAACAACTTGTTTCCATTTTCGGCTGCAAAACCTTTTGCTCTGTTAAGTCCTAGTGAATACGACCTTGTACTCACATTGCCCAGTCTGTAATGCAATCAATGCCAATACTCTGCCCCATTGTGTTTGAAATCTGAACTGCACCGTCCACTATTGATCTCTGTTAACACTAGCTTTGTCCTCGTCCTCCAATCAGGGACGGAAGCCAGGTTATTTCTCCTTCCTGGACCCGTTCTCTCCGGCCGTGTGGCTCTTCATGCTGCTGGCCTACCTGGCTGTCAGCTGTGTGCTCTTCCTAGCCGCCAGGTAGCTAACTACGTCACCTAGTGGGCTGGGGGGGACACCTCAACCTGCATACACTAGTTAGAGTAGCCTGGTGGTCCTATATCTGTTGGCTATGCAACACAAACAGATCTGGGACCAGAGGTTATACAAGTCTTCTTTCCCTCATCTACTTATCTAATAGAGAGAAGCGAAATGCAATTTTGGGGATCTTTTTTTCACTCATTAAGACACGATGCTAGTATGTGTAAATCATATGTTGAAGACTAAAGCTCATAGTCCACCTCTCTCTCTGTCCACCTCCCAGGTTGAGTCCGTATGAGTGGTACAACTCCCACCCGTGTCCTATGGGGCGAAAGGACGTGCTGGAGAACCAGTACACCCTGGGCAACAGCCTGTGGTTCCCCGTGGGGGGCTTCATGCAGCAGGGCTCTGAGATCATGCCCCGCGCCCTGTCCACGCGCTGCGTCTCCGGGGTCTGGTGAGTGTGTATGGGCTGTGTGGGAGGGGGGTCTAGCTACAGTATCAATCTCTGTATTCCTTCCTCCTCCCTTCCTCCACTTTACTCTTCTCTCAAAGCTACTGTTCATCAGATCAAGCAGATGGCAGTCATATACTGATGGGAATTATATTATGCCGCAGTATTGTGCCGCACCCAACCTCACCCACTTCTCACTCTAGTTTGTTAGCTCCATTAACTCTGAATTGTCTTGATACTGCAATGCACTGTTCAGAATAAAACTGGGTTCAACCTAAAGGGTAAAGTGGTGCAATAAGTTACTTTTTTTGATAGCTATGTACTGTAGATGCTCAGACGATCAACAAACGTTTCATTATATCAGTGCAACAGCATTTTGTGAATGGAAAGAGTTCAACAATTTGTCATTTTGACCTTCACAAGGATTCAGAAAAATAGCAGAACTTTGAGGTGTAGTAAAATGGGATGGTCTCCTGGACACAGATGAAGCCTATTTCTGGACTAGGGTTCTGGTAACTTCCCACATTTCCCAGGTTTTCCAGAAATCCTGGGTGGAAGATTCCAAGACTCAGGAGAGAATAAGTAGTGAAAAAGCAGGAAATGCAACCAGGATGTTTGTAAAAAAATTGCATTTTGGGAAAGGTACCATAATTCTTCCACCCTATTCTGGACAACAACTAAGATCATATAGGTATCTTTTTTAGTCCAGGAGTAGGCTAGGCTTAACTTTGCCATAGTGTAACTTGTGATAATATGCCTGTCCCCTGTCTCTCCATCCCAGGTGGGCGTTCACTCTAATCATCATCTCCTCCTACACGGCCAACCTGGCAGCCTTCCTTACTGTTCAGAGGATGGAGGTGCCCATCGAGTCTCCTGACGACCTGGCTGACCAGACAAACATCCAATATGGCACCATCCAAGGAGGCTCCACCATGACCTTCTTCATGGTAGGGATTGTATGATGTGAACAGGTCATACATGTATGTTTAGAATTACAAGGATTTAGCTTTAAATATGAAAAAGGCTCATTGCAATATGTGTAGAATTGCAGGAAATTTGCTTAAAAAAGAACATTTTCTCTCAGCTTCATGGAGAAGTGTGTAAAATGGCATGAGATTAGCTATAAAACTGCAACAATAAAAAAACGTGGTTGGGGCCTTGCTCAGATGTTGTGGGGGGGCCATTCTAAGCTGCGCTATGCCGCTGGTGCAGGGGTGTGTGTGTGAGTGTGTGTGTGTGTGTGTGTGTGTGTGTGTGCGTGTGTGTGTGTGTGTGTGTGTGTGTGTGTGTGTGTGTGTGTGTGTGTGTGTGTGTGTGTGTGTGTGTGTGTGTGTGTGTGTGTGTGTGTGTGTGTGAGAGAGAGGGGATGGGGGTTCATGTGTATTTGTTGGGGGTATCACAAAAAGTTCAAAAACCCTTCTTGTCTTGCCATGACAACCTTCAACACACCCATTAACAGAACTCGCGCTACCAGACGTACCAGCGCATGTGGAACTACATGCACTCCAAGCAGCCCAGTGTGTTTGTGAAGAGCACAGAGGAGGGCATCGCCCGCGTGGTCAACTCTAAATACGCCTTCCTGCTGGAGAGCACCATGAACAAGTACCACCGCCGCCTCAACTGTAACCTCACCCAAATAGGTGGTCTTCTCGACACCAAGGGCTACGGCATCGGCATGCCCCTGGGTGAGTGGAGAGGGAGTGGGGGGGGGGGAGAAGGAGTGAGGACTGCCATCAAAATGCCACTGAGTGAGTGTTCGAGAGGGTGGAGGAGAGAGAATGAGGGAAGGAGAGAAGGATGGGTTAGGAGGCATGCTGAACACCAAGAGTTACGGTTTCACACCCTAACCACCAAGAGCTCTATTTTTATATGGTGTAATTTCCATCTAACTTATGTTAGTACACCTCTCTCATTTTATTTTGATGATAAACATAAATGTGACCTTGCATGTTCTTGCTGGAGGCCCACTTTAACATCAAACCCACCTGGTTTAGATTGATTCCTGGCTATGTATTACAGCCTTGGGACATTTTTTTCCCAAAGAATTCCCAGAATTTAAAAACATCAAAGTAGGCCTCAGAGATACAGTATCACATTTCCCTCAAGGACTGACCAGGGATACGGTTCCTCTTTCTTTCATCAACATGCCTTTACATTGGCCTTCCAGCCCAAAGGTCAGAAATAACTCCCATCTCATCACCCACATTTTCTTTAAGAAACCTGTCGCCATGGCTACAGTTACTTCTTCCTCAGCAACTTTGATGTTACACAAATAGGTGGTTCTCAGCGACAGATTTAAGGACAGGCTTGGATCCTTGTTTTTTGGGGGGGGAAATATGTATTTACATGACTCCAGCTATGTGTGAGCTCTTTCGCCTTCCCTATTAGCCGGGGATGGAATTGGGATGGAACGCTTGGGAACAGAGGTCCCAAAGTGAAAATCTCAGGGGGAACATTTTTGACATTTAACATTTTGTTAGCTTTGTTAGCGGAGATCCATCTGTGGAGTTCACAGATGGTTCCATCCCAGCTAACTAGCCTATTACTGAATATTAACAGTATGTCTGGCTGGCCTACCTTACAACCTCTGACTTACATGTACAGTATAATTGGTGTTTGTTGTATTTGCACAACAGCATGGATGCCAACCTCCATGGTTACAGTTGGCTCACATGTAGTGCAGAGTCCCAATTATAAATTTCTCTCTCTCTCCCTCCCTCTCGCTCACTCACCCCCTCCCTCGTTTTCTTTCTCCATCACCACGTTCTCTACCTCTTTTTAAAGCCCTCTCTATTCCCAATCCTCTCTTGCTTCCTCGCTCCATCTTGATTCGATTCAATTCATTGAACTTTATTGGCACGATAAGTCACTATCTTTAATCGGCAAGCAACGACACAGGAAGTGAAATCAATAATGAGGACATGGTGATACACAATGAGTAGTAAACACAATTAGCAACAGTGATATTGTTCTCTCTCTCTCTTTCACTCCTTCTCTCCCTCCTTCCCCATCTGTCTGTTTCTCTCTCTCCCTCTCTCCTTTCCTCCCTCTCTGTAACTCTTTCTCTCCCGCCCTCTCTCTCTTTCTCTCCCCCACCCTCTATCGCTCTCCCTCCTCCCCCTCTTCCCCAGGCTCGCCGTTTAAAGAGGAGATCACTCTGGGGGTGTTACAGCTGGCAGAGAACAACAGGCTGGAGATCCTGAAGAGGAGGTGGTGGGAAGGGGGGCAGTGCCCCAAGGAGGAGGACCACCGAGCCAAGGGTGGGTACAGCACCACCTGTGCCAGTAGTATTTATTTTATTTAACCTTTACTTAACCAGGAAGTCCCATTGAGGTCAGAAGACTTCTTTCGCAATGGAGACCTGGCAAAGTACCAGAACTAATGATCAGGGGGCCCCCATATCAAGCGTTTCAAAGTGGGCCTGCTCATCTGGGATCAGTTTTTCCTTTTTGATCTTAATCAATAAGATTAGATGGACAGGGTGGACCTGATCCTAGATCAGCACTCCTACTCTGAGAGGCATGAAAATGAATGAAACACTTGTGGGGAAATGAAATAGGACCCTAACCCTCACACACCCTCACAGCTCAGCATATCGTATACCTTAAATGAGGCTAGTAAATACACAACTTTTCCATCCAGGAGTGGATCTCCGTCAGGTCCTGTTCTTGGTAACGACTGCCCAGCAACCGTCAGCCGTCATACTAATCGCTGAGATAATCTTCATTTGTTCCAAACCAGCTCCTATGCAGTCACATTAGAATTGCACACTACTAATGTACACAATACCATTTGTACACAATACAATGCTGACATGTCCTCAAGTAGTAGCAAGCACTTGTTTCTTAGATACTTATAAAGTCAATGTATTTGGGTGTCACAGAATCGTGGACACAAGTGAATTGATAAATGTAGTCCATTCTATTCCCATCACAATGACTCACAGCTGGACATTACATTTGCGTTAGATATGTGTGTGTGTGAATATGTTGGGTTTATTATGCCTCATCCTTAAAGATGGATTCCGCAGTAGGGGGAAACTGCGTCACTGTCCGCTCCACCACCGTTGTTATTGTTTTGTTGACGAAGCATAGGTGACGAGCCACTCGCCACGTGAAAAATTGCGGTACATATAGCGCATGCAATGATGCCTGAGGAGAAAAACAAGGAGAAAAACAAGTGTTGGTTTAAGAACAAACTCAATTTGGAAGATTTATTTGATTAGTGTCATGATTACTGCATTTTACCAGGGGCATATAAATGTTTACATGGTGTGTGTGTGTTTGTGTGCCAAAGCAAATTTCGTTTTTGTATTTGCCTTGCCTGTGTGTTAGACATTTCCCCCCTTTTCTGAAATGTTTCTTATTTTTCATTTCTGCAGTTTCCTTTTGGGACATCTGCTAACCCTTCTCCCATTCCAAATGCTTAGATAGCTACAAGCAACAGACTGGACGATATAGAACAAGACGTAGCACGCTAGATGTTGCTTGTGGTTTGCATATTTGGCAGCCCCGCAGTAAGACACAGGTGCGACCCAAATGGCACTCTATCCCTATATAGTGCACTACTTTCAACCAGACACACTAGTTACGGCTGAGTCATCCATGGGATAAATAAGTGCCCTCAGGTTAAAGCAGGGAGACTTGAGCCTTTGTTTTGATACACTCAACATAACAAGGGTACTTGCTCAGAGCATTCTTATGAGACATTTTGAAGATAAAAAAAAAATAGAAAAACATGTAAAACCTTCGTGTTGAATATTCTGTCTTAGAAATAGAACAGGAAGAGCCAAAGGGGATTTGTGTGGTTGATTGACTTATTAAGTCAATGAATGCAGGCTTGTTGAATTGTACACACCCACAACAAATCAAATTTGTCACATGCGCCGTATACAACAGGTGTAGACCCTACCGAGAAATGCTTACTTACAAGCCCTTAACCAACAATGCAGTTCAAGAAATAGAGTTCAGAAAATATTTACCAGTCTTCCCTGTGGTTCAGTTGGTAGAGCATGGTGTTTGCAACGCCAGCATGGTGTGTGCAATGCCAGGGTTGTGGGTTTGATTCCCACGGGGGGCCAGTACAAAAAAAAAATGCATGAAATTAAATGAAATGTATGCATTCACTACTGTAAGTCGCTCTGGATAAGAGCGTCTGCTAAATGACGAAAATGTAAATGTACCAACAAAAAAAAAAAGTTACACAATAAAATAACAATAACGAGGCTATCTATGTACAGGGGGTACTGGTACCGAGTCAATGTGCGGTGGTACTGGTTAGTCGAGGTAATTTGTACATGTAGGTAGGGGTAAAGTGACTATGCATAGATATTAACAGCAAGTAGCAGCAGTGTAAAAACAAAGGGGGGAGGTGTCAATGTAAATAGTCTGGGTGGCCATTTGATGAATTGTTCAGCAGTCTTATGGCTTGGGGGTAGGAGCTGTTAAGGATACATTTTTCCTAGACTTGGCGCTCCGGTACCGCTCGCCGTGCGGTAGCAGAGAGAACAGTCCATGACTTGGGTGACTGAAGTCTTTGGCGACACACACACTCTCTGTGGGAACATTAGGCCGCTTAAGGTTCACAGAGCTTTTCGGCCCCTAAGGCTTTGTATAGAGAGCATGAAAATGACCTTATGAGCCCGTGGAGGCTATTTCATTTTGTCCTGTGCTTTTTCTGTGCCCTATGTGTGTGCCGGGGGTAATCATAAATATCTGTGTGCGTGCTTGCGTGTCGTGCATGTGTGTGCAAGTGTATGTCCTTACACACAGCCCTACCCTTCCCTCTCTATCCGTGTGTTAGAACTGTGTACATAATTCCTCGGTTCCTCCGCAGGTCTGGGCATGGAGAACATCGGGGGCATCTTTGTGGTGTTGATCTGTGGCCTCATCGTCGCCGTGTTCGTGGCCGTCATGGAGTTTGTGTGGTCCACCCGCCGCTCGGCAGAGACAGACGAGGTACGCCCTCACTCCTGCCCCGGCCGAAACCACAGACACCCTCCAGTAGGTTACTACGGCAACACAACTCCAGTCCGCCAGCTCGCTCTCTCTCTCCCTCTCTCTCGTGTGGTGTGTAGTGCAGTGCAGTGAGTGTTGTGCTTCGGCGTCGTCGTGTCGATGTGTAAATGGCTGCAAGCAAACAGTGGGGGATGGTTGATGTCTGCGTTTCCTTTCTTTATCCTGTGTTTCTCTCCATTTCTCTCTCGCTCCCTCGTCTCTCTAGCTCTCTGTCTAGGCTGTCTGGGATTCAGTTCTCTCTCCCCCTTTCTCTCTCTCTCTCTCTCTCTCTCTCTCCACTCCTGTCTCTGTCTCTATGTTTTGTGTTGGTCATTGTTATTCCTCCCGCTAGTCCATTGTGTTGTTTATTTCATTGTCGTCTGGGTAAAACGCTGTTTGTGACTTTCATTTGCCCCTACTTTATCTCTGCTTGCTGCTTTCTTTGTTTTTGTGATTCCTGTCTCCGTCTTTAGCTTCGCTCTGAATGTGAGATCCTTTTGAATGTGTGTCAGTGTCACTGGAGGTAGCTACTTATTTGTCATATTTCCATTTCCCACCGTATTTGAACAGTGCAACAACTTTAGTAAACCTCGGAAGATTTTCCTCTGTCTTTCTCTCCCACATTCACACGATCATCCCCTTCTCTCTTTATCTCCCTATCCCTCCTCTCCCTCTCTCTGTCGCTCTCTGCCTCTATCTTCCTCTTCTCTCTCACCTAGGTGTCAGTGTGTCAGGAGATGCTGACTGAGTTCCGCAACGCCATCTCCTGTAAGAAGAGCTCACGCTCTCGGCGGCGGCGTCCCTTGGCCAGCACTGGCGGCGTCCTGCGCCACCCCACCCGCCTCCAGCTGGGTGTCCCGAGACCCATCCGCCTAGTCCGCGAGATGCGCCTCAGTAACGGCAAGCTGTACAGCAGCTCGGGCCACCTGACTGGCGGAGGGGGAGCAGCAGGGGGTGGATGCGGGGCCGTAGGGGGGGGGCCCTCAGACATGGGCCCGGGGCCACAGCGCCTCCTGGAGGACCCGCTGGGTGCCAACACCACAACTCCCCCTCCCCCGGCCGAGGCTGCCACAGCGCCACCCTCCCGGAGCTGTGCCCACGTGCGGATCTGCCAGGAGTGTCGGCGCATCCAGAGCCTGAGGTCAGCATCGTCCTGCTCACGCATCCCGCCCCACCTCGGCCCACACTCTTCCATGTCCCTGCCCCGCCTCACTCCACCCCCGCCACCCTCCTCCACCAACACCGACAGCGAGGGGGGCGGCTGCGGCACAGCGAGCCCCAAGCGACCCAAACCTAAGCCCACGCCCCCTCCGCGGCCCTTACCCCCGGCGAAGGCGCCCACCACAGACCTGCTGCTGGGGAAACAAGACTGAGGAGGGACGGAGGGATCGGACATGTGACAAGAGTCGAGGGTTAAAAGTCAAAGGTCAGGGTTCAACAGAGAAACGCGTAGGAACGAGGAGCGGAAGGGGCTGTGAGCTTGTAGCGCATTGACACGGCAGGATCAAACCACTCTGACCCGTTTGAGGGGGCGGCGAAGGGGTTATTCTCCAGGGCAGAATTTGCGGAGACACCAACCTAGTCAAGGCTGTCCTCCTAAACCAGGAGTCCTGCTAAGCAATGGAACAGGCTGTCTATGGAGTGGGAAATTACTTTTGACCACATATGACCGTTAGCTGCCTACGGTGCAGTGAGAGACCATGTGGTGACCGTTCAACAGTAGGCATAAGTGTGTTCAAGCTGCCTGCTTTGGCTTTTGACCTTCTCTCTCTCTTTCACTTGGATCTGATGGGAGGACTTGACCTATCCAACAAGCGCCGGAGAGGTTCAGGGGACCATAAGACTTCAAACACACAGAAACTCTAGCGCTTCAAGAAGTTGGTTCTCACAAGAAGATGCATATTTTTTTCCCCAGAGCAGCTGGAAGAGCTTGAACTTTGGGATCTGTGTTTTCGATTTGCTTTCTCTCAGAGTCTAACTCGCCTAATTTATTTTCTATCTTGCTTTATTTAGAATATCTTTTTATTGTCATCATTGGTTTCTTGGTCACTGTTTAGTTATTGACTCGTGTTTTTGGTCTGTCATTAAAGATCCTTAAGAAAGCCAATGTGGAGATCATAACCATTCGTGCATAAATGAGGTCTCTTTCCCACCAATCACAAGCCCGGGAACAAAGTTCAAAGGTCAATAGTCTAAAGTGGCCTTCTCTAAAACATATACTGACAGTACACCCAGATCACAGGACTCAATATTACAGTCTGTGTTTGCTTGTCAGAGTAGCAGAGTGTGGCTTTGCCTTCCACTGATCAACAAGCCAGTTTTGCCACAGAGTTTCAAACACAGAGTTAGTGTATCGTAGCCCCATCAAATGACAGAGCAGCGGAGCTACAGAGCACAGTTAAACGACACGGTACGTTGTGAATCCTTCAAACAGATCAGAATTTAAGAAAGTGGATATAAATAGCAAGAGAAAAGGAGAATACCAAACTCAGCACAAGGAATGACAAATGAGACGAAACGATGATTGCGTATAGTTATACGAAGCAGAACAGGAGAAACGTAATGCACAGTCCTGTCTGGCCAATGGTAAGAGGAAACCTGTGTTAATGTGTGTTCTGTGTGATTCATATGGTAAGAGGAAACCTGTGTTAATGTGTGTTCTGTGTGATTCATACGGGGGTCATAAGTGTGTATGTGTGTGTGTGTGCATACAGAGGAAAGAATGGGTCAAAGTGCATTTTGTCATATTTAATGCTCTTTCTTTCTTATTTCCCCTCAGATTTCTATACCAGTGCTAAATGGATTATTAAGAAAATGACGACAAAATGTATATTATTACGATTATATTGTTATTATTATTACTGTTGAAGTGTGGGGTACTGTAAGAGGGGCGTAGTCGTCTTATGTTAAATATATAGACTCACAAAAGGTATTTGGAATAAAAAACAGTACACAAACTTCTGAATCTGGTGCCGTTGCATATGTCTGTGCCTGTGTGTGTGTGTGTGCATGAACATAAACCTGATTTAATAGCTATAAGTTACAATTTCCTGCTGTATCTAGTTGTGTCATTGGTGGTCTGTCACACAGGATGGTTTACACTGCACTGGCCGGTCCATACAAGTCATGAGAGCCCTCAACAATACATTATGTCTCAGTAGAAGGAGCTACAGTGCAGTAGGGTACAGTGCAGTGCAGAATAGAGTCATTCAGTCAGTAAAAGCAACAAGTAGCATGCATTTTTCTCTGTCACTAGAAGGGTTTCAGACGTCCTGGATGGATTAGTTTATTTTGAGGTCACTTATGACTTTTGATGTCAGCTGTTGGTAAGATTACTGAATACATTATGACTGTTGCATTAAATAGCGGAGCTAAGAAAACAAAGCTTCTTGATGTATTCGGTGGATTGTATCTATCTTGCCACTGCAGATAGTTTAGGCCTATATCCATGCCATCCACACTTGTAAAACGAATCTCTCTCAGGATACTGCAATATAGATGGCATTCTGCCAGCTGGTCCTGAGTTTGTGGTACTGGGAAAGAACGTCACGTTTAATACCACCCTCGACCCCTCAGATGTGGTCAACTTTATCACTGTAGCATGGAATTTCAATGGTGGCAGTGGACTTGTACCTGTTGTCACTTCTGTGCCAAGAGGACAGACAGTTGAGGCTACGCAGGAAGAGTGTCATTGAATTCCTCTGCCTGCGTCCCAACTTGGACCTTTCATGACGAAAGATAGCAGGATTATTCCCTACCTTCAGGCTTGTTTGTATATATATATATATATATATATCTTTTTTTAAATGATTACAAACTGCTATATCTGGTATTTTTGCATATGTCTGTGTTTTTGTGCGCAGAAATATTTTAATTTGGGATTGAGAGATTTTATAGATTTTCACAGTACAACATCCCCTGGCCATCACTAGTCTAACACAGGATCAGTAGTTAACAGTGTAGTACAGCCACTCCACAGTGCTACTCTGTGACACAGGGTGTCAGTAGGCCTAAGGTCAAGGCATTGAGGCAAACTGGAAAATACATTTCACGGAAAGGAGTTCTTAATTCACCTGACTCCTTAAATCACAGGTTATGAGATACAGTTGAAGTCGGAAGTTTACATATACTTAGGTTGGAGTCATTATAACTCGTTTTTCAACCACTCCACAAATTTCTTGTTAACAAACTATAGTTTTGGCAAGTCGATTTGGACATCTACTTTGTGCACGACACAAGTAATTTGCTTGACATCATGGGAAAACCAAAAGAAATTAACCAAGACCTCAGAAAAAAAATTGTAGACCTCCACAAGTCTGGTTCATCCTTGGGAGCAATTTTCAAACGCCTGAAGGTACCACAAACAATAGTATGCAAGTATAAACACCAAGGGACCACACAGCCGTCATACCGCTCAGGAAGGAAACACGTTCTGTCTCCAAAGATGAACGTACTTTGGTGCGAAAATGTCAAATCAATCCTAGAACAACATCAAAGGACCTTGTGAAGATGCTGGAGGAAACAGGTACAAAAGTATCTTATATCCACAGTAAAACGAGTTGTATATTGACATAACCTGAAAGGCCGCTCAGCAAGGAAGAAGCCACTGCTCAAAAACCAACATAAAAAAGCCAGACTACGGTTTGCAACTGCACATGGGGACAAAGATCGTACTTTTTGGAGAAATGTCCTCTGGTCTGATGAAACAAAAAAAAAATAGAACTGTTTGGCCATAATGACCATCATTATGTTTGGAGGAAAAAGGGGGAAGCTTGCAAGCCGAAGAACACCATCCCAACCGTGAAGCACGGGGGTGGCAGCATCATGTTGTGGAGGTGCATTGCTGCAGGAGGGACTGGTGCACTTCACAAAATAGATGGCATCATGGGGGGGGGGGGGGGGGGGGGGGGGAATTATGTGGATATATTGAAGCAACATCTCAAGACATCAGTCAGGAAGTTAAAGCTTGGTCGCAAATGGGTCTTCCAAATGGACAATGACCCCAAGCATACTTCCAAAGTTGTGGCAAAATGGCTTAAGGACAACAAAGTCAAGGTTCTGGAGTGGCCATCACAAACCCTGACCTCAATCCTATAGAACATTTGTGGGCAGAACTGAAAAAGTGTGTGCGAGCAAGGAGGCCTACAAACCTGACTCAGTTACACCAGCTCTGTCAGGAGGAATGGGCCAAAATTCACCCAACTTATTATGGGAAGCTTGTGGAAGGCTACCCGAAACGTTTGACCCAAGTTAAACAATTTAAAGGCAATGCTACCAAATACTAATTGAGTGTATGTAAACTTCTGACCCACTGGGAATGTGATGAAAGAAATAAAAGCTGCAATAAATCATTTTCTCTACTATTATTCTGACATTTCACATTCTTAAAATAAAGTGGTGATCCTAACTGACCTAAAACAGGGAATTTTTACTAGGATTAAATGTCAGGAATTGGGAAAAACTGAGTTTAAATGTATTTGGCTAAGGTGTATGTAAACTTCCGACTTCAACTGTATTTCCCCAATTGTGAGGTAAATTGTTTTGTAACGCAGCTAGTGTCAACATAAAAGTGACTTCAAATGTAAGGTACCATTCAAAAGTTTGGACAGAGAGAGGGTTTCAACATGGCTACATAAAGACATGTTCTGAGGCCTCTTGATGCTTTTATGTTTTAACCTTTTATCTATCAATATTAGAACACACTTTGCACACCTACTGACTCTAGCAACATTCAGGTGGTACAAATTTGATAGGTCTGGAACTGGGAAAACGAGACGAAACGGTAAACAAGAAGATGCAACGAAGACCAGTAACAAGATGGCGGATGCTAGTCACCATCCGCGCAGAAATGGCTACACTACGCTCTGATTTCATGACCAAACTTCGCTCCTCTGTCTCAAGTCTAGGAGATGAAATTATGACAGAAGTCCAGTCAACTATGGCGACACAAACCCAAAAAATAAAGGATATGGAAACCGCTTACCTAATTGGAGACCAAAAACAATGAGTTTACCTCAGAGAACGTTAAGCTAAAGGTTAGTCTAGATGAACAGGAAAACTGTTCCCGGAGACGGAACATACGTGTGGTCGGAAACCGCAGAAGGAACAGAAAGGCACAATGCTACCGAGTTCATGGCCTATTTTCTGCAAGACGTCTTCGGGGGAGAGACGTTTGACAGGCCCCCAGTCATCGACAGGGTGCATCGCACTCTAGCGGAAAAACCACAGCCCGGTCGCCCTCCCAGAGCAATGCTGGTCGGCCTACATTACTTCCAGACCAAAGAGAAAATTATTCGGACCTCCCGCAAAAGAGGACAACTGAACTACAATGGCAAGCGGATCGATATCTTCCCAGATTAGTCGGCAGACCTGGCAAGACGCAGAGCTGAATACAAAGATGTGAAAGCCCGCCTTCACAAGGCAGGAGTCAGATTTGGCCTGATACACCAGGCTAAAATGAGGATTACTTTCCAGGGGGCCAGCCACACATTTTGACGATCCCCAGTCTGCGCTCACCTTCTACCGAGACATCGATATCCACTCTACACTCTACAGCGGCACAGAACCCAGATCCGTGAAGGTTGCTAGTTATGTTATTAGGGTGCACACATGGACAGTGTATGGACATGGACGTGAGTAACTTTAATTTACCCTAGCTGGGCAGTCAATGCACCGCATACAGATTGCTGACTAACGTTACTTCGCGACGGAACCGTCTACCATGCCATGGTATTCAAAGTAATCATTAATAAGCATTATGGTGTAATGTAACTAAGCTTTTCATGTCTAGAACTGAGGTTCTTCTTCATTTTTTTTTATGAATGGATGAATAAACCAAAGCACAATGACGTTCCTGTTAATTTGCTCATTTAGTTGGGCCTCAAGGTAGGCGAAGGGGCGTTATTACTAGGATATATTCATTTTCTTTAGGCCCGCAATTTGCATTTTTTTAAATGTATTATATAGGCTAGGCTACATGTGACTGTATGGTGTGTCTGTTCGGGAACGTGCATATGAGTGCTATAGCAATAATGCTTAGGACAATTTGAAAAATGAGGTTATTCCTTTTTCATCCACATGTCCATAGATCTATGTTAATTCCCCTTTATTCAACATAGGACATAGTGAAACTTTTTTTCCTCTTTTTTTCTTAAAAACCCTTAGTGGGCTTCCTGTTAGTAAAGTGACAGAAAACAGGGTAGATAGTGTTTTTGGGATCTGTCGTTTAATTTGGTGACTTGGCAGTGGGGTTCTTCTAAACTTTATTTATATGTTTCTTTTTTAGTTTAGGGTTACACAAACGTCTTAGTAATTGTTTTCATTTTTGTGATGCACTACTGGGTTAAGTTATTCTTTACTACTGCTGTAACATAAACAGTTCATTTAAAGCAGTCTCCTTGAATGTTTTGGTCATTCGGCATGTGGTCAAGAGGAAGAAAATTCGAACATTCTTAAAAAAAGGAAAGGGTTTCAATTGCCATTTATCTTCAACAGAACATGCTAAACTGAAGAGGGATTGGGTGGGCCAGGTCCACTTTTCTTCTTTTAGTTCAAACAAAAGAGGCACTGCTGTCCTCGTAAATAAAAAAAATCCATTTATATTTGAGCACCAAGATACAGACCGTGAAGGAGGATTTATTTAGATTACAGGTAGTATACTTGGTCAACATTTTACTATATTAAATGTACATGGCCCAAACACAGACTCCCCAAAATATATGTCTGACATGATTTTATTATTTAATCAACACTGCAAGGGACTTGGGTTTATTTCAGGAGAATTTAATTGTACTTTGGGTAAACTGGATAAATCATCAACTGCTCTAGTCTGGAATCATAGAGCCTCAAATGCTCTCAGATGCGATTGTGATTCATCTGGTTTAATAGACCTATGGAGAGAGTTACATCCTAATGTCAGGTATGTATGTACAGTGGGGGGAAAAAGTATTTGATCCCCTGCTGATTTTGTACGTTTGCCCACTGACAAAGAAAGGATCAGTCTATAATTTTAATGGTAGGTTTATTTGAACAGTGAGAGACAGAATAACAACAAAAATATCCAGAAAAACGCATGTCAGAAATGTTATAAATTGATTTGCATTTTAATGAGGGAAATAAGTATTTGACCCCCTCTCAATCAGAAAGATTTCTGGCTCCCAGGTGTCTTTTATACAGGTAACGAGCTGAGATTAGGAGCACACTCTTAAAGGGAGTGCTCCTAACCGCAGCTTGTTACCTGTAAAAAAGACACCTGTCCACAGAAGCAATCAATCAATCAGATTCCAAACTCTCCACCATGGACAAGACCAAAGAGCTCTCCAAGGATGTCAGGGACAAGATTGTAGACCTACACAAGGCTGGAATGGGCTACAAGACCATCGCCAAGCAGCTTGGTGAGAAGGTGACAACATTTGGTGCGATTATTCGCAAATGGAAGAAACACAAAAAAACTGTCAATATCCCTCAGCCTGGGGCTCCATGCAAGATGTCACCTCGTGGAGTTGCAATGATCATGAGAATGGTGAGGAATCAGCCCAGAACTACATGGGAGGATCTTGTCAATGATCTCAAGGCAGCTGGGACCATAGCCACCAAGAAAACAATTGGTAACACACTACGCCGTGAAACACTGAAATCCTGCAGCGCCCGCAAGGTCCCCCTGCTCAAGAATACATATACATGCCCGTCTGAAGTTTGCCAATGAACATCTGAATGACTCAGAGGACAACTGGTGAAAGTGTTGTGGTCAGATGAGACCAAAATGGAGCTCTTTGACATCAACTCAACTTGCCATGTTTGGAGGAGGAGGAGGAATGCTGCCTATGACCCCAAGAACACCATCTCCACCATCAAACATGGAGGTGGAAACATTATGCTTTGGGGGTGTTTTTCTGCTAAGGGGACAGGACAACTTCACTGCATCAAAGGGACGATGGATGGGGCCATGTACCGTCAAATCTTGGGTGAGAACCTCCTTCCCTCAGCCAGGGCATTGAAAATGGTTCGTTAATGGGTATTCCAGCATGACAATGACCCAAAACACACGGCAACAAAGGAGTGGCTCAAGAAGAAGCACATTAAGGTCCTGGAGTGGCCTAGCCAGTCTCCAGACCTTAATCCCATAGAAAATCTGTGGAGGGAGCTGAAGGTTCGAATTGCCAAACGTCAGCCTCGAAACCTTAATGACTTGGAGAAGATCTGCAAAGAGGAGTGGTACAAAATCCCTCCTGAGATGTGTGCAAACCTGGTGGCCAACTACAGCAAACGTCTGACCTCTGTGATTGCCAACAAGGGTTTTGCCACCAAGTACTAAGTCATGTTTTGCAGAGGGGTCAAATACTTATTTCCCTCATTAAAATGCTAATCATTTTATAACATTTTTGACATGCGTTTTTCTGGATTGTTTTGTTGTTATTCTGTCTCTCACTGTTCAAATAAACCTACTATTAAAATTATAGACTGATCATTTATTTGTAAGTGGGCAAACGTACAAAATCAACAGGGGATCAAATACTTTTTTCCCCCACTGTATGTATGTATGTATGTATGTATGTATGTATGTATGTATGTATGTATGTATGTATGTATGTATGTATGTATGTATGTATGTATGTATGTATGTATGTATGTATGTATGTATGTAGTGTAGCAGGTTCAAGGGTGTGGGGTTTCCACGTCACCAAGTTCAATAACCAAACACGCATAAGGAGCACAACTAGAATGCAAATGGGGAGTTTATTAGGAAGTTTTGAACACTGGGGAAAAGGGGGGAATTCACCAACCATTTCACAGTCCACAATCCATTCTCCTTGTCTGTTCCGTTCTCCAGGGGTAATCCTAAAACTCAGGTCTTCAGCCAATCCGGTTCAGTACACAGTGAGTCAGACAGTCCAGGTCACAACGAGTAATCACACAGTTATTTCTCTTACTTCTTACACTCTTCATAACACACGCTTCCCTCTCCGTTCTCTGCCCCGTTGTGCAGGCCGCTTCTTCTTTTATCCCCCAGTGTTCCCTGGCTTAATGATCCATAGGCTCGCCTGGGGCAGGAAGTCCATAAAATAGTAAAATAATATACATACATATATACATACATGCACACTGCATATATACACATACTGTACCTATTATGGCAGACGGCAGGAAGAGGTGAGGGGGTGGAACCAGCGGGCTGCAAGATATCTCCCTTCAATAACCACTCCTCTCAGATGCCCTGCCATCTGCCGCAGTAGGTATGTGTATATATGGCAGTGTGAATGTATGTATATATGAATGTATATTATTATACTGCTCTAGGGATGTAATTATTGTTTGGATGACATTACTTACTATTATGTATTTATCCACTCTTTATGTGATGCGCAATGCAGAGAACGCCAGAAGAAGAATTATCATTTAATTACCACAGTGAATTAATGTAATGTTTGTTTATGTGTCAATTAATCCCATAAGGGATGGGTTGCCAATTGGCGATTTGACACGAAAATAACATTTTATTCATTCATTCATTCAGTTAGAGACTATACTTTCTACTCTAGACCCCTGTCACGTTCGTTAGATGAAGGATCGGACCAAGGCGCAGCGTGAGTAGCGTTCCACATAATTTATTATAAAGTGAAACGTAATGCAATTACAAAACAAATAAAGAATAGACGAACCGTGACTACAATGCAACTATTCATAAACAATATCCCATAACCCCCAAGTGGAAAACAAGCTACTTAAGTATGATCCCCAATTATAGACAACGATTACCAGCTGCCTCTAATTGGGAATCATACCAATCACCAAACATAGAAAAACTAAACTAGAATCCCACATAGAAAATAACAACTAGAAAACTCCCTGTCACGCCCTGACCTACTCTACCATAGAAAATAAAAGCTTTCTATGGTCAGGACGTGACAACCCCATAATTCCTATTCTAGACTGGACCATTTTTTTATGCCCTCTACTTACATGCATGTTGTCCAGTCATGTGCTATTGGTTCAATAGTAATTTCCGACCATGCCCCAGTGTATATAGATATTGAAATCGGCAAAACAATTCTCAAAACGAGATATTGGATACTTAATACGTCTTTAAAAATGAAGGATTCTGCTCTGTGATAAAAGATCAATGATCACATTACTGACTCGACAATCAACTCTCCCCTGTTTCAGCCGAAACTGTCTGGGATGCTGCTAAAGCAACCATAAGGGGTCATATCATTTCCCAAGCCTCTCTGATCAAGAAGCTTAGAATGGAAGAAGCATTTAGTAAAGAATTTAGAACTTTTTCATAAACATCCACCAACCCAGGAGAACTGGAATTCACTAAGTTGTGCTGAGGCCAAACTCAATTTAGAGCATATAAAGCAGGCAAAAAAAATGTTGTTTTTTACAAAGCAAAAATATGAGTATGGTAACCATCCGAGCTATCTACTTGCACACCAACTTAAAAAAGAACAGAATGAAAGATTGATTAAGTCTATAAGAATGGCAGATGGCTCCACTTCTTATGATCAATTGCTTATCAATAATATTTTTTGCAACTTCTATACGTCTCTTTATAGTTCACAATGTACAAGATCGAACAACGAAATTGCAAAATATCTGAAGAAGATTATCTTGTTTTCTACACACCTGGTTTCATTCCCCAATTACATGTTCATGTATTTAACCCTCTGTTTCCCCCATGTTTTTGTGCGTGATTGTTTCTATGTTCATTCGGTACATTATGGCTGGTTTTCGACAGGTGCTGTTTTCACCCGTGTGTAATTGATTACCGTTTATTGTTGGTCAAGTGTATTGTTACCTTGTGCCTTTATTTTGAGTAAAGTACGATGCTCACTCATTCTGCTCTCCTGCGCCTGACTTCATGCACCAGCTACACCCCCCTGCTGACAGAAATAGACTAAATGCTTCCTTTACTCCTGAAGAGGTTTGGGAAACTATTAAGGCAATGCCTTCTGGCAAGGCACCCGGCCTAGACGGCCTCTCTGCAGAGTTCTACAAGAAGTTCTGGCCTGCGATATGCCCTATCTTCATGCCTGCTCTAAATAATATGTTTGAAAGAGACAGGTACAATTTTGTACCTGTCAGGGTACAAAATTAACATGGATAAATCCATGGCTTTACCTTTGAATAACCCTTCTACAATCAACTTAGAAACGATATCTCCTTTCCAATTGACTGAAACAGGCTTAAAATACTTGGGCATATATGTTACTCCAAATCTTAAAGACCTGTTTACTTCAAATTATATGCCTTTGCTTACAAAGATTAAACAGGATCTGAGTAACTGGTCTACCCTACCAAACTCTCTTTTTGGCAGAATTAATGTCGTCAGGATGAATATCCTTCCTGGGCTAAATGACCTATTCCAAAATATTCCCTGCCATCTATCTCAGTCCTTTTTTCAGAAAATGAATGCCAATATATCTTCAAAAAAAAACATCTGGAACAAAAAATAAAACCTACAATCAAATTTACCAAGCTAATTAAGCCTAAGGATTTAGGAGGGGTCTCTTTGCCAAATCTGCAACTATATTACTGGTCTGCACAGATCAAGCACATGATTAGTTGGTGCCTAGACAGATGCACTCACTTTAGGTGGAATGGAATCAATAGCATGTCATCCAAGAGCATTAGCTACCTTACCATTTATAATAGCTTTGAAAATATCCAGGCCTTATCTGACAATTTACAGTACATAATGCACTCTTAGCTTGGAAAGATGCAAGGAGGTACTTGCGATTCCAGACCATATATTACTCTGGTCACCGATTGCCCTTAATCCAGATTTTCCCCTCCAAATAAGAAGTATTGGATTTCTGGAATGGAAGATGAAGGGTATTGCTGACCTTATGCCTTTATTTACTCAGGACATTCTTAAATCATTCCAACAGATAAAAACTGAGTTTGACTTACCCAACAAAGTTTTTTTTTAAGTACCTACAACTTAGACATTTCATAGAGGGTCAGAAGAAAGCCGATAAACTACGTTTTCAAACTAAAGAAGTTGAAAAAATATTTACGAAATCTACTGTTTGGAGAGGTTTAATCTCTGACATATATTCTATTTTATTGAACAAAAGTGCCTCATCCTATGATGCGTTGAGACATGTTTGGGAGAGAGACATTGGACTTGCACTCGGTGAGGAAGAATGGGCTTCTATCTGCAAAAGGGTCTACCCCAAATGCACCTCCATAAGCATACAATAATTAAATTTCAAAAATGTTCATAGAACCTACTTTAAACCTGTCCGCCTTCACAGAATGTTTTCCAATGCATCACATTTATGTTTTAAATGTAAACCGGATACTGGCACCTTCATGCATGTTTTTTGGTACTGTAGCAGAATCCAATCTTATTGGAATGCTATTCATTTACACATCCAAAAGATCTTGGGTAGACAATTAGCTTTTTCACCGAATGTATATTTGCTCTGCTTTGATTGTAAGGTTGTATTTGATCCTGACTCTAAACATCTGTTCAATCCCCTTGTTTACTTAGCCAAAAAATGCATATTATTATTATGGTCCACACCTGAAGTACCATCTGCGATAATGTGGCTTTCTCAAGCTTCTGCTATCCTACCTCTAGAGAAACTTACCTTTGATTTACACCAGGTCTGATACATTTAGGAAAATTGGGTCTCCATTTGGGTCCTATGTAGAAAACCTCCCATAAATTACCTATGTTACAATTGTGATGTTTTGGATATTTTTTTATGACTGCGTTTTTGTATAATGTTTTGCTCTATCCTTATTCATTTTATTATACTTGGTCTGTGTGGTGCAGTTTGTTCGGTTGTCTGTGTAACCCCTGTTAAAAGAAAATAACATTCAAATAAAAAGATAATTACAAATAATTCCAAAAAAGTTTGGACACACCTACTCATTCAAGGGTTTTTCTTTATTTCTACTATTTTCTACATTGTAGAATAATAGTGAAGACATCAGAACTATGAAATAACACATATGGAATCATGTAGTAACCAGAAAAGTGTAAAACAAATCAAAATATATTTTGTATTTGAGATTCTTCAAAGTAGCCACCCTTTGCCTTGATGACAGCTTTGCACACTCTTGGCATTCTCTCAACCAGCTTAATGAGGAAGTCACCTGGAATGCATTTCAATTAACAGGTGTGCCTTGTTAAAAGTTAGTTTATGGAATTTCTTTCCTTAATGCGTTTGAGCTTTAAGTTGAGCTTTCAGTTGTGTTGTGAAAAGGTAGGGGTGGTATTTAGAAGATAGCACTATTTGGTAAAATACCAAGTCCAAGGGTGGCAGGTAGCCTAGTGGTTAGAGCATTGGGCCAGTAACCGAAAGGTTGCTGGATTAAATCCCTGAGCTGACAAGGTAAAAATCTATTGTTCTGCCCCTGAACAAGGCAGTTAACCCACTGTTCCCTGGTAGGCTGTCATTGTAAATAAGAATTTCTTCTTAACTGACTTGCCTAGTTAAATAAATAAAAATATAAAGGTAAGAACAGCTCAAATAAGTAAAGAGAAAGTACAGTTCATCATTACTTTAAAACATGACGGTTAGTCAATGCAGAAAATGTCAAGAACTTTGAAAGTTTTTTCAAGCGCAGTCGCAAAAACCATCAAGCTCTATGATGATACTGGCTCTCATGAGGACTGCCACAAGAAAGGAAGACCCACAGTTACCTCTGCTGCAGAGGATAAGTTCATTAGAGTTACCAGCCTCAGAAATTGCAACCAAAATAAATGCTTCTCAGAGTTCAAGTAACTGACACATCTCAACATCAACTGTTCAGGGGAGACTGTGTGAATCAGGCCTTCATGGTTGAAACCACTACTAAAGGACACCAATAATAAGAAGAGACTTGCTTGAGCCAAGAAACACGAGCAATGGACATTAGACCGGTGGAAATCTGTCCTTTGGTCTGATGAGTCCAAATTTGAGATTTTTGGTTCCAACTACCGTGTCTTTGTGAGACGCAGAGTAGGTGAACGGATGATCTCTGCATGTGTGGTTCCCACCGTGAAGCACATAGGAAGAGGTGTGATGGTGTAGGGGTGCTTTGCTTCTGACACTGTCAGTGATTTATTTAGAATTCAAGGCACACTTAACCAGCATGGCTACCACAGCATTCTGCAGCGATACGCCATCCCATCTGGTTTGTGCTTAGTGGGACTATCATTTGTTTTTCTACAGGACAATGACCCAGCACACCTCCAGGCTGTGTAAGGGCTATTTGACCAAGAAGGAGGGTGATGGAGTGCTGCATCAGATGATCTGGCCTCCACAATCACCCGACTTCAATCCAATTGAGATGGTTTGGGATGAGTTGGACCGCAGAGTGAAGGAAAAGCAGCCAACAAGTGCTCAGCATATGTGGGCTCTCCTTCAAATCTGTTGGGAAAGCATTCCAGGTGAAGCTGGTTGAGAGAATGCCAAGAGTGTGCAAAGCTGTTATCAAGGCAAAGGGTGGCTACTTTGAAGAATCTAAAATCAAAAAAATATTTTGATTTGTTTAACACTTTTTTTGCTTACTGCATGATTCCATATGTGTTATTTCATAGGTTTGATGTATTCACTGTTATTGTACAATGTAGAAAATAGTAGAAATAAAGGAAACCCCTTGAATGAGTACGTGTGTCCAAACTTTTGACTAGTACTGTACATTGAATATTCCAGTTCCCACTGTCTCTACCTGTGGTGTTGGTGGTCACACAGGATGCCGTGCACTGTATTGGCACATCTATACAGGTCATGAGATATCTCAACGATTTACCATGTCACAAGGATCTACGGTAGAATAGAATACATACTTTACTGTCCAGACTTTATTTTTCTTTACTTCTGTCTGATATTCTGCCTCCAAGACCTGGTCTCAGAAATTCCAGACCTAGAAACATGGTTCATGTGGGAGGCAACCCGTCTGCGTAAGGAAGATACATTGTGCCCACAGTACAACTGAACTGTCAAGATGAAACCTTGTCTAGCTTATTCCACTGGGTGTCAGCACTGTCAAGGCAGATGGCAAAATCAAACGTTTACCTTAAACAATTACAGTAGACTAGCCTACAATGTTTTTTTTAGGGTTTGGGGTGAATATCTTTTGAAAAAAATAAATTGATATTTTTTCTTTGAAATTGTTTCCCATGGTGGAAAAGTAAAGTCATTCCTACTTTTCAAGCAGTAAATTGTATTCGTTTTTTCTTAAATGGTTGAATTGCTAAATTCACAGTAATAGTAGCCGTACCATTCTATGAGCAGATATGATGACTTGTCATAAATTGTTAGGCTGTTTGAAATATTTTTGCCACAGAACTAGACATAATTTCTTCGATTTGTGTTTTCTTTCTCCGCAGTAGAATAGTTGGTAGTATGTCAAAATAGAGTGTAGTATGTGAATGGGTTGCAATCCATTCTAAGAGGCGGGCTTTCTGATGTTGACACCTTTACTGGGTGTGTACCATAAAGGAGTGTACTCATTCAGTTTGTAAAATCGACAGGCATTATTCTCTGTCAAGAAGGGTTCCAGACATCTGGGATGGATTTGTTTAATTTTAGGTCGCTTGTCATTTTGCTGTCAGCAGCTGGTAAGATTAATGAATATATCAATTATTGTTAGCCCTACATGTAATAGTGAACCGAAGAAAAAAATGTTTGGAGATGTGTTGGGTGGGTTAGGTTTTGGAGGCGCAATCTGAAGGCGCATTGATGTGGTTCTAGTAGAACGCCTTTTCAGGCCAATATTATAGGCTACCATTACAAACATTTATTCATAGTTTTTACTAGTGCATTGCATATAGCTTGCTTCCTTGATGTATATCACACACTTATATGTTGAAGTGAACACCTGTATTCAAACCGGTTTCTCTCAGGATGCTGCAACGGGCAGAGCGTACTGCCCGCAGGCCCGTTGGAGGGAGTACAGGGAAAGAACGTCACGTTCAAAACCCTCATCATGCCCACAGATGTAGGCGACTTTATCACAGTATCTTGGAATTTCAACGGTGGTAGTGGACTTGTACCCGTTGTCACTTCTGCGCCCAAAGGAGAGACAGTTGGCGCTGGCTACGCAGGAAGAGTGTCACTGAATTCATCCACCGGTGTATTGAAGCTGGGGCCCTTGACGGCGAAGGATAGCGGGGACTATGCGGTGACCATGGTCACAAGTGCTGCAGTACAGCGCACAGGTGTAACGGCGCTCAAAGTTCTAGGTGAGTAAGACGTTGATTGTGCATAAAAGACGTTAATTGAATGCGTAAATGTCCCGAAGTAGCCAACACATTTAGGCATATGTTTGCCAAAATCAACTTCGTTATTTACAACCAACTGTTTTCGTCTACTCTATTTATTTCCAAGTAGGCCCTACCCCACAAATACCTTTTGATGTATAATTCCCTAATACTGATTCAACCGAGTTTATTGTTTAAATATGTAAAAGGAAAAAACTCTCAAAGTGAGAAATAAACCGAAAAGGTGCTTCGAAGCCTATATGTTCAGGGCTTTGAATTATATCCATCTTTAGGTTGTGGCCCTGTTGCTTGGAAAACGAACATTCTAACCTACTACCATGCTCTAGAAATATGGGATGGAGTTATGTCACTGGCGTTATACTGTATTGCTACAGACCTTGGCCTGCCTTTGGCAATGTGTGTGTCTGTGATGGCACAAGGCATTTCATGGATTAATGCTTATCCATTCCAATATCTCAAATTAGTTTTGCCATATCTCAGCTAGACACCTACACCGCACTGCCTTCAGAAAGTATTCATACTCCTTGACTTATTCCACATTTTGTTGTGTTACAGCCTGAATATGTTTTCTCTCTCACCCATCTACACACAATACCCCATAATGACAGTGAATATCTACATTTATATTAGTATTCCCACCCTTGAGTCAATACTTTGTAGAAGCACCTTTGGCAGCTACTGTATTACAGCTGTGAGTCTTTCTGGGTAAGTCTCTAAGAGATTTCCACACCTGGATTGTACAATATTTGCCCATTACTCTTTTCAAAATTCTTCAAGCTCTGTCAAATTGGTTGTTGATCATTTCTAGACAACCTTTTCCAGGTCTTGCCATAGATTTTCCAGTAGATTTAAGTCAAAACTGTAACTCGGCCACTCAGGAACATTCACTGTTTTCTTGGTTAGCAACTCCAGTGTAGATTTGGCCTTGTGTTTTAGGTTATTGTCCTGCTGAAAGTTGAATTAATCTCCCAGTGTCTGGTGGAAAGCAGACTGAACCAGGTTGTCCTCTAGGATTTTGCCTGTGCTTAGCTACATTCTGTTTTTTGATATGACGTGTTAAGAATTATAATTTGTATGATATGTTACGAATTGCAAGGCTAGGGGTTAAGGTTAGGAGTTAGGTTAAAAAGTTAAGGTTGGGGGAAGGATTAGCAAACATGCTAAGTAGCTAAAAAAAAAGTAGCATGTAGTTGCAAAGTTGCTAATTAACTCAAATTCTAAAGTTGTCCGTAATGAGATTCGAACACGCAACCTTCAGGTTGCTAGATGTTCACGTTATACGCCCACCCATCCACCCTAATTACATTTTTTGTCTTAAGTAACCTTCTGCCTTATGTAACCATACAAAATCTATCATATCATACTGATTTGATTGTCACAGATGTACGTTTATTATATTACGTCTAGTCTATGAGACCAGGCATTACACTGATTTAAAAAAACTCTGTCGACTTCCTCTGTGACAACAACCCCCCGGGGAAAAAAAAATAAATAGGGGTATGGTTGTTGAGAATCAAAGGACCATGAATGTAATAAGAAACCTTAGGTGCTGGCTTAAGGCCGTGTAGCAACCACTACAGCATGTTTGGTCAGAACAAGGATGAGGCGGATGTCCAGGTTAAGAACGGTTTCATGGCAAAAGATAGCCACATTCACACCGGTGTCACACACAGCTGACCACTCATGGTTCAGATAACTGAGAATCATGTCCACTGAGAACTGACCTTAACTATGGTTCTGAAAGGAAAGAGGGGAAAGAAAACAGGCTATAGCACTGCTATAAATAAAGGTTAAATAAATCAAATTAAAATATATATGAATAATATGAATGACATGGCTATAAGCTAGCGCAGGTTAAGTATAAAAAAGGAAAGGCTATACACTACAGCAGCATTTAACATTTGTATTAGTATTTATTTTTCGCATACTGGTTTGTAATTAAGGCACATGAAAGTTCACATGTTACAGAAGGCATTTCTGCCTCCAACAAATGCATTTTTGATGAAAAAAAAACATATCTTTTTTTTATACTTTCAAATGCTTCTCCTTTAAAGTAATAACGTCCGTCGTCCGCCAACCCATTTGCATGCTGCGTCACATATTCAACGCTGGAAGGATGGCAGTGACGAGTCAGAACTAGGGAAACAGTTTACAAGTAAACTGGACTTTCAGGTTTATGGCAAAGTGTAAAACCAGTAAGAGGTCATATACCATTTTGTTAGGTCAGATTAGAATGACCCCTGTGTATTTTTGGCCAGTTAAACGGAAATGTATTTTATGACATCACAGCCATTGAATGATCACTTGTTCAGTTCACAACATGTTCAGAAAGCCTTTGCTGCCAACCTGTTGTTTACTTTTCATTAGTTGAATGCTTTCGCTCCCTTCCCCCTTAGCCTTAGAGTACAGCTTCATTAATATGCCATTCTCCCCTCCCTCTGCCTCAAAACTCAAGCACTGATAACAATTACCCTGACACCCCATGCCCTCTTTGCCATCACCTCTTCCTCCCATTCACCCTCCTCTACCTCCTCCCTCCCCTCTTCAGAACCGGTCACTGTCGTGACCATCAATTCCAACCTGAATGAAGCGGTCGAGTTCAACAGCACTGTGGTCTTGACCTGTTCGGCCAAAGGCTCCTTCCTCACGTACAAGTGGCTCAACGGCACCGCCCCGCTGGTGGCTGACGGGAATCATGTGACTTTGAGTGCAAACGCAACAGTGCTAACCGTGGCTGGAGTGTTCAGGAAGGATCTGGTCGGACCCATCTACTGCACAGCCTCCAACAAATTAGAGAGCGATACCAGTGCTCCCTTCAACCTCACTGTCAGCTGTAAGTACATATGTTCTTATAGCCTGGTCTCCCATCTGTTTGAGCTGTCCTACTCCTATGGTCATTGTTAGAAAGACAGCACAAACAGATCTGGGACCAGGCTAATATTCCTATCCATTGATTCCGCTCACGCCTCTGCAAGGCTATCTGAAAGGTTCAGGTGGCGTCTAGTTTAGAGTCTTAGGAGGCTTTGTGTGACTTGGGACACTCCCAGTAGGGGTTTCTACACCCAACTCTTCTGTTTACACCCTGCCTGTGGTCCGACGGTTATGCTGATTTACCCTTTTCAAGAGAGTTGAAATCACGGCAACATTTTCTTTGTCAATTTTATCAACATGTAGATATGATATTGAGCAGTAGATCAATTTGTTTGTGTGACGGCTTTAGAATAAGTCATGCCAGCCATTTGCTATATTGTAACAGGTAGAGGCTGCTGATCTAAATCAGCCAGCCAGCTCAGGGTAGTACAATGCAGGTGACAGGAAAATGCAGGTCAGATAAGATCCACATTTCATCAAAGCCCATCTGAGTAGAGCACCTGGGAGGGGATAGGCCAGGGCATGGCTTGTTTTCGTTAAGATTTTAATGAGCTGCTACATTGTGGTTTGCAGCCTTACTCCTAAGCCTACATTTAAAAAAAATGTTGTCTGGACCAAACTCCAATATACCTAACTCGCATATATTTGCAGATGGGCCAGAAAACATCGCCATGACTGTCACCCCCACGGCTGAGGTCCAAAAGAAGGGTTCCAACATTACATTGACCTGCTCAGCCCAGTCTAGCCCTGTGGCTGTGATTCAGTGGATCCACAATGGAGTCCCGCTCAATGTGATGGGCCCCAAGCTGGTACTGGCCAACATTGCCGAGGCACAGAGTGGAAACTACTCCTGCATGGCCAGCAATGCCAAAACCTTGCGATACCTGGAATCCACCACAGCCAAGTTCACTGTAGTAGGTGAGTAGAAGAACCACAAGAGCCAATGGGAAATCAAGGTTTTGTACATGGATAGGAAGGGTGCTTTAGCAAATACAAAGGGGAACCATGGACAGTATACTGGTAAAGACCTAGAGAGTCAAATCTTAGTCTAATGGAAAGCAAAGTAGGGAAACTGGTTGTTGCATTCAGTTGAGCTACAGTATTCTTCTGAGGTTCTTGTCAGTAACATATTTTTCAGATGTTACACTCATTTTATTTTATTAGACTTATAGACTGACTTGATCTTGTTTAACTAATTACAAGGAAGTTGTTATTAGTTGTTATTACCCGTTCTCCATTTAATGGTGAATATTTAATTGAAAAGGTTTGTTACAGCCAAATCGACACTTTTAAAACAGTTTCTGTATCTGTAAGATAAAGAATGTCATTAGTCCTCCAGCCCTGCCTCAAAGAGATGGTATCATCCTTATTAAGCTAATACCATGAACAGACAGACTGAAACCTGTTTCTTGGCTTCGCACCCAGAAGGCATAACACCGAACACTGAATGGATTCCATATGATTTTTAAGCCTACGGTACAAGTTTCAAACCCAGTGACCTCGTATCATGGCAACTTTGTACGTTCCCTTGTAGGTTTTTAAAGCTTGTGAAGTATGTGCTGCATACCATACAGTACAAAGAGTGCATGGCCCTCGGTGTGTACTGAAACTGTTTACAACAGGAGACAGACAGTCTACCATGTTGTGAGTGACTAAAACCTGCTCGGATGGGGGGGGGGGTCTTTCAAAATGCCTGGAGTCTTTGAGCCGTGTGTTTTTTTTTCAAAGGAAGAGAGATTGTGGGATGTGGGGGGGGGCTGATTGCTTGCTCATTAGCAGTCGTTTCAGTCGTTCTATGAATGCTCCCCTCAACTTGGTAAACAGTAGTGACCTCAAGTCCAGTTATTCCGTCATGAATCATAGTGACACATTTTACTTGTAATGACTGACCAAAGCTGAGGAAATAAGAATTTGCCTCTGGAAATGTTTGCCTTCAAAGCCTAACACGTATTGGCCAATACGTATTGATTAGGCAGTTTTGAGTCACCTTTGAGGGCCATGAACTTTGTGTTTAAAATATACTGCTCCAAAAAATAAAGGGAACACTTAAACAACACATCCTAGATCTGAATGAAAGAAATAATCTTATTAAATACTTTTTTCTTTACATAGTTGAATGTGCTGACAACAAAATCACACAAAAATAATCAATGGAAATCCAATTTATCAACCCATGGAGGTCTGGATTTGGAGTCACACTCAAAATTAAAGTGGAAAACCACACTACAGGCTGATCCAACTTTGATGTAATGTCCTTAAAACAAGTCAAAATGAGGCTCAGTAGTGTGTGTGGCCTCCACGTGCCTGTATGACCTCCCTACAACGCCTGGGCATGCTCCTGATGAGGTGGCGGATGGTCTTCTGAGGGATCTCCTCCCAGACCTGGACTAAAGCATCCGCCAACTCCTGGACAGTCTGTGGTGCAACGTGACGTTGGTGGATGGAGCGAGACATGATGTCCCAGATGTGCTCAATTGGATTCAGGTCTGGGGAACGGGCGGGCCAGTCCATAGCATCAATGCCTTCCTCTTGCAGGAACTGCTGACACACTCCAGCCACATGAGGTCTAGCATTGTCTTGCATTAGGAGGAACCCAGGGCCAACCGCACCAGCATATGGTCTCACAAGGGGTCTGAGGATCTCATCTCGGTACCTAATGGCAGTCAGGCTACCTCTGGCGAGCACATGGAGGGCTGTGCGGCCCCCCAAATAAATGCCACCCCACACCATGACTGACCCACCGCCAAACCGGTCATGCTGGAGGATGTTGCAGGCAGCAGAACGTTCTACGCGGCGTCTCCAGACTCTGTCACGTCTGTCACGTGCTCAGTGTGAACCTGCTTTCATCTGTGAAGAGCACAGGGCACCAGTGGCGAATTTGCCAATCTTGGTGTTCTCTGGCAAATGCCAAACGTTCTGCACGGTGTTGGGCTGTAAGCACAACCCCCACCTGTGGACGTCGAGCCCTCATACCACCCTCATGGAGTCTGTTTCTGACCGTTTGAGCAGACACATGCACATTTGTGGCCTGCTGGAGGTCATTTTGCAGGGCTCTGGCAGTGCTTCTCCTGCTCCTCCTTGCACAAAGGCGGAGGTAGCGGTCCTGCTGCTGGGTTGTTGGCCTCCTACGGCCTCCCCCACGTCTCCTGATGTACTGGCCTGTCTCCTGGTAGCGCCTCCATGCTCTGGACACTACGCTGACAGACACAGCAAACCTTCTTGCCACAGCTCGCATTGATGTGCCATCCTGGATGAGCTGCACTACCTGAGCCACTTGTGTGGGTTGTAGACTCCGTCTCATGCTACCACTAGAGTGAAAGCACCGCCAGCATTCAAAAGTGACCAAAACATCAGCCAGGAAGCATAGGAACTGAGAAGTGGTCTGTGGTCCCCACCTGCAGAACCACTCCTTTATTGGGAGTGTCTTGCTAATTGACTATAATTTCCACCTGTTGTCTATTCCATTTGCACAACAGCATGTGACATTTATTGTCAATCAGTGTTGCTTCCTAAGTGGACAGTTTGATTTCACAGAAGTGTGATTGACTTGGAGTTACATTGTGTTGTTTAACTGTTCCCTTTATTTTTTTGGCATTCGTTTTCCAACACTTATTAGTCTGGAAAGAAGACGTCAAGATAAACAAGACGGTGGTTTCTCCTGTTCCACCTGTTCACCTGGTCCAAAACAAAAACACAAACTTGGCCTTAGTCTCACTTTCAAGTGGTCTAGCATGACAGTGAGCATGTTAATTGCATTATCTATTCATGTAGGTCATTTGGTTTTGCTTGGTTGACAAGTTTTTGGTACATCAGCCCATTCAAAGACTCATTGTAAAATAACATTTTATTTGATGTCACATTTTATGGAAACATGGCCTGGTATAAGCTGTACAGTGATATTGTATAGTAGCTACCCACAGACGTCAAATCAACGTCTATTCCATGTTGGTTCAACGTAATTTCCCTGACATGATGTGGAAACAACGTTGATTCAACCAGTGTGTGCCCAGTGTTCAGATGTAATGTCATTAAGGTATAATGAAAGTACAATGTCTTCCAATTTAGTAGGCATCGTTAAATCCATCCAACTAAAATCGAATGAAGAGTTCATCAAGCTTCACGGGGTTTGTCAAGCTTCACGGGGTTTGTCAAGCTTCATGGGGTTCATCAAGCTTCATATATTCTAAATACTTTGTGGGTCTAGTACTCTGTAATTGTGAGTGAAACAAGCTGTTATCATCTGGTCCGCGTAAACCCTAACTCCATTTGTCCTCTGTGTTTGTAGAGGCCATATCGGGCACTAAGATCACAGGCCCCAATGGAACGCTCGTTGCCGGTAACAGCACGGCCACCCTGATCTGCCAGGCAAGTGCCGGCACCGCCGGCACCCGAGTGTGGCTGAAGAATGGCGTGGCTCTGTCTCCTAGCAACAGGGTCGTGGTCTCGGCAGACAAGAGCTCGGTCACGATCAAGCCAGTGCAGAAGGAGGACAGTGGGGAGTACCAGTGCAAGCTGACCAATGCTGTGAACACAGACTCTGCCAGTCTCAAGATAGGGGTAAACTGTGAGTATTTGCCCCCTGACCTCTACACTGACCATTAACACCAACGAACGAAGTTAACTTTATATTTTGTTGTATGTTCATAATGTTACCGTATCCAAAAAGAAAAGCGTTGTGTTTCACTGAAATCCACGATAAACTGTCTGAATGCTACAGTGTAGTATTATTGAGGTCGGAATGGCCAAATCCAGGTGAATTTCAGGTATAAATTCTCCTTTTCTGTGTCTCAGTTGGTCCTGAGGCTGTGTCGGTGAAGGGGGATACTGCCGTAGAGGTGAATGACCGTGTCACGCTGAAGTGTACCTCAGTCTCCCTCCCTGCTGCCACCTACACCTGGAAGTTCAACGGGACGCGGACCGACGTGATGACAGCCGAGTACATCATCGAAGCCGCTGTGTACAAGAACACTGGGATTTACACTTGTGAAGCCAGCAACGCCATCACCGGGTTGAGCACTGCCGTTGCCCACAAGCTGTCCGTCAAAGGTTTGATAGTGGAGGCTATAAGAGTATTCCACCATTTGGCACCATGGTTCTTAGGATGTCTTCTCACCCTAACTTTTGTTGGGATATTCTACTCATAAATCATGTACGGTAGCACTGTACACATTTATCTCAGATGAAGCTGTTGCATTACTTTGAGATGTTCTGATGATGACGATGATGATGATGATAAATGATAGATTGTTCTTGTGATTCCTCAGAGGAGGGAACACTGGATAAGGGTCTGACGGGCGGGCAGGTCACTGGGATCATCATCGGCGTGATTATCGCCCTAGGGGCCATCATCGGTGGAGTTCTCTACATGAGACGGAAAAAAAGACAGTGAGTTCTCTTGGTTTTACCTTTGATCCACTTATGCTATTCCATAAAAGACAGTATGTCTTTGCAGACACAGCTGTTGCGTGTAATGACACCCAATTCTTCACCGTCTCTAAGTGCCCTTCCTGTGAATCTCCAGTCCTCGCTTCATTCCTCTCATTCTTTGGCATCCTAGAACTTGTACACCCGGTTCTTACCAAGTATCTTCACTTTGTTCGTAGCAGTCATATTCTCTGCACTTCCAAAGCCCTATTTTAGCAAACTCTTTGTAGCTTTTCATTTGCCTCAACACAGCTAAAGATACTGTTTTTTGGGGGGGATTTACAGCAAGGTTTCATATGGAACTCCAAAGTGTCATTTCTGATCAATCGTCTCACCAAAGTGAAAGTGATGCAAACGACCACATCCTCTGAGTTACCTGCCAGTGGGTTCAAGAATCGTTATCTTAAAGCAAAGAACAAACAGTTTAGTCAAGGCAGACACAGGCTGACACGCCTCGCACATTCCGGCATTTGGCAACAGTAATCTATGATAACACCCCTTCTGAACAAACCAGAAAGGGAGGAATATACCACAGATGTCATTGCTCACAGTTTTGCGTCAAAACCCTTTTTCTCATTGGAACTCTGTTGATGTAGTACACGTTCACATTCTCATTCCTCTCCCATTCCTCGCTAATAAGAGTGTTGTCAGGCAGAGCAGATAAAAAAGTTACCTGATGGGACAGAGATCACTGGAGGTCACGCGTACTGTACCTGCAGAGCACGGACTACAACCACCGCTCCAAGGTTCAGAGTTTGTCTCCCTGCTCCTCATTATCCGTATCTGACAAACTCGAAATTGATATTTGAGGCTATTGTTCCTTGACGGCGTTCGCACTCCTGGAGGTCTTAGACAGGAAACTGTCTGTATCCATTGACTAAGAATGTCAGGTTTGGATCATTGGCAGGCAATTATTGTAAGGTTGTCAATGGAAAAAACGGAACTCTGTAAGTGAAGATGAACTATTGGGATCGCTCACTTAATATTTCCCATTTACCTTGCCGATTTCCAGAGTGTGCCTGCAAATACATTCCTTGAAATAGTTTTTGTTTCATTAGTAGACGTCGTACAAAGTAGTATTAAGTATATCAGCTTTTTGTGCTTGTGGCCAGTAGAAAATAAAGAATGGGGGTGTGCGTAAAGGTTCAAAACAAGGAAAGGGAAATAAAGTTACAGGGATTACTGATGCAAAGACCAACCGCCTTCATCCAGTCAGGAAGATCAGCCTCCAGATAACCAACCAGCATAACACGCATTTCCCCCAAAGTGCAGACTTCCTACTGGATAACTAACAAGCTGATAAAAAGCAGAAGATACAACATTGTACTTGAGTTCCCTTTATTGTCGTGTTTACAGCCGGTGAACAAGGGGAATGCAGTGTGGCGTTAAAAGTAGGCTTGGTTGGTTACGTTTAGACAACCCTGTGTGCACAGCTGGGTTCACACAGACGCACACCTGTTTTAGATGAGGTAGGGACTGGCAGGTTCAAAGCCCGAAACACCATACTGTTCCTGATTAGTGTGATAGGTGACTGGCAAATTGGTGCACGGCAGGCCAAGCCCCTATGTAAAATGGGGGGGGATTAGCGATTATAGGTGCTGATAGTGTAGGTTTCTGGAAAAGGGCACTGTCTTTATAGGGAACAGATTATTTTCTCCGGTAGAGGATATAAATAGATGTATGTCTTGGGTGTACACTGAATTTGTTTAACCATGTTCTGATATACGTTACTGGACACTTTTACAGAGTATCCAATGATTGATTAAATCAACTAAGATATGATTCCGTTGATATACCATGACATGTATACAGTAGATAACTGTGATGCGTCACAGATAAACCACTGCCAAAGACCTGCATGTATTTATACTGGTTCGCTCTCCTCATTCTGCCTGGCCTTGTCAGCCTGGATCAACGCTGTGGGTTTCAGTATTTCGAAAACACAGTCGGACCACATTCCAACACTCTCTCTAGCCTCACACTCAGGAGAGGAAGATTCCATCTCAACAGGGGGGGTCCGCCTCTTTTCGCCCCTCTCTGAATCACCTTAAGATAACAAGCTGTCGGGGCGTGGTGGCCCCGGGCAGTGGAACGGACACTTCCAGCCGAGCTTAAGCCCCTCTCCTCACTTCAGATTCAGAGTATTTAATCGTCACGTACAGTGTTGCAGGTGTGATTGTAGGGTACAGTGAAAATCTTAGTCTTAGAGCTCCAACATGCAGGGCTAAGTGAAATAAAATAATGGAAAATGGTAATAAAAAACCACATTAGAAATAGAAATAGCGCTATATGCATAATAACAACTGTGGCGGTGATAAATAAATAAATGAAGTAGCAGGTAGCTGACTAGTGGTGGCTATTCAGCAGTCTGATGGTCTGAGGGTAGAAACGTTCCGTTTTTGAGACGATGCTCCTCTACTGCCCGTGTCTGAGTGATTGAAGCGGGGAGAACAGGGCGTGGCTTGGGAGGATGGGGACCCTGATGATCTTCTTGGCCTTCCTGCATCACCTGGTGTTGTAGGTGTCCTGTAGGACAGACGGTGTGCGTTCGGCTGCACGCATCACCCTCATAAGAGCCTTGCTATCCGCAGCAGTGGAGTTGCCGTACCAGGCTGCGATGCAGCTCGACAGTATGCACTCAATGGCGCTCCTGTAGAACACTGTGAGGGCCCTCGAGGACAGGCCAAATTTCTTCAGTATCCAGAGGTTGAAGACTCATCACGTCGGTCAGCGCCCCATTGAACTTCCAGGTGTAGGTGGCAGCAGGGAGGGAGACTGAGGTACACTTCAGCGTGACACGGTCTCTTACCTCTACATGATCCCCCTTCACAGGACCCAGTTGCATAGGGAGGAGTTCAGACCCAGGGCTGTGAGCTTTGTAATGAGCTTATAGGGCACTATGGTATTGAAGGCCGAGCTCTGGTCGATGAACAGCATCCTCACATATGTGACCAACCGGCTCAATCTTATGTAGCAAAATTTGAAATTGTGTTTTTTACATTAGATAAAAGTAGTGACTCAGAGCTACAAAATGGTATATCATACACTACAGTTGAGGAACAATGGGAAAGTAATTCTGCTTTGAAAGTTGATAAACTTGTAACCTCACTTTGGAGAAAATGGCCCTTGAATGTTTTGGTACACCGACGTGTGACTCTTCAACCTCTTCTTTGTCTACACCCATTCATTATCGTTCACACCCTCTTAAGCTTCAGCCCCACCCAGCTCTTTAAGGATTCACATGTGAGGCCATGTAGTAAACAACCAAATATTTCAAGACTGAAGGCTGGTTTATACTACGGGTGTGTTCATAAATTCAATCTGGAGTGCCAGAGCGTGCTCAGAGTGCGCTCTGGGCGTTCGTAAATATGTCGCGTTGTCCGTTCGTAAATTCCGAGCATTTTGCTCTCGGAGCGTTCAGAGCGCATACTGGACGCTCTGGCCTAGGAGTAGGGTTAATCTGAGCGTTCTGACCTAACAACAACAGTCAAGCACCCACACTAACTGACTAACGTTGGCTAGCTTGCTAGCTACTTCCAGACACAAATGAGGGAACACCTCACTCTGACCATTTTACTCACCCTAGCAGAGCTGGTTAGGCTGTTTTTATGTTGGTGACTGCAACTCTGCTTCTGGCAACAATTTAATTAAGCTTTTTTTGCCAATGTTTACTGACACCAGCCATATTGAACAGGTGTTGAGCGTTCGTAAATTCGTCTGTTATTCTGCTCTCTGGCACGCTCAGACGAGTGCTTTGAAATCAGACTAGATAGCCAGAGTGAATTTATCAGCTACGTCTATCAACAGTTGTTGCAGTGACATCGTTAACATTCTATTGAAATGGTTACTTGCATAGTGGAGTCTTTTGTTTAGACATGTAGCTAGCTAGCTAAACAATGAACCATAATCCCAACTCATGACTTTACTACCCTGCATGAATCTGCAGGTAGCTAACCAACCAGTTCAATGTTAGCTAGCTAACATTCGGCTATAACTAGCAATGCAAATAGCTCTGAGATATGAATAATATTACTACACAGATCATACACGTAACATTTGGTCGTGAGCCAGCCAGCTAACGTTGACTAGCTAGCTAACAGTACACTTTAACTTGAAATGAAAACAACTTTCTGACAAAATTAGAAATGTGTCATATCTGAAAATATATCTAGTTTACTATTTTGCCTGTATACATGGATGGACGCTTCTCCCTCTCTGTCACAGATGCCATGGTTGCCCTTAGTTTGAAGATGTAATCCGGAGAGAGGTGTTTTATACAACAGCCTTAAGTGTGTTCTCTTTTCAACTCCGTCTGCATATTTGCAATCAAACGCCAGAATTTTCTTCATCTCCTTAGCTACTGTATCATACTCTAATTCCACCATGCATTCCACTGATTTCAAAACTCGGTCCTCCAGAAAGTGGAGAGCAACACTTATGCAGTTCTACTACGTGATATCTTAAAAAAAATCTGCATTAGAAAGGATTACCTACACATACTGACCAGCTCAAATAGACAGAAGCGTGCTACATGGCCAATCTGAACTCATCTCTCGACATGTTCAGCCCACCCATTATCTCAGCCAATCATGGCTAGCGGGAAGGTTCCTGCCTTTTTCTGTGGCTAAACCAACTAGGCTCGTAATTTAACAATTGTATTCATATTTACAGATTGCATATAAATTTGTAATTAAGGCACATGAATGTTCACATGTTCCAGAAGGCACTTCTGCTGAAAAAAACGCATTTTGATAAAGATAAAAAGTTAACTACGTTCAAATGGCTTTCCTGTGGAGTAGTGACGCGCGACATACGCCTAGTTTCCTGAAATGAATCACATTTGCATTCCTTTTGTCCAGGTGGGTAAGGGCAGTGTGCAGTGCAATAGCGATTACATTGTCCGTGGATCTGTCAGGGCGGTAGGCTAATTGGAGAGGGACGAGTGTGTCGGGGAAGGAGGAGGTGATATGGTATTTGACTAGCCTCTCAAAGCACTTCATGATGACAGAAGTGAGTGCTACTGGTCAGTAGTCATTCTGCTCAGTTACTTTCCCTTTCTTGGGCACAGGATGAGAGTGGACATCTCGAAGCAGGTGGGTATAGAGGCCGGAGCTAGGGAGCGATTGAAAATGTCAGAACACAACAGCCAGCTGGTCTGCACATGCTCTGAGGGCACTGCTAGAGATGCCGTCTGGGCCAGCAGCCTTGCAAGGGTTAACACGTTTGAATGACTTACTTGAATGGCAGCTCAGGATCATTGTGCTCGTATCTTGAGAAAAAGGTGTTTAGCTCGGGTGGCGTTGGTGACCGTGATGTGGCTGGCTTTCTTTTTGTAGTCCATGATCGTTAGGAGCCCCTGTCACATACGCCTTGTGTCCCGACCTGCTGAATTGCTCCTCCTCTTTGTCCCTATACTTGTGTTTCGCCATCTTGATCGATCTGCGTAAGTCATATTTGTACTGTTTAACCAAACTATTGTCCGCGGTCACCTTGCTCTGTTTATAAGCAGCATCTCTCTCTTCAGATTTCGGGTACGTTTTGATAGACTAGAGGTGGACAGAGATTGAGTCAGTGGAGTTATGATTAGATAAAGAGAAGTTATGCTCTTCTTTATTGCCATCACTTGGATTTTCCCCCTTACCATGGTAGTCAATGGTGATAGGGGAGAGGCTGAGTTGAGAGCATGGTTGGAATGTCACCGTCGTGTCTGCACAGGTCTCTCGCTCTCTTCTTTTTGTCCATCTCCCTCTTATTCTCGCCTCTTCTGTCTGTTACTGTCTTTCACTCTTTCTAACATTCTTACTCTACATTCCTCACTTCCACTTGGTTCCATCTGTCCTCGCTTACCTTCCGCTATGACTTAAAGTTTCCTCGACGCGGTTTGTCCTGAGGGACATTCCTTACGGAAGTACTCATATTTTCTGGAGACATGCCGTAATTCAGCCATAGTAGACGGGCATACCTGAAGGATCAAAGTGAAACTGCCAAGTACTCATTGTTGATATTGTAGTTATTGAGTCATCCTCTTCCTGTGTTTGTCCCCATTGTTATGTCTACTGTTCTTATCAATGGCACAAAACTAGGCTAGATGCTTTCTGAGATGAGATCACAGCATTACAAAGGTTACAGTACCTACCAACACTGCTCGTATTCGTCAGGGCATTATGGTTTGTTCATTAACCATTTCAACTCATAGGAATTGGCCTATATGGATAGGGCTAAATATAAATGTTTTTCCAGAAGAAATATGAAAACCATATGTATAACCATGGTAGCAATTAAAAGGAAACAGTTTGGAAATTTGGGGGAAATTCTTAGACTAAAGGCGAGGACAAAACAGTTAATCTGACACTAGATTGAATCTTAACATTACACTGTTGATTGTATGTGAATTTTACATTTGCTGTACTTTTTTCGCCACATTTGTTGATAACGAAATCGTAAAATACTCTGGATACATTCAGTAACATGATAAGGATATTCAAATTTGGGGTAGGTACAACATAAGACAGGAAATGAGAAGGGTTTGAGTGAGAGGTCTAACTGGAGTCTCCAAGTGGTCACACACCTCTACAGTGTCCACAGTTCCTAAGCAATTTCAATGCAATTGTATGACTCAAAGAAGAGTCTTCAACAATAAGGTGCTATTTCAAGCTCTCCTAGCTGTGTTGTCGAGGAACTAGAGCAAGCAGACTTGTAGTTGTTCAGAACAACCCAGGGTATGACGCCACGTCATCTTGTAACTGAACATCACGCATAGTGATCATAAACGTTGACAATGTACTCTATATGACATGAGTTTTATGATATGGAAATGTGAAGTGTTTGGCTTGCTTGTATGGCATAAAAGCGATATTTATTATAATCCTCAACGTCTCGTCTTTCAAAATACTTTGAGTCCTCTTTATTTACAGCATTTCCCTCACTCAGACAACAAAACATTTGCTCAAATTGCCCAGTTACAGGGAGGGATGGGGCCAAGATCTTGTCACTCGGTGTGCTCAAGTTCAGAATCGCTTTCAGTCAAAACCCATACCGTGCTGTGAAGCGGAGACCTTGAGCTCTGACGTCATGTACACTCAGTTGGCAGTTGATTAGGTACACCACCCCGTTCACGTGGCCATGGCTTGCTATATAAAGCAGGCAGACGGGCATCGAGGCATTCAGTTACTGTCGGATTGAACATTAGAATGGGAAAAACGAGTGACCTAAGTGACTGTGAGCATGGTATTATCGTCAGTGCCAGACGCGCCGATTCCAGTATCTCAGAAACGGCCGGCCTTCTGAGCTTTTCACACACGACAGTGTCTAGGGTTTACCGAAGATGGTGTGACTATCAAATAACATCCAGTCAGCGGCAGTCCTGTGGGCCGAAAAGGCTAGTTGATGAGGGGTCGAAGGAAAATGGCAAGAAACGTGCAAGCTAATGTAACAGTGTAGGTTCCGTCCCTCTCTTTGCCCCAACCTGGGCTCGAACCAGGGACCCTTGCACACGTCAACAACTGACACCCACGAAGCATCGTTACCCATCGTGCCACAAAAGCCGCGGCCCTTGCAACGCAAGGGGAACAACCACTTCAGGTCTCAGAGCGAGTGACGTCACTGATTGAAACGCTATTAGCACGCACCACCGCTAACTAACTAGCCATTTCACATCGGTTACACTAACAGGCGGGCCACAAACAGTGGTGTGGCACAGTACAACAGTTGTGTGTAGAACGGCATCCCAGAACGCACAACTCGATCCTTGTCACAGATGGGCTACTGCAGCAGACGACCACACTGGGTTCCACTCATATCAGCTAAAAACGAGAAGCAGCGGCTCCAGTGGGCACGCGATCACCAACACTGGACATTTGAGGAGTGGAAAAACATTGCCTGTTCTGACGAATCCCGGTTCATCTTGCTGATGGCAGAGTCAGGATTTGCCGTAAGCAGCATGAGTCCATGGCCCCATCCTGCCTGGTGTCAATGGTACAGGATGGTGGTGGTGCTGTAATGTTGTGTGGAATGTTTTCCTGGCACACGTTTGATCCCTTGATACCAGTTGAGCAATGTTTCCATGCCTGAATAATTTAGGCTGTTCTGGAGGCAAAGGGGTGTCTGACCTGGTCCTTGATGTACGTAATAAACTGGCCACTGAGTGTATAGCATGTTACTGTAAAGCCACTGCGTTACAATTTAGGCGCTTATCAATGTCCAAATCTGCCCATTTCAACCTGTATATGGCTACAAGAGTAAAGAGCAACCTATGGGGTTTCCATCAAAGAAATTAGGAGACACAATTATTTTTAATAGCTGCCTGCTTTATATTTGTTGCTGTCATGAACTAAAATCTAGTCATTCAGGTTGTCAAAGCAAAGTTTCCATCCCCACAACGAAGCGTCTTGTTTTCTCAAATCCCTTCAAAGCGAGGTCATCATTACACTAATCGCCACTCTTTTCTTTTATGTTCTGTTTCAGGGTCGAGTCGCCATACTAGAAGAGTGCCCCGAGGAAAGCTGGTAAGCCGCTCTTTGATAACTCTATATTATCCTGAAGTTGGTTCCCTTGTCAGGCAACGCAGGCTAGCATTACCCTCTGTTGTAACAACAGTTATCAAGTCTCCACTGACCTGGGACAAGCATTTCCTTGTTGAGGACATTTTTATTGCATTGCGTTTGAGGCTATAGCTACTGTTCTGTGGTGCCGCTCCGTATCACACACATTTTACCTGAAAGGCCTTTCAGATAAGAATGTTGACTTTATACGTAGGGAGTAGGCATTAAGTCCGAGTCTGGCATAGCTACAGTAAATCAGTGTATCCATCTTTCATCTGAATGAACATGTAAGGCAAAGGTCCTCATTGCTGTTATTATTTGATTTTGGCCTATTAGCATTTTGGGGAGTTGAAGTAGAACAAAAGCCAGTAGATACTGTATAGCCAAACTATTGCCAATGTTCACCTTAGAGGACTTTCAGATGAGGGATGGTGAAAACAAGATATTCAACTTCAGAACTTGTTCTTGTGGTTGTAAGTAGCACTCAGTGGTAAGCTATGAGTTTCTTCTTCCCCACAGGAGCTATCAGCCCAAAGAATCAGCCAATTATTCCCCTCCAAGATCAATCTCTGCAGTCGGGAAGACCACTCAGGTGGAAACCTCCCCCAGGTCTGTCCAGCCGTACAAGATATTCATCAAAGTCCATATAATCCCAGGGGTCACAACATCACCCCGTCCCTAACACTCACACATCAGAAGCCATGGTCATCTCCTTTGAAAATGGTGGTGTCCTTGGGCTTGGATTGGACCAGAAAGCTCCAACACATCTATCCCATCTAACATCTATCTGTCTGTATGGACTTATTTTCCTTCACACACCTTCCCTCCTCTCCATCCATCCCATTGGCTAAGGTAAACAGCTTCCAACAGTCCCTGGGATGCTGACTCTTCCTCTTATTCCTCTGTTTTGCAAGTCATTGCTTACATCAATTTCTCCACACATTCCCAGGGAAATGAATCGCATCATAGACTTGAGCGATGGTGAGAAACTGGAGGATGATTTAGTGGTGTAATACACTGGAGTCCCATGGGACTGTAGGGCTTAGTCACTTGGTCACTCCTCACTGAGTACACTCATCAAGGCGATTGGGAAAGTATCGTCTGAATCTTTCAAACACCTGACGGACACAGGTTCGTATATCTGACGTTATCACAGACAGGTGTCTGCTTGATCCCAAGGATTGCTTTTTTTCCCTTTTCTTTTCTGTCGTTACCTCTACAAGATCTGCTAGTAAGAACTTAATGTGAAGACAGCAATGACAAGATCCAACACGCAGCAAATATTCAGGGGAGAAGAAAAAAAAGGTAGGAATGTTTTTGTGGGCAAAGACATTCTTTGGTTTTGGAGGGAAAATGTGTGTGCTTCAGGGCTGTACTACTGAGTTCTGCTATTTGCTATATTCCACTTTTGAAATGTTTTAATAATTAGGCCTTTTTTTTGTAGTTTAAATCAAAAAAATACAAAACTGTGTTTTTAGAAACGTGAATGAACAAGTGACATTTTATGTTAACTGTAACACAACCCCTTTTTACCTGCATCTTAGTTTTGTTTTTGTCACTAGTATTTATTTTGTGTATGTGACAACCGGTCATACACACCTTCAATTAGAACACACAGAACTATGGGTTAAGAGTTCTTTATCTTTTAAGTTTTCTCCCACCATTTAAAGTCAATGGGGGGTTTTGTGTTGCATGAACAGTACAGGGCAGTTACTCTGGTAGGCCTGGTAATGTTAATGTCACTTGGCTGTGGAAGGTGTTTACTCTTGTGGTTTGACCTATTCTGTTAAAACATGTAATTACATAAAGCATTCCGTATATTCAAACAGAAAGACACACACATAAAGACAGATGCACAGACACCAGAACTTGAACACAGTAACCAAATACACTGAACAAATATTTAAACGCAACATGTAAAGTGTTGGTCCCATGATTCATTAACTGAAAAAAATATTCCAGAAATGTTCCATCCACACAAAAAGCTTATTTCTCTCAAATTTTGTTCACAAATTTGTTAACATCCCTGTTAGTGAGAATTGTATCCGTTGTCAAGATAATCCATCCACCTGATAGGTGTGGCATATCAGGAAGCTGATCGAACAGCATGATCATTACACAGGTGCATCTTGTGCTGGGAACAATAAAAGGCCACTCTAAAATGTGCAGTTTTGTCACACAACCCAATGCCACAGATGTCTCAACTTTTGAGGGAGCATGCAATTGGCATGCTGACTGCAGGAATGTCCACCGAAACTGTTGTCAGAGAATTGAATAAGCCGCCTCCAACGTCGTTTTAGAGAATTTGGCAGTAACTCATTCCGATTGGCTGGGCCTGGCTCCCCAGTATGTGGGCCTATGTCACGTGGCTGCGCCCATGCCCAGTCATGTGAAATCCCTATATTAGGGCCTAATGAATTTATTTTAATTGACTGATTTTCCTTATATGAACTGTAACTCAGTAAAATCTTAGAAATTGTTGCATGTTGCGTTTATAGTTTTGTTCAGCATAGGTACATTGGTCCAAATTGGTCCTGCCACTGCGTGTAATAGTCATTAGTTTTCATAGAGATCTAAGTAAGAAACTTGATTGGCTGAGGAAGAATGAGATTGTTCCGTTTTGGTCTCGTTGGTCTAGTTCTTGAAGATAAACAGGGAGAAATGGACACCTTTACCTGGACAGTGTTTTAGTGTAGCTGAGCATTCTTATTAAAGTGATAGACCAGCTCTGATGAAAAATGGAACAGCAATAAACTGCTCCCTTTGTAAATATGATTTACTTTATGTAAATGTATACTGTAATAAACATTGTATTTTTTAGGCTTGACGTTCTGTCATCTATTTGGGGTTTCTTGCTTTATCTTAATTTGAATATTTCAATTGTCAGAAACTTTCTCAGGTTGTTTACAGAAAGGCGTATTATTCTTTAACGACTGACCAGCCTATATTCATAAATCATTTTCTCGTTGTATAGACACGCCTCTGAGATGTTTTTATTTATTCTTCTGTCCTTACTGCGATTTGCATTTGTTACAGTCTTGTTTCTTTTCAAATGGAACTTTCCTACGTATGTCTAGCTAGCCAACCCCAGTCTCTGTGTTTCCAAACAGCCAATCACACCTCTCTCTCGTTCTCTCTCTCGTTCCTGGGATTTGGAATGACAGAACATAAAGGCGTTCTTGCTGCAGTTGGTGTGTGTGTGTGCAATGGTGCTCTCCTCTCCTGCCACACCAGTCCCCCTGTTTCTTCACAGATATGCCTCAGAAAGAAAGAACGAAACGATGTAAAAACCTGCTTTAACAAGAGAATCCCTGCAGAGGACATGTGTGCTCAGGGTGGGAAATCGACACCCTGAGCTCAGGGGTGGGTTAATTAAAGCATCCATATTTTATCTGAACCATAATAGACTGGATTTGAAACCACACATTTACATTCGAACTGGATTTGATCCTCTTGCAGACACATTCATATAAAATGAGCTAACCTGTCTAGAGTAATTGGAAAGGGAATAGGAATGCACGGTTGGATGGACAGACACTACAAGGTCCAGGATGCTCTTGGTGGTGACTAGTCTAGCAGGTTCATTTGCCTTGAGTCAACAATGGCTTTTTTTTTATTTACTTTTGGTGTGGTTGGGTGTTAAAACAATGGGACAACTGTATCACTGTACTTGAATGTAAACCAAAACTCAATAAAATGTAAGTGTACAAAAATATCTCTGGATCCCTTTTAAAACTGTCTTTATGTCTTATAAGATTACACCACATCTATGAGCTCTAGCTTTTTGTTGCCAGTGTATTAGGTTTCTTGTGTGCAAAGTGTTCTGCATGAAATCAAATATACAGAATGTGAAGTGTTTTCGAGCAATTATCTTGAAAATGAAAGCCAAGAGGAGTTTGTATAATTCTTTAATAACTTGATTGTAACATGTTTGTTGTGGCCATGCAGGTTTGAAGGCTGTTGGATGTAGGCTACCTCTACCTGACTTTCACTAACCCTGTCACTGTCAGGAAGTTGTGCCTGCCAAGGACATTAGGTCATTAAAAAAAAGTCTGCTTGGCAGATCGAGTGAGTGTCTCTCATCTCACCCATGAACAGTGTAGTCTAAATAGTCCTGTCACAAATGATGACTTTCAGGTTTTTCTCATATGTCACGGGGACAGTGCCCAGAGCTCTTGTACAAGGCAGCGCAGCCTTGAGAAAGGAGAGGGGAGGCGGTTTCAGTGCTGTGGCTATGACTCACCAACCTGACTTTCTGCAGATCAGGGCTGTCATTACCCTACTCTGTAATCACACTCACACCGGCCAATGTGTCTCCGTTTTTTATTGTTGTAGTAGACAGATTAAAATGGCTGTAACTTGTTGGTACAAGTCCAGATGTATGGAACTTCAAACTGTTCCTTTTTTATATGTGTAAATAACTAGTGGTAAATTATATTTTGTGATGTGTGAGTCATGACCTTTAACTGTATGTGCATATCTGTCTTAGCTATGAGTGCAAATTCATGTTCCCAAGTTTACTTTCTTTTTTCTTTTTTGGGGGAGGTGTCCATCCAGCTCTCTCAATCCTCTACCGTTGCATTTAAACACTTATTCTCAACATACAGACAGATATTATTTCCTAGATATTAAAACTTGGTGCCAATTACTTCTTTACTGTCTTGCTCACAGACCTGAAACGTAACCAAACAGGTAGCATCTTCTAGATGTGAGTACCTTGGAGTGAATCCCCCTCCGCGTGCAAGGCCCAGGTGTCACGGTTGTCGTATGATGAAGCGGACCAAAGTGCAGCATGATTATCGTTCCACATATTTATTGAACTGTGAAACTATGCAATACATACAAAATAAACTGAATAAACAAAAACAACAAACCTTGACGAAGCATTAACATACACGTACTCAAAAACAATCTCCCACAAACCCAGGTGGGGAAAACACCTACTTAAGTATGATCTCCAATTAGAGACAACGATGACCAGCTGCCTCTAATTGGAGATCATCCCCAACAAAAACCCAACATAGAAAATTTAAACTAGAAAACCCCCCCGTCACACCCTGACCCACTCTACCATAGAAAATAACAGCTTTCTATGGTCAGGACGTGACACCAGGGGCCTCATTTATAAACCGTGCATACAAACTAGATCCCAAAACATGTATGCACCAGTTTTCACGCAAAAGTTGGCATTCACAAAAACTGAACTTGATGTTAAAATGTAATCATGTTCCCGCAAATTTGAGACCATGCGTACTCACAGTTTCTAGTGGTTAAAGTGTTGCATTACAAGCAGGCAAGTAGATTAGTGTTTTGTGCAAATGGGGGACATGATGGACAGGCTTAATCATAACGATAAACAGGTTAATAACAAGATGCAATCCTTTGCCGTTAGTGAGAAGAGTGAAAATCAATTTTGTTTATCTTTGCATTTTAAAATAATTAGAAATAGGCATCTATTTCCTAGGCTATTATTTATTAGATTTCCATGATCATTGCATAATAAATTCCTCACCTTCTCTGTCATGGTTTCGTACTCACGGGGTAGTACAGGCCTACAACAAGGATACCATTCGTCCCATCTCTCGTTTAATTGGACCCACTTCGCAGTAGTAACGGCTCCAGAGACGTGCTCTGACCACCAACTGTCTGTCATATGCGCGCAGGAAAATAGATCATGAGCATAGAGAAGAAAAATACATGAATGCAATTAATTGATTATTGAATCAATCAATCAAATTTATTGGTAGCCTAGTGGTTAGAGCGTTGGGCCAGTAACCGAAAGTTTGCTGGATCGAATCCCAGAGCTGACAAGGTAAAAATCTGTCGTTCCCCGGGCGCCGAAGATGTGAATTTCGATTAAGGCAGTCCCCCGCACCTCTGTGATTCAGAGGGGTTGGGTTAAATGCGTAAGACACATTTCAGTTGAATACATTCAATACCCCCCTTTCCTTTATTTATTTATAAAGCCCTTTTTACATCAGCCGATGTCACAAAGTGCTATACAGAAACCCAGCCTAAAACCCCAAACAGCAAGCAATGCAGATGTAGAAGCACGTTGGCTAGGACAAACTCCCTAGATAGGCAGGAACCTAGGAAGAAACCTAGAGAGGAACCAGGCTCTGAGGGGTGGCCAGTCCTCTTCTGGCTGTGCCGGGTGGAGATTAGTACATGGCCAAAATGTTCAAACGTTCATAGATGACCAGCAGGGTCAAATAATAATAATCATAGTAGTTGTAGAGGGTGCAACAGGTCAGCACCTCAGGAGTAAATGTCAGTTGGCTTTTCATAGCCCAGCATTCAGAGTTTGAGACCGCAGGCACGGTAGAGAGAGAGAGTCGAAAACAGCAGGTTCGGGACAAGGTAGCACGTCCAGTGAACAGGTCAGGGTTCCATAGCCGCAGACAGAACAGTTGAAACTGGACAGACAAGGAGTCATCAGGCCAGGTAGTCCTGAGGCATGATCCCAGGGCTCAGGCCCTCCAGGAGGGGAGGGAGAGAGAGTGAGAGAATTAGAGGGAGCATACTTAAATTCACACAGGACACAAGATAAGACAGGAGAATCACACCAGATATAACAGACTGACTCTAGCCCCCTAACACAAACTATTGCAGCATAGATACTGGAGGCTGAGACAGGATGGGTCGGGAGACACTGTGGCCCCGTCCGACGATACCCCCGGACAGGGCCAACCAGGGAGGTTATAACCCCACCCACTTTGCCAAAGCCAGCCCCCACACCACTAGAGGGATATCCGCAGACCACCAACTAACTACCCTGAGACAAGGCTGAGTATAGCCCACAAAGATCTTCCCCACGGCACAAATCCGAGGCGGCGCCAACCCAGACAGGAAGATCTCCCACTCTAGTGATGCACCCCTCCTAGGGACGGTATGGAAGAGCACTAGTAAGCCAGTGACTCAGCCCCCGTAATAGGGTCAGAGGCAGAGAATCCCAGTGGAGAGAGGGGAACCTGCCAGGCAGAGACAACAAGGGCGGTTCGTCGCTCCAGTGCCTTTCCGTTCACCTTCGCACCCCTGGGCCAGACTACGCTCAATCATAGGACCCACTGAAGAGATGAGTCTTCAATAAAGACTTAAAGGTCGAGACCGAGTTTACGTCTCTCACATGGATAGGCAGACCATTCCATAAAAATGTAGCTCTCTAGGAGAAAGCCCTGCCTCCAGCTGTTTGCTTAGAAATTATAGGGACAATAAGGAGGCCTGTGTCTTGTAACCGTAGCGTACATGAAGGTATGTACGGCAGGACCAAATCGTTAGGAACAAGCCCATGTAATGCTTTGTAGGTTAGTAGTGAAACCTTGAAATCAGCCCTTGCCTTAACAGGAAGCCAGTGTAGGTAGAGTGACTAGCACTGGAGTAATATGATCACATTTCATGGTTCTAGTCAAGATTCTACCTGCCGTGTTTAGCACTAACTGAAGTTTATTTAGTGCTTTATCCGGGTAGACGGAATGTAGAGCATTGCAGTAGTCTAATCTGGAAGTGACAAAAGCATGGATTAGCTTTCTGTATCATTTTTGGACAAAAAGTTTCAGATTTTTGCAGTGTTACGAAGATGGCAAAAAGCTGTCCTTGAAATATTCTTAATATGTTCGTCAAAAGAGAGATCATGGTCCAGAGTAACGCCGAGGTCCTTCACAGTTTTATTTGAGATGACTGTACAACTATGATGGAAGCAGCTTTGTAGAACCAAAACATACACAGCCCCTGCTCAACAGACTCGAACTCGAGAACGAATCGTTTGGGGGGCTGCAGTTCGCTTACCACCTTGCCTGGCTACCTAGACTACTTGCTCCGGCCAAACGCTATGCCACGCCCACGGACGTTAGTTTCTTCTCCATAAAGAGAAGTCTGTAGAATGACAGATCATCGGATCATCGAATGACAGATCATCGGATGAGTCGTCAGGCTACTTATCACCCTCATGACAGTCCAGCAATACATTCCATCATTCACCAGTCCGGTTGCATCCACAAATAGAGCTAGTTTCAAATGAAATAAGAAATAATCTTATTTGTGTGCCTAGCAATTAATAAATGTACGTTGTTTAAAGCACATGTTTACAAGTTTCAGTCACAAATGACAGCTCCAATAAGCCCCTATAACTCTGACCTCGCTCATAGTCACAATGCGCATAGCAGATTGAGTAGCCTAGCCTACAGGGTCACTATTAGTGACACCAGGGGTCAGGATCCTGTGGGGGTTCAGTTTCCACGGAACGGGGAGAGGAAGTTTAACAGTGAAACTTGAAGTAGTGAGATTGTGCAACTCCTGCGCTATGCCTTCCTTCCCCTTATCAGGTGTTTTGAGGCTTGGTCACTCTGAAAATACTCATGGAATGTGCGTTGGGTGTGTTAATTTGTGTTGGGATGTGTATGTGTGTATGTGTGTCTACCACCGTGTCATGTATGTTGGTTGACATGTCCAGTTTCTTTGTGCAGTGTCATTGTCATTTTACGTTACGTGTGTTTACAGCAGGTGTGGTGTGTGCTTGTGTATTACATAGAAGTACTACAACAACCAAACTCGGACCAACTCTCTCGATCTTCTCGACCCTAACCAGTCAGACTTCAAGACGGGTCACTCAACTGAGTGAGAAGGGTAACTCTTCTCTGTGTCACGGAGACTCTCCGTCCTGCCAAACCTGACTGTCTCTCCTCAGTTCTCAACCTCCTAGATCTATCCGCTGCCTTCGACACTGTGAACCATCAGATTTTGCTCTCCACCCTCTCAGGGCTGGGCGTCTCAGGCTCTGCACATCTTGGACTACAGTATATTCGTAAAGTATTCAGACCCCTTGACTTTTTCCACAATTTGTTATGTTCCAGCCTTATTCTAAAATTGATTAAATAAATACAAATTTAAATTTAAAAAAAAAAATCTCATCAATCTACACACAATATCACATAATGACAAAGTGAAAACAGATTTATTTTTTGGGACAATGTCTACAGCATTGAAGGTCCCCAAGGATACAGTGGCCTCCATCATTCTTAAATGGAAGAAGTTTGGAACCACCAAGACTCTTCCTAGAGCTGGCCGCCCGGCCAAACTGAGCAATCGGGGTAGAAGGGCCTTGATCAGGGAGGTGACCAAGAAGCCGACGGTCACTCTGACAAAGCTCCAGAGTTCCACTGTGGAGATGGGAGAACCTTCAGAAGCACAACCATCTTTGCAGCAATCCACAAATCAGGCCTTTATGATAGAGTGGACAGACGGAAGCAATTCCTCAGTAAAAGGCACATGACAGCCTGCTTGGAGTTTGCCAAAAGGCACCTAAAGGCTCTCAGACCATGAGAAGCAAGATTCTCTGAAACCAATATTGAACTCTTTGGCCTGAATGCCAAGCGTCACGTCCGGAGGAAACCTGTCACCATCTCTACAGTGAAGCATTGTGGTGGCAGCATCATGCTGTGGAGGATGTTTTTCAGCGGCAGGGCCTGGGAGACTAGTCAGGATCTGCAGGGAAAAATGGAAGAAACTCCCCAAATACAGGTGTGCCAAACTTGTAGCATCATACCCAAGAAGACTCAAGGCTGTAATCACTGCCAAAGGTGCTTCAACAAAGTACTGTGTAAAGGGTCTGAATACTTATGTAAATGTGATATTTTAGTGTTTTTATTTTTACTACATTTACAAAAATTTCTGAAAAACAGTTTTTTGCTTTTGTCATTATGGGGTATTGTGTGTAGATTGAGGGAAAACATCTATTTAATCAATTTTAGAATAAGGCTGTAACATAACAAAATGTGGAAAAATTCAAGGAGCCTCAATACTTTCCGAAGGCACTGCACATTCTACCTGGCAGGCCGCTTCTACCAGGTGATGTGGAGAGGATCTGTGTCTGCACCATGTGCTCTCACTACTGGTGTCCCCCAGGGCTCGGTTCTCCGCCCTCTCCTTTTCTCTCTATACACTAAGTCACTCGGCTCTGTCATATCCTCACATGGTCTCTCCTATCATTGCTATGCGGATGACGCTCAACTACTTTCTCCTTCCCCCTTCTGACACCCAGGTGGCGACGTGTATCTCTGCGTGCCTGCTCAGCTTGGATGTCAGCCCACCACCTCAAGCTCACCCTCGACAAGACGGAACTGCACTTCCTCCTGTGGAAGGCCTGCCCGCTCCAACAGCTCTCCATCACAGTTGACAACTCCAAGTCAAGGTACAAAGGACCTTGACTTGGCCCTGGACAATCTCATTTTCAATGAGGTTGACAACTTTAATAAACGTCTTCTTCTCCAGAACCACTGAACCAATTGGCACCAAATGTTATATATAGCATTTGTACAGTATTTATGTGCCACACCACGCTCACATGAATGTTTATTGATCTATTTTTTTTACATACTATCCTGGATAAACATAATTTGTGAGACCTTGGTCCATAGATCCTAAGTATCAAGTTTTGTGCAGATCGGTCATTCGGTACCAGAGGAGTAGAGTTGTGTTTCACAAAATTCAAAATCCATCATGGTGGATCTTATGGGTCTTTGAGGCATATTCGTTTGTTGTGAGGAGAGGGACCTATATACCAAATTTCAGTTCAAATGGGATGAGGGGCGTGAGCTTTCAAAGTTTGCATTTTCTATGGCTTGTTATAGGGCCACCATGTGGCCAATTGGCATGACATTGCATGAGAGGTTGTGGCCCTTGCCCCTTTACCATCAAGCAAGGTTGCAACTTCTGAGGTCTTACCATCTCACAGGAATTAGCATTTGTTTCACCAATCAACGCCACCAAATACAATAGAGTTTCACCAGCTTTGCTTCTGAACCCCTAATAATAATGAACGCCAACAAATACAACATATTTAGCAAATATGGGGTAGGCTATTTGAAAAACTAGGCTATAACGGACTAACATTAGAATTTAAGTTGATAACAAAGCAATACATGAAAGACCGTAAATACACAACTAAAAGCAACCACATATTTAGCCATTGAGCATGTTCTGATTGGCCAGTGAGGGGCCAAGCCTTGACACACCCACAGCTTGCTAATTCATCAAAACCCAGCCCTTTTGTGCCACTGCCCACTACTGCGCCTATAATTCCGGTTTTGAAATTAGCAAAAATATTTCTGACACACCCCCAAACTATTAAAACGCTACCACCAGCGCTAAGATTAACCAATGCGATAGGTTTGTTAAACTAGAGCCCAGACTGTATCCTGGTTGTGGGTTCAAGGTCTGTTACAAACGAGAGACATAATATAAAAGTATTTGCATTCATCATTTGCGTAGTGTATTGACGGCAGAATTACAAGGAAATCCTGATGAACCGGACCTGCAGGATCAAGAGTGAACTACTGCCACCATAGTAGACTGGGCGAGGTGTCGGTGACAATCTTTCCCAAAACACTTCCTTTGTGATGATTCATGAGCTAACTGCTGAGGCAGAACCCAAACTAGTAGCAACCTTTGCAGCTTCACTGGTATCTAATGTCACTGTTTGCCAAGGAGAAATTGATAACTGTGAATAGTTGTTAACGTAAAACATGTCTGTGAAATGTAAACTTAAATGTATCTCTTTCTTTCAATTATTTCCCCCTCTTTTACAAAACACGGAATTACAGCATTGATAACATGTAATAATGTAAAAACTCATTAACATTATGATTGACTATATTTCATAACTGATATTACAGATAGGATATATGGAGACATACACTGGGTGTATAAAACATTAGGAATCCAAGGGAAAGCTATGATCCCTTTATTGATGTCACCTGTTAAATCCACTTCAATCAATGTAGATGAAAGGAAAGAGACAGGTTATAGAAGGATTTTTAAACCTCGAGACAATTGAGACATGATTTGTGTATGTGTGCCATTCAGAGGGTGAATGGGCAAGACAAAAGATTGAAGTGCCTTTCAATAGGGTATGGTAGTAGGTACGAGCCGCACCGGTTTGAGTGTGTCAAGAACTACAAAGCTGCTGGGTTTTTCACGCTCAACATTTTCATGTGTGTATGAAGAATAGTCCACCACCCAAAGGACATCCAGCCAACTTACCACAACTGTGGGATGCATTGGAATCAACATGGGCCAGCATCACTTTGGAATGCTTGCGACACCTTGTAGAGTCCATGCCCGATGAATTGAAGAGTACAAAAGGGGGTGCAACTCAATATTAGGAAGGTGTTCCTAATGTTTTGTACACTCAGTGTATGTGACAGACTTGGCCCGAAAATCTGACATTCGAAGTGTCACACACCACAAAAGCAGTCTGCAGAAGCCAAAAACATGTAAAACTGTCATTCATATTACTCCTTAGCAGCGTTAAGCAGTGATGCTGTATGCCCTTCCATTTTGATACGGTTGGATTGAGCACTGACTTTGTGGCAAGTGGCTCAGAGCATGGAGGTACAGGTTTGGCTGGCAGGCTTTTTCCTGGTACGCCAGAGTGCAAAGGGTAGTCAGAAAAACCAAAAAATAACCAGACTAAACCCTGTGAGGGAGTTCTTATTTTAATTGTGTCCAGATCTCTCTTCTTAACAAACGTAAGGGAAATGCCATCAGGTCTTCCACATGTTTGAGATTCTTTATACCAACTTTTCATTGACCCTACAAGGTATTTACTACAAATTGATTTTATGATGAATATGATGTTCATTTAAATTAAGTTTGTTTCGGTTTAAAACTGTTTCATACATTAGGCTTACATTGCTGTAAGTGTCGCAAAAAAATCTACAAATTGTTGATTTCCTGTGAAACTATTTGTTTCATGGTTTCCAAAAGAGACCCCTAATTGTACAAGTTTGGGGTCAATTCTTCATGACTTACTGATTGTGGGAAAGTGTTGCAATAACGCTTACCAAGAAATAGTAACACCACACCCAGTAAGCCACAAAGCCACATCTTGGGTCACATCTCTTTCAGTGAAGCATACTTTCCTGTGAGGCATCAATGAACACATAATTTCCTCTCTCATAGATTCAATAAACCCAGTGTGGTCTTTGGTCACCTATTAGTCTGTGCGGAAGTGAAAGTAGTTTGAGGATTGAAACAGGCACCAATATATGTTTTTGTTTGGGACAGTGTTAGTATGGTTTGATCAAGCAGCAATGCACAACAGGATGTGTATTATAAGAGGTGTTTGCATGTGACCATTTTGGCATTCACTCAAGATTTTTCTTCTTTTAAGTACATTGACCTTTGACCAGGTAGTGTTTGTAAACCATAACATTAGCCCTCCCCCTGAAAAAACATTATCCACTGTAATGATGCATCTGATTATGATATTTGGGAATGAATATTCATATGCAATGTACTTTATCATTCAGATGGAAACCGATAACATGATAATGTTTTTAATGATTTTATTTTTTAAATGTTTTTATTTAACCCCTCCGGAGGACAAATATCTTAGTTTTTTTACAGCTTTTTTCTACATATACATACATTTTACCTATATATTTTACATACACATTTAACATATACATTTTACATACATGGTACTTTTATATATATATAACAACAATACATTACCAAACAAACTATTTAATCCCAACCCTCAGCCACTCTCAGCCCATCCCACCTATCACCATAGACCACCCTTGTTTGGTTTCCATGTGCCATATATTGTTCCATTGTGCTGTGATGTTTTACAAAATGTTGGAATCTTTCATAGTTGTATATTATCCACAGATTGTGAGCTAAAGATGAAAACCTTTCCTACGAGTATATTTATGAGCTTTTCTTAATAATCTACTGGAGAACCATTTTGGGTTTTGGTATAACTTATGTATGAGTGAAGCTTTTAGTAAGAGGTTTAAAGCTTTAATATTGAATAATTTTAGCCCCCCAAACTCATATTCATTATACAAATAGGCACGTTTAATTTTGTCTGCCTTAGCATTCCAATTAAATGAAATATTTTTTGTTCATATGATTTTAAAAACGAATCTTCTAGAGTAGGCAATGCCATTAGTAAGTAAGTAAACTGTGATAGGACCAAAGAGTTAATCAGTGTAATTTTTTCTCTTCATGGTTGCAAAATCTTATCTATTTTTGAAAACTTTCTATTGAAATGAATTGTGATAAATTCATTTCTATTTTTTTGAGATGTGAATACCTAGTATGTCTAATTCACCATCCACCCATTTTATTGTTAAACTACAAGGTAATGTAAACAATGTATTTTTTAATGATCCAATATGTAATATAGTACATTTGTCATAATTAGGTTTTAATCCAGTGAGGCTAGAAAAGTGATCAAGATCTTCAATGAGACTATGCAGGGATCCAGATTGCGGACTTAAGAAAAAACTACAGCATATATTGATACTTTTGTTTTTATCCCCTGGATTTCTAACCCCTTGATGTTCTTGTTGGATCTAATTTTAATAGCAAGCATTTAAATGTCCATAATAAATAGATATGGAGACAACGGACAGCCTTGTTTAACTCCTGCGGTTTGTGACGGGGTGTGTATGACATGGAATGTACACATTGGAGGAAGTCTACTGTACCTGACTCAGTCGGTCAGTCAGAGACACAGGTCAGGTGCATGATGGGATAGAGCAATCTATCTGTCTGCCATCCATCACGTCACCTCTGTCCTGCCTCGCCTGGGGGAGTTGGGGCGGAGGAACGCCTCCCCAGGCTTTGTCCCTCTGTGACTGAAACACCATGCCCCGAACGGTGCTGAGCACACACACACAAACACACACACAGACAGACACTAAAAAATAACTCACTCAGACAGAAACCCAAATAGAGACACCCAAACATGCATACACACACACACGAACACACAAGTGTTCATACACTAACAAACATGCACAAAACAAAATGCATTGACACACACCTTCATACATGCAAACATGAACATGTTTGTGTCTACTACAAAGGAATAAGTAAGATATTAATGTGGTAAATGTCAAGGTCCAATGCAGCTGTTTTATCCCAATATCAAAACATTTCTGGGTAACAATGAAGTATCTTACTGTGTTTGTTGTCAGTCAAAATGGTCTTTTTTTTTACCAAAATAGCTTCTCAGCTAGACCAATTTCTCAGGCAAGAATTTTCCGAGGACTGTCTGGGAGAGATCTGAGTGGGGAAAACTGAAAACTAGCTGTTATTGGCAGAAAGGTTTGGAACTCTCTTTCCTACTGGTCTGTTAACTAATATATCGTCTGGTGATGTCACCATACAGGCCAAAACTCTATCCCACCGAAACAGGCTGAAAATTAAACTCTAAAAGGGAATTATCATAATTTTCACAATATTATTCCACCCTCTTGGTGTGGAGCTATATATAAAATACAGAAAATCTCGTTTTTGACTGCACTGGGCTTTTAAGGCTGTGCCTTTCAGCCTGGGTGTCACAATGACTGTAATGCCACTTGCTGGTCCTTATATTCCTCTCCTTTTTGTGAGCAGATCGAGTTATCCTCAGTTTCTACTAGGGTTGGGGTGAATTGCATTTAAATTTCAGTCAGTTTAGAAAGTAAGCAAAACTACAATTACAATTTCCAAATGTGACTGACTGGAATTGAAATGGAATTGACCCTAACACTGGTTTCTACATTACTTTTGAATGTTACTCCCTTTTTGTCTTGGCACTACAGAGGGAGTGGCGGAACTGTCTACCTATCTATGCCTGCACAATCATAACATCCTTACCAAAAACAAACGCAGAATTCAATGCTGGTAGTTACAGTTGAAGTCGGAAGTTTACATACACTTAGGTTGGAGTCATTAAAACTCATTTTTCAACCACTCCACAAGTGTCTTGTTAACAAACTATAGTTTTGGCAAGTTGGATAGGACATCTACTTTGTGCATGACACAAGTCATTTTTCCAACAATTGTTTACAGACAGATTATTTCACTTATAACTCACTGTGTCACAATTCCAGTGGGTCAGAAGTCTACATACACTAAGTTGACTGTGCCTTTAAACAGCTTGGAAAATTCCAGAAAATGATGTCATGGCTTTAGAAGCTTCTGATAGGTTAATTGACATCATTTGATTCAATTGGATGTGTACCTGTGGATGTATTTCAAGGCCTACCTTTAAACCCAGTGCCTCTTTGCTTGACATCATGGGAAAATCAAAAGAAATCAGCCAAGACTTCAGAAAAAAAATTGTAGACCTCCACAACTCTGGTTCATCCTTGGGAGCAATTTCCAAACACCTGAAGGTATGACGTTCATCTATACAAACAATAGTACGCAAGTATAAACACCATGGGACCACGCAGCCGTCATACCGCTCAGGATGGAGACGCGTTCTGTCTCCTAGAGATGAACGTACTTTGGTGTGAAAAGGGCAAATCAATCCCAGAACAACAGCAAAGGACCTTGTGAAGATGCTGGAGGAAACAGGTACAAAAGTATCTATATCCACATTAAAACAAGTCCTATATTGACATAACCTGAAAGGCCGCTCAGTGAGGAAGAAGCCACTGCTCAAAGATCGGCATTAAAAAAAGCCTGACTACGGTTTACAACTGCACATGGGGACAAAGATCGTACTTTTTGGAGAAATGTCCTCTGGTCTGATGAAACCAAAATAGAACTGTTTGGCCATAATGACCAGCGTTATGTTTGGAGGAAAAGGGGGGAAGCTTGCAAGCCGAAGAACACCATCCCAACCGTGAAGCACGAGGGTGGCAGCATCATGTTGTGGAGATGCTTTGCTGCAGGAGGGACTGGTGCACTTCACAAAATACATGGCATCATGAGGAGGAAAATTTGGTGGATATATTGAAGCAACATCTCAAGACATCAGTCAGGAGTTCTGTCAGGATGAATGGGCCAAAATTCACCCAACTTACTGTGGGAAGCTTGTGGAAGGCTACCCAAAACGTTTGACCCAAGTTAAACAATTTAAAGGCAATGCTACCAAATACTAATTGAGTGTATGTAAACTTCTGACCCACTAGGAATGTGATGAAAGAAATACAAGCTGAAATAAATCATTCTCTCTACTATTATTCTGACATTTTCACATTGTTAAACTAAAGTGGTGATCATAACTGACCTAAGACGGGGAATTTTTATTAGGATTAAATGTCAGGAATTGTGAATGTATTTGGCTAAGGTGTATGTAAACTTCCGACTTCAACTGTAGGTTTGCTTGGCTTCAGTCTTTCTTGGGCAGACTAGCTAGCTAGGCCCTAAAGTAGTGTAGCCTAATGGTAAAAATTTCCCCCTGTGTCACTGTAACTCCCCTGCATTCTATCAGTTGCTTCAAAGCAGTAGTAGGAACACACACATTCTGGCAGGCTTGTAATGGTTTATAATAGTACCAGGAACACACTGTGACATTTCCCAATCCCTTCCCCACTCCCAAACACATACAGTATTACTCAACATCCTAAAGTAAGCAAGAACAGCATTCCCTTGAAAGGAGTCACCCACTTCCCATATCTATTTTGACATGGCCAACTTCCAGATAGTGAATGAATCCAGGGGAGTATCACACATCATTCTGATTTGAGAAGATTTAGTGACACAGTAACATATACAAAAAAAGGGAGTTAACCTTTTGATACTGTCTGGTTCAATGTAATGTGTAATCCAGTAAGCTTACACAATGTAAGTTAAAGGTACACATGTACACACACACATACACACACACATACACAAAAAGCACCTAAACACATTGAATTTGCATCATTACAGTATTTTTTTATCGCTTTGGTGCTTTTTCCACAAGCAGGTATTGAATTTTAAAAACTCAAAACTGATAACACTAGTAATGACACTGTCTTATGTTCAGAACCATTGATTGTGCATTCATTTGGGGTTCCACACATATTTCACCCCTGAGTCTTTCATGCAAGTTGTTTGAGAAATACCATGAGAACCTTCTGTGATTGGATCATCATTTAGTCATTTAACTACCTTTAATCCAATAGCAAAAAACACAAGATTTTTCTACATTTTGTTACCTTACAGCCTTATTCTAAAATGGATTAAATTAAATTATTACCTCATCAATCTACACACAATACCCCATAAGGACAAAGCAAAAACAGGTATTTAGACATTTTTGCAAATGTATTAAAAATAAAAAACACATACCTTATTTAAATAAGTATTCAGACACTTTGCTATGAGACTCGAAATTGAGCTCAGGTGCATCCTGTTTCCATTGATCATCCTTGAGATGTTTCTACAATGTAATTGGAGTGCACCTGTGGTAAATTCAATTGATTGGACATGATTTGGAAAGGCCGACACCTATCTATATAAGGTCCCACAGTTGACAGTGCATGTCAGAGCAAAAACCAAGCCATGATGTCAAAGGAATTGTCCGTAGAGCTCCGAGACATAATTGTATCAAGGCACAGATCTGGGGAAGGGTACCAAAACATTTCTGTATCATTGAAGGTCCCCAAGAACACAGTGGCCTCAATCATTCTTAAATGGAAGAAGTTTGGAACCACCAAAACTCTTCCTAGAGCTGGTCGCCCGGCCAAACTGAGCAATCGGGGGAGAAGACCTTGGTCAGGGAAGTGACGAAGAACCCGATGGTCACTCCGACAGAGCTCCAGAGTTCCTCTGTGGAGATTGTAGAACCTTCCAGAAGAATCATAACCATCTCTGCAGCTCTCCGCCAATCAAGACTTTATGATAGAGTGGCCAGACGGAAGCCATTCCTCAGTAAAAGGCACATGACAGCCCGCTTGGAGTTTGCCAAAAGGCACCTAAAGGACTCTCAGACCATGAGAAACAAGATTCTCTGGTCTGATGAAACCAAGATTGAACTCTGAATGCCAAGCGTCACATCTGGAGGAAACCTGGCACCATCCCTACGGTGAAACATGGTGGTGGCAACATCATGCTGTGGAGATGTTTTTCAGCAGCAGGGACTGGGAGACTAGTCAGGATCGAGGGAAAGATGAACGGAGCAAAGTACAGAGAGATCCTTGATGAAAACCTGCTCCAGAGCACTCAGGACTTCAGACTGGGGCGAAGATTCACCTTCCAACAGGACAACGACCCTAAGCACACAGCCAAGACAACGCAGGAGTGGCTTTGGTATAAGTCTCTGAATGTCCTTGAGTGGCCCAGCCTGAGCCCGGACTGGAACCCGATCGAACATCTCGGGACAAACCTAAAAATAGTTGTGCAGCGACATTCCCCATCCAACCTGACAGGGCGTGAGAGGATCTGCAGAGAAGAATGGGAGAAACTCCCCAAATACAGGTGTGCCAAGCTTGTAGCACCATACCCAAGAAGACTCAAGGCTGTAATCGCTCCCAAAGGTGCTTCAACAAAGTACTAAGGGTCTGAATTCTTATGTAAATGTGATATTTCAGTTGTTGTTTTCAAAAATTTCAACCAAAAAAAAATGTTGCTTTGTCATTATGGGGTATTGTGTGTAGATTGATGAGGACAATTTTTTGAATCCATTTTAGAATAAGGCTGTAATGTAACAAAATGTGGAAAAAGTCAAGGGGTCTGAATACTTTCCGAATGCACTGTAGATGTCACCTTGATACATAGCCTACATAAAGTCTACTACTCTATAGAGAGGGCATGAATGGCAACACCGGGACAAAGTGCCCTTCGCTCCCGCTTGACAAGCACTACGGTCCGGCAACTGCGTGGGAAGTAGCTACCTAGTAGCCAATATCAGGGTGACAGTACACCCATCATAAATACTTTTAATAAAAAATAAACAATCGTCAGTATTATATGTACAATTATTTGCGTAAAACTAAGAGACTCATCTTTTGGCTTAAAAACGGAAGTCCAAACTCTCGCTTGGGTGGTAAGAAACTGACGAAAAAAACACTCGTCAATCAAGACCGTCTAACCTACAGCAGAGCGTTTTCGGCACACCCACTCCTCTCTATACGCCCACTCCTTTCCACACGCCCACCACTTTCCTTTTGATACACCAGCGACCCCCTTCTCATCCAAAGTGAAAACACTACACAAGAATAAGGTCGCCACGACCTGCGGATTTGAATCAATGCTGAAAAAACATTCATGATTTATCAATTTAGTTTTTGTATGCAATGTGTATGTAGGCCTATACAACTCCCTTTCCACATTTGTCAGTCAACTAATAGTCAATTAATTGTACACACCTTTAATCAATAGACAGTAGTTCACCTACAGGAAAAATTTGACCTCAGACTCAGTCATGGAAATAAAACTGTTTACAGAAGTGCATTATTACCGTAGCTGTACAATGTTTATAGCCAACTGTACACGCTGTACATGAAAGTATTTTAAAGGCTAGTGGTGCACTCTAGTGGCTGATCACAGGAAAAAAACTGCAGAAAGAAAATACACCCTATTTTTTTTTTAAATAGCCTACATGGAACCGTTTTAAATCATTTTCAAGAAGAGTTGGGCACTCTGCTAATCATAATCTGTAGTATATTGATTGCACTGTATATATACTGAACAAAAATGTAAACGCAACATGCAACAATTTCAACGATTTGACTGAGTTACAGTTCATATAAGGAAATCAGTAAATTGAAATAAATTCATTAGGCTCTAATCTAGGAATTTCATATGACTGGGAATACAGATATGCATCTGTTGGTTACAGATACCTTAAAAAATATGGGCCTCACAATGGGCATCAGGATCTCGTCACAGTATTTCTGTGAATTAAAATTGCCAACGATAAAATGCAATTGTGTTCGCTGTCTGTAGCTTATGCCTGCCCATACCCCACTGCCACCATAGGGCACTCTGTTCACAACGTTGACATCAGAAAACCGCTCACCCACATGATGCCATACATGTGGTGTGCGGTTGTGAGGCCGGTTGGACGTACTGCCAAATTATCTAAAATTACATTGGAGGCAGTTTATGGTAGAGAAATTAACATTAGATTCTCTGGCAACAGCTCTGGTGGATATTCCTGCAGTCAGCATGCCAATTGCATGCTCCCTCAAAACTTGAGACATCTGTGACATTATGTTGTGTGACAAAACTGCACATTTAAGAGTGGCCTTTTATTGAACCCAGCACAAGGTGCACCTGTGTAATGATCTTTAAACAGTTTCTTGATATGCCACACCTGTCAGGTGGATGGATTATCTAGGCAAATGGGATATGCTCACTAACAGGGATGTAAACAAATTTGTGCACAACATTTTAGAGAAATACAATTTCTGAGACCAACATTTTACATGTTGCATTTATATTTTTGTTCAGTGTAAATTAGTCCTATTAAATGTCCCACAAAACAGACATAAAAAACACAAAACGATACATAGGTTACTAATCTTATATTCTACTTTAATAGTTAATTAATGGTGTATTAAATAGTACAGTATATTACCTTTTTTTAAATTCTAATAGGTAAATCTATAAAATAATTTCCAGACGTTTGATATAATAAATGGACATATTTTGCACATTTTGTAATACGTTTTTTTTCTCCAGAATTGTCATAAAAAAATTCTAAAACTGCCTATGTATGGCAATGCACCTATGTCATTATTATTTAATAACATCATTGGCCAATAAATTGCTCCAGGCACATGAAACTGCGCAATGTTGAACAGACACGAGTTTAAAACAATCAGAAACGTCATTATTCTTGTTGTCCAATGTCCATGCTACATTCCAAAACATGCTCCCCACCCCTTGCTGAATTATCTGTTTATTTTCACCTCGCATTCACATAAATTGTGACTGGGGTAGAATCACAATAGTCTAGCTCTAGCTGCTGAATCATTTTCTTATTGACGAGGATCACGGTGCGAGAGGCGAGATGGTTGATATGGGATCAACAGCATGCGATGGGATGTATTCTAAACTTATCGACAAAGATAGTCAATATTTGGACGATTCAGAACTGCGCGGTCATGAAGTGCACGCGGGTAAGAACATAAAAAAGTGTTTATTGTACCAGAAAAATTATTTAGGGAAATTATACAAATGATCTAAAATGATACAGTAACGAAAGCAGCAGGAATTGGAAATAGCCTTCATGGTTTTTAAATGTATGGCATGTCGGACAAGAACACAATTGAATTAATGTGACTACAATATGACAAAAACAATATGCATCATTTCCAGCAAAGAGAGTCTGATATGAAGGTTTTTACATGGTAAAGTTTCGGTAGTTACTTTGGTTATGCAGTGTTCACCCAGGCACGATGTGTATTGCGTTCACAATAAAGTTCTCTCAGGGTTTCCATGTCTGTCTTTCATCATTACCTTCTTGTCCAATCAACTCAATATGCTTCCTCCCACGTATCTGACACCATAGCTAAAAGTAAAATAAGTATATAATCGTATAATATTATAGAACTATCAGAAGTTCTGAAAAGCAATAGTTCTTTATCAGGAGATGTTAGTTCAATTAAATCTAGCATCTAATGTGAAAAAATATATTTGCGTGCTGTGGCCTTAATATTGCGACGTGAAAATATTTTCAATTTGAAAATGTGTCAATCTGTTCATCTGGCACCCCCATCAGTTGCATTCCAGCACTAGCATTCCTGATTGAACTTGTCAACTAATCTCCAAACCATTGCTGCAATATGACAAAATGTGCAACAGCTGGGTTCCCCGAGGAACAGATGTGAAAATACTGAGTACATACAGTGCACCACAGGAAATATTATTTACAGGAATCCTATCTAAAATGGTGAATTTTCTCCAAAATCTAAAGAAGCTACACCCCCTTCCCATTCAGCCCATGTAGTTTTCCCGGAATCCTCCTACTACCCCGGGGTGCGGTAAGCAACGAATCGTTCAAACATGCTCATGACGTTTAACAACAAGATAAATGTTCTTTGTGTAATCATTGCACATTTGCGTGGACATGTTTAATTTCCTGTCCTAGAATATCAACAACCATAATCCTGCATTACAAATATTATGGGAAATGTGATTCAACAACAGGCATTTTGTGTATCATCGGAGGGGGGCAAGATGTAGGCAACTAGCAACACAGAAGAGCAGAATAGTCACGAGTTTTCTTCTTTACATAACTTCTGTTCTTCTTTTAACAGTTGGCTCAAACAAACATCAAATCAACAGTTCTTCAACAATTCTACAAGTACAGAATTCAATTGATAGGGTGTATACAATACCTAATGATTAGTAGCCAGTAGCCTGTTTCCTTCTCAAACACCCACAATAACAATTGTGTATTCCAATCATTAGGGTTATATTTCAAGGATTATAAAATTCTCATTTTATTTTAACCCTTTTTTATTTTTGTGCAAACCACATAAAAAAATGCAGTCGCACCCACAATACTCTATGCATTGGTTGAAGCTCAATGTTACATGAAAATCGCCCTACCATCATATCTAAGCCAACATAACATCAATGTCGATTAAAATTTGCAAATCAACTTCATTCGAAGTTGATTTGCAACACACATTTGCAACACACAACACATTTCCCCGCCTTTCGTCCCAGCCGTCCGGCCATTACCGAGAACAACATAGTGTTAGCGTTACATGCTGACCAGACCCCACACGTCGCGTGCGCGAGCGTTGCAAAATAAATTTTGAAATCCATGTTATTCAATTATTGCACCCACACTACTCGTGCGTGCCAACGAGCGTCTGCGTTGCCAAGGGCTAAAATAGAAGTCATTCCTATTTCTGACGCAGATCGCGCTGCAAGTCCTTCCTCTCCCATCTCCTCATTGGTTTATAAAAGCAGGTACTCACGTGCCATCTCCTCATTGATTATACCCACGTGGGTGATTGAAAGACGAACTGTTTTGCCGGTCGTCGTGGTAATACTATGAAAGTTTAGATGCCAATCACCATATAAATTCAAAGATGAAAAAGCCTGGAAGGAGGAGAGATGACTAGAAACGATTCGGTTGACCGTTTTATGTGTGGATTAATTGTCAGAGTAGAGGACCTTGTGCATTTCAGGTAAAATAACAACTCAATGTTTATATCCCATGACAAATTAGCTAGCAACAGCAAGCTAGCTAAATAGGACAAATTAGCTAGCATGTGCAAGCTAGCTAGCTAAATTGCCATACATTAAATTTTTTACATTTTAGTCATTTAGCAGACGCTCTTATCCAGAGCGTCTTATACATGTTTAATGCTTTTCGACCTGTCCCCAAATTAATGTAATTGGTTCAGAGGGTTTGTATTGATATTTTAACCTGAGTGTTGTGATCGCGTTTGGTGTGGGGGGATAAAATAAATGTATGCACGATGGCGCACAATGGGTTCCGTGTTAGAAGAAAAATATAATTGTTGCCCTGACCTAGCTCAACATAGACGTTGGATAAGAACATGACGACAGTGTCCATAAAGTGACAATTAGACTTACCACCTTTCAGACTGAATAAGTTTGTAGCGGCAACAGTTATGATAACATGTATAATTTATCCTCTCACGTGATAATTTCTGTCCATTAAGAACCAACGATGTGCTGCTTCCTTTTTGTAGCAATTCTGACAATGCTAACATCTTTTCAGCTGAATCTCAGAGTTCTAAAACCAGATCAAAGCAATTGGGTTGCGCAGCAACAGCACTAGTAGCTAGCTAACACCAGTCGGATGAGAGGCAAGTACAAGAAAAGGAAGTTAGCTATATTTTGCTAAGGAAGGTTTTTCACAACGCTGAAGTCATCTGTGTAAACTGTTGGCCTTAACAATTGCATGTAAACAGAGTTCAAACAAATAAGCACAAATAACGTCTTGATCGCTCCGACAGTCATTGCATTTTGGTACAGTAGAAGTACATTCACGCCTCGATCACACCAACAGTGTGATGGCATTTTGGTACACCAGAAGTACATTCATTTCCAATGGAACGCTGCGTTTGTGAAATGCTTGATAGTGTATGTGATGTAAACAGAGAGGTCTACTTTCTTGGGGACCTGAATATTGACTGGTTTTCATCAAGCTGTCCACTCATAAGGAAGCTTCTTACTGTAACCCGTGCCTGTAATCTGGTTCAGGTTATTAAACAGCCTACCAGGGTGTTTACAAACACTACAGGAACAAGATCATCCACATGTATCAATCACATTTTTAATAATGCTGTAGAACTTTATTCTAAAGCTGTATCCGTACCCATTGGATGCAGTGATCACAATATAGTGGCTATAACCAGGAAAGCCACATTTCGAAAAGCTGGGCCTAAAATAGTGTATGAGAGATCATACAAAAGATTTTGCTGTGACTCTTGATGTTAAAAATATTTGTTGGTCTGATGTCTGATGTGATTAATGAGGAGCATCCAGACGCTGCACTTGATGCATTTATGAAATTGCTTCTTCCAATTGTTGATAAACATGCACCTGTTAAGAAACTGACTGTTGGAACTGTTAAGGCTCCATGGATTGATGAGGAATTGAAAAACTGTATGGTTGAAAGAGATGGGGCAAAATGAGCGGCTAATAAGTCTGGCTGTACATCTGGCTGGCTTAAAAATTGAGAAATGTGACTAAACTCAACAAAAAGAAGAAACGTTATTATGAAGCCAAGATCAATGATATAAAGAATGATGGAAAAAAACTTGATTACTTTAAATTAAATTATGGGCAGAAAGACAAATTCAACTCCATCTTTCATCGAATCAGATGGCTTATTCATCACAAAACCATTTGATGTTGCCAATTATTTTAATGAGTATTTCATTGGCAAAGAGGGCAAACTTATGCAGGAAATGCCCACGACAAACAGTGAGCAATTATATTCATGCATAAAAAAACAAATAATGAAAGAAAAGCAGTGCAAGTTTGAGTTTTGTAAAGTTAGTGTGGGAGTGGTGGAAAATAATTGTTAATGATCAATAATGACAAACCACCTGGCATTGACAACTTAGATGGAAAGCTACTGAGGATGGTAGCTGACTCTATAGCCACTCCTATCTGTCATATTTTTAATCTGAGCCTAGAGGAAAGTCTTTGTCCTCAGGCCTGGAGGTAAGCCAAAGTAATTCCGCTACCCAAGAGTGGTAAAGCGCCTTTACTGGTTCTAACAGCAGACCTATAAGCTTGCTGCCAGCTCTTAGCAAGCTGTTGGAAAAAAATATGTTTAACCAAATACAATGCTATTTCTCTGTAAACAAATTAACAACAGGTGATTTTCAGCATGCTTATAGAGAAGGGCACTCAACTATCATACCACAAGGTGAGACCCAGATGCAGACACAGGAGGCAGATGGTTGGAGTCTTACAATGTTTATTAATCCAAAGGGGTAGGCAAGAGTGGTCGTGGACAGGCAAAAGGTCAAAACCAGATCAGAGTCCAGGAGGTACAGAGTTGCAGACAGGCTCGTTGTCAAGGCAGGCAGAATGGTCAGGCAGGCGGGTACAAGGTCCAGAAACAGGCAAGGGTCAAAACTGGGAGGAGTAGAAAAAGGAGAATGTAAAAAGCAGGCGAATGGGAAAACCGCTGGTTGACTTGGAAACATACAAGACGAACTGGCACAGAGAGACAGGAAACACAGGGACAAATACACTGGGAAAACAAGCGACAATAACGAGGACAGGTGAAACTGATCAGGGTGTGACATCAACATGTACTGCACTGACACAAATGACTGATGATTGGTTGAAAGAAATTGATAATAAGAAGATTGTGGGAGCTGTACTGTTAGATTTCAGAGCAGCCTTTGATATTATTGACCATAACCTGTTGTTGAAAAAACTTAGGTGCTATGGCTTCTCAACCTCTGCCAGATCGTGAATTCAGAGGTATCTATCTAATAGAACTCAAAGGGTTTTCTTTAATGGAAGCGTCTAATGTCAAAAATGTAAAGTGTGGTGTACCGCAGGGCAGCTTTCTAGGCCCTCTACTCTTTTCTATTTTTACCAATGACCTGCCACTGGCTTTAAACAAAGCATGTGTGTCCATGTATGCTGATGATTCAACCATATACGCATCAGCAACCACAGCTAATGAAGTCACTGAAACCCTTAACAAAGAGTTGCAGTCTGTTTTGGAATAGGTGGCCAGTAATAAACTGGTCCTGAACATCTCTAAAACTAAGAGCATTGTATTTGGTACAAGTCATTCCTTAAGTGCTAGACCTCAGCTGAATCTGGTAATGAATGGTGTGGCTGTTGAACAAGTTGAGGAGACTAAATTACTTGGTGTTTCCTTAGATTGTAAATTGTCATTGTCACAACATTCAATGGTTGCAAAGATAGGGAGTAGTCTAGCCGTAATAAAGAAATGCTCAGCTTTTTTGACACCACACTCCAAAAAGCAAGTTCTGCAGGCTCTAGTTTTGTCGAATCTTGATTATTGTCCAGTCGTGTGGTCCAGTGCTGCAAGGAAAGACCTAGTTAAGCTGCAGCTGGCCCAGAACAGAGCGGCACGTTTTGCTCTTAATTGTAATCAGAGGGCTGATATAAATACTATGCATGCTAGTCTCTCTTGGCTAAGAGATGAGGAGAGACTGACTGCATCACTTCTTCTTTTTATAAGAAACAATGTGTTGAAAATCCCAAATTGTTTGCATAGTCAACTTACACACAGCTCTGACACACACGCTTATTCCACCAGACATGCCACCAGGAGTCTTTTCATAGTCCCAAAATCAAGAACAATTTCAAGAAAACGTACAGTATTATATAGAGCCCTTATTGCATGGAACTTCCTTCCATCTCATATCGCTCAAATAAACAGCAAACCTGGTTTCAAAAAACAGATAAAGCAACACCTTGCGGCACAACGCCTCTCCCCTATTTGACCTAGATATTTTGTGTGTATGCATTGATATGTAGGCTACGTGTGCCTTTATAAAAATGTACGTAGTTCTGTTCTTGTCTAATGTTGTGTCACGATTCCTACCGACGGTGGCGCCCCCTCCTGCTCGGGTGGCGCTCGGCGGTCGTCGTCACCGGCCTATTAGCTACCACCGATTCCCTTTTTGTTTTTCCCTTTTTTTTATGTTTTCTCACCTGCCCTGAGTTAGGTAATTAAGAGGGCTATTTAGTTCAGCTGGCCCGCACCCTATTGTGCGGGATTGTTTTTCTGTATGTCAACTGCGTTTGTTGACTGTGCTTGTCCATTGTATTTTTCCCTGTTGTTGGGAGACCTTTTATTTTGTACGGGTGGTTCCGTTAAAATTACCACACAGTGTTCGCTGCTTCCTGCGCTTCTTTCCGCCACACCACAGACAAGACGATACAGAATCCCGCACCACCAGAAGGAGCATGGAATCAGCGGGAGCAGCGGGCACTCCACTACCCTCAATGGAGGAACGTGTCCAGCACAATACATCGGTCCTGCATCGCATCGGATCCGCCATGGACCAGATGATGGAGAGGATGGAACGATGGGAGAGGAGTGGTATCCTCTCTCCACCTACACCCCCCCGATACAACCATCTCTTCCTCCTACGACGTCTGGCTCTGGCGCGCTTCGCCTGGCACTCCCGAGGGAGTACGATGGGACGGCGGCTGGGTGCAAGGGGTTTCTTCTCCAGCTAGAGTTGTACCTGGCCACCGTCAGACCTGCTCCTACAGGAGAGGAGAGCGTAAGTGCCCTCGTTTCCTGCCTGACGGGCCGAGCTCTGGAGTGGGCTAATGCGGTCTGGAACGCTCCAGACTCGGCGAGGGACCACTACCCAGAATTCACCCGCCGCTTTCGGGCTGTTTTCGACCACCCCCCCGAAGGTAAAGCGGCGGGTGAACGGCTGTTCCACCTCAGGCAGGAGACGAGGAGCGCTCAAGACTTCGCGCTGGAGTTTAGGACCTTGGCTGCTGGAGCGGGGTGGAATGACAGGGCCCTCATAGACCACTACCGGTGTAGTCTCCGGGCGGACGTCCGCAGGGAGCTGGCCTGTAGGGACACCAATCTATCCCTGGACGAACTCATTGACATGTCCATACGGTTGGACAATTTGCTGGCTGCCCGCGGGCGTTCGGAGAGGGTCCTGCCCGTTCCACCCCCGTGCACCCCCGCCCCTACCCCTATGGAGGTAGGGGGGGCCGTGCCAAGGGGCACCGGAGGAGGTGGCTCCTCCTGCACCAGCTGTGGTCGGAGAGGACACACGGCCGACCGGTGCTGGAGGAGCCAGTCTGGGAGTCGAGAAGGCAGGCAGAACACTTCTCGGTCACCTCAGGTGAGTCAGCACCAGACTCGCCCAGAACCCCCTGTTGGTCATGTGTTTTTGCCTGTTTCATTTTCTAATTTTTTTCCCTCTTCCCAGCATAGGGCGCTAGTCGATTCAGGCGCAGCTGGGAACTTTATGGACCGTGGACTTGCCATTAAGCTGGGCATTCCACGGGTGCCGATAGATTCCCCCTTCCCCGTGCACTCCTTAGATAGCCGACCATTAGGGTCAGGGCTAGTCAGGGAGTCTACAGTGCCGCTGGACATGGTAACGCTGGGGAATCATAGGGAAAGCATTAACTTTTTCCTTATTGATTCACCTGCGTTTCCAGTGGTGCTGGGGGTCCCCTGGCTGGCTGGTCACAATCCCCTCATTTCATGGAAACAGGGGGTTCTCCAGGGGTGGTCGGAGGAGTGTTCAGGGAAATGTCTAGGAGTTTCCATAGGTGCCACGTCGGTGGAGAGTCCAGACCAGGTGTCCACCGTGCGCATTCCCCCTGAATACGCCGATTTGGCGATCGCTTTTTGTAAAAAGAGAGCGACTAAATTACCACCTCATCGACAAGGGGATTGTGCGATAGATCTCCAGGTTAACGCTGCGCTTCCCAGGAGTCACGTGTACCCCTTGTCACAAGAGGAGACGGCGGCTATGGAGACATACGTCACGGAATCCTTGGGACAGGGGTACATTCGGCCCTCCATCTCACCCGCTTCCTCGAGTTTCTTTTTTGTGAAGAAAAAGGAGGGAGGTCTGCGTCCGTGCATTGATTATAGAGGTCTAAACGCGATCACGGTGGGGTTTAGTTACCCACTACCTCTTATCGCTACGGCGGTGGAATCATTTCACGGAGCACAGTTCTTCACAAAATTGGATCTCAGGAGCGCGTATAACCTGGTGCGTATCAAGAAGGGAGATGAGTGGAAAACCGCCTTTAGTACCACATCAGGCCATTATGAGTACCTCGTCATGCCGTATGGGTTGAAAAATGCTCCAGCCGTCTTTCAATCCTTTGTTGACGAGATTCTCAGGGACCTGCACGGGCAGGGCGTGATTGTCTATATCGATGACATTCTGATATATTCCGCCACCCGCTCCGCGCATGTGTCCCTGGTGCGCAGGGTGCTTGGTAGACTGCTGGAGCATGACCTATACGTTAAGGCTGAGAAGTGTGAGTTTTTCAAACGAGCCGTCTCCTTTCTGGGTTATCGCATTTCCACCACGGGGGTGGTGATGGAGTGTGACCGCGTTAAGGCCATGCGTAATTGGCCGACTCCAACCACGGTGAAGGAAGTGCAGCGGTTCTTGGGCTTTGCCAACTACTACCGGAGGTTTATCCGGGGGTTTGGCCAGGTAGCGGCTCCCATTACCTCACTGCTGAAGGGGGGGCCGGCGCGTTTGAGATGGTCGACGGAGGCGGACGGAGCCTTCAAGAAGTTGAAGACCCTGTTCACCGACGCGCCCGTGTTGGCGCACCCGGACCCGTCTTTAGCGTTCGTAGTAGAGGTGGACGCATCCGAGGCTGGGGTGGGTGCCGTGCTATCACAGCGCTTGGGTGCGCCACCGAAACTCCGCCCCTGCGCTTTCTTCTCAGGGAAGCTCAGTTCGGCGGAGCGTAACTACGATGTCGGGGACAGGGAGTTGCTAGCGGTAGTCAAAGCCTTGAGGGTGTGGCGACACTGGCTTGAGGGGGCTAAGCACCCCTTTCTCATCTGGACCGACCACCGAAACCTGGAGTACATCCGGGCAGCGAGGAGACTGAATCCACGTCAGGCAAGGTGGGCCATGTTCTTCGCCCGGTTTAGGTTTACCATCTCATATAGACCGGGTTCCCTTAATACTAAAGCCGACGCGCTGTCCCGTCTGTATGACACGGATGACCGCCCCATCGATCCAACTCCCATCATTCCAGCGTCTAGGCTGGTAGCACCAGTGGTGTGGGAGGTGGACGCGGACATCGAGCGGGCACTGGTGTTGGATCCTGCGCCTGCGCAGGTGCCCGTGGGGCGCATGTATGTGCCGCTCGATGTTCGCGATCGGTTGATTCGGTGGGCGCACACGCTACCTGCGGCGGGTCATCCTGGTGTAGAGAGGACAGGGCGGAGTCTAAGGGGGAAGTATTGGTGGCCCACCTTGGCTAAGGACGTGAGGTCATATGTCTCTTCCTGTTCGGTCTGTGCCCAGAGTAAGGCTCCTAGGCATTTACCGAGAGGGAAGTTACAGCCCCTCCCCGTTCCGCAACGGCCATGGTCGCACCTGTCTATCGACTTCCTGACAGATCTTCCCCCCTCTCAGGGGAACACTGCGATTCTGGTGGTTGTGGATCGGTTTTCTAAGTCCTGCCGTCTCCTCCCCTTGCCCGGTCTCCCTACGGCCCTGCAGACTGCGGAGGCCCTATTTACCCACGTCTTCCGGCACTACGGGGTGCCGGAGGATATTGTCTCTGATCGGGGTTCCCAGTTCACATCCAGGGTCTGGAAGGCGTTTATGGAGCGGCTGGGGGTCTCGGTCAGTTTAACCTCCGGTTATCACCCCGAGAGCAATGGGCAGGCGGAGAGGGTGAACCAGGAGGTGGGCAGGTTCCTGAGGTCGTATTGCCGGGACCGGCCAGGGGAGTGGGCGAGGTATATTCCTTGGGCAGAGTTAGCCCAGAACTCACTTCGCCACTCCTCTACTAACATGTCACCCTTCCAGTGTGTGCTAGGGTACCAGCCGGTCCTGGCACCAGAGCCAGACCGAGGCTCCTGCGGTGGAGGACTGGGTTCAGCACTCCAAGGAGACCTGGAAAGCAGTACAGGACTCACTGAAGGAGGCCAGTGCTAGGCAGAAAAGGAGTGCTGACCGCCACCGCAGTGAGGCGCCGGTGTTCGCACCGGGAGACAGGGTCTGGCTCTCGACCCGGAACCTGTCTCTCCGCGTGCCCTGCCGGAAGCTGGGGCCGCAGTGTGTGGGGCCCTTCAAAGTCCTGAGGAGGATAAACGAGGTGTGTTATCGGTTGCAACTCCCTTCCTATTACCGTATTAACCCCTCGTTTCATGTGTCTCTCCTCAGGCCGGTGGTGGCTGGTCCCCTACAAGAAGATGAGGTGCCGGAGGCCCCTCCACCCCCCCTGGACATCGGGGGGTCCCCGGCGTACAGCGTAAGGGCCATTCTGGACTCGAGACGCCGGGCGGGGGGCCTGCAGTACCTTGTGGACTGGGAGGGGTACGGTCCGGAGGAGAGGTGCTGGGTGCCGGCGGAGGACGTCTTGGACCCATCCATGTTGAAGGAGTTCCACCGCCTCCATCCGGATCGCCCTGCGCCTCGTCCTCCGGGTCGGCCTCGAGGCCGGTGTCGGCGCGCTGCAGGGGCCGCGCGTCAGGAGGGGGGTACTGTCACGATTCCTACCGACGGTGGCGCCCCCTCCTGCTCGGGTGGCGCTCGGCGGTCGTCGTCACCGGCCTATTAGCTACCACCGATTCCCTTTTTGTTTTTCCCTTTTTTTATGTTTTCTCACCTGCCCTGAGTTAGGTAATTAAGAGGGCTATTTAGTTCAGCTGGCCCGCACCCTATTGTGCGGGATTGTTTTTCTGTATGTCAACTGCGTTTGTTGACTGTGCTTGTCCATTGTATTTTTCCCTGTTGTTGGGAGACCTTTTATTTTGTACGGGTGGTTCCATTAAAATTACCACACAGTGTTCGCTGCTTCCTGCGCTTCTTTCCGCCACACCACAGACAAGACGATACATGTTGTTCTGTATTATGTCATTCTATATTATGTTTCATGTTTTGTGCGGACCCCAGGAAGAGTAGCTGCTGCTTTTGCAACAGCTAATGGGGATCCTAATAAAATACCGAATCAAATTTTGTTGGTCACATACACATATTTAGCAGATGTTATTGTGGGTGTAGTGAAATGCTTGTGTTCCTAACTCCAACAATGCAGTAGTATGTAACAATTCACAAAAATACAAACAAATCTAAAAGTAAAAGAATGGAAATAAGAAATATATAAATATTAGATTGAGCGATGTCAGAGTGGTATTGACTAAAATACACTAGAATAGAATACATATATACATTTGAGATAAGTAAAGCAGTATGTAAACATTATTTAAACATTATTAAAGTGACTAGTGTTCCATTATTAAAGTGGCCAATGATTCCAAGTCTAGGGCAGCAGCCTCTACACAGGTGCACCTTGTGCTGGGGACAATAAAAGGCCACTTTAAAATGTTTTGTCACACAACACAATGCCACAAGTGTCTCAAGTTTTGAGGGAGCGTGTAATTGGCACGCTGACTGTAGGAATGTCCACCAGAGCTGTTGCCAGATAATTTAATGTTTATTTCTCTACCATAAGCTGCCTCCAACGTCGTTTTAGTGCACCTGGCACCTACTACCATACCCCATTCAAAGGCACTTAAATTTTTTGTCTTGCCCATTCACCAATGGTACACATACACAATCCATGTCTCAATTGTCTCAAGGCTTAAAAATCCTTCTTTAACTTGTCTCCTCCATTTCATCTACACTGATTGAAGTGGATTTAACAAGTGACATCAATAAGGAATCATAGCTTTCACCTGGATTCACCTGGTCAGTTTTGTATACTCCATGTATTTAGGCTTGCCATGGCATGTCATAGCACCTCTCTTTCAATTATACTTAATAGTTTTTGATTTCATACTTATTTTCCATACTTTGTATATTGATTGATGAAGTCTACTTTTTTTTTTTTTTTAAACACATATATGTTTCTTTGTCTGTAGGATTAGTTGAAATTCTGAGAAGATTTCAGTGTAAGCATGTTGTCCATCCTCAACCTGCAGACAGTAGGCTGTAGTATAGTATCTGACTGTGCCATCAAGTGTTTCCGGTGCACAAAAGCCCCCCAAAACTGCATACAGGGCAATTAGCACCAACATTTTCAACTGAAACATAGCTCAATACACTGGTGTCATGTACTTCTCTGTGTCCTCCATAACAGTGTCTGTTCCCTCACTGAGAGCAGGCTCCAGACAGAGTGGCCAAGGGCCCTACAGGTTAGCCACGGGCTGCCTGGCCACACTCTGCGCTGTCTTGCTGCTGTCAGTCATCGCTGTGAGCGCCCACTGTGAGTAATCAAACACACAACCACCACACAACCACTTCCTGATGTACCGTAGTGTCCCAATGAAGGGGTGGGGTGGACTCATGGAATCTGAATGCAGTGTGTGGGGCTGTCGGGGAATTACATTGTGAAACAAACATGTCTTCCCCAGCCAACAAAGTTTAAGTGCTACCAGATACTTATTTGTGTTGTATCATTTATTTCCCAAATCTCAACGGTCCCAAGGGTTAGTCATAAGGTTAGCATTGTGGTTAAGGTTAGTTTTAAAATCAGATTGTATGTCTCCAGTACATGTGTCACCCCTGTAAATGCAACCTGCATAAAACAACTGATATGAAACTCTACTTGCACACTGACAAAGTGTGAGGTCAAAAAGCGGTGTTGAGTCAGTGATCGTTGCTCCTGAACAAATCTTATCCTGAACAAATCTTAGGGCCGCAGTTGACGATTTCATACTCAGCTCGTTAATGAATAGACATTTGCTTGTTTTGTTCTATGGGGATACCTTCCTATGACTTATGGCTGCCAAGTTCAACTAGCCTTATCAAAGGAACCTCGCCACATCTGCCCTACACTCATCTTATACTTTGTCTTTGCCTTCCATTCTTTAAAGACTTGTTGTTTTTCCTGGATGCTTTGGACTGAAGTCCCCTGCTTCTTGTCTTCCTCTCAGATAAGAACCTTAATCAGAGCTTGCGCAATGAGCATCTGGCTCCTCTGCCTCAGAATGAGTCTGGTGGTCAAATCCAGATGCAGAGGCAGACCACCAATGTGACCACCCTGACTGAAGCCCTGAGCAAATTGCAGATGGAGAAAGAAGACCTTGTGAAGGAGAGAGATGAACTTCTGGCTAGGTTGGCCAAATCAGGTCAGCTGTGTGTGTGTGTGTGTGTGTGTGTGTGTGTGTGTGTGTGTGTGTGTGTGTGTGTGTGTGTGTGTGTGTGTGTGTGTGTGTGTGTCATGACATTAGGGGTGCAACTTTCATTGGGGACGGGGGGGGACATGCCCCCTCATTCTGAAATAGCATTTTTGTCCCCCCAGTTTTATCATTGGAATGTGATTCAAAACGAGGAAAAGGTGTGCTTTAGGACCATGCGGACGCCTCCGAGCAGTTGGGTAGGCTGTTTGGAGTGTTTATCCGACTGGATAAAAAAAAGAAAATAAGTTATGTCTATGGGATCAATATCATGCCAAATGTCTTCACAAATGTAAATCACCAATCCACAAATATAAATCACTTTCCAAAAATGTTAATCACCAATCCACAAATGTAAATTACTATCCACAAATGTAAATCACTTTCTAAACATGTAAATACACCACAATAGTGGTGCAAATATAAAGTAATCTAGGGCAAGCGTTTCGATTATTTACGTTGGACATACTATGGTTACACATATGGGTAACATATTATGGTTACCATACTATACATTTCTGCAGCCTTGAAAGGCAGGCATCAACATGGCCGAACGAGAGGCTGCCAGCAATTTATGGAAATCGCATTCTATATGGGTACAAACCTTTTTTCTACGACTACAAATCGCTTTCTACCGTGAGAACTTTTTTCTACGTGTGAGAACTTCTTGTCTATGAGTGAGAACTTCTTGTCTTTTTCTTGTCGTTAAATCCCTGCCAAAAGTCAGGTGACCTAAGCGCTTCCAAATATGGAGTTGCAGGTTTTCCAGATCTGTCATGTTTGCGCATATCTCTCCTATGTGAAAATCTTTATGGCAGTGATTTTACTTAAGGCCCTCGATTTACAAATACAAATCAAAAGGTGTTTGTTTGTGGACAGTGAATTGTATTAGTGGAAAGTGATTTACATTTGTGGATTGGTGATTTACATTTGTGGAATGTGATTTACATTTGTGGAAAGTCATTTACATTTGTGGATTGGTGATTTACATTTGCGAACACATTTGGTATGATATTGATCCCATATATGTCCCCTCCACTTCTAAAACCAAAGTTGCGCCCCTGTGTGACGTGATGCCGAAGTAAATCAAACATTTGCTGTCGATCTAAATCCTACCTTCTGCTGTGTATGACAGAACCAGAGCAAACATCACCCCCATTACTCCCATCTCCACTGGCACCTAAGTCAACCCCATTGCCCCCTTCAACCCCACTAACCTGTCCTCCGGACTGGCTGGTGTTCAACAGAAGCTGCTACTACATCTCCACCAGGAGTATGAGCTGGCCGGACAGCCAGACCTGGTGCAAGGAGAAAGGAGGACACCTGGCCATCATACACACTGCTGAGGAACAGGTGAGAGAGAGGGGAGAGAGAGGCAGGGATGAGGGAAGAGGGGAAGAGAGAGAAGGGGAGAAGGGGGTGGAGTTAAAGATGGAAAGAGAGGTAGGAAAAGGGAGAAAGAAGGAGGGTGGGAAACAGAGTGAGGGAAAGAGAGTAGAGGAAGAGGGATGTGGTGGATTTTTGTTGATTTTCTCAAATATCTGGCAAGGCTGGAAATAACCAATCAATAGGGAAGGTAAAGTCCAATGTCAACAAGAGTGTATTGGGGTTCATGATAATAGTCTAAACCAATTTCTCCTGCTAGAATGGAATAATTGAGGGAATGTTCTTTAATCTTGTCTGCTGTTATAGACGTCATCATTCACATTCCAATGTAATCTTGTCTGCTGTTATAGACGTCATCATTCACATTCCAATGTAATCTTGTCTGCTGTTATAGACGTCATCATTCACATCTCAATGCAATCTTGTCTGCTGTTATAGACGTCATCATTCACATCCCAATGTAATCTTGTCTCCTGTTATAGACGTCATCATTCACATTCCAATGTAATCTTGTCTGCTGTTATAGACGTCATCATTCACATCTCAATGCAATCTTGTCTGCTGTTATAGACGTCATCATTCACATCCCAATGTAATCTTGTCTCCTGTTATAGACGTCATCATTCACATCCCAATGTAATCTTGTCTGCTGTTATAGACGTCATCATTCACATCCCAATGTAATCTTGTCTGCTGTTATAGACGTCATCATTCACATTCCAATGTAATCTTGTCTCCTGTTATAGACGTCATCATTCACATCCCAATGTAATCTTGTCTGCTGTTATAGACGTCATCATTCACATCCCAATGTAATCTTGTCTGCTGTTATAGACGTCATCATTCACATCCCAATGTAATCTTGTCTGCTGTTATAGACGTCATCATTCACATCCCAATGTAATCTTGTCTGCTGTTATAGGTGTCTTCATTCACATCCCAATGTAATCTTGTCTCCTGCTACAGACATTGTCACATCCCAATGTAATCATGTCTCCTGCTATAGACATTGTCACATCCCAATGTAATCATGTCTCCTGCAATAGACATTGTCACCTCCCAATGTAATCATGTCTCCTGCTATAGACATTGTCACCTCCCAATGTAATCATGTCTCCTGCTATAGACATTGTCACATCCCAATGTAATCATGTCTCCTGCAATAGACATTGTCACATCCCAATGTAATCATGTCTCCTGCTATAGACATTGTCACATCCCAATGTAATCATGTCTCCTGTTATAGACGTTTGTGTGGAACCAGTTACCTCGGGGCCACTGGAATGCCTACTGGTTTGGAATCAGTGACGAGACGGCTGAGGCAGACTGGCTTTGGGTCGATGGAACCAAATTGGTCGGGGGGTAAGTTTTTGGCTTTGCTGGGCTACAACAAAAATGTCGGCGGGTTTTGTGGATGCAGATTAAGGCCTCGATTCAATTAGATCAGGCGTAAACTGGAGATAGCAGACACCCGCATAGCGGGATGTTTTGGCGGAGTGTCAGAGGTAGAACTGCGTTGGAGCCATCATATCGCTGCTCTTGCTATCATTGTCACACCCACCCTACTCACATTAGAAGTTCAGAGCGAGAAAGTGCAAGCTGTATAGAAATAATGACGCTCAAATTCAAAAATCCTGAAATTAAATAAGAAGGGTTTCTATCATCATAATGGAGGTGTAGATTACATCTCACGTTCTAGTGTTCCAACTTGTAAACAAGGCTGCATGGGATTTCTGTTCATGTGACTCCCTGCAGCCAATAGCAATGCCTGCTTTAGGTATAATGCCAGGACAGCTAAAGCAGTTCCACCTCCGACACCGCCAAAACAACCGCTATGCCGATGTCTGCTAAAGCAGATCTGGTTGAGTAGAGCCCTAAATCTACCCCAGGATTATATTGGATTCAATCAACACTAAATGATTGGCTTCATACACATGGCCTATATTATCCCTGGACTATGGTGGTTCATTAAAAAAAATATTGAATCACAGACCATAGGTCTGACTAAGCATGTAAACCACGATTAGGTGAGGTTCATTAATCAATCAATCAAATGTATTTATAAAGCCCTTTTTACATCAGCAAATGTCACAAAGTGCTATACAGAAACCCAGCCTAAAACCTCAAACAGCAAGCAATGCAGATGTAGAATCACGATGGCTAGGAAAAACTCCATAGAAAGGCAGGAACCTAGGAATAAACCTAGAGAGGAACCAGGCTCTGAGGGGTGGCCAGTCCTCTTCTGGCTGTGCCGGGTGGAGATTATAAGAGTACATGGCTATTAAGGCCAGAATGTTCTTCAAGATGATCAAACATTCATAGATAACCAGCAGTGGTTGCAACAGGTCAGTACCTCAGGAGTAAATGTCAGTTGACTTTTCATAGCCAAGCATTCAGAGATCGAAACAGCAGGTGCGGTAGAGAGAGAGAGAGAGAGTTGAAAACAGCAGGTCCGGGACAAGGTAACACGTCCAGTGAAAAGGTCAGGGTTTCATAGCCGCAGGCAGAACAGTTGAAACTGGAGCAGCAGCACGACCAGGTGAACTGGAGACAGACAGGAGTCATCAGGCCAGGTAGTCCTGAGGCATGATCCTAGGGCTCAGGTCCTCCGAGTGGAGAGGGAGAGAGAGAGAGAGAATTAGAGGGAGCATACTTAAATTCACACAGGACACCGGATAAGACAGGAAACTTACACCAGATATAACAAACTGACCCTAGCCCCCCAGCACATAGACTATTGCAGCATAGATACTGGAGGCTGAGATGATACCCCCGGACAGGACCAACCAGGCAGGATATAACCCAACCCACTTTGCCAAATCACAGCCCCCACACCACTAGAGGGATATCAACAGACCACCAACTTACTACTCTGAGACAAGGCTGAGTGTAGCCCACAGAGATCTCTTCCACCGCACAAGCCTGAAGGGGACGCAAAACCAGACAGGAAGATCACGTCTGTGACTCAACCCACTCAAGTGAGGCACCCCTCCTAGGTACAGCATGGGAGAGCACTAGTAAGCGAGTGACTCAGCCCCCGTAATAGTGTCAGAGGCAGAGAATCCCAGTGGAGAGAGGGGAGCTGGCCAGGCAGAGACAGTAAGGGCGGTTCGTCGCTCCAGTGCCTTGCCGTTCACCTTCGCACCCCTACGTCAGACTACACTCAATCATAGGACCTACTGAAGAGATGAGTCTACAGTAAAGACTAAAAGGTCGAGACCGAGTCTGTGTCTCTCACATGGATAGGCAGACCATTCCATAAATATTGAGCTCTATAAGAGAAAGCCCTGCCTCTAGCTGTTTGCTGAGAAATTCTAGGGACAATATGGAGGCCTGCATCTTGTGACCGTATCTGTACGTGAAGGTATGTACGGCAGGACCAAAACGGAGAGATAGGTAGCCCATGTAATGTTTTGTAGGTTAGTAGTAAAACCTTGAAATCACCCCCAGCCTTAACAGGAAGCCAGTGTAGAGAGGTTAGCACTGGAGTAATATGATAATTTTGGGGGGTTCTATTCAAGATTCTAGCAACCATGTTTAGCACTAACTGAAGTTTATTTAGTGCTTTATCCGGGTAGACGGAGAGTAGAGCATTGCAGTTGTCTAATCTAGAAGTGACAATAGCACGGATTAAAAGTAAAAAATTGCTGCCATCCACTTCCACTTCCAGGGTAGGCAATTTTCGAGCTTCACCATGTTTCATCGAAATGTAAAGCTGTGTGTACAGCTGTGTGTCGTGAAGTTGACATTGTGTTTCCGAATGACATCACCAAGAAGTAGAATATATAGTGAAAACAATAGTGGTCCTAAAACGGAACTTTGAGGAATGCCAAAACTTACAATTGATTTGTCAGAGGACAAACCATCCACAGAGACTAACTGATATCTTTCCGAGAGATAAGATCTAAACCAGGCAAGAACTTGTCCGTGTAGACCAATTACGGTTTCTAATATCTCCAAAATAATGTGGTGATCGATGGTGTCAAAAGCAGGTCTAGGAGCACGAGGACAGATGCAGAGCCTTGGTCTGACGCCATTAAAAGGTAATTTACCACCTTCACGAGTGCAGTCTCAGTGCAATAATGGGGTCTAAAACCAGACTGAAGCATTTCGTATACATTTTTTGTCTTCAGGAAGGCAGTGAGTTGCTGAAGGGGGGGGGGGGGGTCTGTGCGCGTAGTGTTCATGTTAATGTTACTATTTAGGTTTTTCGGCTGGTGGAGGTCCTGTAGAACCATGTCCAGATAAAGCGTCCGGGGTAAAAGTTGAATGAAAAGGTTGAGCGAAGACAAAAACTAAGACATTGGTAGATGTATTAAAAGTTAAAAATGAAAAGTTTGGCATATAGCCAAGTAGCAACAAACAGCCCAACAGCACGGAGATAAGTCTGTAAACCAGGATTCAGCTACACCTGTTTAATTTGGGTCTGTGGCCCTAATGTAATATGAGAACCTGCTTTATCTTGTACAAATTAGTATATTAATGTAGTTTTTCACATTTTTGTTGTTTACTTATGATTGTTTGCTTATGGTTCATTTGACTGTGTTTTTCATACCCAGGTGTGTGCTATTCTGTAGGCCCTACCCATTTGTTTGTCCATCATTACACGTGTGCCGTTGAGCACCTGTCCATTTGCATTGATGGACAGGATCGCAATGGATGACTCTGCCTTTTTATATGCTGTAAATGTGACTTTTTAGTGCTATAGCATTCTGACAAATTCATGTTTTGCCTTCTGCATGCTCTGAGCCATCCAAAAGATTACTAGAGAGTCTGTATACTGTTATGAGACAATCAACATGCTGCCTAAGGTTCACAGCCTTAGAAAGATAGCTGGGATGCACCTATGTAACTTCTGGGTCAAGAATAGCCCCCCCCCCCCACCCCAGCACAACTTTCATTCAAGATGAAATGTTCAATTTCAGTGGGTTTGTCAAATACTTGCAGCCCAACCCCTCCTCCCCAATGTTGTCAATGTTCTATATTTGCATTATCTCATTTTGGGCTAATGTAACTTGCAGCTCATTAGGCCTAGTTTCCACATGTTCAATGCAAATGCGGCATTTGAGCTTCTAGAGATCTAAAGACAAGATATCACTGCAAGCATAAACGTTGTCTTGTCAGAACTGCAGGATCAGTACGTCGAGATGGACAACCTGGCGTTTGTCAGAGTCAATGTGACTTTCATTGCAATCAGCGTATTTGCAAACTTATTTTTTGCCTTCTGCCTGCTCTGTCCTCAGCGAGGCAGAGAGGGACTCAAACAGCCTATGAAGACACTACTGGACTCTTTAGTTTGCTGCACCATTGTTTTCTTGGTTTCTCTTATTGCAATGAAATATTTCCTCTTCACGGAACATCTGAAGCTCAGGCTTGCTGCTAATATGCTAGTGGAGTACACTTTCCCCACTAGTATGACAACCTCCGTTTGGCTGAATTTCTTTTACTACACCCAGATCGTCCCTGCTCAGCAAGCTCTCTTCATCTGGGTGAAGAGGAACATCAAAATCATCATTTACTGGGTCCTGTTTATCAACAGGGTCTTGTTTTTGTTTGACATTTCTCTTCATATTCCAGCAATAGTTGATTTACTCAACAATGTCTCTGGAAATGCTAACAGCACTTACACATCAATGAACAGCACTGCGTCTGCCTCTCCAAATGCCCTGTTTTACACTGAGAGGACACGTCTTGTTTTGAAAATTCTATACATCTGTTTTGGACTCTGTGTGGTAGTTGGGTCGAGCTGTGCCACTGTGCGCTACCTGCACAGACACATGAAGAGCATGAAAGAGAGCGGCAGCCCCTTCTCCTCTCCCCGTCTGCGCAGTCAGATGAGGGCCACCATTACTGGGACCCTGCAGGGAATTCTCTACGTCATTTGCTTTCTGTGGCTCATCTTTTATGTCTTCAAGGACTTTTTCTTTACAACTTTTGACAATAATAGAAATATCTTCTACACAGTCCTCTCTCTCTACACGTTTGGCACCACTGTAAACCTGGGTATTGGTCAGTCTGTTTTCAGACAGAGGGCTGCTGATATTTGGCTCAAGGCTCAACAGGCTGTAAGGTCGTAAAAGTTGTGTGGATGAAACAATCAATCAGGTGTGTTACATAGAGACTTATGCATTGGTATATTTAAATGTGTAATGCTGTGTTGAGTTAAGTAGTCTACCCCAGGATTATATTGAGATATAGATATAATCAATGCTAATAATAATCATTTGGCTTCATAGACATGGCTTAAATTATTTAAGATTCAATAGTTTACCAACAAAGTTCTTGTTTTATGAACCAGAATTAAGCCTTCAACTGTAAGCCTTAAACTGGGTCTGTGAAACTGGCCCATAATGTAGTTGGCTATAATCTTTTACAAATTAGTCATTTAACTTTATTTATACTTTTTTCTGTTTTTCGTTCATTCTGTGGTCCTCATTTGGTAGAGAATGGCACTTGCAACGCTAGTAGGTTTGAATTCCGGGACCACCTTAAAATGTATGCACACATGAATGTCGCTTTGGATAAAGGAATCTGCTAAATGGTATATGTTATTATTAGATTTATGTTTCTACATTATGTTTTCCATCTGTATCTGAGATACAAATACTTTATGGTACATTTGACTGTGTTTTTCATCAGGTGTGTGTGATATTCCCATTTGTTTTTCCGTCCACTTAACTTATTAAGTGGACTATGATAATGGATTTGAAATAATAATAGATGATATATAATCTGTTTAGTACATAATACAGTATGAAGATTACCAAGATGGATAACTATACCAAGATGGATAACTAATTGACCTCTATATTCTCTACTACATGACTGTACTTAAAATAAACTTGTGAAATGTAGGACTGTGCTTTGTTTGCCCCATAAAGAAATAATATAAAACAGAAAAATAACAAAAAATGTGTAACCCAATGGATCTACATGCAGGATAAATAGGCTATTACAAACTACTGTTCCGACCCCAGAAATAAAATTACTTCCTGCTTTACTCCTATGGGTACACTCAATATGGCCACCGGTCCACCCATCACAGAGCATTGACTTGAATGGCAATGACCATTCTAGTCGTTCTATTTCTATGGGTCCAAATAACTACCTATAGCTCAGGTAGAGGGAAAAAGAGAAGGCTGCGGCTCCGGATACATATAACCGCCCCGTTCGTCCCCCGCCCCGCCCCCCTGAATCCCCTTGAAAGATCTGTATCACGTTTTGCTCATTTGTCTTTCTTTACCTCTACTTTACACATACATTTTTTGTGGTCACCCTCCCTTCACATTTCTCACTGTCAATCGTGTATGATCATTCTTTAAGCTTCACCGGTGAAACGTCCGTGCAGCATCTGCACGCCAAACCATTTGATCTCAAATTATACTCTTCTTAGTTATGTACAGTGTTGTTTCGAATTCTGTACAGTGACCACATTTGTTTTGCAGATAGTGTTAACAAACTATAGCATAGCTGTGTTTTGTTTTAATCAAAGCAGATATTTTGCCTAGTGGTGCACACTGTTTAGTTGTGGCTGCATGAGAGAAAAATGGTTGATATGCTTCAGTTTGCTGACTGGTTTCACATTTGTCTCCAGCGATCAAAAAGTTAAATAGATCAAAAACAATTATAATTAATATTTACAATCACCTTATCCAAACGACTTACTCATTTACCTAGCTCTTATCAATAGCTCAGCCTCTTATCAGTTTGTAAGTTACAGTACATGGAGAATTGTTATTTCTATCATAAAAAATAAAGTTTCTCCACATGGACCCAACAGGTTGTTTAACGTTATTCATTGTTTAATTGAGTGTAAAGGGGGTGGAATTACAAGGGAATTAACTAGACACACCTCCGCCACATCTTCATTGCTTTGATCTCCACCCCAAGCGAATAGCGGGTGAATAGTTTCAAGTTGTATTAGTCATATGTATGGGATAGGCATGGTGTACATCCTCCAAGGAAATGTCTTACTTGCAGGTTCTTTCTCGACAATGCAGCAATAAAAAAATAATAAAAGATAAGAATAGAAACATAAAGTAAATGGCAGTAGAATAGAATACCCATTTTAGCAAGAGTATAATTTATAGTCCAATATTTACACGTGTATACTAACTTACTATAGCTTGTTGTCACCCTAGATCTAGTTCATATGGACACTGACCTCTAGGACTGTGTGCTCAGGCAGCAACAGTATTGATCTTCAGTAATACAGGACAGGACAGTCTGTGTATACACACATTTACTGGTATGTTTTGGTATGCATACTTTGAAAGAGAACCTTTCCCCTTTGGCCCAGTTTCCCTTCCTCATTGGACCATAACCTCACTTGTTTTCTCCATGTTCTTCTTCCCTCCTTCAAATTTGTGTCAGCCTGGTCATCATCATATGATTTCTCTTCCTCATTCTTAATGTGTTTTCAAAGGATATTATTTTTTGTGTTGCTTCAGATGACCTCCTTCCTATTTTTTTGCTTGTCTTATCCTCCTTCCCATTCATCAGTATTTCTTTCTTTATTCTTCCTATTTTATTAATAAATATTTTTTTTTACTGCTTCGTCTTTCCTTACTACTGCTGCAATTAAGATGGCAGTGACAGAGTGAAGAATATGGTACATTATTGTGCAAGGTACATGATGCAAGGGTTTTTATCTAACCTTTCTTTATAACGCTTTGTCTCATTGAGACAAAGTTAGACCTGTAGAGGCACTGCAGATAACCCAGTTCAGTAGCGCACACAAATGGCCAACAGCTATTCTAGTGAAACAACATATATTATACGCACACACATATATATATATATATACAATTGAAGTTGGAAGTTTACATACACCTTAGCCAAATACATTTAAACTCAGTTTTTCACAATTCCTGACATTTAATCCTAGTAAAAATGTCCGGTCTTAGGACAGTTAGGATCACCACTTTATTTTAAGAATGTGAAATGTCAGAATAATAGTAGAGAGAATGATTTATTTCAGCTTTTATTTCTTTCATCACATTCCCAGTGGGTCAGAAGTTTACATACACTCAATTAGTATTTGGTAGCATTACCTTTAAATTGTTTAACTTGGGTCAAACGTTTCGGGCAGTCTTCCACAAGCTTCCCACAATGAGTTGGGTGAATGTTGGCCCATTCCTCCTGACAGAGCTGGTGTAACTGAGTCAGGTTTGTTGCCCTCCTTGCTCGCACATGCTTTTCAGTTCTGCCGACAAATTTTATATAGGATTGAGGTCAGGGCTTTGTGATGGCCACTCCAATACCTTGACCTTGTTGTCCTTAAGCCATTTTGCCACAACTTTGGAAGTATGCTTGGTGTCATTGTCCATTAGGAAGACCCATTTGCGACCAAGCTTTAACTTCCTGACTGATGTCTTGAGATGTTTCTTCAATATATCTACGTAATTGTCCCCCCTCATGATGCCATCTATTTTGTGAAGTGCACCAGTCCCTCCTGCAGCAAAGCACCCCCACAACATGATGCTGCCACCCCCGTGCTTCACGGTTGGGATGGTGTTCTTCGGCTTGCAAGCTTCCCCCTTTTTCCTCCAAACATAACAATGGTTATTATGGCCAAACAGTTCTATTTTTGTTTCATCAGCCCAGATGAAAAAAAGTACGATCTTTGTCCCCATGTGCAGTAGCAAACCATAGTCTGGCTTTTTTATGGCGTTTTTTGAGCAGTGGCTTCTTCCTTGCTGAGTGAGTGGCCTTTCAGGTTATGTCAACATAGGACTCGTTTTTACTGTGGATATAGATACTTTTGTACCTGTTTCCTCCAGCATCTTCACAGTGTCCTTTGCTGTTGTTCTGGGATTGATTTGCACTTTTCGCACCAAAGTACGTTCATCTCTGGGAGACAGAACATGTCTCCTTCCTGAGCGGTATGACGGCTGCGTGGTCCCATGGTGTTTATACTTGCGTACTATTGTTTGTACAGATGAATGTGGTACCTTCAGGCGTTTGGAAATTGCTCCCAAGGATGAACCAGACTTGTGGAGGTCTACAATTTATTTTCTGAGGTCTTGGCTGATTTCTTTTGATTTTCCCATGATGTCAGCAAAGAGGCACTGAGTTTGAATGTAGGCCTTGAAATACATCCACAGGTACACCTCCAATAGGCGAATTGACACCATTTGAGTCAATCAGAAGCTTCTAAAGCCATGACATCATTTTCTGGAATTTTCCAAGCTGTTTGAAGGCACCGTCAATTTAGTGTATGTAAACTTCTGACCCACTGGAATTGTGATACAGTGAATTATAAGTGAAGTAATCTGTCTGTAAACAATTGTTGGAAAAATTACTTGTGACATGCACAAAGTAGATGTCCTAACCGACTTGCCAAAACTATAGTATGTTAACTAGAAATTTGTGGAGTGGTTGAAAAACGAGTTTTAATGACTCCAACCTAAGTGTATGTAAACTTCTGACTTCAACTGTATATGTAAATATATATACACTACAGTTTAAAAGTTTGGGGTCACTTAGAAATGTCCTTGTTTTTGAAAGAAAAGCAATTTTTTTGTCCATTAAAATAACATAATTTTAAAAGGCTAACTGATCATTAGAAAACCCTTTTGCAATTATGTTAGCACAGCTGAAAACTGTTGTACTTATTAAAGGAGCAATAAAACTGGCCTTCTTTAGACTAGTTGAGTATCTGGAGCATCAGCATTTGTGGGTTCGATTATAGGCTCAAAATGGCAAGAAACAAAGGACTTTCTTCTGAAACTCGTCAGTCTATTCTTGTTCTGAGAAATGAAGGCTATTCCATGCGAGAAATTGCCAAGAAATGTTGATGTTCCAGATACTCAACTAGTTTTACTGCTTCTTTAATCAGTACAAGTTTTCAGCTGTGCTAACATAATTGCAAAAGGGTTTTCTAATGATCAGTTAGCCTTTTAAAATGATAAACTTGGATTAACTAACACAACATGCCATTGGAACACAGGAGGGATGGTTGCTGATAATGGGCCTTTGTACGCCTATGTAGATATTCCATAAAAAATCTGCTGTTTCCAGCTACAATAGTCATTTACAACATTAGCAATGTCTACACTGTATTTCTGATCAATTTGATGTTATTTTAATGGACAAAAAAATTGCTTTTCTTTCAAAAACAAGGACATTTCTAAGTGACCCCAAACTTTTGAACGGTAGTGTATATAGGTTGTTTGTATATGATGTACATTATACCAAGAGATGTTTGGTTGAATTTGTGTGTTTTTTATTTTAAAATAAAACCATTTTTTCCCCTGTGTAGCTTTTGGGAGGAGGGTGAGCCCAACAACCACATTGACGAAGACTGTGGCTACATCGTGAAGACGCGCAAGCTGGAGCGCAAGGCGGTGAGCAGCTGGTACGACGCCCCATGCCAGATGTACTGGCCCTTCATCTGTGAGATAGAGATGTAGGCCTATGCTCCTGATACTTAGAGATAAGTACTTACCAGACTCGTGTTGGATCCAGAATTCCTTCCTGTCTATGTCCATAGTGATAGACCAGTGATGACCAACCATTTACCTGCAAAGCTACTGGGTAGTCAGGTTTTTTGCTCCAACCCTGGTCTAACACATCTGTTTCAGCTAACCAAGGTTCGGATGAGCAGCTGATTAGTAGAATCAGGTGTATTAGAGCAGGGCAAGAGCAAAACCTTGCAAGACCTGTAGCTCTTCAGGAGGATGGTTGGCCACCCCTGTCGTAGACTTTGGTAGACTTTTACAGCATTATCAGGTCTGAAGGGCAATGCTTTACTTTACTAGTATCTGCTTTCATTTGCTTTTTCAATTAAAATTTTACTCCAGGAGGATCTTATATAGTTACTATTGTGCCATTGAAGTGGTCACCAAAGTTCAAAATCCTTCTAAAGCAATGCCTGTCAATCAATGGCCATGTTATTTAGATTCATAGAAGAAGAAAAAAAGTATATATAAAAAAACGATTTATGTAAATGTTTTTCATAAAACAGATGATCAAATGATCTATTCATAACAATGCTAATAGATTTGATTGGTTTTGTCAATAAAAATGTTGAAAATGGAAAATAGTTATAAGCCTATTTACTATTACATATTCTGTTGGACGACACATTTTTACTTCTAGTGGTTACGGTTAGTGTTGGGAAAGGATCATCCAGTCCAAGGTAATCTGTCTAGACCGACGCAGTTATAGAGTATGTCCTTTTTCAGTGTTGTTCTCTAGGTGATTAGTGTTTGGGGCTGTCAATCGCCAAAGGAAATAACAGAATAGGTGTATATAGGTGTACAGTTAGCGTATAAGTTACTTGTTTGCTAAATGATTGCTTTGCCTCACCTATTTACATGTGGGGTGTTATGCTATTTGAATACTGTGGAGTGAAATCATTCTAGAAAAATGGTACAAGATTTAGGACAATCTAACAAGATTTTGAAGCTTTTTGGCTTTATTGGGCTTTCAGAATTATTACAGGTAATTCAAAAATGGAATTACTTTGCTGTTACGATGAAAAGCATACACTACCGGTCTACATTGTAGAATAATAGTGAAGACATCACAACTATGAAATAACACATATGGAGTCATGTAGTAACCAAAAAAGTATTAAACAAATCAAAATAGATTTGAGATTCTTCAAATAGCCACCCTTTGCCTTGATGACAGCTTTGCACACTCGTGGCATTCTCTCAACCAGCTCAACCTGGAATGCTTTTTAAACAGTCTTGAAGGAGTTCCCACATATACTGAGCACTTGTTGGCTGCTTTTCTTACACTCTGCGATCCGACTATGGCCAAACCATCTCAATTTGCTTGAGGTCAGGGGATTGTGGAGGCCAGGTCATCTGATGCAGCAAGGAGATCCCCAGCTCTGCTAAAACCATTGACAACTACATGCTGTTTTCAAGGGATTGTTAAATAAGTGTTAGAACCATTTTGTTTTAATGCCATCACCTCTTCAATTACATAGTCAGAACTTCACACTTCCTATCATTAAAAATGTAGCTCTATCATCAGAGTTATACAGCAAATCAAACAGTATTTGGGTATAGCCATCTAGTTTATCCCCTGAAAGTTAGCTTGTTAGCTAACTAGCCAAATTGACGTGGTCCATCAATCAATGTAGCTATCGTGATTAAACACTCTTAAAAACAATGCTGAAAAGGAGATCATGTTAGCTAACTTCGCTAGGTAGGCCTACGTTCGTTGGAGAAAAAAGTACATTAATTCTACTTACAACTATGTTTAGCCAACTGTACAAAGTTTCTACCGGTAGCTTGCAAAGTACACATTATCAGCTAACAGTACATTGGCAAGTGCGCCCTTCTGCTGCTTGACAGGCAGAGCCCACAAAGGATGGGAATTGGAAATGAACCTCAGCCATTCGTACTTGTCACAGATAGTTCACTTTGATTGTATGTCAAATCAAATCAATTGTCATTTGTCACATGCGCCGAACACAACAGGCTTACTTAATGCTTACTTATATCCCTCAAATATCCAATTTATGGTGGCCAATATTGAGAGCTATTGTGAGGCTACCCTCATGTCTCTGAAATGATGTTTCCTGGTCGTGAAACGCATGCAAATATTTTCTGTATAACTCTGATGACGTCACTGGAAATGTGTAGTTCTGACTATGTTAACATTTGTTTTACAGTCCCTTGAAAACGGCGCGCAGTTGCCCCCACGCAAGCAAATTGAACGCTTTGCACCTTATTGTGACGTTTTATTGATAACAACCTGTAATCAGATCAGATTGTGAGGTCATGATCTGTGCCAAAAACTCCATCCCACCCCAACAGGCTGATATTCCATATATATCTTATTTTCTTCTTTCACAAAAAGGGCATTATCATCATTTTCAAAATGTCAGTGTTATTTCAATCACATAGTGTAGAAATGTCTTTTTTTTTAACTGGAAAATTACATTTTTTACTTTAAGTATTATTCTATTCCTTATACGTTATTGATGTTAATATGACACCACATGACAGATCTTTGGATTGTTATTCAGAATGTCTTGAAGTCATGTCAGTCACAGGTGTGAAATGGCCCATTGTAAAGAGCAAAAGGTGGGACACAGAACTGCTCCAGTCCCGGTGATACACATTTCCAAAAGTCCTCACAAAACAGATATGGTTAGTATAGCACTTTAAGACACAGTATACTGAACACTATCATACCAACATAATAGCGAAGTTAATATTTTACAATATATTTAATATTATTAAATGTTTGTGCCGAATACTCACTGTTGGACTGTTCTGCATACACAGACTACAATCCCACATATTTACCATGCGTGCATTTTTATACCAGCTTGTTCGTATATGGGTAAATAACATGGAAAAATAGATGCCACCTAAAGATTCCTGCATTTTCACAGACCCCGTAACCAAAATGCAGGTATGGGGCGTGTGTGAATGGTTTCTCTGCTTTATTAAAGATAAATCCATTAACACTTCCATTGTTTAACACCTCCCTAATTTCAACTGCAAACAGACCCCATGGTTTTACAACATCCCCATCTCTCTCAATGTGCCACTGATATGTATAAAAGGGGTGTCATTGCCAAAAGGTGGTAAATCAGGGTCTGTTTGAAAGGGGGTGACATAAACATTGCTGTATATTTTTTACAGCTAACATACCACGTCTTCGGTCTGAATTGGGTAATAGAGAGGAGGGAGAGAGGTGAGAGTGTGCAGAGAGAGAAGAGGGAGAGAGTTTTTCGGGTTTTATGTTGATGTTGTGTCTTCTCACTTTTGTTTGTTGTTCATTTCACTTGCTTTGGCAATGTCAATAAAGCAATTTGAATGAGAAAGAGAGAGAGAGAGAGAGAGAGAGAGAGAGAGAGAGAGAGAGAGAGAGAGAGAGAGAGAGAGAGAGAGAGAGAGGGTAATACTAGGTGTCCTACTGGGGCCTAATAAATGCACAGCCTTGCACTAATACTGAGGGAAAAGGGATGAGACGATGGCCAGGTTTAACATAGTAACTAACAACATCACTGGGAAGCATCTGTGGCTTCACCCTTGCACTGATTTGAAGGGGCTTTGCAGACCTTTTCAGTGCCAACTGCAGAATAAAATCAACACAGAACAGATTCTAAAATGGATTCTTAAAAACTTGGATCAAATGCCAAATACTTAACTTTTCAAATACTTGACCTGGGGGGGGGGGGGGGGGGTGGAAGCGTTTCATGCCTGTTGAAACTTTTATCAATGCTGAACAATAAAGATAAAGAAATTATTGTGTATTTTATGCAGAGGATATTCAAAGATGTCAAATTTGGCCATCGATGCCACTTCCCCCCCTCACGAAAATAGTTGCAGCTTTACATATTTATTGGAAACTCGTGGTCCACAGCCCCCTGGTGGTAGCCAGGTATCAGTGCATCATCTGTCAAATCAATGGATTACAGATTAATGTCTTTTGACTGGTGAAGGTGTGAATCCAATCCGAGTGTCGTTTCGCTATGTGTGCTGCAAACCAACAGTCACCTTAACCCTTAACTATTTCTGGCCCAACAAGACATGCCACGGTGCAGCGTGATTAGTAGATCGCACTGATATGAAACCAGTGGAAATAGGCGAGATAAGTGGTAGTGTTGGTTCTACCGTGCAACCAAATGCATGACCTCCTGACTGCATATCTAAGTCTTTTTTTGCATGCTTTCCATTGAAGAGGATTCAGCTACTTTTCACTATTGCTGCACATTGTAACTAGGATCTTAATTCCTGATCGTTTAGGTTTTCACTTGTGCTGTTTTACTAGGAGTTCAAGGTGCATTGTCTCGTTAATACCAGAGTTTTGCATAGCATAGAATAGATGTGTTTTCACAAGATTTCTCCTCACGTGGGGTCTAAACGACCTATAAAGTAATCGTTGCATGGGCGCCATCTAGAGTATCAGTATTGGGCCATATTGTGTGCATCTAGGCATAAGGTTTGTTTGTTGGCATTCCTTGCAGCGAATAATGGCATTTCAAGCAACAAATCTTGTGTTACTTCATCGAGCGGTAATTGCGGCAACTTATCAAAGCACCAATGACCTCTTGAACTCTTGAGGGTGAATCTGTACATCTGAATCTATATATCTGAATCTATATACTGCTGTAATATTACAGGTATTACTGCAGCAGCTGCACCCCCCCCCCCCCAAAAAAAAAAATTCTTGTTCCCATCCATCCCGATCTTTAACCCCGCCCCGATCTTGTGGGATCTGTGAAATCTCTCCCTCGGAGCCACAAGTCAGTTTACCATGGCCGAGAAAAGACTATCAACTCTCACTGTAACATTCTCCCTTCATCTACCGGAACTGCAAAGGCTTGTCATTTATTCCCAAGTTCATTCTGTAACTGCACTGGCATCTTCACACCCAAATCTCTATTTTAACCCACAATCGATTCCTCGATTTCTTGATCCATTTTCATCTTGTCTTTTCTGTGTCACTGGTGACGCACGTTCTGGTTGGACTGCTCCAATTCCTTAACAAGATTTCAGATTCCCCGGATATCCAATTGGATCCTGATTAACTGGGCTCAACTCATTAGCTCTGGCAAATGAATTCAACTCCCTTCATCCTCAACCCCTGCCAATCTCTCAGAAACCAGACAAAATTCAACCACCCCATCAATACAGTCAGACAATAATACTATGATGTCTGGTCATCTCTGACTGCTGCATCAGATGACCAGACAATTAAGGCTGCCATTGATAGACTGGATAAGAACCCAAACACCACTCGTTAGTGATGTGTACAGTAGGCCTACCATGCAATTGGCTCAAAGTTGGTGATGTAAATGGTGGTATAAATCATGAACCAGTCCAGGTCAGCAAAATCAAATACGCTCTCCTTGCAGACCTTAATATTATACTGTTGAATGATGAGTGATTGAATGTGGAAGACATCAAATGTGTTCCTCTACAAGCTTTATGTAGTAGCCATTGATCTGGATGTAATAAATGATGCGTTCTCACTATCAATGCCTCCCTACTTTCTAATATTCTCACATTTCCACCTCCACCTGTCCCCTCTCTCCCTTCGTTCCTCCTCTCTTTACCTGCTCTTGACTTTTGACCTCATAACCTGATTTCCTCCTCCAATCGGTTTACCTGCCTCCTCTTGTCATGCTCCCTGCTCTCTCTTTCCCTCTCTCTATTTCTACCTTCGGGCTTATCCCTTCATCCCTGATCTCCTTCATCCCTCCAATCCTCATCTGTTCCTCACAGGAGGAAGGGAGAGAGAGTTTTCACAGGTTGCCTGCAACCAGTCTGTGGGTGAAAGCGTAAGAGGAACGAGAGAGAGATAAGGGTAGCAGGGCTGACTTGAGTATTGTGGAACATAAAAAGCTGCTCCGAAGGGCTACTGAGGCGGAAAAGCCCCAAAAGAAGAAGGATCACATTTGTGTGGAAAAGGTGAGTGATTTTTGGCCAATTTGGTTGCAAATTCTTCTAGGCATTTACATGGAACTATGTGGAACTACATTGACTCCTCTGATGATTACCAACATGGATCCACAGAATTCTGGAAACTATCCCATTACCTATCTCAGTATTCTCATCCATGATAAGATTTCACAGTTAAAAGAATGGAACGTGATCTGATTTGCAGTACGGGCCAATGGATTGAATATGAGCCGAAAGAAACGACTCAAGGGTCGGTCATTGACAGCCGTAGTAATTGGAGTTCTCAGTGGTGCTCATTTCCATCGGAAAATAAGCTCTAATGGCATGCCTGCAACAAGTGTGCTGTAGTCCGTGGAAAACATACTCACTGATGTCTGTGCAAGTGGGAGAAAGAGAGAGGCAGAGAAGTAGGTAGTTACAGTGACATCGAGTGCTTTTCTTCTCAGAATCAGTCTCCTTTATTAGGTGACAGCAGCATGCAAAAGCATTAGCAGCATTATCATGAAGGTTGCAAATCCTCCCACATTGATTCCAGTAAAAAAAAAAAAAATCACGCCTGAAAGCAGCAAACTGCAGAACTGTCTTTCTCAGTTGATTCTCGCTTGACAAAAGGATTTTTGCAGGTGGCAATGTCTTACAGATATTGATTCTGTGCATTGAAGTCTTCTTTAATTCTGAAGCCGTGCTAATATAATTGTGCACTTCTAGAGTACTGTTACCTAGACAAAGAGGAATAGAGGCCTTTCTGTGCATTTGTGCAAATATATATTCAAAGGAAATGACCAAACAGGAAACTGAAGAAGAAAACTCAAATGTGAACCTGATAGGCCCCTAGCTTTGCCTATTCTTGCCCCCTCTATCCTCTCTGTCTCTCTTCCCCCCTCCCTCACTCCCCCTTTCTGATCCAGAGGTGAAGAGCAGTCTGTAATCGGATGACAGGAGATTTGACTGGAAAAGCCTACCTTAAGTTCTGGGGCTTTAAAGCTCTTTTCCCACTGGGCACAGACATCATTTCAACATCTAGTTTTGATTTACATTTGATTGAGTTGTGAACTAACGTGAATTCAACATGAAATCAAAATAATTTTAACCTTATCATTGGATTTAGGTTGAAAGTTTGGTGAAAGAAATACAAATTCCAGAAATTCCTTTACGTTGATGACTTTTTGCAAATCTAACCAGTTTTGCACATTGATTCAACTTCATCAACAACAAAAAAATGATGACGTGGAAACAACGTTGATTTAACCAGTTTGAGCCCAGTGGGTTGTGCCCACCCCTCCTCGCACGCTGTCTCCCTGGCTCTCGTCATAGGTCAAACTACTCAACGCCTATGCTTTGTCAGCACGTGAACAATTGTTTCTGTGAAAGTAATACCTTTTTTAAATACCGTATTTGCAGGGATGTGTGCTGTAGTTAGTTGGACACATTTTTTAAAAACAATTTAGAAAGTGGTGTGTGTTGGTAATTGGCCTCCAATTACAAAAAACGTCTGCATCCAATTAAGAGTATTAGGGCCATAGACAGCTAAGCACTAATTACTTCTTGATCATATAATATTCTCTCTTAAAAGGCATTTAAGTCAGTGTGAGAGCTGACAGAGGAAGGTTCATGGTAAATTGTCTCTTAAACTTGTTTTAAATGTAACAAAACATTTAAATAATTGAAGTCACGAATAGGAAAATAAAAGTAATAAAGTAAAGTTGTAAAGTTGTAAAGTTGCGGTAAAACAGTCATTAAAAAAAAAAAGACAAGTACTCTCGAAACACAGACAACACTTCTGTAATGACCTATAAAAACCAAAATGGCTTTCTGTGTCACAGAAAAGATGGCCAGTAATTTGCCCTAATCTTCAGATAGGTGAAGGTAGAGCTTGGATATATCACTATTAGACAGCGGATGTGGGATTATACCTCGTACCATACTCAAGAAGGCCAAGCTAGGCTCTGGCACCAGACTAGATGACGAAAGCACCTGAGCGATTTAGTTTAGGGGGTCAGAGGCCATGGGGGGTTATAGGAACAAACAGTTACGTTCTCCTCAACAGGTACCACTGTATATATCTACTGTACATATTTGAGAACATGAATTCTTAGTTCTATTTAAGGTCTTCCTTATATTATTGAGTTCTACATTATATTCATTTTACAATGACGACAGCCATTTTGCCAAGCCCTGATTTGCATAAATATGTTTGTAATCATATAATCCTTTTCTCTTTCTCCCCATCTTCTAGTCTGCTAGTTTCTTTCTCCGGCCGTAACAGCCCCTATCAACTGTTGCCATGGGTGAAATGGACACGTTGAAAAAGGAGGCCGATGGCCTGAAGACCCAGATTGAAGTGAGTCTTCCTGTCACAGCATGCATTGATGTTGGGGTCACCATGACAATAGTCCCCACAAGACATACTCATCAAGCACATTTCTGTGACGATATTCAATATCACCTCCAGTCTAAAAAAGGGCTCATCATCAGATAAATAACTAGGAAGCACAGTATCAATAATGCACAAGAATTGATGTACGTATAGCCTACATAGAGTTTCCTCCACATACCAAAACTGGTACTGAGCTAAAGTTATACTAAGACATTTTAAGCAGTGTCTGGTTCCTGAAAAATTGAAATTCACCAGAGGTATGGAGAACATTCAATTTATGCTTATTTCTCTACGACTATTTTACTCTTCACTAATCTTATTCCTCTCCTATGTGTATCTCCCCCTCACACCACTAGGCTGCCCGCAAGGCGGTCAATGACACCACCATGTCTGCTGTAGCATCTGGTGTGGCGGCTGCACCCCGTGTCCAGCTGAAGAACAGAAAGACACTGAAGGGCCACTTGGCCAAAATCTACGGCTTGCACTGGTCTGCTGATAACAGGTGAGAAGGACTTCTTGTCCAGGTAGCTGAGAATCAGAATAGCGTCAGGGCCGGTCTAGCTCACCATAGACACCCCACCACTACCACGAGCCAGTGTGATATAGGGACTTATGAACAACATAGAGAAGGTCTACTTTGCGCAAGATAGGGAAGGTCGATAAGATGGGTTGTCTGATGCACCGCTCAAACCAAATGGACTCGGACATCGAAAAGCCCCATTGTTCAATGTGTCCACGATAACATGCAAGTGTTATGGGGTTCGATGAAAAGGCTGTTCAAAGGCCATCATTGTTTCAAATGTTGCGTTAAACCAGATTCATACTGGATCTCATGCCTAAACCTGGTTCAAACAGAATTTGATAGACTGACTTGTTTCTTGTTTAACTCTCTTTCTCTCTCCAACAGGCACATGGTCAGCGCCTCACAAGATGGCAAGCTTCTTATTTGGGACACCTACACTGGCAACAAGGTAAGGGCTGATCACTGATCAGTCATCATTTTCACAGTTCGAACTGTTTTCATAATAATGCATAGGACTTACATAGAGAGCTTTCCACTTGGTTTACAATGTTTGGAGTAGATCCCTCCGTCAACCACCGATGTGTAGAAGCAGTATCGACTTTGGTTTCAGATTGTCTTGACTTTGACTACACACTCTACGAATGTATTTATATGGTAAAAGTCAGCTAGCTTTGTATATTATGACTTCTAACCTTTAGACAAAGCAAACTAGAAAGTGAGTGGTTAAGTGTTCTTCTCCCTGCCCTCCAGGTATATGCGGTCCCCCTCAAGTCTTCCTGGGTGATGAGTTGCTCCATGGCCCCTTCTGGGAATCTGGTGGCCAGTGGAGGTCTGGATAACATGTGCACCATCGTCAACATCAAGGCTGCCAGCCCAAAGACCCTAAGGGAGCTGGACGCACATGAAGGTAGCTACCCTTCTTCACCCGTGTTATGGTTTACTCCGTGACCAACTGGGTTACGGTCAACTCTGTGACCAACTGGGTTACGGTCAACTCTGTGACCAACTGGGTTACGGTCAACTCTGTGACCAACTGGGTTACGGTCAACTCTGTGACCAACTACAATTCAGAGAATTCATAAAAATGGTGTTCATGAATTAGATGTCCTAAAAATATTTTGGAAATAAGTAGAACAAACAATAAAATCTCTGTCCGTCTCCTTCCATCTCAGGCTACCTTTCCCATAGCCGCTTCCTGAACGATAGCGAGATCCTCACTGCATCCGGTGACACCACTTGTTGCCTGTGGGATCTGGAGACTGGCAAGCAGAAGGTGGTCTACAAGAGCCATGTGGGTGACTGTATGTGCCTGGCCATGTCACCAGACCAGAACACTTTCATCTCAGGGGCCTGTGACTCCAGCGCCAAGCTGTGGGACATAAGAGATGGTGGCTGCAAGCAGACCTTCATCGGCCACACGAGTGACATTAACGCCATTGCGGTGAGCACATAAATCCTGGTCAGAATGACTCTTCTTTTTCTATATATTTTAGTGACCTTAACCCAACAACTAGCGAACTCATCAAGGTGTTGGGTTGCAGTTACAAGATCCTGGGTTCAAGCTCCGTTTGAGACTACCCCCGACTACAATATAAGCAAGACATGAGCAGTGCGATCCAAATTCGAAACATAGTTTAGCATCACAACACCAGCTCTTTCGATGGAGTCTGTACTCTGCAACTCAGTCAACTCACCAGGCAACTAACCTTCAAGCTCAGTCGATGTCAAAACAAAAACAAAACATGCTGAAATAGCCCTCTCCTCTTTTTTTCCCCCCTACCCCAGTTCTTCCCTAGTGGCACTGCAGTTATCACGGGATCCGATGACTGCACCCTCAAGATGTACGACCTCCGTGCCGACCAGGAGGTCAATGGCTACCAGGACGCTGCGTTGAATGCAGGCGTCACGTCAGTCTCCCTCTCCAGCTCTGGACGCCTCATCTTCGCCGGCTACGACAACTTCAACTGCAACATCTGGGATTCCCTGAAGGCCGAGAAAGTCGGTGAGTAAAAGTGGGAGAGGAAAGAGCGGGAGAGAGGAGAGGGGACTGGGGGATTGGTGGAAAAAAAAGAGAGTAGAGGCAGAGAGAACCGAAGGGAGAACAGTCAATGTAAAGAGAGGGAGGCAGACCAAGAGATAGATGGCATAAGTGAGTGGTTGAAACAGAGACAATGAAAGGGAGAAAGTGGATTGTTAAAAAAAAGTCTGGATGAGATGTTTGTGGAGGCAGTCAATTAAAGAAATACGGGTGAAAAAAGAATAGAAACTAGAACTGCATCATTTGCATCAGTGTGTGTATGACTTCTTCTCTCATCTCCCTCTCTCTCTCTCTCACTCTCGCTTTCTCTCTCTCTCTCTCTCTCTCTCTCTCTCTCTCTCTCTCTCTCTCTCTCACTCTCTCTCTCTCTCTCAGGTGTTCTATCTGGCCATGACAACAGAGTGAGCTGCATTGGGGTGCCAGATGATGGCTTGGGTATCTGCACAGGATCCTGGGATAGCTTCCTGAAGATCTGGAACTGAGCTGGTGCTCCAGAGACGACATTAGGAGAGGGAGAGGGGGGATGGATGGAACTAGAGGAGGAGAGGAGAAGGGGGGAATCACAAGCCTGAGAAATAAGGATGCTCATTTTGGGATTGGGGAGATACCAGGAGGAGGATGTTTGCCGTACCATTTCACGTCATTTGTAACCGCTAGATCTTCCCTTCTCTTGCTCCCTCTTTCTCAGCTATGTATGCAAATGTGGGAGGTGGTGAATGGGACTTCATAGAACATGCTGCATAAATGGCATCGACAACAGCACAAGATGCAGTCACGCTACATGTACACGAGAGTTTTGAAGTTATTGTTGACACTATCAATATCTAGACAATGACAAACACCAAAAAATAGGATATTTGAAGTCATTATTTGAAATAACAAATGAATTAAAAAAAATATGCTCTACTTGTGTCTAAGGTGAGGGAGTGACAATTACACGTATAGATTTTTGACAATAAAAACATGTGAGATAAATGCAGAAATATAATGCACATCAATAACGATTTAGTATTACGGATACATTTTTATTGTTTTGAGATCTTTGATTAATAAAGCCTGCAGATATTAACTGAAAGTTGATATGTACATTTATTTACATTTACAATTTTATTATAGAGTGCATAGTTGATGTACAGTGCTGTTTGTTCATACATACCCGATGTATGTGTCCCACAGGAATATGACTACCGCCATTTTGGACCTATGATGATACATGCTAACCAGCAGCACCCTTTGACTCTGCCCCAAAATGGCTGCAATCACCTATCACCAGGCAAATCCATGATGTAAAAACAAAATGCAACGCCTGTATTATACTTCAGGGAAAAGCGTTGTTGAGGTGTTACATATCAGATATCAATACATTCCCTCCCAACTGCGTTTTGTAGCACATTTACACATCTGCAGTATCTCTGTAAAAAATGGAATGCTTGTTGAAAAACCTTTCTAATAAACATTGACTTCTGCATTAACACCATGTCTGTGTATTTGTGCTTTGACAGTCAACCATTTAGAAAAAAGTTTGTCTCAAAGTTTGTCATCTGCAAACCTCTTGCTGGAGGCCTTATTGTAACAAACATGCCCGGGGCATTAATTGAGTCCCATCACTGTCCTCCAGGAGTTGCTGAATTTTCTCTTCACTAAAGTCTGGTTGTTGCAAGGTATATGTAGAGCAGGGTTTCCATTATGTAAATGTGGCACCGGAAATTTGACCGGCAGCATTTCAATTTACCGGACCCATATGCATTTGGTGCGTAACGTGATTAGTGTGTCCACCCACGGTGCTCAGAATGACAGAAATCACATTTAGATTATGATAATTACTCTTAACAGAACAGCCAAGTCGAGGATGCAATGACGTGTGTCCTTACCGTGAACTTTGAAGATGTTAGAATCAGTGGAGGCGCCTCAGAGGAGGAAGGGGAGGACCATCCTACTCATTCAATTTCATAAAAATGTTAAAACATTTAAAAGGTTATCCTTTTTAGATAAAACTATACTATATATATTCACGTCAACAAATAACTGATAAAAACACATTGTTTTGCAATGATGGTCTACAGTAGCCTCAACAGCACTCTGTAAGGTAGCACCACGGTGTAGCCGGAGGACAGCTAGCTTCCTTCCTCCTCTGGGTACATTGACTTCACTACAAAATCTGGGAGGTTCATGGTTCCCACCCACTTCCATAGACTTACACAGTAATTATGACAACTTCCGGGGGACATCCTCCAACCTATCAGAGCTCTTGCAGCATGAACTGACATATTGTTCACCCAATCAAAGGATCAGAGAATGAATCTAGTACTGAAATCATAAGCTACAGCTAGCTAGCACTGCAGTACATGAAATGTGGTGAGTAGTTGACTTAAAGAGAGAGTTCTATTAGCTATGTTAACTATGACTTTACTTTAGCTAATATGGTGACAACGACGTAGGCTGTGTGTAACAGTTATGATATGGTTTGGCTTGGAAAGTTTTAGAGCTGATGCGTTGTGCATTGAAGTCCACAAGCGAAGGGAAAAGGTGAGAGGAGGAGAGTGCAGAGATGCGAGAAGGAATACAACGTGGCTGCTATGAAAGTGAACTGTGTTTATGCGTGATCAGGGGTGTATTCATTCTGCCGATTCTGTTGAAAAACGTTTAAAAAATGGAAGCAAACGGAATGAAACGGGGATAAACATACCTGCATTTGTCCAATAGAAACTCTCATTTGCTACTGTTGGACTAATGATTACGCCCTAGATCAGCTAGATGCAGGCAAGAGTGTGCAAGGAGGTATTGAATGTGTCACTGTCTGTCCATGTGTCACTGTCATCTCCAATTTTTGTCTCGACCTGTTTGCACCTACGTTGTAAACTTTCATTCATAGGCTAGTTTGTAGCAACCTCATGATGGGTATAGGGAAATTTTGAGTATCATGTAGTAGCCTAAACCTATCCATGTTACATTAAACTTAGTGAATGGAATATGAATGACAGTCATCCAATATACTGTAATAGAAATAAGGCCATGCTCATGAAAAAAAAGTGTCCTCCCTGATCTTAAACAGCACCGACCGCCACTGGTTAGAATAACTGTCCACATTTAGGCTACTTTTCCTCAGCCAACAAGAGGATTTTAAAAAAAGCGTTGTGTGAGTTTGAAGTTTGGTGAAGCAAATTTTCACCTTAAAAATGCACCTTTATAATAGAGCATTCCATGCATTATCGCATTTGCAAACGCGTGTAAAATAGCCTACTATTTGCAATGTAATGAGTAGATTGGATAATCCTAATTTATGCTAACAATATAACTCAATCACTGTTCACAAAAAAGACTGTTCAATGCATGGCTGAGCTTGTATAGGTAGAGACCTGGGCTATAGGTTCTATCAGATACGTTTCTTCTTTCTTTGCATGGGGAAAACACATTTCATGCAATTCTACTGCACTTTATATGACTGGAGAATATTTTTTTAATAGTACAATTACAGGGTAGCCCACTCTGCTGACACTGACAAAGATCAATAAAAACGTTGTTGTCCATATAATAGGCCTATGAGAAGGGGAAACAAATATAATATGACGTCCATCTAAACTGTCCAAAAACAAACTTTTAACTGGCACTGAGTGAATATGCACAGTGTCCAATCACCAGACCACCGGGCGTGAGCCAGGTGCCCCGGTCTGGCTCACAGCTTAGTCGGCTCAAAACAAAAGTGATGTAGGTTAAACACGTGAAGTAATGAGTAGGGTTCTGTATTTTCATGTCCAAAAGTGATTGATTTGGATAAAAGCAATGAGTAGGGTTCTGTGTTTTCATGTCCAAAAGTCATTGATTTGGATAAAAGCAATTTATCTGCCTTCCCAATAAAAACGAGTTTGTACGTTTCTGAACGATGCAACATACTACATTGTTGACAATATGACTGAGCAGGGAGCGCCTCCCTCACCGGTTTCGCCCGGTCATGTGACTGGCCATAGCCCAGTTCAACTTTGGGCAGCTTAATCGAATCCCCTAACTGTTGTTGTAAGAGTCGAATGGGGCGGTTGCTTAGAGAAAAGACAGGAGTAGATCTACTATTGGAGGTGTTAATGTTATTATGGAGAATTGAGAGACTGGGTGTAGTAGTAAGATTCTGCTGGGTCCCAGAACATTCGGGGGAAGAAATTGTAGACCAGTTAGTCAAAAGAGCTTTGAGTCGAGATACAATTGTTCGACAAGGTAGAGGTGAGGTCAAATCAAAATCAAATCAAATTTTATTGGTCACATACACGTGTTTAGCAGATGTTATTGTGGGTGTAGCGAAATGCCTGTGTTTCTAGCTCCAACAGTGCGGTAATATCTAACAATTAATATCTAACAATTTCACAACAATACACACAAATCCAAAGTAAAGGAATGGAATTAAGAATATTATCAGGTATGAGTGTAAGACCCAGATGCAGACCACGTTGAATAAACAATAGTTTCATATTCAAACCATGGCAGGCAATAGACAGGTCAAGGCAGGCAGGGGTCAGTAAACCAGAGGTGGGGCAACGGTACTGGGCGGCAGGCAGGCTCAGGATAAGGTAGAGGTTGGTAATCCAGAGGGGGGCAAAGGTACAGGTTGGCAGGCAGGCTCAGGCAGAGTGGTCAGGCAGGCGGGCTTGAAGTCAGAACAGGCAAGGGTCAAAACCAGGAGGGCGAGAAAAGAGAGACTGGAAAAAGCAGGCGCTGAGACATAAAACGCTGGTTGACTGGAACAAACAAGACGAACTGGCAACAGACAAACAGAGAACACAGGTATAAATACACAGGGGATAATGGGGTAGATGGGCGACACCTGGAGGGGGGTGGAGACAATCACAAAGACAGGTGAAACAGATCAGTGTGTGACAAATATATAACTATTTGGACGATCAATGTCAGAGAGGCATAAACTAAGATACAGTAGAATAGAATAGAATACAGTATATACATATGAGATGAGTAATGCAAAATATGTGATCTTTATTAAAGTGACCAATGTTCCATTATTAAAGTGGCCAGTGATTTCAAGTCTATGTACATTGGGCAGCAGCCTCTGAGGTGCTACTGATGGCTATTTAACAGTCTGATGATCTTGAGATAGAATCTGTTTTACAGTCTCTCGGTCCCAGCTTTGATGCACCTGTACTGACCTCGCTTTCTGGTTGATAGCAGGGTGAACAGGCAGTGGCCTTCCTGTGACATCGGGTGCTGTAGGTGTCCTGGACGGCAGGTAGTTTGCCCCCAGTGATAGGTTAGGTAAACCGCACCACCCTCTAGAGAGCCCTATAACTAGCAATTTTGATAGATATGCGGCAAAAGAGATGGGACTCTGAGCCCAAGGGCTGGCATTTATATGCTGATAAGCGAATTATCTAATGAAGGTAAATGAATCAATAATCCATCATTAATTAGTAGTTATGTAGCATAGATAATAAAACTGTAAGTCAATGTACTAAACGTTAGTCCCATCAAGTCTAGACATGGGTGTGTGAGATACCGGGAGAAGCCTTCAAGGTTCTCCTAATCTATGGGGAAAGGAACAGGCAGGGCTGGAACAGTGGTAGCAGGTCGAGGAAGAGATACTGTTCACCTACTGTCTGTGCGTATGTGTGTGCATAGGTTATCAACTTTTGGGTGTGGATGTGTGTGCGTAAGCGGAGAGAGGATAAAATGAACATCTTTGTGTATGTTGGGCAGAATGTTCTCTGAATAAACTGTACAAGACCTTTTGCAGAAAGCTGAGTCCTTGCCTAGTTATTAACCCAGTGTCTTACAAACCCTGGGGATTAGTCAAGGCTTATTGATTGTTAATTTATAGCATAGGATATAAAATTCCGTTATCATATGCCCTCCAAAGAAAGGTTGGTGGACTAAGATTCAAGGTCAGATTAGGAGGGAAGAGGTGGTGTTTGCTCGATTGTGCTTAGGACATTGTACATTGAACTCGTCGTTACATCTGGTTGGCAAGCATGTGAATGGCTTGTGTCTGGAGTGTATGGTTGATGAAACAGTGGAGCATGTGTTGTTATAGTGTTGTAAGTCAAATCAAATCAAACTTTATTTGTCACATGCGCCGAATACAACAAGTATAGACCTTACCGTGAAATGCTTACTTACTTACTTGCAAACCAACAGTGCAGTTCAAGAAAGAGTTAAGAAAAGATTTACCAAATAAACTAAAGTAAAAAAAATATAAGTAACACAATAAAATAACAATAACGAGGCAATATACAGGAGGTACAGGTACCGAGTCAATGTGCGGGGGTCCAGGTTAGTTGAGGTAATTTGTGCATGTAGGTTAGGGGTGAAGTGACTATGCATAGATAATAAACAGCGAGTAGCAGCAGTGTACAAAACAAATGGAGGGGGGTGTCAATGTGGCCATTTGATTAATTGTTCAGCAGTCTTATGGCTTGGGGGTAGAAGCTGTTATGGAGCCTTTTGGTTCTAGACTTGGCGCTCTGGTACCGCTTGCCGTGTGGTAGCAGAGAAAACAGTCTATGACTTGGGTGACTGGAGTCTCTCACAATTTTGGGGGATTTCCTCTGACACCTACTAGTATATAAGTCCTGGATGGCAGAAAGTTTGGCCACAGTGATGTACTGGGCTGTACGCACTACCCTCTGTAAATAAAATAAAATAAAATAAAATAAAATGTATTTATATAGCCCTTCTTCTTACATCAGCTGATATCTCAAAGTGCTGTACAGAAACCCAGCCTAAAACCCCAAACAGCAAGCAATGCAGGTGTAGAAGCACGGTGGCTAGGAAAAACTCCCTAGAAAGGCTAAAACCTAGGAAGAAACCTAGAGAGGAACCAGGCTATGAGGGGTGGCCAGTCCTCTTCTGGCTGTGCCTGGTGTAGCGCCTTACGGTCAGATGCCGAGCAGTTGCCATACGAATCGGTGATGCAACCGGTCAGGATGCTCTCGATGGTGCAGCTAGAACGTTTTGAGGATCTGGGGACCCATGCCAAATCTTTTCCGTCTCCTGAGGCGGAAAAGGTGTTGTCATGCCCTCTTCACAACTGTCTTGTTGTGTTTGGACCATGATAGTTTGTTGGTGATGTGGATTCCAAGGAACTTGAATCTCTCGACCCGCTCCATACAGCCCTGTCGATGTTAATGGGTGCCTGTTATGCCTGCCTTTCCTGTAGTCCACGATCAGCTCCTTTGTATTGCTCACATTGAGGGAGAGGTTGTTGTCCTGGCACCACACTGCCAGGTCTCTGACCTCCTGTTGAAGAGAGGGAAAGATTGAACTGTAGGGTCATTGATGCTGGACGGGGTTGGGGGGGTTCAGAAGGGATTTGGGGGATTTGGGGGATTTGGGGGATGGGGAAGGGTCTATTAGAAGTTAGTAGGGCTCTTAGAAATGTTGTATACTGTGATTGACCACACACTCCAGCACATTAGGTGGCGGCATGCACCTTTAACGTTTGTTTTCAGAGCCCCATTATATCATAGAAGAAGAAGAAGAAGAAGAAGAAGAAGAAGAAGAAGAAGAAGAAGAAGAAGAAGAAGAAGAAGAAGAAGAAGACGGGGGTAGGGGTGCTCATGTTGCTGGGGTTCCGACGTGTCCGGTGCGAGAGAGGAAGGTTGAAGTGGCCAGAGTCAGAGTAGTGCAGAGGATGTTGAATGCTGAGGCAGTGAAGAAAGTAGAGGAGGATTTTTTTATTTTATTTCACCTTTATTTAATTAACCAGGTCGGCCAGTTGAGAACAAGTTCTCATTTACAACTGCGACCTGGCCAAGATAAAGCAAAGCAGTGCGACACAAACAACACAGAGTTACACATGGGATAAACAAACGTACAGTCAATAACACAATAGAAAAATATATATGCAGTGTGTGCAAATGTAGTAAGATTAGGGAGGTAAGGCAATAAATAGGTCATAGTGGTGAAATAATTACAATTCAGCAATTAAACACTGGAGTGATAGATGTGCAGAAGATGAATGTGCAAATAGAAATACTGGTGTGCAAAGGAGAAAAAATAAATAAATAAATATGGGAATGAGGTAGTTGGGCTGGCTATTTACAGATGGGCTGTGTACAGGTACAATGATCGGTAAGCTGCTCTGACAGGTGATGCTTAAAGTTAGTGAGGGAGATATAAGACTCCAGCTTCAGTGATTTTTGCAATTCCTTCCAGTCATTGGCAGCAGAGAACTGGAAGGAAAGGCGGCCAAAGAAGGAGTTGGCTTTGGGGATGACCAGTGAAATATACCTGCTGGAGCGCGTGCTACGGATGGGTGCTGCTATGGTGACCAGTGAGCTGAGATAAGGCGGGGCTTTACCTAGTAAAGACTTATAGATGATGGGTCAAGGATGGGTCAAGGGTGAGGGATCCTATTGAGTAATATATTTGTGCCAGCACAGAGGGATAGGGCAACGAGTGAGTTATGCTTCAGTAAGGTTGGCTTCTTAGCATTCATAGCAACGGTTATCAACACTACCGAAAAAATTGAATGCAAATCGCAGAGAAAAGATGTTGTGGTGGCAGCTGCAGAGAAGTATTTGGGTATATGAGATTTGACATCAGAAGAGTTACAGGGTGCAGAAGCGGATAGAGTAAAAGTAATGGAATGGGGTGGTGGGTTTTAGTGTAGGTGGTAGCTGCAGAGAAGTAGGTTACCTGTTTACATGTAAGTATTTACTGCAGAAGAGGTGATTTGTATTTTTATGAAATAGTGTTATTTAGGTGTAGGGTTAGTTGTTGGTGCAAGTTTTTCCTTTTAGGAACAGGAATAATTCAATTAATTTGACTGGCCTCACACTTTAGTACAGTAGGTGGCGGTGTATGGACCTTTAAATTGGATGCGATCCGCCAACCAATCCCAAAGAAGAAGAAAAAGACAGCTTCTGTTTGCCCGCTGTTTGTATCAAAAGCATCACCTCCTAGGCCCGTGTCGTCGTTTTTCTGGTATCATCTACCGCCCAGCCATCATGTACAGAATATTTTTCGTAGGACTAAACTGGAAGATGAACGGTGACAAGAAGAGCCTGGGCGATCTCATAACGACCCTGAACAAAGCAAACCTCCACGAAGAAACCGGTATACTATTTTCTTTTGTCTCAAAATATCTTGTCTAAAATTACCACTAATACGTCGTTTACAGTTCATTCTGACTGATACCAATATCCAATACTTGCATGTAAAGTGTAACTGTGAAATATTTGTTTTAACACTAAGCGTCAAACGACACCATGACACTGCTCCATCCATGCAGGTTTGTTGGCCTAGCCTAGCTTAGCGCAAGCTGTGCTCATTAGACTGAGCATAGTTTCTCATATCTGAGTGCATCGATGACACCTGGGCTTTGAATTCCCAATAAGCCTGCTTGTCTGCAATGCCTTTTGACTGAGAGTGACTGGTAAACACTGTTCCTGAGGCAATTTTACCACAGTCCTAATCATCTGTCACTTACAAAGAAACCTTATGCTTGGCCAGTGTTTATGGGATAGGCCAGGGTTCCCCAACTGGTGGACCGAATTTGGCCCGCGGGTTGTTTTTCATGGCCCCCCATGTTTTCAATTGTTTTTTTATTTTTTTAAATGTCATTGTTGGACATAGACTGTAAAAACTAGAGGTCGACCAATTATGATTTTTAACGCCGATACCGATTTATTGGAGGACCAAAAAAATGCTGATACCGATTAATCCACCATTTGTTAAAAATATTTTTTATATATATTTGTAATGACATTTACAACAATACTGAATGAACAATGAACACTTATTTTAACTTAATATAATGCATAAATAAAATATATTTAGTCTCAAATAAATAATGAAACATGTTCAATTTGGTTTAAATAATGCAAAAACACAGTGTTGGAGAAGAAAGTAAAAGTGCAATATGTGCCATGTAAAAAAGCTAATGTTTAAGTTCCTTGCTCAGAACATGAGAACATATGAAAGCTGGTGGTTCAATATTCCCAGTTCTACAATATTCCCAGTTAAGAAGTGTTAGGTTGTAGTTATTATAGGAATTATGACGCATCGACTATTTCTCTCAATACCATTTGTATTTCATGTACCTTTGTCTATTGGATGTTCTTATAGGCACTTTAGTATTGCCAGCCTAATCTCGGGAGTTGATAGGCTTGAAGTCATAAACAGCGCTGTGCTTCAAGCATTGCTGAAAGCTGCTGGCAAACGCAGTAAAGTGCTGTTTGAATGAATGCTTACGAGCCTGCTGCTGCCTACCACTGTTCAGTCAGACTGCTCTATCAAATATTAAATCATACACTTAATTATATATATATATATATATATATAATAAACACAGAAATACGAGCCTTTGGTCATTAATATGGTAAAATCCGGAAACTATCATTTCGAGAGAAACTTTAATCTTTCAGTAAATATGGAACCGTTCCGTATTTTATCGAACAGGTGGCAACCCTAAGTCTAAATATTGCTGTTACTGCACAACCTTCAATGTTATGTCATAATTGTGTAAAAATCAGTCAAATTAATTATGGCCTTTGTTAGGAAGAAATGGTCGCATATACCCTGACTGCTTGCACTGAACGCAAGAGAAGTGACACAATTTCCCTAGTTAATATTGCCTACTAACATGAACTAAATATCCAGGTTTAAAAAAATATATACTTCTGTTTATTGATTGTACATTTGTGCAACGATTGTGCTTTTTTTTTTGCGAATGTGCTTTTGTTAAATCATCTATTTGGCGAAGTTGAAGTAGGCTATGATTCGATGATGAATTAACAGGCACCGCATTGATAATATGCAACGCAGGACAAGCTAGTTAACCTAGTAATATCATCAACCATGTGTAGTTAACTAGAGATTATGTGAAGATTGATTGTTGTTTTTTTATAAGATAAGTTTAATGCTAGCTAGCAACTTACCTTGCAGCCACAAGGTCCTTTTGACGCTGCACTTGCGCAACAGGTGGTCAGCCTGCCACGCAGTCTCCTTGTGGATTGCAATGTAATCGGTGCCCAAAAAGGCAGATTACCGATTTGTTTTGAAAATGTGAAATTGGCCATGCCGATTAATCGGTCGACCTCTAGTAAAAACACCAGGAAATCAGCTCCAAGTGATTTTAATTGAAGAAATCTGTCACCAAGTATTCCCACTCATATAGAGACACGTGATCGTATACAAATGTAAGCAAGGTTTGAAATGATGTTTTAGTCAAACATTATCTTTTTGGGCTTCTTGAGGTCAATTTGCAGTCTACAAATGATTTGTAATTATGTTCCGGCCCATGACCGTCGGCCCGCGGCTGAATCTAGTTGATGATCCTTGGGATAGGCTATCAACATAGATAAAAGGGGAAGCCTTAAAGGCTTTTACAGTGCCTCTCAACTGATGACTATGTGGGTGATGAAACTTTGGAAAGCCATTCATTTCCAAGCGAAGTGGGCGGAGGACTGTTGGGCAGCGCGAGCATGGGCAAGGGACGTGAACTGGGAAGGACCAAAGTTGGGGAAAGCTGAACTTCATGCAAATATTTTGGGGAATATTCAGAGGTGGAAACTTTCCATGGGAATTAATGGGAATAAATGCAAATGAATACAATTTAAATGTAGATGTCTTTTGCATTGGATATATTTACTATATCATATGGAGACAGAAACATAAACCTTTTACCTTAAGTAGACATAATTGTAAATGTATTAAATCCTTCCAGTATAAATAAAACATAACAATTTAGTTACGAATTGAACTTTAAATTAGTTGACTCTTCACATGGGATGATTTCACTGAACAACAAAAGAAAGGGAATGATCCCCAATGATCCATCGCATCTCCCAAAAACGTTTTCAACATACATCTGTAAAATGATAGTCTACAAACTAAAACTTTGGTTGTTTTACTCTCAGGCTTCTATGTCTTCTCCCTGGACCTCCTCAATGTCCACCTCTTGAACATCAGACTGAGGCCTCATCTTCACTGTCACTTTATTTTTCACCAATTTTTCAACCCTTGTATTGGTCAGCCTGTTGCGTGCTTTGGTGTGTGTGTTCCCAAACAAGGACCAGTTGCGCTCTGAGGTGGCTGATGTTGGTGGGATTTGGAGGATGATGGAGGCAACAGGGGAAAGAGCCTCAGATCCACAAAGTCCCTTCCACCAGGTGGCTGATGAGATATGTTGGCACGACTGCCATATTGCTTGGAAGTGTACTTCGCCAGACTGCCAAGAACCTTGCCCTCATCCAGGCCAAGGTGGCGAGACATTGTAGTGATGACACCATAGGTCTTGTTGATCCCTGCACCAGACAGGATGCTCTTGCCAGCATTCTTGGGGTCCAACATGTACGCTGAGGCGTGTATGGGCTTCAGGTAGAAGTCTTCACGCTTTTTGATGTATTTCATTACTGCAGTTTCCTCTGCTTGGAACAACAGTGAAGTGGGCAGGGCAGTACGGATTTCTTCTCTTACATCTGCAAGCAGAGTGAACATCAGACAGGATGGCATTGTCTCCCTCAATCCGTGCAATGGTTACTGCTATAGGTTTCAGGAGTTTCAGGCTGCTTACCACGCTCTCCCAAAATACATCATCCAGGAGGGTCCTCTTGATGGGGCTGTCTATATCGGCAGACTGTGATATGGCCATTTCTTGGAGAGACTCCTTCCCCTCCAGGAGACTGTCAAACATGATGACACCACCCCAACGGATGTTGCTGGGCAGCTTCAATGTGGTGCTCTTATTCTTCTCACTTTGCTTGGTGAGGTAGATTGCTGGTATAACTTGATTACCCTTCACATACCTAACCATTTTCTTGGCTTTCTTGTAGAGTGTATCCATTGTTTTCAGTGCCATGAAGGGCAGATTCAATGCATGAGCAGCACAGCCAATGGGTGTGATGTGAGGGTAGGACTCATCTACTTTAGACCAAGCAGCCTTCATGTTCACAGCATTGTCTGTCACCAGTGCAAATACCTTCTGTGGTCCAAGGTCATTGACTGCCTTCAGCTCATCTGCAATGTAGAGACCGGTGTGTCTGTTGTCCCTTGTGTCTGTGCTCTTGTATAATACTGGTTGAGGGGTTGAGATGTAGTTAATTATTCCTTGCCCACGGACATTGGACCACCCATCAGAGATGATTGCAATACAGTCTGCTTTCTCAATGATTTGCTTGACCTTCACATGAACTCTGAACTCTGCATCCAGCAAATGAGTAGATAAAGCATGTCTGGTTGGAGGGTGTATGCTGGGCGAAGAACATTAAGAAATCTCTTCCAATACACATTGCCTGTGAGCATCAGAGGTGACTCAGTTGCATACACAGCTTGAGCAAGACATTCATCAGCATTTCTCTGACTAAATTCCTCCATTGAGTCAAAAAAAACTTCTGATTTCAGGAGGACAATGAGCTGTTGCTATCGATAAGGTGTCTGATTCATCATTTTCACCTCGAATAGAAGTAGAGGGACTTTTGTCAGAGGTTGTGAGCATTGAGGGAACTATATGCACTTGGCCAGATGATTCTGCATCTTTGTTGCATTCTTCACATATGATTTGGCACAGTATTTGCAAATGTACACAACTTTCTTTTACATTAGCTGCAGTGAAATGTCTCCACACATCAGATAGTGCCTGTGGCATTTTCCTGTAAACATTAGGGAAAAAAGTTTAAAAAGATGATAGGTGTGTGTGCAGATAAATAGTTAAGCAGTTAAATTAAACAACTCCTTTTGTAAGTTAAATGTTTTAAAATGAAACGTGTATGGAAACAGGTGAATTAACACTCCTCGGTTAGCAGGCTCTAGCAAGCTAAAACTCACATGGTAGTGAAAGCTAACTAGCAGAAATTGTTAACAAGTTAGAAGTGATTTAAACACACTTTGCTGTAGGCTACTATTTACTATTTAACAAAAAATCATGTCATAAAATATATTCACCCCACCCAGTATTGTAATCAAAACTTTCCAGAAAGCATGTTGTCCTTGGCTCAGACAGTGTAGTAGTGTATGCAAGAGCTTGACAATCAGCTGTACATGTGATGGAAGAATGCACTGTGCATGCAGAGGGTTGCAATTCCATTGAATTGGGGATAGTTTAACCAAAATATACCACAAGACCTAGAATTGCCTTAAGTGTATTCCACAAAAAAGGTTAGCTTATAACAGCAACTTTTTTTTTATGAATTTAAGCAAAATACCCGGCCTTAACTTCCCATGGAAAAATTCCAGAAATATACCGGAAAGTTTCCGACCCTTTGCAACCCTAGATGTGACAAATACAATTTGATTTGATTTCTTCTGCTGTTCTCCTAACTCCTCCTACTGTCTCCATCTCTTGTCTCCTCACCCCCACCTTTGTCTCCCTCTCTCTTATACACTCACACAGACGTGGTGTGTGCCGCTCCCGCCGTCTACCTCGACTTTGTCCGCTCGAACCTGCGTGCCAGGATCGGTGTGGCCGCACAGAACTGCTACAAAGTCGCCAAGAGGGCTTTCACTGGCGAGATCAGGTAAGGCTCCACTCTTGCATACGACAACACGTCTTCCACCTTGAGACAGAATCTGTGACAGAGAACTTGTTAAAGATGGCCTCTTTATTCTGCTATTTTTATTTTTTGGGGGGTTGTCAGATTGTTCTGGTAATTCTCACATAGGAACTTCATTGGGAGGAAGGACGTTGAACATGTTTTTTTACATTTGTACAAAAAATATATATAATAAATTATCATGATGAAATTGGCCTATTTAGACCTATCCATGTGTCCTGTAAGAGCCTATGATCTGTGAACCGTACATGATACAGACAACATCTTGGATGTATTATACTCCTTATAGTGTTAGACATATGGCGTATGTCTAGATTCTGAAATACACATTTTCACATTAATTTATCCGACATTAAAAATATTAATCTCAAAATGTTTTCTTTTTTACATTTTGGTTAACATTCTCTTCAAACATGTCATATTTCCACAGGGGGCTCTCTGGTACTTTTTTAATGATATGACGCACTTTATACATAGAAATTGACATTATAGGTCATTAACCACTAGCGCCGACTGTCAGCTAAAGAGCCGATTACTCATTTTCACCCAGCTACTTTTTCCGCCAGAGGTGTGTTTCCATCAAACAGACTTGTTGCGGATAAAAGGCTGTGCGTGAACACGAAGTGCACATAAACATTTTGCCGTTGAATTCCCATGTACCGAATGGGGGAAAAATACCAGTTAAATGGGTTTCCATGGCATTTTCAACTCGACTGATGGTTTCGTCATGACAGACGTTGCGTTATGTAGCGAATGTGCCCACTCTGGTCTTGATATGTGCTCTCTAGCCAACAGCTGGCAGATACAGTGAGGCTAGGCTACCTACATGATGAGATTATTATAGATATGAGCGAGAATTTTTATTTGTCAAATGTCAGCCAAGCATGGATCATCATGTCACCAGAATAAGACCCTCGACATTTATTGGAAAGGAGCATCGTGCTCGTCACCGTTCACTTTCACCACCCTGTGAAGTTGATCACAACTTACTTCATCTGTAGCCTAATAAACGTTGTTCTTTCCTGAGTCGAAGTTAGAGGACTGCTTGACTCTAAGTTTACTTCGATATGATGTTTATTACATCAATATTTGCACATAAATGCATGTCCACATCCGTTTCTCGCAAATTTTATTTGACAGAAACAAGATCCCACCATGTCTGTTGGCATTTCTAAAATTGTACCGGCATTTCATGTTTCCGTCTGCCCGGTCGTGACTTTTTTCTCATGCGTCAGGTAATTAATCCGCATGAAATGGTTGGCTGGAACCTGTTTAGTGAATTTCAGGGCTCTACAGTGCGACCATTATACTCGCACTATTAAAAATAGGTGTGTGTGTGTGTGTGTGAACTGAAAGTAAAGTGAGCACATGTGCGAGTTGTGATTTCATAGCAACAAAATAAATCCTGCCGGAGCTACTGTCAAAGTATTTCTGCCGTTTGTTTCATAAGTGGTAGCTAATCACACAAAGAACCATAGAAATAAGATCGGTTTCCTATTTGTATGCCAGGAACTACGTAGGGTCCCATATATCCCACCTGGCGTGCAGCAACAGTGCCTGGACCGCAGCAACAGTGCCTGGGGTGCTGTGCACACTGAGTGAAGTTGGTTGAATTTACCCAAAAGTCTACTAAAGTGACTTTGTCCTTGTTGCTTGGCTATTTACATTATTTTGTTCCTACACTAGGTTGTTCAAAATTTGAAGAACAGACATTGTGGCTATTCATATTTTGCAGTAAAACTGTAAATAAGACATTCATCTCAAGAGAATACAGGTTAATGGTGCAATATGTAGAAATCAATCTGCCATTTCCTGGCTGCTAGAATCCTAATAGTTTGTCTAATTTCAGTTTGTGACAAAAACAAGCTGTCATTATGCAGAGAATTATTGTACCATCAAAACCGCTGTGAAACATATTTTCCATAACCCAAAATATTGTATTTTCAGTTTGAAGCTGGTGTACAAAACCGCAAGTTAAAGACGCAAAAACGAAAACTTACGAACGGGAAGCATGGAAATGGCGCACTTACAACACCTCTACCGCATCTTAGACTTGCTTTCAATGCGAATGACAGATCTATAACTCACGTTTCTATGTGAATTTGGTCTGTTTGCCAAAAAAGTGACATATTGCAACTTTAAATGTTTAATGTGCTTTTACTTAGAAAATAGTCCTGATCATAATAGGCCTAGACAATATCCAAAATAACTACAAATACACTGAATTCATACATTACCTGTAATTTAAATGGTAAAGTCATGTCCTTCTACACACAATGCCACAACTGTTTCCAATCTGGATGGTACATTTGATAATGTATTCAATTTTGCGGTGTATTTCAGATGGAATCAAGGCATTGGAATGTACCAGAGGCCACTAAAATATAGGTCATTTGGCCCGGGAAGGCCTGGCTCACTTTTTTTTTAAATTTTTGGCTGGCTATGCCTGGTGCTAGTGAAACTCGTTTCACAGCCCTCCTTTAGGATTGCACATTCAGCAAGTCACCAGCAGAGGGAGTTTCCTTTTTGAATCCATTTTCCCATTCACTGTGTTGATGGTGCTCATAACATTGATCATACCTTCAGACTTAGCGGAGAGCCCACACTGGAAATGTGATGTACCTGTAGAGTGTATTGTTCCAAACAATACCTTAAAATGAACACAATCAAAACGGGTAGTTGACAATTCTCACATTGAATATCAGAATCAAAAATGGCCCATTTTCATCATGATAAAAAAAAAAAATGCAAATGGTTTGATACAAATGTAAAATACACTTCAAACATTCTTCCTCCAAATGAAGTTTCTGTGAGAATTGCCAGAACAATCTGAGATACCAAAAATGTATTTTACCCTATTTTCAATTAAATATACTATTCTATTTTTAGTGGATGTATTGAGTCTCCCTCTCTCGCTTCCACAGCCCTGCGATGATCAAGGACTGTGACGTGGAGTGGGTGATTCTGGGCCACTCGGAGAGGCGTCATGTGTTCGGGGAGAGCGACGAGCTGATTGGTCAGAAGGTGGCCCACGCCCTGGAGAGTGACCTGGGGGTGATCGCCTGCATCGGAGAGAAGCTGGAGGAGAGGGAGGCTGGAACCACGGAGGAGGTGGTGTACGCCCAGACGCAGGCCATCGCAGGTAACAGCTGGGCTCGAACCCTGGGTCTGATGTGCGTACTGTAATCTTTCTTGCGATACACCACACCAGCACATGATGTACAATATATACCCATTGTTTTCTCTACTGAATCATTCTGTGGGATTTTTATTTTTTTATTTTATTTTTTTATGTCAATGAAAGCTCAATTGTATTCCTTCTACCCACTCTAGATTCAGTTAGCTCGCTCCGCATAGCACTGTTGCACACCTTCCAAAAATGTTTCCAAAACCCTTCCAATTTCGGTTTAAGTGGAAAATGTTTGTCTCAAAGGCCCTGGATGTTGCCTTGGGGGATTTTGTGCCCCTTATTCAGGAGGTAGTGAAAGGGGTTGGCAGTAGTTCACTAAACGGTGGTGTTGCATGATGGGAACCCTTGCCTGAGACCTAAAAATCCATTCCTTTCAATAGTTTTTTTTTTTTTACCTTTATTTAACTAGGCAAGTCAGTTAAGAACAAATTCTTATTTTCAATGACGGCCTAGGAACAGTGGGTTAACTGCCTTGTTCATGGGCAAAACGACAGATTTCTACCTTGTCAGCTCAGGGATTCGGTCTTGCAACCTTTCAATTACAAGTCCAACGCTCTAACCACTAGGCTACCTGCCGCCCCCTGTTTACCTACCACATATTGTATTATACATTAAGGCAATTAGTGGTAGGCCAAACATACCTTATCATTATCTACATACAGTGCCGTCCATTATCTTGATAATAAGCTGTTGTGTTGTAGACAACGTGAAGGACTGGAGAAACGTTGTGCTGGCTTACGAGCCTGTGTGGGCCATCGGTACCGGCAAGACAGCTTCACCCGAGCAGGTACGACTCATCACCATTTCATAACAATATTGACTTATTTACATACAACATGCGTACTTTACTGTGTTATTTAATAGTTACAAGCCGCTCTGTGGGAAATGCATATTGGTTTTACCCTCCCCAGACAGTCTGAAAAATGATTGCTTGAGAAATTGCTCTTTGCTATGAAGCATTTAAAAAAAAAAAATAATAATAATATTCAAAACAATCACAGTAAAGTACTTAATTGTTAACCAGGAACGATTTGATATTGAGATGGCTGCATTGGATCTTTTTTAATCTTTACTTATCCAGGCTAGTCTGAGAGAGACCTGGTCCAAGAGAGACCTGGTTCAAGTGTGCATGTACCTATTTACTATACAGTGCATTCAGAAGATATTCAGACCCCTTTACTCTTTCCAGATTTTATGTTACAGCCTTAATCTAAAATTGATTTAAATCTTTTTTTCCCTCAATCTACAAACAATACTCCATAATGACAAAGCGAAAACAGGTTTTTAGAAATGTTTGCACGTTCATAAAAATGTATGAAACTCATCACATTTACATAAGTATTCAGACACTTCACTCAGTACTTTGTTGAATGACGCTATTAGCTTGGCACACCTGTATTTGGGGAGTTTCTCCCTTGTCTGCATATCCTGTCAAGCTCTGTCAGGTTGGATGGGGAGTGTCGCTGCACAGCTATTTTCAGGTCTCTCCAGAGATGTTCAGCTCTGGCTAGGCCACTCAAGGACATTCAGAGACTTGTCCCAAAGCCACTCATGCGTTGCCTTGGCTGTGTGTTTAGGGTCATTGTTCTGTTGGAAGGTGAACCTTCACCCCAGTCTGAGGTCCTGAGCGCTCTGGAGCAGGTTTTCATCAAGGATCTCTGTACTTTGCTCCGTTCAGCTTTCCCTCGATCCTGACTAGTCTCCCAGTCCCTGCCGCTGAAAAATATCCCCACCGCATGATGCTGCCACCACCATGCTTCACCGTAGGGATGGTGCCAGGTTTCCTCCAGATGTGATGCTTGGCATTCAGGACAAAGAGTTGAATCTTGATTTCATCAGACCAGAGAATCTTGTTTCTCATGGACAGAGTCCTTTAGGTGCCTTTTGGCAAACTCCAAGCAGGCTGTTATGTGCCTTTTACTGAGGAGTGGCTTCCGTCTGGCCACTCTACCATTAAGGCCTGATTGGTGGTGTGCTGCAGAGATGGTTGTCCTTCTGGAAGGTTCTCCCATCTCCACAGAGGAACTCTGGAGCTCTGACAGCTGCAAAGGTCGTGACCAAGGCCCTTCTCCCCGATTGCTCATTTTGGCCGGGCGGCCAGCTCTGGGAAGAGTCTTGGTGCTTCCAAACTTCTTCCATTTTAAGAATGTTGATGGCCACTGTGTTCTTGGACCTTCAATACTGCATAAAATGTTTTGGTACCCTTTGGTATCTGTGCCTCGACACAGCTCTACAGACAATTCCTTCGACCTCATGGCTTGGTTTTTGCTCTGACATGGACTGTCAACTGTGGGACCTTATATAGACAGGTGTGCCTTTCCAAATCATGTCCAATCAATTGAATTTACCACAGGTGGACTCCAAGTTCTAGAAACATCTCAAGGATGATCAATAGAAACAGGATGCACCGGTGGGTGCTCTATTTCAAGTCTCATAGCAAAGGGTCTGAGTCATTATATAAATAGGGTATTTGTTTTTTATGTTTAATAAATGTGCAAACATTTCTAAACCTGTTTTTTTGCTTTGTCATTGAGGTATTGTGTGTAGATTGAGAAAAACATTTATTTAACCAATTTTAGAATAAAGATGTAACGTAACAAAATGTGGAAAAAGTCAAGGGATCTGAATACTTTCCAAAAACACTAAATTCCAGCGTGCGTGTAAGTGAGTGAACTTCTCGTCTCTCCCCAGGTCCAGGAGGTGCATGAGAAACTGAGGGAGTGGATCAGGGCCAACGTCTCTGAGGCCGTGGGCGACAACATCCGCATCATCTACGGAGGTCAGTAGGGGACACCCTGAACCCAGCACTGGGAAGCCTATCTTATCAGAGGGTCTTTTACATTCTCTACAAGGCTGCTGATATCTGAGACAATCCCCAGAGACACTGTTCCTAATGGAAATGGAAACGTATGTATTGGGCTGAATAGAGTTGGGCCCAATCAATTGGAATTTAGAGCATGTATAACATTACTTTGGTAGGTATGTACGTTGGTATCTTGAGAATAATATTAGTGTTCCTAAACCTTTGATATACAAGAATTTCATCAGAGTTTTATAATATATGTACACACACGCTTGTGAGGTTATTTTGTTTAACCAAAGTCCCTCCCCTCTCCTCCAGGCTCAGTTACAGGGGCCAACTGCAAAGAGCTAGCCTTCCGAACACGACGTGGACGGCTTCCTGGTGGGCGGAGCCTCCCTCAAGCCAGAGTTTGTTGACATCATCAACGCGCTTGCCTAGAGCGCACAAGAGCAACCTAACCTGCTACTAGTAGTGTCCTGTGATTGTCACATTGTCCCTCTTCCCAGAGTCCCTATGTCTTACCTGTGTTTTTGTCTGTCAACAAGGGACTATTCGACTCACTTTGTACTACACTGTAGTTTAGGGGCCCGCCACAGTAAAAGTCCCATATTAACAATTCCAGATTTCTCCATTGGTTGATGCAGATGGTATTCTATGTGTTAAGGATGTGACTTTTTATTATGGAACGGCCCTTTGGCTGCAAGTTTCTAACAACTGCTATATCAGTATACATTCTAAAATATATTTTTCTGATATATTAATAAGCTTGATGTGCCACACTGGATATGTGTTCACTCACAACTGTAGAGGGACCAGTACTTAGTGTATTGCTAGTGACTGTACAATTTGCATTGTCACTAGAAGCACAGTCATGCACGCGCTTGTTTTAGTCCTGCCCTTTCTCTCCTATTGGTTGAAGCACATGTCAGTAACATTTTCCAGCAAAAGACTGTCAAGACAAACCCACAAGGCTGAAGACTACTTGAATAAATGGTTTAGTCTGTGCTGTGAACTTGCCTGTGTTCTCCCTCTTGAGTCTGTCCTCCGTTTTCTATGGCTTTTTATTGTCATGTCGTCGACCTTGCATCATTTATTAGAGCCAACTGAAGTCTCTCCAGTTACTGCATGACCAGTAGAAATGACTCCTTCCATCCACCAAAAGCACACTGGATAATACTTTCTTATAAACAAAACGATTGAAAAAGGTGGAACAAGAACTCGCTATTAAGACGTATTTCTGTTATTTAAACAATTAAAAGCTTGATGTTTCAGCCATCAAAGGCCTTCATCAGAACCTTTTTACAATGATCGCGTTTTGTCTGCACCTCTACTCACCTGGTTGAGCACCCTCCACTTCTTTCCATTCTAAACAATCAGGATTTTAGTGTTTCCCCCTATGTTCATTTAGCAGCGGTATGCTGCTTTTAAGATCAGAGTAACAAGTTAAATATCTTCCTCTGAGAAACCTCCCAAGGTAACTAGCAAGCTGTCTTGTAATCCTGAAAGTGTAGTCAACCCAATTTTTTTTTTTTTTTAAGGGATACTTTGAGAATTTCGGCTATCTACTTCCCCAGAGAGGTGAACTCGTGGATACCATTTTTATCTCTGCGTTCAGATTGAAGGAAGCTGCTAACTAGTGTTAGCGCAATGACTGGAAGTCTATGGGGAACCACTAGCTGTTCCTGTAGACTTCGTCATTGCGCTAATGCTAGTTAGCATTGGCTCATGAAACTACCTCATTTACACAGGCAGCCCAAACTCCCTTCAGACATAAAAATGGTATCCACCAGTGTATGTGACTCTGGGGAAGTAGATAAAGGGTTTCATTGCCAACATCCTGAAGTATCCCTTATAGATGAGTAATAATTGTTAGCTAAGATACAGTAACTTTACACTAGCTAAATAGTTTACAAATGGTAACAATATGGTATAATCAATTCACTTGCCAAACATGAAATTGTGTTACAGCAAGTATTTGTCATCTGTTCTGTGTGGGATAGTGGGAGCATACTGTGGCATCCAGCGCCGTAAATTGAGAACTACAAGTACAGCACGCAGATGTACATTGGTTGTAGAACCAGAAAAGGTTTTAACATCAGTAATTTACATTTGTGTGTAGGTAATGATGTGGGAAGAGTTTGCCCCCAAATGCTGATCTGCCATTTTTGTATAACAAAAGGGGGGGCCGATCCTAGATTTGTACAACACTTTGATATTAATACAAAAAAGAGACTGTACCATTTTATTTCACATTTTTTTCATGACAGGCGTTCTGTCTTTCAACACAGCAATTCTATTGCCAGAGTAACCAAAGAAAAGTAGGCAAAGAGGAAACCGGGACAAGCATGGAGGAACAGGCCAATTCCTGCAATCATACCAACACCAGGAGAGCGTGTGGAAGTAACAAAGAAACAACAAAAACAAGGGATGACTGCAGAGCCAGGAAAGGAAAGTGGAGAAGAGGACGAAGGAGGGAGAGTGCAGTTTTGTGTCATGGGTGAATGAGAGCAAACACAACTGCAATACAATGTGTGTTTTTTTCTCAGTCAGCCTGTAGTTAGTCTGTCCTTGTCAGCCACCAGTCGGAGTGTTACTTTTTTTGTATACAACGTTGTGTTTAATTTTGTCTTTGACACTCATACCTGTCTTTCTTAGGTGCACTTCAGGCTTCATATCTACACTTGTGTGTGTCGGTCGGTCTCTTTATATCTTTATCTGTCCATCTGTCTTTGTGCCTCAAAGTAACTGTGCATCTCATGTTGCTTAGTGGCTCTGTGCATATGGTTGGCGGCGATGTGTCTGTCTAGTCTCACAGGGCAGTGGGGTTTCTGAAGTTATAGCCTGCAAAGCGAGCTTGATCCCCCAACTCCTCCTCGATCCTAAAGAGACCAACAGAATGGACAAGGAGGGAAATAGAACAGGTAAATGCATGTGAACTGAATTTGTATCTGACATCCATTTGCTCAAGGTAAAAGCCCAGGCAATCTGATCCTAGGTCTGTGGTTATATACACCTCCACCCGTAACTATTAACCCAGTGATCATCAGGGGTTATAGGAGCTGCAATCTCATGTAACTCCAAACTGGAACCATTAGCCCAGTGGTCAGGGTGTTATAATGGCTGTTAATGGTGCTGTCATTGTTTAAGAGGCCCTCCCTCCCCTGTCCTGCTAAGAGCCCAATGGGATTACACAGCGGATCCCAGGTGCTCTCCGTGCTCTGACTGGCTCTCACACATGGGGTGACACTGGCGTGTCGTTAGCATGCACGTCACAGCAGTTAGCTTTGCGACGCTTGTTTAGAATGGGATATGTGGGAATATGCTCTTGGCTACGCTCTGAGCTACGCTCTTATATGTAGATACAGGACTAGATTCAGTTTACTGTAACTGAGTACTAACCTGACCTTGAACCATTGAGGGTGGAATGTGAAACTGCCGTTAGATCAGTGTCTAGGGGCAACGTTGTCCTACTCCTATTCTTACTTTTAGGGATTGTTGACCAGGAGCTTGTTGGTCTCTACATAGTACAGCTATAGTACACGTTCATGCTTGTGTAGCACGTGGGGATGTGTGAAACCTACACCTCAGCTTGAACTGTCCTGCTTGCGCCGCCTCATTTGAGGTGGCCCGATCCGCTAAGACGCTGGAGGGAGGACGGTCACGTGTGTTTGTGTGGCAGAGGTCCCGAGGTCGCGCCACGTATGGGCCGAATCGGGAGGAAGTGGTACTCGCTAAGAAAGCAGCGTGACGTCCTTTACACTTACACTTTGTCTCCTTGAGATGAACGTACTTTGGTGCGAAAAGTGCAAATCAATCCCAGAACAACAGCAAAGGACCTTGTGAAGATGCTGGAGGAAACGGGTACAAAAGTACTATATCCACAGTAAAACAAGTCCTATATTGACATAACCTGAAAGGGTGCTCAGCAAGGAAGAAGCCACTGCTCCAAAACCGCCATAAAAAAAGCCAGACTACGGTTTGCAACTGCACATGGGGACAAAGATGGTACTTTTTGGAGAAATGTCCTCTGGTCTGATGAAACGAAAATAGAACTGTTTGGCCATAATGACCATCGTTATGTTTGGAGGAAAAAGGGGGAGGCTTGCAAGCCGAAGAACACCATCCCAACCGTGAAGCACGGGGGTGGCAGCATCATGTTGTGGGGGTGCTTTGCTGCAGGAGGGACTGGTGCACTTCACAAAATAGATGGCATCATGAGGGAGGAAAATTATGTGGATATATTGAAGTAACATCTCAAGACATCAGTCAGGAAGTTAAAGCTTGGTCGCAAATGGGTCTTCCAAATGGACAATGACCCCAAGCATACTTCCAAAGTTGTGGCAAAATGGCTTAAGGACAACAAAGTCAAGGTATTGGAGTGGCAATCACAAAGCCCTGACCTCAATCCCATAGAAAATTTGTGGACAGAGCTGAAAAAGCGCGTGCGAGCAAGGAGGCCTACAAACCTGACTCAGTTACACCAGCTCTGTCAGGAGGAATGGGCCAAAATTCACCCAACTTATTGTGGGAAGCTTGTGGAAGGCTACCCGAAACGTTTGACCCAAGTTAAACAATTTAAAGGCAATGCTACCAAATACAAATTGAGTGTATGTAAACTTCCGACCCACTGGGAATGTGATGAAAGAAATAAAAGCTGAAATAAATCATTCGCTCTACTATTGTTCTGACATTTCACATTCTTAAAATAAAGTGGTAATCCTAACTGACCTAAGACAGGGAATTTTTACTAGGATTAAATGTCAGGAATTGTGAAAAAGCAGTATGCTTTCACAAGAAGCAATATAAGCCACTGAGTACAATTCGGAGGGATAGCTAAAGAGGATCATGTTTGACCTCTGACCTCATGAGCTGGTTGTACTTGGCCAGCCTTTCAGATCTACATGGGGCTCCTGTCTTAATCTGAGAGAGAGAGAGAGAGACAGAATTAGAACAGATTTAGTGAAAGCGATACAATATTGTGGTCTGATTTGTATAATGGTTGGGGTCTTCTGTGTCTGTACGGGACGCTCCGCATGTCTTTCTGAGTGAGTGAGTGAGTACCTGTCCAGTGCAGAGCCCCACCACCAGGTCAGCGATGAAAGTGTCCTCTGTCTCCCCCGAACGGTGACTGACCATCACCCCCCAGCCATTGGCCTGGGCCAGCTTACACCTGAGAGAGAGAGAGAAGGTGTCAGGCAGCTATATATAGAGAGGGATAGAGAGAGAGAGAAACGAAGGTGGGGGCTCGGAGAATAAAGTAAATGTATGATTGATGGCTATATTAATACATTTTAATTAAACGACTTTGAAGGACTGTTGGCTGTACTTTCGGTCAAGATTGACAACAGTTATAGATGATGGATAGCTGTAAAATGTCAATGATTGATGGCTATGAGTGTTGTAACATTTTACAAGTATATAGATGGAAGTAAAGTGTTGGCTATATAAATATGGCTGATTGATGATCATACGAATGTAAAAAAAAAAGCTAATTATTTTCTTAAATCAATGATCTTTTATATAAGTAGGTAACTGCCATTGAGATGATCTCTTTTTCAAGGACTCTCAACCTGGCCAAGAGACAGACTTGATGATTGACGGCTACATAAATGTGCATGACTGACGTCACACTTTACTTGAACCCTACCTACGTCATAAGGGCTACATAACCTTGTTATAGATCATCATAGTGTTTCTCTTATATATTACCAGGTAATCTCTTTTGCAAGGACAATTTAGCCTGGCCTAGCAGTAACCGAGATCGACAGATTGGCTTGATGATTGATATATAGATGTCAAAGGGATTTATTGACAGGTCATGTGACGTGGGGTCTTGTGACGTGGGGTCACTTACGCCTGGATGGCTTCGGTGACAGAGCCGATCTGGTTGACTTTGAGCAGTAGGCAGTTGCAGGCCCGCTCCTCGGCAGCCTTCTCTATCCTCTTGGGATTGGTCACCGTCAGGTCGTCCCCGACAACCTGGATGCCCACGGAAGCCGTGAGGCGGGACCAGGCGGCCCAGTCGTCCTGGTCAAACGGGTCCTCGATGGACACCACTACAAAGAGGACAAGGGGAGAAGGGTTTAGTGGAGTGCACACTCAGTTGGGACATGTACTCAGTCGTGGTTTGGAACGGAGGTTTTTCAATAGGGAGCAAAGCAGTAGACAGCCATAGTGTTGTAAGAAGAAATGTGTTGTGGGATCTTTCAACATGAAGGTAGATATGACCTTGAACTTCTCTTTTGAATGTAAATGTAGGATCAGCCTGTTGCCTCTATAATTGAATTGAATTGAATGGATCTGAATTGAAACAAATTAATTGAATCAGTCAAGGGACCTCATTGACTTTTTTTTGTGTCATCCATGTCTAGTTTTTAAAAAATTATGCACTGTGTATTTTTTTGTATCTCAAATAAAATCAATCAATCAATCAAATTCATGTCAGATTGAATTAGGAATCCAATAGGTGTCAGGTGACTGTCTGCCTACCTGGGTAGTCGTTAACGAAGCCTTGGTAGATGTCTGACAGCTCCTCTCCGCTGATGTGCCTGTCAGCGTCCGGAGGAGACTTGAAGTCCAGGTCGTACTTCCCCTGGCGGTAGAACTCGGACGCCGCCACATCCATCCCGATCACCACCTTATCCGTGAAGCCCGCTTTCTCGATGGCTGTCTTTATCAGCTCCAACGCTGAGGGGAGGGACGGAAAGAGGGAGGGGAGGATGGGAGGAAAGAAAGATAAGTGTTGGGCGGAGATAGAGAACGAGAGAGGAAGGGTGTAAGGGTAGACTCTACCAAGCCTGTGGACCACTCTGTTTTTACTTTAGCCTACTTGTCTTGTTGCTTGTTTGGTGACATGATACTGCTGTGTTGCTGAATGCAGAAATAGTCAAGTATCCAAGCTAGAGTGGGGTCGAGAGTGAGGCAGAAAGGTTGCATGAATACACACACGATTCTGTTCTCGATGCTTGAGAGATACTACAGACCAAAAATCTATTATAAGAGCCTACAGCTGACGCTCCTTTAGGCTTTTCACACTTCTTTTTGATCTTGCCAGGGTTTCGACTTCCTGTCACACCTAGCTACTTCTTCAATAGTGGGATAGCGGCATTACTCTTTCCCCAAGCCCAGGGTTATCTCTCTCTCACACACACACACACACACACACACAGTTAGTTCAAAGAAAGCCTTGAGGAGGACACGTGACGAACACACAGATGGGCAGACACTGTACCAGAGGCAGGTTGGAAACTCATTAAAGCATACCACCTTAGTTTTATGATTTTATCTCTAACCCCATTTTAGATTTATGGCTGCTGTTGTCCCATAGACATCGCAGCAAAGGCTAGATTGTGGGTGAAACGATTTGTCTATTGGTGTAAATGCCCATACAGAATGTGGGCAACCAAAATATTAATATTGGTACAGTCCACTATTTTCAGTGCTCCCAAGTATGACTGTGGTGACCGTGGAATTTTGTCAGCCGGTGATTGTCAAGGAAATAACTGTCGGTCTCACGGTAATTGACCGTTAATTAACATAAACACATTTAGCATCTCCTGGCTTCCACACACAGCCTACAAGCCACTGATGCAGACCTTTGGAACATCTACATTTGAAAAAGTCTAATAAATCCATGTAATATAGCCTACACCTTCACAATAAATCCATTATTTATTTTAGACAGGTGTAAAGAAGCATGATATGAAGAAAATGTTATCTATTTCAGAAGAACAGAATAGCATAGCAGTTGTACTTATGTTAGGTCCTCATCTGGCTATGCCAAATGGCTGTGGGCTACAGTAGTTTATTTAGCAGACAAGATTTTCTTAGAATTCCATGGCATTATTTTATAGTATGAAGAATACAATTGAACAAAGCTGAATAAAAGAGAAAGATATTTTCTCCAAACGATTTGAGGGAGTGTGCAGATGCGACTATTCTTTGTTGAGCGGATAACATAGAAATAGGTATATGTAACTTTAGTTGTTCTACAAATGTTGGGCTATATGTTTTGATTTGTAATACATTGTAAAGCTGCATGATAAGACTCTAATGATGATTTTTTTAAAGTCGGTTGAAAGATATGAGCTCTGCTTTTTTTTGCGCAGGCTGTACACAATTCATCAGTCTCGTTCACAATTTGACAAGCACTTGATAATGCCTCAAATTTCACGGCAGCTCCCCTTTGTGTGGCCGTTGTGCCCGTTTGTGCCCTTGTCCCGGAGTGCTGCGTTGTGCCCTTGTCCCGGAGTGCTGCGTTGTGCCCTTGTCCCGGAGTGCTGCGTTGTGCCCTTCTCCCTGAGTGCTGCACTCGCCAAAGCACCTCTCACTCACATCGCTCTCCATCATGTTATCGGGTCTTTCTCACAGGCTACAAGTGAAGACAGACACATAGGAGACGCAACTGTGCACATCCTTATCCAATTCCGAGGTGCATATTGAAGATACTGGTAGAACTGTCCACATTTACTTTTCATCAGCCAACAACATGAGTAGGCCTAATGAACAGAAAAAGCACTAGCCTATGTCAATCTACTATCCCCCATAGTACAAAAGTTTACCTATTCTGTGCGAGTAATAAATATTCCAAACATAGTCTGGGACAGTTGTGGGATGTGATAGATCCCAAATTAATACAACTACTAGCATCCCCCCCCAAAAAATTAAGCTTTGTAGCTGACGCAACAGATCAGAGCGTTTAGCTTAAAATGTTGATAAACAGCGGTCTAAGGCACTGCATCTCAGTGCAAGAGATGTCACTACAGTCCCTGGTTCGAATCCAGGCTGAATCACATTCGGCCGTGATTGGGAGTCCCATAGGGCGGCACACAATTGGCCCAGTGTCGTCCGAGTTTGGCCTGGGTAGGCCGTCATTGTAAATAAGAATTTGTTCTTAACTGACTTGCCTAGTTAAATAAAGGTTAAATAAAATAAAATAAAAACATTTGGCTATTTCTTCACATTATAAGCGCAGAAATGTATAAACAGCAGTAGGCTATAAGCATTAGCGGGAAAACAGCATTATCAAAATGTGATTATGCATGTAATGCTTTTATTATAAAGGTGCATTTTTATGATGAAAATTAGCTTCCCCAAACTTGAAACTCACACGCTTATATATGCCAGTTAGGCTCTACACCCCTTATAAAGCAGATGAATGTGCTTATTTTTAAGAAGTTATTTGGCCACTTTAGTTGTGATACAAACCTTATCAAAACATATAGGCCTATAGGTGAGGCTAAAAGAGGTGTGCGACTATGATTCTATAAAGATGCACAAAAAAGGGCATTGTCTCTTGCCTTATGCTGGGCATCATTCACAAGTGATAATATATAATTATCACAGTAATTCAAAAGTGATAGGTTAATATCACCCATCAGACTATTCTTGATTTAATCTTACCTTTACATATACTAAATAATATGTGTGAAATGTGTTTTGATTTAGAATGGACCGTTATCATGCGCCTATCTCGAAACAGGGGCAGGGGAAAAAATACATCTTAAATAGCGAATGGAGGATCGCTTTTACCTTGGTTCATTTTCATGCCATCTAGGTAGGCTATACTCCTGTTGTAAAGATAAGCAATGTGCTTAGTATTAGGAGTTGAGAAATAAACATAGTAGGCCTAGCCTATAAAAAGCTGATGGGATCCTCCTCTTTTTAATAGAGGCCGTCATCATGTTTTCATACGTAATTGCATAGCCTATAGAAATGTTGCGCAACATGAGCTCTCATGAAGTGTTTGATTAGATAGTCGATGACATTTGCATTGATGTCAGAGTGATTAGAGGGACAATAGAGTGGTGAGTACCAGGCAGTTAGCAAGTTTAGTAGGCTACTAATGACCATCAGCAGCATCAGAGCTTGGAGAAGACTAATTACCGTGACTAAACGATGCAACAGCCCTACCCCCAAGAGCATGTATAATTTGAACCCTGGTTAAATTGTTACAAGAGTAGTGTTCAGTGGGGCACACAGCAAAATGTTTTGAAACAGAAAACAAAAACGGAGTAGTCCATACTGCTTTCTTGTGTTTGGTACGTTATGAACATGACCCAAGATGAAGTAAAGTGCCATGGATATCCTATGGTTGGATTTGTACCGGAGATGTCTTGCTCGGGTAATCCAACGTTTTAACCATTAAATCAACTATAAAATCCCTGTAGACCGAGGGTGAAAACTGCGCTTACAGGTCACAAGACTGGGGTTCTAAATGAACTCTGCTGCACTTACCCTCACTGTTCTCCAGGATATTGGGGGCGAACCCCCCCTCGTCGCCCACGTTGGTAGCGTCCTGGCCGTACTTCTCCTGGATCACCCCCCTGAGCGTGTGGTACAGCTCGGAGCCCACCCGAAGCGCGTCCCTGAAAGACTCCGCCCCGACAGGAAGTACCATGAACTCCTGCATGGCTAGCTTGTTGCCTGCGTGGGAGCCTCCGTTGATCACGTTGAATGCCTGGGACGGAGATGAGAGGAGACAAAGGGATATTAGCAGTTAGGCCAATACCCATGTTCAGCAGGTACAGTTTCTAATTTCCCATATATTTTTCATATACAGTATATGCTCGTTTTATCATACATACCATTATGGTAAAACCATTTACACAATGACTGTTTCAGTGTTGAATCATTGTTATTATGCTACTGCTACACCTTCTCTGGTATAACCGTTATATAAGTAGTGTCTTACTGGAACTGGGAGTACCAGCTCTGTGTTTCCCGCCAGGTCAGCGATGTGACGGTACAGGGGGACCTCTTTTTCTGCTGCACCAGCCTTGCAAATGGCCAGGGAGACTCCCAGGATAGCATTAGCACCAAACTGAGCTGTCGACGAGGAAGCAAATGTGACAAATTTCAAAATGGTCTACCAAAATCCGGGTGCAGACAAAAGCCCATTCTCTCAGTTGATGGTGGACCTGAACTGATTGGGGGATACATCTTGACACATTTGTTATGTTTCTTTGGTAGGAACCCGGGAGACTCACACTTGTTCTCTGTGCCATCCATTTCAATCATCGTGTTGTCCAGTTGCTCCTGCTCCACAACACTGATACCCTATGGGACACGTCATATTTACACAACTCCTTTATAAGCATATTATAAGCATATCGAGGACCAATTTTCTAATTCAACAAATGGATGGATGACCCGCGACATATCTGCACACAAGAAATATCTCATATTTGCAGCCACCAATGACCCAAACCCTCAAAAGTATTCCCTCTTGCACAGATCATATATATAACAGATTTGGTTGTATAGAATCATTGAGTTGTAAGATGTTCAGCTCATTTCTATATTTACGTTCTATAACCGCAGCCCAATGTCTCTCTCTCTCATCTGCAAATCAATATGCACTCACACGAAAACATGATGACTGTCACCTAGCTGACAAAACATGTCCAAATCACAGTCCTCCAACTCACCGATGCTATGAGGGCTGGAGCCAGAGTTTCATTGATGTGGCCCACTGCCTTGAGCACACCTAGAGCAGAGAAAGAAGGCAGATGGGAGAGAAGATGGGGAAGGAGGGACCAACATCATTCTGTTTACTCAAGCATTAGATATACACACACACACACACACACACACACACACACACACACACACACACACACACACACACACACACACACACACACACACACACACACACACACACACACACACACAAACAAACCTTTGCCCTTGTAGCGGCTCTTGTCTCCATCCCTCAGCTCTAGAGCCTCATAGATGCCTGTGGACGCTCCGCTGGGCACTGCAGCCCTGAAAAGACCTGAGAGAGACAGAAAGAGAGGGATGGAGGTGTAAGAGATGGCAACAGAGAGAGTGACGTTAGAGGGGAATGATCCGGGAAATAGTACGAGGCCTTAGACGGCGACGCTCTTAAGAATTTGATTGTAGCCTTTGGCTAATCTTAACACTCTTTGTACGGTTCGATACTACGCTTTGTAGACAGGCTTGAGAGGGGTCACCTTTCTCTGTGCACAGGTCCACCTCCACTGTGGGGTTTCCCCGGGAGTCTAGGATCTCCCTCGCAACGATGCTGACAATCGACATCCTGTGAAAGAGAGAGAGAGAGAGAGAGAGAAGGGGGGGGAGAGAAAGAGAGAGAGATCAAGTGCCTCTATTTTTACCATTGCATTTGCACATACAGTAAGGAAGTGCATAATGGGAGTGCAAACGAAGTGTGCAGAGAGTGACATTACGGTTGCTATAAACCATTATGATTTATGAAAGAGTTACCCCCAGATTTTACAATGCTTCGTGTACCAGGAAGTCAGATGGAGCTATTACCACGGTAAAAGGACCAGACTAAAATATAAGTCCATGATGCTAAAACATGGCTCACTCAGACACTACGTCGCTATCGGGTGTGGAATCTGTGGACGGCCGGTGACTCGAGCGAAACGACGTCATCGTTCCTAGTCACTTGGCTCACAACTCCACGAGACACAGGGAATCCGTCACCGCCATTGGTCAAGATTGGACTGTCAGCGCTCACCGTGTCAAGCATTACCCATAAATCCACAGGCTAAAAGGCTAGGATTTATATGTTGGTATGGATGTGGGTACGCAGACCCGCGAGCCACTGCGGCTCCTCATGACGAGTGCCCATCCCTGCCCTATGCTGTACCATATGATGTCATAACGTTCCTTATTAATAGTCTCTGACAGTCTTTGTTGCTAATTGCTCACTTATTTGAATTAACAAAATAACATGGATCCCTACAGAACTGCACAGCTATATAATCTCCGGTCTTTACAGAAAGACTGAAATGTTACAGCAACTGAAATGACAACTGAAATATAGTGCGCTGAATAATAAGCCCTTGTACACTTACAGCTCTATTCCATGACATTCTGTCAGCCATTACTGTGTAAAAATGTATGAATGTCGCTGTATGTTTTTCACTGAAATGGTTGTAGTGCAGAAATATATTATACATACTTTTCAGCAACTATGAATTAATTTTTCCTTATGTTCTTCATTTAAATGCTTGTGATAGAGGTTAATGGGGCCACAATATGCATAAATCCCTATCCACTTTCAGCCAATCAGCCCCATCCATTATCGTGACTCATACATGAATGCAGCTGTAAGTTATATAACCCCTCCCTCCCAGCAGTGTGCAGCATGAGGACACCCATGTCCACACCGCACCTCCTGAAGATTGCAGCGCTCAGCACAAATAACCAGAGAGAGCATGATGGGAGGGAGGGAGGGAGGGAGGGAGGGAGGGAGGGAGGGGAGGCAGGGAGGGAGGGGTGAGGCGATGGGGAGAAAAATAGATAAATCATTAAATCCCTCCTTTTGGCTGAAGAAGAGAGGAGATTCAGAGATGGAGGGATAGAGGAGGAGGAGAGAGGGATGGTTGAGTAAAAAGGAGAGCAGGAAGGGAGAGAGAGAGGGACACAGAAGGATCATTTTCGCAGGAGTGGCACCGATTGGACAGACGCATGGAGACCAGTCTAACGCATGGCACACACACACACACACACACACACACACACACGCACTAGCTCAAACACAATCACATTTTCTCCATACACACACACAGATCATGCACTGAGGCAACTTCAAAAAACCCAGACACAAATGCTCTAATACAAACTGACACACACGTATCACACAGTACACAAACACACACTCACAGTGAATCAATATAACACCTCGAACCCAGAGCCAGGCAGGGCTGACACATTAGTTAGCATACACAACCGTAATGCCTCACATACAGCACTAAGCAAGCAGCATCCTCACCATCACCACGACCTACTCCAACCCAGCACATCTCTGCTACTGGGAGGCAATCAATACAAGATGCAGGAATAAAACAGGGGATGACAGCCTGGAGAATGAAAAAAAGAGAGTGGAAGAGGGAGAGAAGAGAATGAGGATTTTCCATCGTTACCTGCCGTTTGTGTTCCGCCTAATAGGGAAAGCCAGAAAATACTGGAGAGACGGATGAGAGAGGGAGACAAACAGAGAGAGGAAGGGGGAGAAACAGAGAGAGAGAGAGGGAGAGCAGAGAGGAGGAAAACAGAGGGTGGGGGTCAAATGTATGACAGAAGGGGGAGGGGATGACGGGATGACTCACAAAAAGAGGCTGAGAAAAGAGGAGCGAGAGAGGGAAGGGAGTGGGGAAGATTGATTAATTAGACAGAAAGAGGGATGGAGGAGAGGTGGATTGGAGAGAAAAAGACAGGGTGCTGCATTTTGAACTGCAAATCAGCGGTAAAAATAGAGAGGGGAAGGAGGAAGTGGTCTGTCTACCCCTTCTCGCTCTCTCTCATCTCTTTCCATCTCTCTCATCTCTCTTCACCCCTCATCTCTCTTTACCTCTCTCATCTCTCTTTCCCACTCTCATCTCTTTACCGCTCTCATGTTTCTCTTTCCCTCTCATCTCTCTACATCTCTCTTTCCCTCTCTCATCTCTCTTTCCCTCTCATCTCTCATCTGTCTCTTTCTTTCATGATGCTGTTAAGGCTGTGTAGTCTGTATACAAGGCACCATTCATATACTGTACACCATTGCATCATCTATACTAAACACTGGCTCAGCAATGATGCACCTACAGCGTATACCACTTCTTATATATGACTAACTGTATAGGCACTAAACAATGAACGGCAATGTTGCACTGTTACAGCATCAAAGTGGATTTGGAAACATTGAATGTATTCCCCATTCTATAGCATATATCGAAATTACTACTATTATCTTGTTGTTTGAAAAATGTTTGTAAACTGTAAGAGAACAATTACACGTAAGAAATACCAACACATTTCAAATGTATTTTGCTTTAAGATGTGCTTATATGCAAAACCCTCCATGAAAAGTAATGCCCTTAAAAAATAGCAATTTGTTGATTACTGGAAGAGTTTAATGTTTTAGGACTGCTTGATGGTTATACAGATAGACAGGCGGTGTGGGTGAAACAGCGTGTGTGTGTTTGTGTGCACATTTATTTATTTATTTTTAATCAAACCTTTATTTAAACAAGGCAAGTCAGTTAAGAACAAATTCTTATTTACAATGGCGGCCTACCCCGGCCAGACCCGGCCAATTGTCCGCCGCCCTATGAGACTCCCAATCCCGGCCCGATGTGATACAGCCTGGAATCGAACCAGGGACTGTAGTGACGCCTCTTGCACTGAGATGCAGTGCCTTAGACCGCTGCGCCACTCGGGAGCACATGCGTGTGTGCGCATTGCTGTGTATGTGCATTTGTGTGTGTGTGCATTCCTGTGCATGCATGTACGTGTGTGTGTGTGTGGTGTGGTGTGGGTGTGTATGCCTAGACAAAGGAGAGTGAGAGATCTATAATTCTATAAATAAATGGTCAAGTAAAAATGGGATTATCTTTGGAATACAACAACAACAACAATGTCCTTGACACCCATCTCACTCAGAGAGAGAGAGAACTGTACAAGGAAAGTGCCTCTATCCAACTGCTATTTTAATCATGGTTGATTGACAACACTTCCTCCGCCCTCTGGTCACACGTCTGGTTCTCCAACCTCTGTTTCAGTCCACACAGCTGCTGCTGTCCCATCCTCCTTTCTCTCATTTCCTCCTTTTCCTTTTGCTATGTTTGTCTGGGGAGTGTGAATGTGAGAGTGGGGTTGTTCTGTATGTGTGTGTGTGTGTGTGTTATTTGTGAGGAGAGAGGGAGCCAGAGGAGGTGCAGATGTCAGGGGAGGCACAGGGGTGTATGGGAGGCCAGTGGACAGAGAGCCAGTGTGTCAGTAAGGGGAGTCTGAATGGACTTCTCTCATAGGGCAGTGTGTGTGTGTGTGTGTGTGTGTGTGTGTGTGTGTGTGTGTGTGTGTGTGTGTGTGTGTGTGTGTGTGTGTGTGTGTGTGTGTGTGTGTGTGTGTGTGTGTGTGTGTGTGAGTGAGTGAGTGAGATAATGCATTGGTGTTAACGCTCTAGCTTCTAACCATCCTCTATCGTTTCCAGATTCATGTCGAGATTCATGGACACATTACTTTCTACAGTGGGGGGGAAAAAAGTATTTGATCCCCTGCTGATTTTGTACGTTTGCCCACTTACAAATAAATTATCAGTCTATACATTCAATAGTAGGTTTATTTGAACAGTGAGAGACAGAATAACAACAAAAAAATCCAGAAAAACGCATGTCTAAAATGATTTGCATTTTAATGAGGGAAATAGGTATTTGACCCCTCTGCAAAACATGACTTAGTACTTGGTGGCAAAACCCTTGTTGGCAATCACAGAGGTCAGACCTTTCTTGTAGTTGGCCACCAGGTTTGCACACATCTCAGGAGGGATTTTGTCCCACTCCTCTTTGCAGATCTTCTCCAAGTCATTAAGGTTTCGAGGCTAACATTTGGCAACTCGAACCTTCAGCTCCCTCCAAAGATTTTCTATGGGATTAAGGTCTGGAGACTGGCTAGGCCACTCCAGGACCTTAATGTGCTTCTTCTTGAGCCACTCCTTTGTTGCCTTGGCCGTGTGTTTTGGGTCATTGTCATGCTGGAATACCCATCCATGACCCATTTTCAATGCCCTGGCTGAGGGAAGGAGGTTCTCACCCAAGATTTGACGGTACATGGCCCGGTCCATCATCCCTTTGATGTGGTGAAGTTGTCCTGTCCCCTTAGCAGAAAAACACCCCCAAAGCATAATGTTTCCACCTCCATGTTTGACGGTGGAGATGGTGTTCTTGGGGTCATAGGCAGCATTCCTCCTCCTCCAAACACGGCGAGTTGAGTTGATGTCAAAGAGCTCCATTTTGGTCTCATCTGACCACAACACTTTCACCAGTTGTCCTGTGAGTCATTCAGATGTTCATTGGCAAACTTCAGACAGGCATGTATATGTATTCTTGAGCAGGGTGACCTTGCGGGCGCTGCAGGATTTCAGTCCTTCACGGCGTAGTGTGTTACCAATTGTTTTCTTGGTGACTATGGTCCCAGCTGCCTTGAGATCATTGACAAGATCCTCCCGTGTAGTTCTGGGCTGATTCCTCACCGTTCTCATGATTATTGCAGCCCCAGGCCGAGGGAGATTGACAGTTCTTTTGTGTTTCTTCCATTTGCGAATAATCGCACCAAATGTTGTCACCTTCTAACCAAGCTGCTTGGCGATGGTCTTGTAGCCCATTCCAGCCTTGTGTAGGTCTACAATCTTGTCCCTGGCATCCTTGGAGAGCTCTTTGGTCTTGGCCATGGTGGAGAGTTTGGAATCTGATTGATTGATTGCTTCTGTGGACAGGTGTCTTTTATACAGGTAACAAGCTGAGGTTAGGAGCACTCCCTTTAAAAGTGTGCGCATAATCTCAGCTCGTTACCTGTATAAAAGACACCTGGGAGCCAGAAATCTTTCTGATTGAGAGGGGGTCAAATACTTATTTCCCTCATTAAAATGCAAATCTATTTATAACATTTCTGACATGCATTTTTCTGGATATTTTTGTTGTTATTCTGTCTCTCACTGTTCAAATAAACCTACCATTAAAATTATAGACTGATCCTTTCTTTGTCAGTGGGCAAATGTACAAAATCAGCAGGGGATCAAATACTTTTCCCCCCACTGTATAGGTGGATTCTGGATGACGAGGGGGTGTGCCAGGCTATGCATGGGTAGCTTTGTTTGCAGGTGTATCGAAAAATGAGTGGACTGCAGAATTCCTATACTACCAAATTTATCAGATACACTACACTAGCTCCACATTGTCCAGATGTCTTATGTCCTTCTCGTTTCTTTTCTGCCTTGAACTGTGCCTTCATATCAGGGGTCTAAAGTGGCTTCCTGCTCCTCCTGTCTCTGTATCCTTCGTTGTGATCTGGAAATTGGATTGATAAAAGCAATATGGTGGATGTGGTCTATGAGCCAATGGCTGTCGCTTGTCTAGTTTTTAAAAATCAGTTCAGATATACAGTGCCTTCGGGAAAGTATTCAGACCCCTTGACTTTTTCCACATTTTGTTAGGGCCTTATTCTATAATTGATTGAATTGTTTTTCCCCTCATCAATCTAAATCAAATCAAATGTTATCTGTCACATGCGCCGAATACAACAGGTGTAGACCTTACAGTGAAATGCTTACTTGCGAGCCCTTAACCAACAGTGCAGTTAAGAAAAAGTGTTAAGTAAAAAATAGATTAGTATAAAATGTAGGTAACAAATAATTAAAGAGCAGCAGAAAAAGAACAGTAGCGAGGCTATATACAGGGGGTAATAAACAGAGAGTAGCAGCAGCATAAAGGGGGGGGGGGACAATGCAAATAGTCTGGGTAGCCATTTGATTAGCTGTTCAGGAGTCTTATGGCTTGGAGGTAGAAGCTGTTAAGAAGCCTTTTGGACCTAGACTTGGCGCTCTGTTACCGCTTGCCGTGCGGTAGCAGAGAGAACAAACTATGACTAGGGTGGCTGGAGTCTTTGACAATTTTTAGGGCCTTCCTCTAACACCGCCTGGTATAGAGGTCCAGGATGGCAGGAAGCTTGGCCCCAGTGGAGTACTGGGCTGTACGCACTACCCTCTGTAGTGCCTTGCGGTCGGAGGCTGAGCAGTTGCCATACCAGGCAGTGATGCAACCAGTCAGGATGCTCTCGATGGTGCAGTTGTAGAACTTTTTGAGGATAGGCTTTGTTGAAAGCTTCACAACTGTCTTGGTGTGTTTGTCGACACACAATACCCCATAATGACAAAGCAAGAACAGGTTTTTAGAAATTGTAGCTAATGTATTAAAAAAAAAAAAAAATGAAATATCACGTTTACATAAGTATTTAGACCCTTTACTCAGTACTTTGTTGAGGTACCTTTGGCAGCGTTTACAGCCTTGAGTCTTCTTAGGTATGACGCTACAAGATTAGCACAACTGTATTTGGGGAGTTTCTCCCATTCCTCTCTGCAGATCCTCTCAAGCTCTGTCAAGTCGGATGGGGAGCGTTTCTGCACAGGGTTCAAGTCCGGGCTCTGGCTGGGCCACTCAAGGACATTCAGAGACTTGTCCCGAAGCCACTCGTGCATTGTCTTGGCTGTGTGCTTAGGGTTGTTGTCCGGTTGGAAGGTAAATCTTCGGCCCAGCCTGAGGTCCTGAGCGCTCTGAGGCAGGTTTTCATCAAGGATCTCTCTGTACTTTGCTCCGTTCATCGTTCGCTCAATCCTGACTAGTCTCCCAGTCCCTGCTGCTGAAAAACATCCCCACAGCATGATGCTGCCACCAACATGCTTCACCGTAGTGATGGTGCCAGGTTTCCACCAGACGTGACACTTGGCATTCAGGCCAAAGAGTTCAATCTTGGTTTCATCAGACCAGAGAATCTTGTTTCTCATGGTCTGAGAGTCCTTTAGGTGCCTTTTGGCAATCTCCAAGCGGGCTGTCATGTGCCTTTATCTGAAGAGTGGCTTCCGTCTGGCCACTCTACAATAAAGGCCTGATTGGTGGAGTGCTGTAGAGATGGTTGTCCTTCTGGAAGGTTCTCCCATCTCCACAGAGGAAGTCTGGAGCTCTGTCAGAGTGACCATTGGGATCTTGGTCACCTCCCTGGCCAAGGCCCTTCTCCCCTGATTGTTCAGTTTGGCCGGGCGGACAGCTCTAGGAAGAGTCTTGGTGGTTCCAAACTTCTTCCATTTAAGAATGATGGAGGCCACTGTTCTTTGGGAACTTCAATGCTGCAGAAATGTTTTGGTACCCTTCCCCAGATCTGTGCCTCGACACAATCCTGTCTCGGAGCACTACGGACATTTCCTTTAGCATAATGGCTTGGTTTTTGCTCTGACATGCACTGTCAATGGTGGGATCTTCTAGACAGGTGTGTGCCTTTCCAAATCATGTCCAATCAATTGAATTTATCACAGGTAGACTCTAATCAAGTTGTAGAAACATCTCAAGGATGATCAATGGAAACAGGATGCAACTGAGCTCAATTTCAAGTCTCATAGCAAATGGTCCTAATACTTTTGTAAATAATGTATTTATATTTTTTATTTGTAATACATTTGCAAAAAAATTCAAAACTTGTTTTCACTTTGTCATAATGGGGTATTGTGTGTAGATTGCTAAGGATTTTTTTTATTTCATCAATTTTAGAATAAGGCTGTAACGTAACAAAGTGTGGAAAGGGTCAAGGGGTCTGAATACTTTCCGAAGGCACTGTAGGAAAGGTGACAAGGAGAGCTTAGGACACCACTTTAGAGACTATTGACTATTGGACGGAGTGTGTAGTCTGGAGACCGTTGTACCCACCCTTTGCTGCTACCACACAGCTTCCCATACTTCAGTGCCCTCTTGTGGTCATCTTCCCATTGCTGCCTGAGAGAGTCCAACCTAATGTAGCGTCCCTGTATGTCAGCAATCCTGTATGGGTTGGCGTGGGTAGCCTCAAGGTTAGAAAGTCGGGCCAGTAGCCGAAGGCTTGCCGGTTTGAATCCTAGGGCTGACAAGAAAAAAGGTGGAGAGAGAGAAAGAGATGGCATTTAGACCTCAGGTACCACCTACTGCCATTGAGCCTTTGAAAAAATGCACAATAAAGATCTATTCTATAATGCACGGGTCTGAATGTTATGGTACTTTCAGGACAGGTATCAAGCTTGTCTTGTAGCTGCAAGTTCATGCCCCATCCCTGCTATTCTCCTGACGACTCACACTAAATGAATTCGCTACATACTTTAGTCAGAGACTGCCATCGTTGAAGTTGTTGGTGGTGAGAAAGGGAACGAAGGGTGTTGTAAGAAAACAAAGTCATCAGAGATTGGATTGTCTCTAACCAATCAGAGTATCAAAGCCAATGACAAATTTTCATACTGCTGCGTCACCCAGTTTCCTCTAGATAGCACAGCCACAAAGTCCCAAAATGGGCTATATCTAAGAAATTCATGAAAACAAAAATGTGCTTATGGTCTTAATTTAAGGTTGGGGTTAGGCAAAAGGTTAGCAGTGTGGTTAAGTTTAGGGTAAGGTTTAAAATCACATTCTAAAGCTTCAATATGTAACTTTTTGGGCGACCAACCAAACCCACATAGATATGTGAGTTATAGATCTGTTATTCTCATTGAAAGCAAGTCTAAGATGCGGTAGAGCTGTTCTATGTGCCCTATTTCTATGCTTCATGTGCTTGACATTCAATTTTGCCATCTTCAAACAGCTGAAAATACAATATTTTTGGTTACTGAAAATATATTTTAGAGCGATTTAGATGATACAAAGACTGTCTACACATTGCTTGTTTTGTCACAAACTGAAATTAGACAAACTTAGAATTTTAGCAACCAGGAAATGGCGAATGCACCTTTAAGATAAATTGTAGAAATAGGCGGGGTTTATGAAATAAAACATGTTGTTGATCAAATTCGACACTCTCATTAACTGCAATACAAAAACTCCTTGCATGGTGAGCGAAAAAAAAAATACCCACCTGCTGGAGAAGACCACCAGAAGACAGATTTTGGGTCCATTTATCCCTCTCACTTCACCTCTTCCTCTCTGATGAAGTGTAGGGGGGTACCATAGAGAATGATAGAGGCCTCTAGTAGCCAAAAAGCTATTTTAGCAAGAGCAGCGCCATTGAGGGCTTCCACCATTTTAATGTAGTCAACTGAGTGGGACTTCCAGCTTCATTGGCTGATCCCTCCGGATGACCCAGTTGGAATCATGTCCAATCGGGTCATCATGCTCAAGATGGCGCTGACAGAGGGCTGCCTTGCTTCTAGTCCTTCTAGTATTTTGCAGTATTTTGCTTTTTTATGTATTATTTACATATGTGGCAGGGTAAATGACGCCTTGCTTCCAGACAAACTAAACACCTTCTTTGCCCGCTTTGAGGATAATACAGTGCCACCGACGCGGCCCGCTACCAAGGACTGTGGGCTCTCATTCTCCGTGGCCGACATGAGTAAGACATTTAAACGTGTTAACCCTCACAAGGCTGCCGGCCCAGATGGCATCCCTAGCCGCGTCTTCAGAGCATGCGCAGACCAGCTGGCTGGTATGTTTACAGACATATTCAATCTCTCCCTATCCCAGTCTGTTGTCCCCACATGTTTCAAGATGGCCACCATTGTTCCTGTACCCAAGAAGGCAAAGCTAACTGAACTAAATGACTATCGCCCTGTAGATGCACTTCTGTCATCATTTAGTGCTTTTAGAGACTAGTCAAGGATCATATCACCTCCACCTTACCTGTAACCCTAGACCCACTTTAATTTGCTTACCATCCCAATAGGTCCACAGACTTTGCAATCACCATCACAATACACACTGCCCTATCCCATCTGGACAAGAGGAATACCTATGTAAGAATGCTGTTCATTGCATAGCTCAGCATTCAACACCATAGTAACCTCCAAGCTCATCATTAAGCTTGAGGCCCTGGGGCTCAACCCCACCCTGTGCAATTGGGTTCTGGACTTTCTGACGGGTCGCCCCCAGGTGGTGAAGGTAAGAAACAACATCCCCACTTCGCTGATCCTCAACACTGGGGCCCCACAAGGGTGTGTGCTCAGCCCCCTCCTGTACTCCCTCTTCACCCATGACTGCGTGGCCATGCACGCCTCCAACTCAATCATCAAGTTTGCAGACGACACAACAGTAGTAGGCTTGATTACCAACAACGACGAGTCAGCCTACAGGGAGGAGGTGAAGGCTCTCAGAGTATGGTGTCAGGAAAATAACCTCTCACTCAATGTCAACAAAACAAAGGAGATGATCGTGGACTTCAAGAAACAGCAGAGGAAGCACCCCCCTATCCACACCGACGGGACAGCAGTGGATAAGGTGGAAAGTTAAGTTCCTCTGCGGACACATCACGGACAAACTGAAATGGTCCACCCACACAGACAGTGTGGTGAAGAAGGCGCAACAGCGCGTCTTCAACCTCAGGAGGCTGAAAAAATGTGGCTTGTCACCTAAAACCCTCACAAACTTTTACAGATGCACAATTGAGAGCATCCACAACCACCCACCACCATCCACAACCACCAACCACCCGCACCACCCACAACCACAGGGCTCTCCAGAGGGTGGTGCGGTCTGCACAACGCATCACCAGGGGCAAACTACCTGCCCTCCAGGACACCTACTGCACCCGATGTCAAAGGGAGGCCAAAAAGATCATCAAGGACAACAACCACCCGAGCCACTACCTGTTCACCCCGCTACCATCCAGAAGGCAAGGTCAGTACAGACCGAGAGACTGAAAAACAGCAATCTCAAGGCCATCAGACTGATAAACAGCCATCACTAAACACAGAGATGCTGCTGCCTACATACAGACTTGAAATCATTGGCCACTTTAATAAATGGATCACTAGTCACTTTAATAATGGCACTTTAATTATGTTTACTTATCTTGCATTATTCATCTCATATGTATATACTGTATTCTATTCCATCTTAGCCTATGCCGCTCTGTCATTGCTCATCCATATATTTATATATTCTTATTCCATTCCTTTACTTAGATTTGTTGTGGAATTGTTAGATATTACTTGTTAGATGTTACTGCACTGTCGGAACTAGAAGCAGAAGCATTTTGCTACACTCGCAATAACATCTGCTAATCATGTGTATGTGACCAATAAAATTTGATTTGATGGTCCAATCGTTAAGAAGAAAAATGACTACTTTAAAATGGAGATAGCCTCAACGGCCACTGCCCATGCTGTCACAGATGCTATAATGTGTCCTCTATCTCTATGATCTATCTCTATGGGAGATCCAAACTACTTGCGTGGGCGTGGCCTCGCGTTTGGCCGGAACAAGAAATCTGGATTGCCAGGCAAGCGATCCTCCCCATAATTCACTATGCTCACAAGTAGCCCACTGTTTAAAAAAAATTCGTTATTCACTCCTGCTAGAATAGCATTCAGTAGTGCTTACTCGTCTCACCTAACTCAAATCTCCTGTGGCATGACTCCGTTCCGGGCTTGCTCTGAACCTCAATGTTTACAGACTCTCAATGTGCACTGATCAGTAAATCAATACCGCAGATTGATTAATTATGTTTAGTGAAAAACGTTTTGCCAATGTCAACCCCTCCATTGAAGATCACCTACCTGCCCTAATAAAAGCTATTCAAGGTTGTCTCACCACTTGCCAAGGACAATGTATGTAGTCTCTTTGGAGGATGTCTCTCTAGATGTTCTTATATAACTAAGCGGGAGGGTAGATAAAAAGGTAGAATATATACTCACTTAATGCCATACGATGAGCCACAGATGAACCTCAAGAATATTGGAGGCTGTGTTGTATGAAACGCCTCCTTTACAGTGATCATGTGTATGAACCCCGGATGTGACAACGCCTGTGTTGGATTGATACGGTAGCGAAACTTTTGCAATCTAAGTCTGATTTGAGATAAATCGTGAAATGTATGTTATGTAGAAAGAGTACATATTTACATCTGGAACAACTTAGTGTATGTATTTATTTTTAAACAACCGCATTAGCAGTTGACACCTAGCTAACCAGCTTGCTAAAGTTAGCTGCTAAGGACGTCAGCTGGCTTTTGTTTGTTGTTTTTACTAGTTAACGCTACGTGCTAAGTGTCTACATAGCAGCTTGGGAAAATAGCATTCGTTTTTGTTTACTTTACTTTGTTGTTTTTTTTAAAATGACATGGCACTGAAAATGATTGAGGCGAAACGGTTTTACAGGCCTCGTCTGGGATTTAGCTAGCTAACTAGCAAGCAAACGTTAGCCTAGCGACCTATGATAGGTAACGCTCAGATATAAAACGCTCTGTTTAGTCCGTTTGGCAGGCTCTAGTTGAGATTTAGTATGATTAAAAACTTTACGTGTTTTTTTTTCTCCCCCTTTTTTATTTGCTAGTTCGCTTCCTACCTTAACATTACCTCGAACTTTGTATGCGGAAGTGACAGCCTGTAACCTTAACGTTAGCTAGCTAACTGTAGCTAGTAAGCAACAATGTAGCAATAAGCAAGGTTTGAAAGTGCTACAAAAAAGTTGGTTAGTAAGCTAGCTATAATTGTGCCCATATTATCCATGCATGTTATGGTATAGTAAATAACATTTTTGGGGGAATTAACTTGCTTCCTTAACGTTAGAGGTTGGCTAGCCTGCAATCCTCGTGTGATAGTTAACGTTAAGTCTGATACATTGTCACATTTTTTTGTTTCGTCTGTTTTTGTTGGACAGCATTTAGAACTAGCATTGTTGTTAATTACTTATGTCATACTCCCAGCCCACAACCGTCAAAAATCATAAGATTGATGAAATGGTGATGTAAACAAGAGATACTCTATATAATGACGAGATGGTCTTGTCTCTGCTCTAAGAGCCAACTTATGCTTGATCCGAAAGTGTGGTCGGTGGTGTGACGCAATTCCTGGGCCTCTGGAGGCACCCTGTTCCGCATCGCCTTAGCCTCTCAAATTGTGTAACAATGCGGAGGGCTCGGTATTGCTCCGCATGGACATGATTAGGTGATGGCGGGAGGTCATGTATCAATACATAGTCACATCCTTGACAACAGCTCCGCGCTGCTCCATGACTCGCAAAAAATATGTTTGCTCTGATTTCTGCGGAGGCCGCATTAAAGTAAACGCCATACGGCCACTGCAGAAAGCGTATTGACCATGTAGCGCATTTAACAATGTGAGTCGTTGCTCAGCAACATACTGGTCACAGGGTTTTGTGCTGTAAACGGTGTATTACTGTCTGACAGCCTATTGTGTGCACTTGAGCGGTCTAGATGGTTGGAATTCTTACCACTTGTTATTCACAAACACACTGTTGGGTCTGTGGCCAATGAGTCATACAATGGTGGTGTCTGCTCTCACTCTTGTGCCCACCCTCTCATGATGTGTATTATCTTGCCTCTCTCTCTCTCTCAATATATTTTATACTTAGTGAGATAAACCAATGACTCGCACCTCTTCTCTAAATTATGACTACAGCTACCAAAAAGACAGTTCATTTGCAGATATTTTTTGTCTTCCCTGAAGTTTCACCAGCATCAGTACATTCAACCCTGTTTCTGTCTGTCTGTCTCCCTCCATCCAGATGCAGACCATAAAGTGTGTGGTAGTGGGTGATGGTGCAGTGGGAAAGACCTGCCTGTTGATCTCCTACACCACCAACAAGTTCCCCTCTGAATACGTCCCCACGGTGAGTGGCACTGATTGAAGTGTTGTCAAGAAAGGTCTTTGAGCGGGGCATGGCCAAGTGTCAGGGTTTGTCAAGTGTCTAGGCTAGGGGGTATGCAGAATGGAGCCACTGCAGTTTGTGTCGTTTGTTCCAAACCATTTGTATCACATTTCTGTTTCAACTAATCAATTTTAAACCGCTATTGAATGAATCCGGTGTGTTTAGTGCTGGGCAGGAACAAAAGCCTCCGCACACTGTCTGTAATTCTTGATCTGTGCAGAATCTCACATATAGAATCACATATAGAATGGGTTTTGATAAGAGAAGGTATTTGTTTTCTAGCTGAAAAGAGGAACCCTTGGATGAAGAGCCAGACTCTTATGGAAGTGGTTATGGAAGCAGTTGGGCTTCAAGCCTTTTCACTTTTTTCTACTATTTGCCAAATAGGGATGAAAACAAACAACTCAGTCCAACTGATGGGCAACTTTGATGGGGGTGGGGGCCACAAAACTCTGAACTCATCATGAGGGGCTACAGTTGCTTGCGGGTCTACGTACCCACATCATAACCCCCCCCCCCCCCCCCCCCACACACACACACACACACACACAGCGAGCAAAACATTTTAGTGCCCCTCTTGACAGCGGAGAAGCATTTTTTTTTACGTTTTAAAGTTAATTTTGTGCAATTCTACACATTTAACCATGGGGTGTAGAAAAAATGATGCTATTTAAAGCAAGTTTGTTGCAATTCTACACATTATGCCATGGAGCAGAATATTTAGCAATTTTATAACTAATTTCATGCAATTCTACACATTTTGCCGTAGGGTGGAGAGATGTTAGCTGTTTTTAATATGAGTGAGACTAACAAAATGAATGGAGGCCCCCGGCTGGTAATTCGACCATGGTAACAAGTTTAGCTAGCTGGCCACTAAACTAACTTAGTAATCAAAATAAAAATATCAGTCAATTAGCACATATCAGTGACTGACATAACAAGAGAGAAACTGCTGATGCACAAACAAATTTAGAAATTGCACCTTGTGTATTCTACTATTGTAACTCTCAACATTAAGTTGAGACTTCGACTAAGTCCCCCCCCCCTCCCAAAACATATTTGGGGTGGGATTTATCCGAGGGCCTTCAAAAAGGGGGCCGCCAGTTGTCCATCCCTTAGATAGCCTTATCCTATAGCTCACGGACTCAGCACTGTACTGGGGTGCTGCAGACAGTGTGTGATGGGCTTGATAGAAATAGCTTCTCATCTCTCTCTCTGGCAGTAATCAGCACAGTGCTGTACCAGAACCTGGCAGAGAGAGTCTGTCGACTCAGTCCTTTATGTCCAGTCAGGTCCAACTGGGTGTGTTCATGTTGGCCTGTAAAACAGACCCAATTGTCTCCATGATGTTTCTCCGTCCTTCTGTACTCACTACAGCGCACTCTTCTCGTAAAAATCACGTGGCATTTTACGTTTAAAAAAAATTATAAGCAGATGACTCAAAATACTCAATGCTACTGGTTGATTTGGTAGGTATTGAAATACTCCTACACATCTTACATGTACAGAAATAGGCTGAGATGACCTACAATGGCCTAGTGTATTCTTATATTAGATGCATGTAGTGCATTCTTAGAACCTTTCATTTATTGGTGAATACAATCCTTGTACTACTGCATTTGGGGAGTTGAAACATCTGAATATGTGTGTAGTGTGGACAGTCACCCTTGTAGAGGCAGTTCCTTTTTTTTTTTTTTTTTTACCCACCATTCTCTATGGTGTTAGGCCTGGCTCTGTCCAAACACATTATCGTCATGGTGATCAGAGATGTGTTTCTGACTTTGCTTGGTTGCTGTTCAATGTGTGCTGCCTGCCGCGCCTTTCCACTGCATGCCCCAACGCCTCACTGTTTTTATGTCTAAACTTGAACTGCCCTATGGTTTCTCAACCAAATAACGGATAAGCAGACCAATGGTGTGTGGCAGACTGAAGTCCATTGTTGCATCTTAATAGTCGTCTTTCAGCACTGGTGTATAAACACACATGAGAGGTGAAAGAAATAAGCCTATGATAGATTGCTTTCACCTCTCCAATTCTTTCATATTCCGACAGTATTCAATAGTGTTGTCACGATACCAGAAATCGGACTTCGATTCCAGGTTTAGTATCACGATTATCAATACCATCACGATACTCGATACCAAAAGGATACTACAGCAAAAACATGACGGCATAATAGCCGAAGTGCACAGATGGCAAAACAATCTGTTTTCTTTACATTTGGGACTTATTTTATTGTACTGATCAACAACATTGGCATAAAAGAAGCAATCTCTCTTATTTTATCAAAGTGTGCTCTTTAAGACCTAATGACATCATTCACACACACAGTGAGAGAGACGTGACTGAGGCGAGGAAGACGAAGTGAATGGGGGTATATATATATATATATATTTTTTTTTTTTTACATCGTTCGGCGTCCTGGATCGGCAAGGTTTGCTCATTTCGACCATCCTATTGATCTTAAGGAGAAATCTCCACAAACCCGGGCACCGGGCCATGCAAAACAAACTTGCCCAAGGAATAACGATTTTTGGATATGACTGTAGGGCTTTTGGTGCCAATCAGCTTGGGAATAAGCATATTGTGTGTTACGGTTTGCGTGTTATCACAAACAAAGTTCTAGGGTAGTGAATTGATGTGAGCTTCAGCTGTAAGCTAGCAAGAAAAGTTGCCCTACGTAGCTGGAAGCTACTGGTATCATCTTGCATTGTGAAGTGTTCTAGCCTGGAATGAACTTTGTTTTGCGAACAGTAATTAACAGTTGCAACATTTCTACATGCTGTGTTGCATTATTGAAGTGTGTTAGCTCCACACTCTTGCTGCACAGAAGTTAACATGATGCAGCCCAGACTCCCAGTGAGTGCAGGGATTCCACAGGACAGGCTAGAGCTAGCAATGACTAAGTGGAGCAGACACAGTGCGCTCGGGCTAGAAGGTGACATCAGCTTTGCTGATAGACAGACTTGATCCTCTCTCAATCAGTAGACGACTTGTGACACATTTGATAGAAGTACCGAACCGCCTTTCATGTCCTAGTATCGAAAAAGTACAAAAGTTTCGGTGTTCAGTGCAGCACTAGTGTTCCATCATATTCAGTGCAGTTAAAGGAAAGGTGATGAGGAGAGGAAGACATATGAGACCATTGAGATGCATCCCAACTCTAGCAAGCATGACTTGTGGGTAGGGCTGTACAGGTACACATATTCCTACCGAACCGTTAGGTACCAGGACCTCTGTTCGGTACACACTGTGAACCCGAATGAATGCATTCCAAATGAAAATACATTTTTTTTAACTCTAGGTTATGCCTATGCTGCGTTGTATGCCATTGTCTTGTGAGTAAATCTGAGCGGGAAAAGTTTATGGAATTCCATTTAAAACAACTACAGCCTATGCACACGTTGTAATTAAAATGTGAATCTTCATTTCAAACTATCCTGGTGGTGAACAATTAACCAGAATTTAAATCTCCAGTTTAGGAACATTTTGGCTTCACAGTCGACTACAACGGCGATGGACAGAGAGTTGTGGATAAAAAGCTAATATTATGTTCTCCGCTGCTCAACGAGAATAGCCTATGCAGAGTGGCGCGTGTAGCTTGCTTTTGTCGGCCAATCACAAGTCATCAAAGCGCCAAGTCATAAAGCCTTCGCGTGTGGCAAAGCAAGTTAGGAGATGATCTAATCAATGCGAGATGGAATTAGTTTAAATGAGAAGTATATGCTATAATGTGTTATTTGTAACTAACTGTAGGACAGGAAGAAAGCGCATGCAGACTCAATTAGCCTAGCTAGCTCTTAGCTAGCTTTTTTAGCCAACCAGCTTCTCTCGGTTTGATGCAGTCGAGAGGTACTACGTAATTATATTGGATGATAAATAACCTAGCTATGACAAGCTAGAAGTCGGTCTACTAGCGCAAGTCGGCTCGGTTGGTTGCTGCCTCTCCCTCCTTCCTTGCTCCCGTTTCACTTGATCACAAGACACACACCGCAAGGCCTGTCCTCCGCCTACTCTCCTTCACGCTGTATCAGCTCTGATTAATAAAATAGCTTACAAGTGGACTTTTCTGCTGCTTCCCTCACTCTGATCTGACCACGTCTATACAGAACTGGTCATCCTCGGGTCTGTTCGGAAAAGGTCTCTGTATTGAAAAATATATTTGTCTTGGTGGGAAAGCCCCAGGTCCATTTCGGATCGTGTCCAACTTTTTAGACCTCTACTTGAAGGCCAAAAGACAATGCCAGGAACATTGTGAATGATGTCACAGAAACTGTGCCACAAATAGGGTACTTTTGAATTTTGCGTATTTTGTTAACTAAAGTAATTGTTGGAATTTCATTTTTCCACTTTACCGAACCGTGACCCCAAAACAGCAACACGTACGGAACCGTGACCCTAAAACAGCAACACGTACCGAACCGTGACCCCAAAACAGCAACACGTACGGAACCGTGACCCCAAAACAGCAACACGTACCGAACCGTGACCCCAAAACAGCAACACGTACCGAACCGTGGGTTTGGTGAACCATTACACCCCTACTTGTGGGTGCATCTCAATGGTCTGAAATAGCTTCCTCTCCTTGTCGCCCAGTGAGGCTCAAACTCAAGTGTAAGAATGGACTAGGATGAGGCCTGAGATGAAACAGGGAGTGGACAGCCAGGGAAGAAGGTAAATTGGTGGTTTATTGACTACACACAAGGCAGGAATGTCAGGAATCTCCCACCCAAATTAAGGGAATGTCCCTCAAGCCCCACACTACAATGACAAACATGTACGCTAAAGTAATAGTAGTTAACACTGTTATTAATTCCCAGGTGACAGCCATAAGACTCCTTTTTAAATAGAACACCTATAAATGGCAGCAGTGATTTAGTGTTTCACGCTAGTCTACATTTTCCAAAGCAACGTCAAGAACTCCCTACACCAATTTGTCCGTTCTGGCCCCGGTTGGGAGAACCGGGGAGAGACATGTGTTTTGAGCACAGGGTTACAATTTTCCCTCAAAATTTTCTGACCGACAAATAAGCTTGAAAATGATACCACCCGTGAACCTGCCCTACGGTAGTCACTGTCTACGCAGTATTGTGCGACGGAGACAAAAAAACGAGAAATGGCAATCCAATTCAGCACGAAGCGCAGTGGTTTCATCTGCACATTATAGATGAGCTGAGTCTGACAGTTCCTCATTCTTACTGAACAGTATGTGGCTTCTTTCTCTCCACGGGGAGGCACCTTAAGAGGAACAAGAATGCTGTGAAACATTCTGATACCCTACATACGCAACACAAGCATGCTACGCAAAATGGCATTATTGCGTCAAGTTATGAATGACTGGGCTGCACAAGTCTACGTAGTTTCTCTACGCAATACCATTTTGGAGCTCTGGGCTTCCATGCGTACATATGGTATAAATCAGGGCTTGCTTAGTTGACGACATGGTTCCCTTTGACCACCTACCACTCTAAGTACCATACACTGTTCTGTCAAAGGAACCAAAGTGAGGGTTTTTCATGTATGTATGTATGTATGTATGTATGTATGTATGTATGTACAGTTGAAGTCGGAAGTTTACATACACCTTAGCCAAATACATTTAAACTCAGTTTTTCACAATTCTTAACATTTAATCTTAGTAACAATTCCCTGTCAGGTCAGTTAGGATCACCACTTTATTTTAAGAATGTGAAATGCCAGAGTAATAGTAGAGAGAATTATTTATTTCAGCTTTTATTTCTTTCATCACATTCCCAGTGCGTCAGAAGTTTACATACACTCAATTAGTATTTGGTAGCAATGTCTTTAAATTGTTTAACTTGGGTCAAACGTTTCGGGTAGCCTTCCACAAGCTTCCCACAATGAGTTGGGTGAATTTTGGCCCATTCCTCATGACAGAGCTGGTGTAACTGAGTCAGGTTTGTAGGCCTCTTTGAACGTACACTCTTTTTCAGTTCTGCCCACACATTTTCTATGGGATTCAGGTCAGGGCTTTGTGATGGCCACCCCAATACCTTGACTTTGTTGTCCTTAAGCCATTTTGCCACAACTTTGGAAGTATGATTGGGGTCATTGTCCATTTGGAAGACCCATTTGCGTCCAAGCTTTAACTTCCTGACTGATGTCTTGAGATGTTGCTTCAATATATCCACATAAATGTCCTGCCTCATGATGCCATCTCTTTAGTGAAGTGCACCAGTCCCTCCTGCAGCAAAGCACCCCCAAGACATGATGCTACCACCACTGCGCTTCATGGCTGGGATGGTGTTCTTTGGCTTGGAAGCCTCCCCCTTTTTCCTCCAAACATAACAATGGTCATTATGGCCAAACAGTTCTATTTTTGTTTTATCAGACCAGAGGACATTTCTCCAAAAAGTATGATCTTTGTCCCCATGTGCAGTTGCAAACCATAGTCTGGCTTTTTTTATGGCGGTTTTGGAGCAGTGGCTTCTTCCTTGCTGAGTGGCCTTTCAGGTTATGTCGATATAGGACTCGTTTTACTGTGGATATAGATACTTTTGTACCAGTTTCCTCCAGCATTTTCACAAGGTCCTTTGCTGTTGTTCTGAGATTGATTTGCACTTTTCGCACCAAAGTACGTTCATCTCTAGGAGACAGAACGCGTCTCCTTCCTGAGCGGTATGACGGCTGCGTGGTCCCATGGTGTTTATACTTGCGTACTATTGTTTGTACAGATGAACGTGGTACTTTCAGGCGTTTGGAAATTGTTCCCAAGGATGAACCAGAGTTGTGGAGGTCTACAATTTTTTTTTTCTTCTGAGGTCTTGGCTGATTTCTTTTGATTTTCCCATGATATCAAGCAAAGAGGCACTGAGTTTGAAGGTAGCCCTTGAAATACATCCACTGGTAGACCTCCAATTGACTCAAGCAGGTTTAAAGTCACAGTCAACTTAGTGTATGTGAACTTCTGACCCACTGGAATTGTGATACAGTGAATTATAAGTGAAATAATCTACCTGTAAACAATTGTTAGAAACATGACTTGTGTCATGCATAAAGTAGATGTCCTAAACGACTTGCCAAAACTATAGTTTGTTAACAAGAAATTTGTGGAGTGGTTGAAAAACGAGTTTTAATGACACCAACCTAAGTGTATGTAAACTTCCGACTTCATACTGTGTGTGTGTATATGGGATGGGATATAGGCATAGGCTATGCAACTGAACCTATCCGCAGCATGACCATATTCCTGTATCCATACCTGTACCATATAGATTCAGTGGTTGTAAAGATGGGGAGAGGTCTGTCCGTAATCAAGAGGTGCTCTGCTTTTTTGACACCACCCTCTACAAAGCAAGTCCTGCAGGCTCTAGTTTTGTCTTAATGTTATTTATTGTCCAGTCATATGGTCAAGTGCTGCAAAGAAGGACCTAGTTAAGCTGCAGCTGGCCCAGAATGTCTTGCTCTTCATTGTAATCAGAGGGTTAATATAAATACTACGCATGCCAGTTTCTCTTGGCTGAGAGTTGAGGAAAGACTGACTGCGTGACTTCCTGTTTTTATAAGAAACATTAATGTGTTGGCAATTCCTATTGGTTGTATAGTCAACTTACACACAGCGCTGACACACACACTTAACCCACCAGACATGCCACAAGGGGTCTTTTCAAAGTCCCCAGGCCCAGAACAAATTCAAGGAAACGTATTGTAAGTGAACAGCAAACCTGTTTTTTAAAAAAACAAATAAAGTAACACCTCACGGCACAACGCCTCTCCCCCATGTGACCTACTTGTGTGTGTGTGTGTGTATGTATTTGTAACTGATGGATGCACGCACACACACACACATTGCTCATCCATTTATATGTACATATTCTTATTCATTCTTTTACACTTGTGTGTGTATAAGGTAGTTGTTGTGAAATTGTTAGATATTACTGCTCGGTCAGAACTAGAAGCACAAGCATTTCGCTACACTCGCATTAACATCTGCTAATCATGTGTATGTGACCAATAAAATTTGATTTGATGTAAACCAAACCAACACACACACATACAGAAATGTTATAAATTGATTTGCATTTTAATGAGGGAAATAAGTATTTGACCCCCTCTCAATCAGAAAGATTTCTGGCTCCCAGGTGTCTTTTATACAGGTAACGAGCTGAGATTAGGAGCACACTCTTAAAGGGAGTGCTCCTAACCGTAGTTTGTTACCTGTAAAAAAAGACACCTGTCCACAGAAGCAAGCAATCAATCAGATTCCAAACTCTCCACCATGGCCAAGACCAAAGGGCTCTCCAAGGATGTCAGGGACAAGATTGTAGACCTACACAAGGCTGGAATGGGCTACAAGACCATCGCCAAGCAGCTTGGTGAGAAGGTGACAACATTTGGTGCGATTATTCGCAAATGGAAGAAACACAAAAGAACTGTCAATATCCCTCGGCCTGGGGCTCCATGCAAGATCTCACCTCGTGGAGTTGCAATGATCATGAGAACGGTGAGGAATCAGCCCAGAACTACACGGGAGGATCTTGTCATTGATCTCAAGGCAGCTGGGACCATAGTCACCAAGAAAACAATTGGTAACACACTACGCCGTGAAGGACTGAAATCCTGCAACGCCCGCAAGGTCCCCCTGCTCAAGAATACATATACATGCCCGTCTGAAGTTTGCCACTGAACATCTGAATGACTCAGAGGACAACTGGTGAAAGTGTTGTGGTCAGATGAGACCAAAATGGAGCTCTTTGACATCAACTCAACTCGCCGTGTTTGGAGGAGGAGGAATGCTGCCTATGACCCCAAGAACACCATCTCCACCGTCAAACATGGAGGTGGAAACATTATGCTTTGGGGGTGTTTTTCTGCTAAGGGGACAGGACAACTTCACCGCATCAAAGGGACGATGGACGGGGCCATGTACCGTCAAATCTTGGGTGAGAACCTCCTTCCCTCAGCCAGGGCATTGAAAATGGGTCGTGGATGGGTATTCCAGCATGACAATGACCCAAAACACACGGCAACAAAGGAGTGGCTCAAGAAGAAGCACATTAAGGTCGTGGAGTGGCCTAGCCAGTCTCCAGACCTTAATCCCATAGAAAATCTGTGGAGGGAGCTGAAGGTTCGAGTTGCCAAACGTCAGCCTTGAAACCTTAATGACTCGGAGAAGATCTGCAAAAAGGAGTGGGACAAAATCGCTCCTGAGATGTGTGCAAACCTGGTGGCCAACTACAAGAAACGTCTGACCTCTGTGATTGCCAACAAGGGTTTTGCCACCAAGTACTAAGCCATGTTTTGCAGAGGGGTCAAATACTTATTTCCCTCAGAGCTCTCTGCCTAGGCTACCCCATGTTCGTCATGGCAACCAAAGAACTGTCTGATTAACTTGGAGACAGTGTTTAAAAGCCAAAGGCCTTTGTTTTGTTCAGGTGTCTCCAGAGATGTTCGATGGGATTATTTCGCTCAACCCTGACTAGTGTCCCAGTCACTGCTGCTGAAAAACATCCCCACAGCATGATCCTGCCACCACCATGCTTCACCGTAGGGATGGTGCCATGTTTCCTCCAGACATGACGCTTGATTTTCAGGCCAAAGAGTTCAATCTTGGTTTCATCAGACCAGAGAATCTTGTTTCTCATGGTCTGAGCGTCTTTGGATGCCTTTTGGCAAACTCCAAGCGGGCTGTTGTACCTTTTTACTGAGGAGAGGCTTCCGTCTGGCCACTACCATAAAGGCCTGATTGGTGGAGTGCTGCAGAGATGGTTTTTCTTCCATCTCCACAGAGGACCTCTGGAGCTCTGTCAGAGTGACCATCGGGTTCTTGGTCACCTCCCTGACCAAGGCCCTTCTCCCCCATTGCTCAGTTTGGCCTGGCAGTCAGCTCTAGGAAGAGTCTTGATGGTTCCAAACTTCTTCCATTTAAGAATGATGGAGGCCACTGTGTTCTTTGGGACCTTCAATGCTGCAGAAATGTTTTGGTACCCTTCCCCAGATCTGTGCCTCAACACAATCATGTCTCGGAGCTCTAAGCACAATCGTGGCTTGGTTTTTGCTCTGACATGCACTGTCAACTCTGAGACCTTATATAGTCAAGTGTGCACCTTTCCAAATCATGTCCAATGCATTTTTTAATAAGGCTGTAACGTAACAAATGTGGAAAAGTCAAGGGGTCTGAATACTTTCCGAATGCACTGTATGTAGCTGGCTATTTGGATTGAAATAAAAACAATTATCTGCTTGGAATGACAACAACAATTGCATGCAATGTCCAGGAATGGCAGAGAAGGCTAAAGGACTGGTTCCTAACTACTATCTGTGTGGAGTCTTCTTCGAGCGCTTTTTCAGCAGCCGTGGCATTACCCAGGTGCCACATTTTTGGCAATGGAGGACCAGTACCTGCAGAGTAGCGGCTCCTGCGGATGGACTGAAGGTCAGAGAAACCGGTGTTGGTGCCCTGACAAAAGGCTCCGGGCCTGTATTTGTTTCTCCCTGGATGTACCGACAATGCCCTCCACTCAAGCTATACTGCCATTCCAGCCCACTGCCTCAACTCCCTTTCCAGCCCACTGCCTCAACTCCCTTACCATTATCCGGAACCGACTACTAGAGAGACTTTTCAATCGCCTTTTCAAAAATATAGATATATTTTTAGGGACATCAATGGAAATAAGTCTCAGATTTTTTTGTGATATCCCTGTCACGTTTTTTAAATGTATGCTGTGTATGATTTTTATTTGTTTACTGGAAAATAAAATAAATCTATCAAAACTCAACATGTTGTGAAATCCCTAATGATTGATCCTCTTTCTATCGGTCTCTTCCTCAGGTGTTTGATAACTATGCAGTGACGGTGATGATCGGAGGGGAGCCCTACACTCTGGGGCTGTTCGATACAGCAGGTAAAACAAAATTCTCTGTCTGTCTGTCTGTCTGTCTGAGCGCTTCCTAACTACTGTGTCTTGAGCCTCGACTTGTAATACCTTCTTCTCACTCACCATTGTCTGCCTGTTTTACTTTCACATGGTGCTTACGGATCGTGTTTCTCTCCAGGCATCTAAGCATTTAACAGGCTAGTTACCCATGCAATATGTATTTATAGCATTTACCATCGTGTCTAAACAAGTTTTTGTGTTTGTGGGTTAGTCTGCTTGTGTTAGTCCACCAAGCTCAAATATAAACTAGATCATGTGGAGTCCATTGTGTAGTTGTCTTACTTAGACTTTTTCTTGCATATGAAAGGTATCCTTGACGTAAAATCCTAAACAATGTTTCTGTCTCTCTCTGTCGCCCTCCCCAGGTCAGGAGGACTATGACAGACTGCGACCACTCAGCTACCCTCAGACAGATGTCTTCCTGGTGTGCTTCTCTGTCGTATCACCTTCCTCTTTTGAGAACGTCCGTGAGAAGGTGTGTGTGGATACAACTTTATTGTCCATTTGCTAGAACATAAATTCGTTTTCTGCCTTTCCCAACACCCCCAAAACACAACACACACACGTGTGACTTGTGTTTTCAAGACTATGTCTTTACACCTGTGTTTCTCTGTAAACATAGCATTGTGTGTGTTTTGTTAGTTGGGGTTAATGTTCTTTCTCTCCCCTTTGCCTTGATGACAGCTTTGTGCACTCTTGGCATTCTCTCAACCAGCTTCATGAGGTAGTCACCTGGAATGCTTTTCCAACAGTCTTGAAGGAGTTCCCATATATGCTGATTATTTGTTGGCTGCTTTTCCTTCACGCTGCAGTCTAACTCATTCCAAACCATCTCAATTGGGTTGAGGTCGGGTGACTGTGGAAGCCAGGTCATCTGATGCAGCACTCCATCACTCTCCTTCTAGGTCAAATAGCCCTTACACAGCCTGGAGGTGTGTTTTGGGTAATTGTCCTGTTGAAAAACAAATGATAGTCCCACTAAGCGCAAAACCAGATGGGATGGCGTATCGCTGCAGAATGCTGTGGTAGCCATGCTGGTTAAGTGTGCCTTGAATTCTAAATAAATCACAGACAGTGTCATCAGCAAAGCACCATCACATCACCTCCTCCATGCTTCAAGGTGGGAACCACACATGCGGAGATCATCCGTTCACCAACTCTGCGTCTCACAAAGACAAATTGGGTCTTTGCAGCAATTCGAAGGCCTGATTCATGCAGTCTCCTTGGAACAGTTGATGTTGATATATGTATTTTACTTGAACTCTGTCAAGCATTTATTTGGGCTGCAATCTGAGGTGCAGTTAATTGCAGATTTCTAATGCTGGTAACTCTAATGAACTTATCCTCTGCAGTAGAGGTAACTCTGGGTCTTCCTTTCCTGTGGCGGTCCTCATGAGAGCCAGTTTCATCAGTGCTTGATGGTTTTTGCGACTGCACTTGAAGAAACTTTCAAAGTTCTTGACATTTTCTAGATTGACTGACCTTCATGTGTCATACCGACATTTTTCTTGGTTTTATTTGAGCTGTTCTTGCCATAATTTGGACTTCGTATTTGACCAAATACGGCTGTCTTCTGTATACCCCCCTACCTTGTCACAACACAACTGATTGGCTCAAACACATTAAGAGGGAAAGAAATTACACAAATTAACTTTTAACAAGGCACACCTGTTAATTTAAATAATTCCAGGTGACTACCTCATGAAGCTGGTTGAGAGAATGCCAAGAGTGTGCAAAGCTGTCAAGACAAAGGGGGGCTACTTTGAAGAATCTCAAATATAAAATATATTTTGATTTGTTCAACACTTTTGTTTTTTTGGTTACTACATGATTCCATGTGTTATTTCATAGTTTTGATGTCTTCACTATTATTCTCCAATGTAGAAAATAGTAAAAATAAAGAAAAACCCTTAAATGAGTAGGTGTTCAAACTTTTGACTGGTACTGTATATAACATGAAACCCTCCCATACTCAATGGACATAATATATCCCAGGATCATAACCTGGGTGTGATCCTAATATGCCCCCCTCCTCTTCCACAGTGGGTCCCAGAGATCTCCCACCACTGTCCGCGTACACCCTTCCTGCTGGTGGGCACCCAGATGGACCTGAGGGACGACAGCAACACAGTGGAGAAGCTGGCAAAGAACAAGCAGCGGCCCCTGGCCCCTGAGAGCGGAGACAAGCTGTGCCGGGACCTCCGGGCCGTCAAATACGTCGAGTGCTCAGCCCTCACCCAGGTGTGTGTGTGTGTGTGTGTGTGTGTGTGTGTGTGTGTGTGTGTACACGTGGGCAAGAGACACAATCTCTATCTACTAAGTCTCTGGCCCTCATTCATGTAAACAGGAAATGGTGGGTGTAAGTGACTTGAATGGTTTCTGAAAAGTAACTTCCTCTCACTCTGTCGACCTCTGTCCTTCGTTGTCTTGATGTCATACTTTCTCACTAGGAAATACTATCGGATGATGGCTACTGTTGACAGCCTTTAATAGTGCAACTGTGGACATTGTGGATCAATAAATTAGTAAATTGACTTCTTTCTCTTTCTCTCTCTCAGCGAGGTCTGAAGAACGTGTTTGACGAGGCCATCTTGGCCGCGCTGGAGCCGCCAGAGACCAAGCCCAAGAAACGCTGCGCACTCTTATAAAATATTTTAAATTGGGCCAAAGAGCCAGGGGAAAAAGAGACAGGCGGACACGGAGAACAGACAGACAAAGCTGGGAGGGGTGTACAGGGAGGGAGAAAGGGGACGAGTGAGACATTTGTTTAATAGTGCCTTCAGCGATACAGGTGGGGAGGGGCGACGTTGCATGGATAGGTAACAAACAGAGACCTAGAAATACATCCTAATATGTAATAGAATGTATATCTATGTTTCTTGTAACAAGCTGATCAATTCTCTTCCAGACCAGTATAGTCCTTCTTAAAAGGAGACCGACAGAGCAATATAGGGAAGAGACAAGGTTTTGAAACCTCTATTGCCTTAAAGTTACAGTACAAACAAAATAAGTTAGACAAAAGGAGGAAGAGACAGTGTGGAGTTTATTTTGTGTTTGATGATACTTAAAAACTGACTGGAAAAATGTGCTTAATCTGTGCAATCTAGATGCACACACACGCCAGTGCTTTACTCCCTTCAACCCACAACTGAACTCTTCTTCTTCACCCGCTATCTGCCATCACTGCTCCCATGGAAACTACAAGCGCTTCTTATTCCTCTTGGTTTTCACTGCCCCCTAACATGAACTGAATTTCCACTTACTTCCTTTTTTGACATTTACTGTTTTGGAGATGATGGTATATTAATGACGATAATAAGAGTATTATTTTTTTGCCTCTTTATTTCCGGGGATACCCCTAGTGGTTAGCGGTTTGGACACTTGAATTGTTTTTAAAAAATATATTTTTCTTATTTTTTTTATGGTTGTGTGCCAATGTGTTGAGTGTTACTGGTTTCATTTGACATAACAATCATAATATGCCTCTAATGACTACGTAGCTGGTTGTGATGTCAGTAGTAATAACAGCAAATAGCAATAATGGTTATGAGTAACAGTAATAGCTGTATTGAAGCATCCTCATCCAGTTGTTTGAAATAAATAAAAAATAACTTGCAAATGGTCTCTAACTTTGAACTCTTCTCAATTTCCCCATAAAGCATACTATAATTAAGCAATAATGCCCGAGGGGATGTGGTATATGGCAAATATACCACGGCTAAGGGCTGTTCTTATGCACGACGCAACACGGAGTGCTAGGACACAGCCCTTGGCCGTGGTATATTGGCCATATATCACAAAACCCAGAGGTGCCTTATTGCTATTATAAGCTGGTTACCAATGTAATTAGAGCAGTAAAAGTAAATGTTTTGTCATACCCGTGGTATACGGTCTGATATACCACGGCTTCCAGCCAATCAGCATTCGGGGCTCGACCCCACCCAGTTTATATAATATTTGTACAGTGCCTTCTGAAAGTATTCAGACCCCTTGACTTTTCCACATTTTGTTATGTTACAGCCTTATTCTAAAATGGATGAAATATTTAAAATGTCTGCAATCTACACACAATACCCCATAATGACAAAGCAAAAACAGGTTTTTAGACATTCTTGCAAATGTATTAGAAATAGTAAACAGATACCTTATTTACATAAGTATTCAGATCCTTTGCTATGAGACTTGAAATTGAGCTCAGGTGCATCCTGTTTCCATGGATCAACCTTGATGTTTCTACAACTTCATTGGAGTCTACCTGTTGTAAATGCAATTGGTTGGACATGATTTGGAAAAGCACACCTGTCTATATAAGGTCCCAGAGTTGACAGTGCATGTCAGAGCAAAAACCAAGCCATGAGGTTGAAGGAATTGTCCGTAGACAGGATTGTTTCGAGGCACAGATCTGGGGAATTGCTCCGAGACAGGATTGTTTCGAGGCACAGATCTGGGGAAGGGTACCAACAAATTCCTGCAGCATTAAAGGTCCAAAAGAACACAGTGGCCTCCATTATTCTTAAATGTAAGAAGTTTGGAATCACCAAGACTCTTCCTAGAGCTGGCTGCCAGGCCAAACTGAGCAATGGGGGAGAAGGGCCTTGGTCAGGGAGGTGACCAAGAACCTGATGGTCACTCTGACAGAGCTCCAGAGTTCCTCTGTGGAGATGGAAGAACCTTCCAGAAGGACAACCATCTCTGTAGCACTCCACCAATCAGGCCTTTATGGTGCAGTTGGAGACAGAAGCCACTCCTCAGTAAAAAGCACATGACATCCCGCTTGGAGTTTGCCAAAAGGCACCTAAAGGACTCTCAGACATTGAGAAACAACATTCTCTGGTCTGATGAAACCAAGATTGAACTATTTGGCCTGAATGCTATGCGTCACATCTGATGGCAACCTGGCACCATCCCTACGGTGAAGCATGGGGGTAGCAGCATCATGCTGTGGGGATGTTTTTCAGCGGCAGTGACTGGGAGACTAGTCAGGATCGCGCGAAAGATGAACGGAGCAAATTACAAAGAGATCCTTGACAAAAACCGTCTCTATAACGCTCAGGACCTCAGACTGGGGTGAAGTTCACCTTCCAATAGAACAACGACCCTAAGGTCTCTGGATGTCCTTGAGTGGCCCAGCCAGAGCCCGGACTTGACCCCGATCGAACATCTCTGGAGAGACCTGAAAATAGCTGTGCAGCGACGCTCCCCTCCAACCTGACAGCGCTTGAGAGGATCTGCAGAGAAGAATGGGAGAAACTCCCCAAATACAGGTGTGCCGAGCTTTTACCGTCATACCCAAGAAGACTCGAGGCTGTAATTGTTGCCAAAGGTGCTTCAACAAAGTACTGAGTAAAGGGTCTGAATACTTATGTAAATGTGATATTTCAGTTTCTTCTTTTTTATAAATTTGCAAAAAAAATCTAAAAAGCTGTTTGTTGGTTTTGGGGGTATTGTGTGTAGATTGAAAACCATTAAATCAATTTTATAATACGGCTGTAACGTAACAAAATGTGGAAAAAGTCAAGGGGTCTGGATACTTTCCGAATGCACTGTATATACACTACTTTTGTCCTTCTAGACAGAGTTCTTCTGTCCAGTGTCTGTGTTCTTTTGCCCATCTTAATCTTTTCTTTTTATTGGCCAGTCTGAGATATGGCTTTTTCTTTGCAACTCTGCCTAGAAGGCCAGGATCCCGGAGTCGCCTCTTCACTGTTGAAGTTGAGACTGGTGTTTTGCGGGTACTATTTAATGAAGCTGCCAGTTGAGGACTTGTGAGGCGTCTGTTTCTCAAACTAGACACTCTAATGTACTTGTCCTCTTGCTCAGCTGTGCACTGGGGCCTCCAACTCCTCTTTCTATTCTGGTTAGAGCCAGTTTGCGCTGTTCTGTGAAGGGAGTAGTACACAGTGTTGTACTAGATCTTCAGTTTCTTGGCAATTTCTCGCATGGAATAGCCTTAATTTCTCAGAACAAGAATTTTGAGCCTGTAATCGAACCCACAAATGCTGATGCTCCAGATACTCAACTAGTCTAAAGATGGCTAGTTTTATTGCTTATTTTATCAGAACAATAGTTTTCAGCTGTGCTAACATAATTGCAAAAGGGTTTTCTAATGACCAATTAGCCTTTTAAAATGATAAACTTGGATTAGCTAACACAATGTGCCATTGGAACACAGGAGTGATGGTTGCTGATAATGGGCCTCTGTACACCTATGTAGATATTCCATGTAAAGTCTGCCGTTTCCAGCTACAATTAGTCATTTACAACATTAGCAATGTCTACACTGTATTTCTGATCAATTTGATGTTATTTTAATGGGCAAAAAAATTGCTTTTCTTTCAAAAACAAGGACATTTCTTAGTGACCCCAAACTTTTGAACGGTAGTGTATGTATGTGTGTGTATATACAGTTGAAGTCGGAAGTTTACATACACTTAAGTTGGAGTCATTAAAACTCGTTTTTCAACCACTCCACAAATTTCTGGGCAACAAACTATCGTTTTGGCAAGACGGTTAGGACATCTACTTTGTGCATGTCACAAGTAATTTTTCCAACAACTGTTTACAGACAGATTATTTCACTTATAATTCACTGTATCACATTTCCAGTGGGTCAGAAGTTTACATACACTAAGTTGACTGTGACTTTAAACAGCTTGGAAAATTCCAGAAAATTATGTCATGGCTTTAGAAGGTTCTGATAGGCTAATTGACATAATTTGAGTCAATTGGAGGTGTACCTGTGGATGTATTTCAAGGACTACCTTCAAACTCAGTGCCTCTTTGCTTGACATCATGGGAAAATCAAAAGAAATCAGCCAAGACCTCAGAAAGGAAATTGTAGACCTCCACAAGTCTGGTTCATCCTTGGGAGCAATTTCCAAACGCCTGGAGGTACCACGTTCATCTGTACAAACAATAGTACGCAAGTATAAACACCATGGGACCACGCAGCCGTCATACCGCTCAGGAAGGAGAAGCGTTCTGTCTCCTAGAGATGAACGTACTTTGGTGCGAAAAGTGCAAATCAATCCCAGAACAACAGCAAAGGACCTTGTGAAGATGCTGGAGGAAACGGGTACAAAAGTATCTATATCCACAGTAAAACGAGTCCTATATCGACATAACCTCAAAGGCCGCTCAGCAAGGAAGAAGCCACTGCTCCAAAACCGCTATAAAAAAGCCAGACTACGGTTTGCAACTGCACATGGGGACAAAGATAGTACTTTTTGGAGAAATGTCCTCTGGTCTGATGAAACAAAAATAGAACTGTTCGGCCATAATGACCATTGTTATGTTTGGAGGAAAAAGGGGGAGGCTTGCAAGCCGAAGAACACCATCCCAACCGTGAAGCACGGGGGTGGCAGCATTATGTTGTGGGGGTGCTTTGCTGCAGGAGGGACTGGTGCACTTCACAAAATAGATGGCATCATGAGGGAGGAAAATTTGGTGGATATATTGAAGCAACATCTCAAGACATCAGTCGGAAGTTAAAGCTTGGTCACAAATGGGTCTTACAAATGGACAATGACCCCAAACATACTTCCAACGTTGTGGCAAAATGGCTTAAGAACAACAAAGTCAAGGTATTGGAGTGGCCATCACAAAGCCCCGACCTCAATCCAATAGAAGATTTGTGGGCAGAACTGAAAAAGCGTGTGCGAGCAAGGAGGCCTACAAACCTGACTCAGTTACACCATCTCTGTCAGGAGGAATGGGCCAAAATTCCTCCAACTTATTGTGGGAAGCTTTTGGAAAGCTACCCAAAACATTTGACCCAAGTTAAACAATTTAAAGGTAATGCTACCAAATACTAATTGAGTGTATGTAAACTTCTGACCCTCTGGGAATGTGATGAAAGAAATAAAAGCTGAAATAAATCATTCTCTCTTCTATTAAGCTGACATTTCACATTCTTCAAATAAAGTGGTAATCCTAACTGACTTAAAACAGGGAATTTTTACTAGGATTAAATGTCAGGAATTGTGAAAAACTGAGTTTAAATGTATTTGGCTAAGGTGTATGTAAACTTCTGACTTCAACTGTATCTATGTATGTATACTGGAGGGGAGCGGGGACTATTTCTGTCTTTAATAAAGCTCTTTTGTGGGGAAAAACTCATTCTTATTTTCGGGCCTGGCTCACAGGTGGGTAGGCCTATGTCCTCCCAGGCCCACCCTTGCCCAGTCATGTGAAATCAATAGATTAGGGCCTGATTTATTTCAATTGACTTATTGCTTATATGAACTGTATCTCAGTAAAATCTTTGAAATTGGTGCATGTTGTGTTTATATTTTTGCTCAGTGTGTATATACAGTGCATTTGGATAGTGTTCAGACCTCTTGACTTTTTCCACATTTTATTCTAAAATGGCTTAAATTGTATTTGTCCCACATCAATCTACACACAATAACCCATAATGACAAAAGCAAAAACTGGTTGTTAGAAATTTTTGCTAAAAATATAATATCACATGTTCATAAGTATTCAGACCCTTTACTCAGTACTTTGTTGAAGCACCTTTGGCAGCGGTTACAGCCTCGAGTCTTCTTTGGTATGACGCTACAAGCTTCGCACACCTGTATTTGGGGAGTTTCTCGAACTCTTCTCTGCAGGTCCTCTCAAGCTCTGTCAGGTTGGATGGTGACCGTTGCTGCACAACTATTTTCAGGTCTCTCCAGAGATGATCGACTGGGCTCTGGCTGGGCCACTCAAGTACATTGAGACTTGTCCCAAAGCCACTCCTGCGTCGTCTTGGCTGTGTGCGTTGTCCATTGTAACTATCCTTGTTTTGCAGACTTTAACCACACGCATCAAACAACTATTTGACGTAATCTATTTGTCACTCAGTTAGTGCCTCTCTATTAAACCATGGAGCTCCATGAGGATGACTTTTTAAACTGAGGCACTAACTGTATAATCTGCTTGTTATATGTTTCAGGTAAGTCCCTTCTCTTGAAATAGTTGGGAAAAGTGTCCAGAGAGGAATATCAAAACTAGATGCAATACCAAAGTTGGAAACTTGCTGTCAGAAAGACAAGTGGTGAAGGAACAAAGTGGCTGCTTTGAAACTACTGTCTACTTTTGAGTAAATAGTGTTTAAATCCACGCTATCTCTTGGTATGGTGAAAATGCTAAATAGAACTACTTGGTTAGTGATGGGTGAAGTTCCTAGTTTTCTTAATGTCATGTCCCGTACTATTTATTTAACTTTCACTGAATCCAGAGCAAGCAATGCAAACACTTCTGAGAAACAGAAGATAGACGATAGATAGTATAGAAAAACAAACATGCAATGTCCTTCAGTACGTTTATCTGCCCTGGGCTGTTTAATCATTTCCATATGGCGCAAAGGAGAACCCTGCTCATCATGAGGGATTAATGAGGGTCTGTATCAAAATCAGCAGACTTTTATATCTGTATTTTATGCATGCTTTTTCATTAATATTAAATGGAAACAACCGTCCAACAAGTATCATTTTCCCAGAGATTAATAGAGCTGAGACCAATTGATGAAACCAGTGGAACCAGTTTTTGAAGTGGTTGAACAAAGTGAATGAATACGAATGTACACCATTAACCCCTCCGTTGGAAGGTTGAGGGTTACTTTGTTACATCTTATTGCCACTAGAGGGAGGTATGCCATCTGTTTAGAGCGGCGCTCATCACTCAAGTCCCATTTTGATTGGTGATCTAAAATGGATCTCATTTCAATGAAACGAAGTGATGAAATGAAGAACCACTGGCTTTAGAGTCTCCGTGTGAGAAACAGGAGTGGGGAGATTTGAGCAGAGCAAATGGGAGTGTGTTGGTTTGTGTGATTTGATTAAGTGAAAAGAATAGTTCTTCGAGTGAGTTTCCCAGAAACAAAGATAATCATTAGCGTTAAGATCACTGCTCATCCATTGCATAGTGCATACCAATGGAATGATCTTACTGGTAAATATGATCTTTAGGTTTTTGGTGAAGCTCAACCCTGGATGGCAAATACATTGGGGAACCTAACTCCACGAATAATTGAGTAAGCAAAGAGCCACAAATGGCCTCCACAGACAAATGAAGGTCCCAGTTCACCTCCATATCTTCAACAGATTGATGTGTAGTGCTATCTTATGCCACAGTCAATGTGTATCAGTCTGACATACTGGTCTCTAGTCACTTTCACCGTACCTCCCTCTCAGACGGATTTCCCTCCATTACTAAGCTAAACTAGTGCCACTGTACTTTATCTTACATGTTCTTCTCTTTTATGAATTGAACGTCTTTTAACGTCACAATAGGGTCATTGAAGGTAAAGTCTCTGTCTTTTAAAAAAAATGTATTTTTATTTAACTAGGCAAGTCATTTAAGAACAAATTCTTATTTTACAATGAGGGCCTACCCCTGGCCAAACCATCCCCTAACCCGGACGACGCTGGGCCAATTGTGTGCCGCCCTATGGGACTCCCGATCACAGCCGGATGTGAGATACAGCCTGTCCTCACAAGTGAGGCTACACTCAAGATCTCTGTCCTAACGTAAGCCTCTTAACAGCCTGTACCCACTCCTACTGTAGGCCTATGTGTAAATCATTGGGAATGCAAAGTGCTCAATATAATCACATCCTGTCATCAGTGAGTGTAGAACCTATACTCTTACTAACCCTGTATCTTCAGTTGGTGCATTTCTAAAGCATCGATCATGATTACTGTGTCTCTGTCATCCAAATACAACGGTCCAGGGAGTCACTCGCCACACAACCCAAGTGTCTTGATATGGTTGTGTCTGGTCCACTTAGTGAATGGTCCCATGGGCTACTTCACCTACAAAAACATGTATTGATAGTTGCCTTTCTGTGACTTGTGTAGGATAACCAACTACCTGTCAAATACAATCCAGAGAAGTACAGATGTCAGCTCCCTTTTATAACTAAGTCGATGAGCTTGATGTTGAGGATTCAAGAAGGGTCTGGTGAAATAAGGGGTCCTTAGTGATCCACAGAGAAATTAGACGTGTCAGCCTTCTTGTGTGGTCATGTGGGTGGTGTTAGCCGGTGTCACATTGACTGCTGTATGACCCACACTGCCTGAGTCAGATTGGTTAGCGCATATTATGGGATGGCAATTTGACCTCATTATAAGAATGTTGTCAGGGGCAACGGTGGGGGGAGGGGGGGGGGGGGGGCAGAAGAGAGGAATTATGGGATAGAAACCTGACCTCTCGGTTTGCCTAAACAAAAGATACGTCCCAAAAATATTGGGAAATTGAAATGGCATATCTCTCTTGCATCCGAAGGACAGTATCTGTTTATATTGGTGATATATACAATATACACGTTCATAAAAACATGCATGGAGACATTTACACATACACAATTAACAATAGCATATACATTTCACTTATGGGAAATACTCATTGTTTACAGTATGCATGTGAACTGCCTAAAGGCTCATGCGTTGGTTTGTATGTCGAAAGTACAGTCAAGCGTCACAGTCCCTCTATCTCTGACATAACCGGTTACCATGCATACTGTGACGGCGAGGCGGCCCAACGGTGATATTATGGGATGTTCTTTGTTTTGTCACTACGATGGTGGGGGAAGGGAGGGGGGGGGGTAGAGATAATGGTGATGTGTGTAAGGCCTCTTGAGTGGAACTGGGAGCAGAGAGAAAGCAACCTTTCTCTGGATGTAAGGACTCAGATCTCCATGGCATTCGTATAATAGGGTCCATTACTCCATATACCCATTTAGCCCCTATGGCCGTTGCCCATCTCCCTGAGGTGACTCTCAGACAGTCAGGTTGAAACAGTCCCCAAATAGCACAAACAACCTGAGGAAATCACACAGATTGTGACGTGCGCATGGTACACCTATGCCAACGCTTGAAAATGGGGCCCGATGTAGCCTATATCCGTGGTGTGTGCATACATTCAACCATACTGTGGTTTTACAAAGGCTGCCTGAGAAAGATACAATAATAAGAGAGAAGAACCCTTGAGCGTGATGAAGTTCGTTGCAGACGTCACGGGCAGCACACAGTGTATTTTGAGCTCTGGGGCTCCTGTGTGCCCCCAGCTTCAGTAAAAAAAAAAAAAATGTGAAGACACACTGTACTCTGTAAGGACTGCGTATGAGACAGTAGTGAGACAGAGCTGGGGAGGGCGAATTAGCACTCCGATTATTATGGAGTGGCAGCGGATATGGGGGAGGGGGAAGGGAGGGAGGGATGGTGGGCAGCAGCTCTGCATATTATGGTGTGCCGGGCGTTGTTAGGCGGGGGGAGGGGTGGGGGCGGGAACTAAGGCGGGAGGAGGGGGGGGGGGGGGGTGAGAGGGGGGAGGCTGGATGGTGTGAAAGGGAAGAGGGAAGGGGGGATTAGGGAGGGAGGGGGTGGTTGGTTGAATATTATGGTCTGGCCTAGGCCTGTTTTTGTGTGTTGCGCTGTAGGCCTCCCTCCTCCCTGCCTGAGAATGTGTCTGTGTTACCAAGGGAGCCCTGAGTACGCATCGAGATCAAGGCTCCACTACATGTTGCGTATTATGGGATGTTTATCCTCAGGTGTGGGTTGAATAAAAAAAGGAGACAGACCTGAGAGACAGAGAGGGACTCAGAAGAGAGACATTTGTCTGTCTGGGAAACTCAGTCTGGGCTTGTGGGAAGAAATCTGCCAAAGTACGTCCTCTGCTCATACCGTCTCACTATTCTTCACATAGACCTCGAGCAAGGGTTGGAGATCTTTGCTCTATGAAACCAGAATGTATATATTCATACATTCGCCCCATTGATAAGAACAAAGGAAAAAAAATTAACAAGCCAACGAAATGCAATGTACAATAGCAGGGTGAAACCTTGACACTGAATTCCAGAAGTTATATTGACCAGAAAGAGACATGATCATTGCACTGGTTTTCAGAGTTCTTGTACCACAGGTGAAATTGAACTTGGCATCAACGGTATTCTATTCCTTGGCTATCTGTCTCTGCTATTGTCCTATCTCCATAGATTCATTCAGATGAATTACATCCATCCTATTTTTGAAGACACATTCAGCTCAGGATGCTGGAAATGAATGATCATAATGGCTATGCAAATAGGTAGGCTATACCTATTTTTGTCCATGGAACAGGGCATATTGTTCTGTTTTCACAATGCAGTATGTGCATTGACTCGTTAGCAAGCCAATACCTCCTGTGTACACGCCATCACGTGTGTCTACCTGTCCGACTGTCCGTCAAGCGGTTGCTCTTATCTGTCTGCCGGTGTGCTTTCTGCTTATATCAGTGTATGATCATATCCATATGAACTCCTTTGCCTAGTGACAGTGTAACATTAAAGGATCTCTGGAATGGAGAGGGTGTGGAGGGAGGGGGGGACTGGTGGGGGGTGGGGGGGTGAAGGAGTATTATGGTCTGTATTTTGGCTTACGTGGTAATCTGACCCCGCCTGTAACCCCCACCCCCTCGTGAGTGCTTATCTCCATAGCGACAACTGGGACAGGAAGGGATATTATGGTCTGTACTTTCTTTTTACTCTTAAATTATATTATGGGATGTTTAGTGGTGCGTCCCCCGGTGTGGGGGAGGGGTAGGCTGCGTGCGGGTATCCTTGACAACCACCCCATATCCTTATGATTGGTGATTATGGGATGTTAACCCCCCCACCACCACCACCCACCCCCACCGCCCCCTCCCTGCACACACGAACACCGTGTCCACAGTGAAGGAGAGGAAGGGGGGAGGGGAGGAAAGAGAGAGAGAGCAAGTAAGATAGAAGAGATAGAGAATGTGCTTGTGCTTCATTTCCGCTGTTCTTTGTGCCGGCACTCTGCCTCACCGTGAGAGAGAGAGCAAGAAACCAGGAAGAGGTGTGAGTGGGAGAGAGAGAGAGAGAGAGAGAGAGAGAGAGAGAGAGAGAGAGAGAGAGAGAGAGAGAGAGAGAGAGAGAGAGAGAGAGAGAGAGAGAGAGAGATAATGAAGGTGTGCTGAGTGAGAGTGGAACTGTGGGCTAAAATAGAGAGAGTGAAAGGGGCCAAGAAAGAACTGCAGTGAATCCATCAATCCCATGCTTACTTACGGGCTCTTCCCAGCAATACAGAGAGAAAATAAATAAAATAAATAATAACTACATGAGGAATAAATACACAATAAGTAATGACAACTTGGCTATAGACACGGGGTACCAGTAGGGTCAAAGCAGATAGTTAAATAGTTAACCAATAGCTACTCGGACTAACTATTTAGCAGGAGTCTGACCATTTTTAGGGCCTTCCTCTGACAGCGCCTGGTATAGAGGTCCTGGATGGCAGGGAGCTCGGCCCCTGTGATGTACTAGTCCGTACGTACTACTCTGTAGCGCCTTGCGGTCACTTTCAATGGTGCAGCTGTAGAACTTTTGAGGAAGTGAGGGACCATGCCGAATCTTTTCAGCCTAAGGGGGAAGAGGTGTTGTTGTGCCCTCTTCACGACTGTGTTGGTGTATGTGGACCATGATGGTTCCTTAGTGATGTGGACACCGAGGAACTCGAAGCTCTCAACCTGCTCCACTACAGCCCCATCGATGTGGATGAGGGCGTTCTTGGCCCTCCGTTTTCTGTAGTCCACGATCAGCTCCATTGTCTTGCTGACGTTGAGGGAGAGGTTGTTGTCCTGGCACCACACTGCCAGGTCTCTGACTTCCTCCCTGTAGGCTGTCTCATTGTCGTCGGTGATCAGGAATACCACCGTCATGTTGTCGGCTAACCTTAACGATGATGTTGGAGTTGTGCAGTCGTGGGTGAACAGGGAGAACAGGAGGGGACTAAGCACACACCCCTGAGGGGACCCTGTGCTGAGGGTCAGCGTGGCAGGTGTGTTGTGTCCTACCATCACCACCTGTGGGCAGCCAGTCAGGAAGTCCAGGATCCAGTTACAGAGGGGGGGTGTTTAATCCCAGGGTCCTTAGCTTATTTTTTTAATTTGTTTTTTTTTAATTTCACCTTTATTTAACCAGGTAGGCCAGTTGAGGGGGGTCCCGTGTGGCTAAGTTGGTAGAGCATGGTGTTTGCAACGCCAGGGTTGTGGGTTCGATTCCCACGGGGGACCAGTACGGGGGGGAAAAATTATGAAATGTGTGAAAATGTATGAAATGTATGCATTCACTACTGTAAGTCACTCTGGATAAGAGTGTCTGCTAAATTACTAAAATGTAAAATGTGAACAAGTTCTCATTTACAACTGCAACCTAGCCAAGATAAAGCAAAGCAGTGTGACAAAAACAACAACACAGAGCTACAAATGTACAGTCAATAACACAAAATCATAGAAAAATCTATGTACAGTGTGTGCAAATGTAGAAGAGTAGGGAGGTAGGCAATAAATAGGCCATAGAGGCAAAAATAATTACAATTTAGCATTCATTCTGGAGTGATAGATGTGCAGATGATTATGTGCAAGTACAGATACTTGGGTGCAAGAGGGTAAGCAATAATATGGGGATGAGGTAGTTGGGTGTGCTATTTACAGATTGGCTGTGTACAGGTACAGTGATCGGTAAGCTGCTCTGACAGCTGATGCTTAAAGTTAGAGACTCAAACTTCAGAGATTTTTGCAATTCGTTCCAGTGATGAGCTAAGGGCGAGAGAGAGGGTTGAAGGATAGACAGAAAGACTGTGGAAGGGTCCATTGGAAATGGATTGTGTAAAAAAACTAAAAGCCCTAGAGTTTATACAATTCTAACATAAGGTATTGATATACTTGAATGGCTTTTACTTACAAAACCCAGAATCTGATCTGGAAAAGTACATGGTTGAAGGTCCATACACAAATCATATCCACACGGGTGGGGTGAAATAATTGAAATTCAAGGCCATTCAAGAAAACTCATTCAAATTCAATTCATGACTTGAAGAATAATAGGATATGTCAGAATAGGAAATGTTCCATTTCAGTTCACTTCCTGAATAGGCTGGAGTTTAATTAGAATGGTTTGAACCCTGACTATATCAGTAATTAATAAAACCGTAACCCCTTTAATTTATGTACATTTCGGGATGGATTTCTGTGAAGGTCTACCCGTTGGCTGTGCTAAATGCGGTGTTTCACACAAACTACATTTGCCACAATGCAACACAAATGGTGGTAGATGCAGTCTGTCTTTTTGCCAGTACTGAAAAAGGCCCATTGCATCACTTATGAGCTAATTGCGTAAGCCTGCATTTCATATCCACATTGTAGATTGCCAATGCTTTGGCTTAGCTTCATATGCAGTACTTTGCACTCTAATAACCATGCAGTACGTAGCACTACAGAATCATGTTAGGATTCAAACAATTTTCCCACCATTGAGTGCAATGCAGTATAGGCCTTCACAAGGCCTCCTTTGCAGACCCTGGGTCTCAGCTGTTGGTTACGCTTTATAGGCTAGATCTAGGAAGATACAGAGGTCTGATTGAGACATAGCTTTGAATAAGGCTTCATTAGTCCGTGTCTATGATGCATGGTGACCTATCAATATACCTAAGGCCATCATTACACCAGGGTTTCCCTGAGTTAATGGCACTTCTGTTTTGTCTTTGTGTCTGCTTTGACTGGAAACAACATGTTTTATTTGACTCATGGTGGTTTGGTTTGTGTGTAGATTAAATAATGGGGGTTGAGCAAATCATTGGAATCATTCAATGGTTTTCAAGTGGGTCTCCCCAAGTTCACAGTACAGCGTTTACCTGAGTGTGCCCTGTGGTGACCCTCCACAAGGAATGTATGGTTTATAAGTGTTCATATGGGTCCTATATATCATATGTCTGCATGCTTTGTGTCAGTAGATGCTGAAATATGCTCCTACAGTACAGTGTCTCTACATACATGTAGATTGTGACACAGAAGTTACATGCAGTCATGTGGAGGAGTTGCCATGTGAGTCTTTTTTTCATCCTCTCTTTTTGGAGTTATGCTTATTGTGGGATGTCAGTGACTATGCTCATTATTATTATGGGATGTTGGGTGGGGGTGAGTGTTCCCATAGCAACGTTGGTTGCTAGGGTGGCACGGAGGAATGGGGAAGAGACTCCATGTGAGGGAGGAGGGAGGAGGGGGGTGGATTATTATGGTCTGCATGTTGCAAGGTAACTATGCAGAGTGGGGGAGGGGTGTGCGTGTGTGTATATATGTGTGTGTGTGTGGGGGGGGGGTTATTATGGGATGTCTGCCCCCTGATCTCTTTGTGTGTGTGTGCGCGGGTGTTTAATGCGAGAGAGGGAGACGGCGACGTCGTGTGCATCGCCAGGCAACATAAGACAAATACTGCATTTTAATTATTGGAACTAACGTTAGCTTGCTATTGTAACCCAAAAAGAAAAACTGTTGAAAGAAAGGCAAACATCCCCTTTCGTTGTTTCTGTTTTCAAACAGTGGAACCATTCAACTTGTGAGTAACGTTACTGTAGTTTGTTTATAATTGTATTTGTGATATTAGACCATTCATTAAACAATTGAAATTCGTCATTTATTGATATGTTTTGGGATGAATGTGTGACTCGTTTCTGAACCTAGCCGGTGATTGAGCTGGAGTTAGCGGGCTAGCTAACCAAGTGTGGGACGGAAAACTAGTAGCACGACGATGGCATGTCTAATGGCTAACTAGCTAGCTATAATGTAGCGAGACTACGCATAGATTGAAAGGCTGATAATCTTGAGTAGCCTAGTATTGTCTAAAACAATTGACATCAGAAATTATTTTACCTACATAAGAGGCAATTCATGTATTTATATTGTTCAATGCACGACATCAGTTCTGAATATTCACTTCTGTTTTCTTGTTTTTCTTTATTTTTTATTTCCACCTCCTTGCGGACCTGTCCTCCCCGCTCGACCTGGACGGACTCAATACTGGGACAGGACTCTGGAGGCAACACGGATTTAAACTTTTTTTTTAGTTAGCTAACTACATTTGAAAGTTAGCTAGCATTATGTCTGGAAGCGAGGACGATAGGGATGATTTTGGAGCCCCAGAGGACCGGTCTCTAATGCAAGGTAGGACCACTTCAACACATGTGTTTATTGCAACGAAATTAATTTATTAAAATGTTATATACTTTATGTAAATAATGCGAGTTAATCGTAAAACTGAGCCAAAGATGCCATGTATGGCTTTGCACTGAGTAAAGAACTTGAAGGTGACGTGAATTTGAATCTATGGATAACTAGCTAACATACAGTAGGTTGTTAGTTGATACTGGTTGTGGTTAGTTAACTTGGCAGGTTGTGGTAAGCTAGTTAAGCAAGCAGAATCACAGTGTTTACGGTTAGTTGGTCAACTAGTTATGGAAAAGTTAACTAGCTAGCTAAGTAGTTGCTGGAACAGTGGACACCAGCCTCTAAGCTGTGATAGTTGACTGACTACTGCAGCTATCTGGCAGAAGCTAACACGTTATCCTAGCTTGCGTGTGCTAACAATGCTAGTTAACGTTTTTGTTTCAGTTTTATTGCAAGCCGTTTAAATGTAAGTTTGCTAAACGGACAGATGTTTTTCCATACCGAAGCAATTTACAGAACTTAAACTTTTGGCTACACAAATCATGCCGACCCACCGGCATATTCTTGCGGCCTAGCAAATGTTACCGGTATTTTTACGTGCCGATGACAAGATGGAGCCAGCCAGTTAGCTTGAAAGATGGCAGATGACGACGGTGACTTTCTCCTCCTATCATCGGGTGCGTGGTAGAAACAAATGCAGTCATTCACTCTATCTGTACATTTTGTGGAACGTGTCACAGAATTGTACTTATATAACGTAGATGGCTACCTTAGCTGGCGAAGGACAATAAAACCGTTAGGCTAGCTGGCTACTTTGTTTACACAACAGGTTCGGATATGACGGCATTGCATATTCCATTAGAATCCTCGGTGGGGAAGTTAAGGCCATGGAATTTTCCGATTTTAGACATAGCAGGCGTCAACAGGCCACCTTTTGGATAGTCGTTAGTAATTATTATTATTAATTTTTTTTGCGTTCAAACCTCTCGCATGTGAAAATCATTGACCATATATAATCCTACTCGAATCTAGATAATGACTTGGAAGAGCCATCTTTTCCAATTTGTTTGTGGGACATCAAATTCTACAATTGGGCTAACTGGACTCAACCATAACCCAGATAATGATGACATGGCATTCAGGTGTCATTTAATTAGACACCCAGCACCCCTCATTTTGACTTACAAACAGCTTATCACATGTCGGCCATGGCTACTTGGTGCTGATTGCAATGCCAACAGCCATTTGCTTACATCTACCATGAGCAATTACATAATAGGCCTTGGAACCCGATTCCATAGGACTTTGCAGCTACCAAGGTTGCAAGGATATTCAATTGACATTCTTCGTTACAGCTATTATTAAGCTGTGTCTCTGACCTCATTGCAGATGAGGAAGAGGAGATGTCAGAGAGTGAGGCCCCGAAGGTGAAGAAGAAGAAGGCCAAGAAGAGCCGGGAGAACAAAAGCAGCAAGAGGCGGACCTCTCGCAGAGAGGTAGGCTACAGTGACATGACCACGTCTCTAATCTTATCTGTACGTTCTTTGGACGCACTGTGTTCCGTTTGTCTGCCAGTGGAGGGACCCGCCACCTGTCGGAAGACAACGGGCTTACTCCTACCCCCCCCCCAATGTGTCCTCTCCAGGATGTGCCTATGAGCTCCCCCGAGCCCATGGAGACCCCCGAGGTGGACAGGGACGAGGAGCGAGCGGCGCCCCGCTCGGACAGCGAGGGCAGCGACTACAACCCAGGGAAGAAGAAGAAGAAGAACAGGGGGAGCACCTCCAAGGAGAAGAAGAGGAGCAGCACCAGCACTGACAGAAACGGTGGAGGAAAGGACAAGAGGAAGGACCCTGAACCTGAGGAAGAGGAGGATGAGGACGATGACGATGATAGCTTGGTGAGTTTTTAGTTCGAGGATGGAGGGGGGGGGGGGGGCATTAAAGTTGACTAAATAATATGTCATGGTGTTAATTGAATTGTCATTATGCAACTAAAACTCAGAGCTTCATAGAAAGTGATTGAATAAGATACCTGTAATCTCTAGATGTAGATAAGTTATCAATACTACCATGCTGAGTTGACTACCACTAGGGTGACTGGTAGTGGTAAGTGCACTTATGCAAGGACATACTGTCACCGTGGCAACACCGAACTACCTGACATTGGCCCTTTTTAAGACAAGCACTTGCCACATGGTATAACTGCATGCGGCTTAAAATAGCCGATGGTGGGAGGAAAGTGTTTTGTCCAAAGCCGTGCTAGAGTTAACAAAGACCTAGTAACTATTGAACACAATGGCAACACTCAGAGGGCAAGAAATAGTCCCACCACAATAGGCCAGTCAGTAAGGAAAAGACGGGAAAGAACCACGTTCAAGCAAACGTTCATGTTGAATTGTCTCATCTAGGAGCCTAAGACGTCGTCCCAGCTCCTGGATGACTGGGGAATGGAGGACATTGACCACGTCTTCAGCGACGAGGACTACCGCTCCCTCACCAACTACAAGGCCTTCAGCCAATATGTCCGGTAATGAGATTGTCCTTGTCAATGCTTGCCGCATGAATTGTATTTTAAGCTTTCTCTTTCTTACCCCCACTCATTTGCTGTTCAACTTTTTGCTCTCTCAGATATTTTGTCTCCTTTCTCCCCATGATCTCGCCTACCGTTTCACTCTTTTACATATTTAATTTTTTTTGTCCTCATTACTCACCATCCACCCCTATCTCTCCATCAGACCACTCATCGCGGCCAAGAACCCCAAGATCGCCGTGTCCAAGATGATGATGGTACTGGGTGCCAAGTGGCGTGAGTTCAGCACCAACAATCCCCTGAGAGGTTCGGCCGCCGCCACTGCCGCCCTGGCCGCCGCCAATGTGTCTGCCGCCGTGGAGAGCATGGTGGCGGAGGTCGCTCCCGCCCCAGTCGCCGAGCCCCAGCCACCGGTCGCCCCGCCTCTGAAAAAGGCCAAGACCAAAGAGGGCAAAGGTCCTAATGCTCGTAAGAAGTCCAGGCCCACCCCCAAGCCTGCAGAGAAGAAGAAAGTGGCTACAAAAAAGGTAGCTCCGCTCAAGATCAAACTAGGAGGCTTCAACAGCAAGAGGAAACGCTCCTCGGTAAGTGCTTGGAACATTGAGTCGCAATAAAAATCACAGTATCGAATCGCAATGCATATAGAATTGTGAGAATCTCAATACATATCGTATCAGGACGTAAGTATCGTGATCATAGCGTATCGTGAGGTCCCTGGCAGTTCCCGGCCCCACTGTTTAGTCACCTCTCTCGCTCACTTTGACTTCGTTGTTGATGACAAAATGTTTTTATCATTTGGCATAGAGGCCTTCCGACCTAAACACATTTCTCCTTAAAACGAAGTTCCTAACCATTCTCTGTCTGGTTGTTCCTATCAGAGTGAAGAGGATGAGCCTGACGTGGAGAGTGACTTTGACGACGCCAGCATGAACAGCGTGTCCGTGTCGGACGGCTCCAACAGCCGCAGCAGCCGCTCCAAGAAGCCCAAGAGCAAGCCCAAGAAGAAGAAGGGTCTGTACTCTGCAGGTGTGTGTGTGTGTCTTCCATGGCTCTGATACATATCTCAACCCCAAGAAGTTGTGTGTCATCCATGGCTGTGATGCAGTATGTCTCAAACCCAATAAAAAGTGGTCTTGAGTTGCTAGACTCCACAGCTGTAGTTTGGATGTGTATGCATGTCCAATTAGCTATGACTCAGCCAGTACCACTCAGTCTTACTGAGTCACTAGAAGATTATACTTTTTCAGCAGGGCAGCATCCAGCATGTTCTGCCTTTAAATTTTTGGGGGGATTGTCACACACTTTGACGTAGACAAACTCTTCTGTCAGAGTATCGATACATATCGCCCAGGAGTTTGAAATGCTTCCTATATTGCATCTGAATGACTCCACCTACACGGTAAAAGGGAGCGACGAACAGCGATGTCCATTCCCTAACGTTTCATTCTACAGCACTTTTATAAAATACATTCTGATTGATTAAAATGTGCGTTCCTCACAATATGTAACCTCTAAAGTGTTATAGCCTCGCTGGTATTTCATTAGGGTGCTCGTCAAACAACAAAAATAATGTTGAAAATGCATTCCTTTTTTTGGGGGGGGGGTTGTTCAGGAAATGTACCGTGTCTAGTTTGAATTGCTCTCACCCACTTCTGTCCTTTTGTTCCTTCCCTCCAGTCGAGGAGGACGGTGACGGCTATGAGACGGACCACCAGGACTACTGTGAGGTGTGCCAGCAGGGAGGGGAGATCATTCTGTGTGACACCTGTCCCAGGGCCTACCACATGGTGTGTCTGGACCCCGACATGGAGAACGCCCCAGAGGGCACCTGGAGCTGCCCACACTGCGTGAGTGACACCTTCCTTAGCCAATGAATGGCTCTGTGGAGTAAGTGACCGGGCAATATGGTACTGGTCAGCCAACCAGAATGATCAATCGGAGTGACAACAAAATACAGAGGAATCTGGTTGAGGGTAATGAGGAGATATTGAGAAGCATTAGTCAATGATCATAAACCGCTAGCTGGTAGTACTGTGGGATATGCTGGTACTGTTAGCTCTCAAATTGCTCAAGTGCGTAACCATCTTTGCTTCCCTACCAGTCAAACAGTTAACCCTTTCCCGTTGCTCAACTACCATTCACATGAACCCCTTCCCTCTCCCATCCACAGGAGAAGGAGGGCAAACAGTGGGAGGCGCGGGAGGAGGGCTCAGAAGAGGAGGAGGAGGAGGTGGAGGCCGAGCCGGAGGAGGACGACCACCACATGGAGTTCTGCAGGGTGTGTAAGGACGGTGGCGAGCTGCTCTGCTGCGACTCCTGTCCCTCCTCCTACCACATCCACTGTCTCAACCCGCCCCTGCCTGAGATCCCCAACGGAGAGTGGATCTGCCCACGCTGCACTGTGAGTGAACCATGAGTAAATCAATGGGGTGGGACCCGCAGGGTGATTGACACGGGGCACAGCCAGTTACACAGGGTACAGTGAATTCTACTTCCCAAATTGAAACCTAGCCCCCTACCCCCTTGGGTAGTGTATTGGGAAAACAAAACGACTAAATGTAACATTACCTAGCTTATCTGTAGACAAGGAGTTTTCACCATGACGTTATGATCAGTTTGTCCTGAAAAGCGAGCGGGTTTTTAAAAACATTTGACCTATTCACTGACACTTTCCTCCCCTCCTCAGTGTCCACCCATGAAGGGCAAGGTGCAGAAGATTCTGACGTGGCGCTGGGGCGACCCCCCTCCGCCCACGCCCATCCCCCGCCCCCCAGACCTCCCGGCTGACCAGCCTGACCCCGCCCCTCTGGCCGGGCGCCCTGAGAGGGAGTTCTTCGCCAAGTGGAGCAACATGTCCTACTGGCACTGCTCCTGGGTGTCTGAGCTGCAGGTATGTACACACACAGGTATGCAGACTTACGCTCGGCCGCCACGTTGCAGGCAATCGCACTCATACACACCTACCCTCATTTTGAGTTGTCGCGCATTTTATTTTTGCTTTTGAGGCGCCGGCGAACACTGAAATAAACACAAACAAAAACCATTCAGACACTTTCTTTCTCACTGAAATGGATTAGAGAAGAGCGTTGTCGCACCAACGTTCGACAACCCACACACACTTTTCCCTGTCTCCAGTTGGAGCTGCATTGTCAGGTGATGTTCAGGAACTACCAGAGGAAGAACGACATGGACGAGCCTCCTTCAATAGACTTTGGCGAGGGCGACGAGGAAAAGAGCACGAAGAGGAAGGCCAAGGACCCGCTCTACGCCAAGATGGAGGAGAAATACTACCGCTTCGGCATCAAGATTGCCTGGATGATGATCCACCGCATCCTCAACCACAGGTCAGGACGAGACTCCCGGACTGGCTGCTAAATGGGATTCAAATGTATTTTTAGTCTCATTGAGAGTTAACATTTCCAAAATAGCAGCAGAGTTTGAGTTGCAAGGCCAGACACATAGTGAAATCTGCATGTTTTCTTTGTCAGGTAAAGGGTTTCTCCTTGTGGTGCAAATGGTGCAATAATTTCAACCAATCAGTTGCAGATACCTTTGGTCATGTAGTGTATGTGGACACCTGCTTGTCGAACATCTCATCCCAAAATCATGGGCATTAATATGGAGTTGGTGCCCGCTTTGCTGCGATAACACCTCTACTCTTCTGGGAAGGCTTTCCACTAGATGTTGGAACATTGCTGCGGGGACTTGCTTCCATTCAGCCACTAGCAATAGTGAGATCGGGCACTGATGTTGGGCGATTAGGCCCGGCTCGCAGTCGCCGTTCCAGTTTATTCCAAAGGTGTTTGATGGGGCTCTGTGCAAATCACAAAGTTGGAAGCACTGAATCGCTCTGTGCAGGCCATTGTCATGCTTAAACAGGTAAGGGCCTTCCCCCAAACTGTTGCCACAAAGTTGGAATTACCGAATCGTCTAGAATGTCATTGTATGCTGTAGTGTTAAGATTTCCCTTCACTGGAAATAAGGGGTCTAGCCCGAACCATGAAAAACAGTCCCAGACCATTATTCCTCCTCTACCAAACTTTACAGTTGGCACTATGCATTGGGGCAGGTAGTGTTCTCCTGGCATCCGCCAAACCTGTGATTTATCACACCAGGGAATGTGTTTCCACTGCTCCAGAGTACAATGCCAGTGAGCGTTACACCACTCCGACTGACGCTTGACATTGTGCATGGTGATCTTAGGTTTGTGTGCGGCTGCTCGGCCATTGAAACCCATTTCATGAAGCTCCCGACAAACAGCTCTTGTGCTGACGTTGTTTTCAGAGGCAGTTTGGAACTTGGTAGTGAGTATTGCAACCGAGGACAGACGATTTTTATGCGCTTTAGTGCTTGGAAGTCCCGTTCTGTGAGCTTGTGTGGCCTACCACTTAGCGGCAGAGCCGTTGTTGCTCCTAGACGTTTCCACTTCACGATAACAGCACTTACAGTTGACCAGGGCAGCTCTAGCAGGGTAGAAATGTGACAATCTGACTTTTTGGAAAGGTGGCATCCTTTGACGGTGCCACGTTGAAAGTCACTGAACTCTTCAGTAAGGTCTTTCTACTGCCAATGTCTGTCTATGGAGATTGCATGGCTGTGTGCTTGATTTTTATACATCTGTCCGCAACGGATGTGGCTGAAATAGCCGGATCCACTAATTTGAAGGCGTGTCTACATACTTTTGTGTATGTATGTGCGTGCATGCCTACTGGATTTAATTGGCAACGTTGCTAACCAAGTTTTGTCTTGTGAGCTGCAGTCAGGACAAGAAGAATAACGTACACTACCTCATCAAGTGGAAAGACCTGGCCTACGACCAGGCCACCTGGGAGGCTGAGGACATGGACATCCCAGAGTTTGACGTCTTCAGACAGCAGTACTGGAACCACAGGTCACTAATGCATTATCGCCACCTTCTCTACATTGTGTAGGTGGAACGGAGGAGGAGTTTCTTCTTTGTCTGTTTCCGAGGGTAACGATGTTCCCTCTCGTCTGTTTCAGGGAGCTGATGATGGGCGACGAGGGTAAACCAGGGAAGAAGATCAAGGTGAAAGGCAAGACGAAGAGGATGGACCGGCCTCCTGAGAATCCTGTCGTTGACGTAAGTGTTGGCTGTTGTCATTTTAATTGGATTGGCGACACGGCTTGTCTTTTTATGAGAGATATGGTTTCTCGTGATTTATCAGGTATTCCCGATCGTCATAAATTGCTCCGTATCTTACTGTTAAAACAGACTTTTAGCATCTCTTTTTCTGCAGCTTTATGTTATATCAATCACATGATAAATCCCTTATGGTGCATATTTCCTGCTGAGTGGTGTGTCTTGACATCAACAGTAACTCACTGTTCTTCTCGATCTCCCCCCTCTTCAGCCCACCATCAAGTTTGAGCGGCAGCCTGATTACCTGGACAGTACGGGGGGCAACCTGCACCCCTACCAGCTGGAGGGGCTCAACTGGCTGCGTTTCTCCTGGGCACAGGGCACAGACACTATCCTGGCTGACGAGATGGGACTGGGCAAGACTGTGCAGACTGCCGTGTTCCTCTACTCACTCTACAAAGAGGTGTGTGTGTGTGTGGGAGAGAATAAGGGTGAAAGTGTATGTGGGTCTTTCTGTTTACTAGGGTACCAGGGAGGATTTCCTCTGCTGGTTAACTTGTTACGGCTGTTGACAAGTCATTGATAAAAGTCTGCCAATTTTTTTCACGTCATTACATTAAGATATAAGGGGGAATCATGACTATATTCAGTAAAATTCCTGAGTTGCTTTAAACCCTATGTTTAACCCTTTATCGTGGTTGCTGTCTTGATGGATTTGTCCAAAATCATGACATAAAACATCACTTTTCTGTCCTTCCATTTACTTATACTTCAGGCCCTGTAGTGTACGCTATATGGACACCCCTTCAAATGAGTTGATTTGGCTATTTCAGCCACACCTCTTGCTTACAGGTGTATAGAATTGAGCACACAGCCATGCAATCTCATAGACAAACATGGGCAGTAAAATGGCCCTTACTGAAGAGCTCAATGACTTTCAACATGGCATCGTCATAGGATGCCACCTTTCCAACAAGTCAGTTCATCACATTTCTTCCCTGTTAGAGCTGCCCTGGTCAACTGAAAATGTTGCTCCTAGATGTTTAATCTTTCTTTTATTGAACCTTTTATTTAACTAGGCAAGTCATGTAAGAACAAATTCTTATTTACAATGACTGCCAAACCCGGACAACGCTGGGCCAATTGTGCGCTGCCTTATGGCACTCCCAGTTACGGCCGGATGTGGTGATGTGATGCAACAACGGCTCAGCCGTGAAGTGATGGGCCACACAAGCTCACAGAACGGGACTGCCCAGTGCTGAAGCGCGTAACAATCGTCTGTCCTCTGGTGGCAACACTCCCTACCGAGTTCCAAACTGCCTCTGGAAGCCACGTCAGCACACAAACTGTTCCTCGGGAGCTTCATGAAATGGGTTTCCATGGCTGAGCAGCCGCACACAAGCCAAAGCTCACCATGCGCAATGCCAAGCGTCGGCTGGAATGGTGTAAAGCGCACCACTATTGGACTCTGGAGCAGTGGAAACTCGTTCTCTGGAGTGATGAATCATGCTTCACCATTTGGCAGTCATAAGGACGAATCTGGGTTTTGCGGATGCCAGGAGAACACTACCTGCCCCAATGTATAGTGCCTACTGTAAAATTTGGTGGAGGAGAAATAATGGTCTGGGGCTGTTTTTTTTTTTTCATGCTTTGGGCTAGATCCCTTAGTTCCAGTGAAGAGAAATCTTAACGCTACAGCATACTGTACAATGACATTCTAGACAATTCGGTGATTCCAACATTGTGGCAACAGTTTGCGGAAGGCCCTTTCCTGTTTCAGCATGACAATGGCCTGCACAGAGCCCTGACCTCGACCCCATCGAACACTTTTGGGATGATTTGGAACGCCGACTGCGAGCCAGGCCTAATCGCCCGACCTCACTAATGCTCTTGTGGCTGAATGGAAGCAAGTCCCCGCAGCAATGTTCCAACATCTAATGGTAAGCCTTCCCAGAAGAGTGGAGGCTGTTTATAGCAGCAAAGTGGGGGACCAACCCCGTATTACTGCCCATGATTTTGGAATTAGATGTTTGACGAGCAGGTGTCCACATACTATTGGCCATGTAGTGAATATTGAACGTTAGTCAGTATATTAGGCCCTATATGTACAATTGTGTAAACTATTGAGGTCCTTAAATTACAATGAAATGCTTGAAGAAGCCCTTGAATTTGACTTGCCAATGTCGGTATGAGCCCTGCTTAAAGGATGTATAGGCCTATGTTGTTGCGTAGGTGGCGTTATGGGCCAATTTGCGCATATTTTTTTACACACGTGGAACTGCATACATTTATTATTTATTTGTGTTTCATACCATTTTGAAATGTTAATCCCAATATCACACATTGGCCCCATTTTATTTAAAGAAAGACGCATGTTCAACTATAGTTTCTTACGCTTGTTGATAAATGTCATTGTTTACTTTTATTTAAAAAATGTATAAGGCCAAATGGTGGCGTGGTAGGCGTTATTTCAACAGGAAGTGATCAGAAATGCCAACTAGGCATCCCTTTAGATCAATACCAACCAGCCCAGCCAGTTTGTATAATATGTCAGGCGAAATCTGATGACATATAGCTTGAGCTTTGTGTCAACACTCTTTGGGGGTGATCACATGGAGACTACTAAAAAACTTGTGTGGCTCAGTTAGTAGAGCATGGTGTTTGCAACACCAGGGTTGTGGGTTCGATTCCCACGGGGGACCAGTACGGGGGGGAAAAAATGTATGAAATGTATGCATTCACTACTGTAAGTCGCTCTGGATAAGAGCGTCTGCTAAATGACTAAAATGTACTGCCACCTATTGATCGGAGTGTAGAATGCAATATCTTTTGACGACACAATATTTTAACATTAGAATGATAGAAATATAAATGTTACATGAGAAATTATATATTTTTATTAAGTTAGCTGTGGTTCAGTTAGTAGGGCATGGCACTTGCAACACCAACGGTAGTGGGTTTGATTCCCGCTTGGGCCACCCATACAAATGATCTTATTTTAATCAACTTTTTTCTTTCCCCCTTTATAGGGTCACTCCAAGGGCCCGTTCCTGGTGAGCGCCCCCCTGTCTACCATCATTAACTGGGAGAGAGAGTTTGAGATGTGGGCCCCGGACATGTACGTGGTGACCTACGTAGGAGACAAAGACAGCAGAGCCGTCATCAGAGAGAACGAGTTCTCCTTCGAGAACAACGCCATCCGCGGAGGCAAGAGGGCTTCTAAGATGAAGGTGAGAATTACGGGGGGAAATGTGTTTAAAAAAGAACCGATGAAATGAAATGTATTTTATTTTTTTCAATATATCACTCCTTCAGTGATATGCTGGTGTGTGTCACGTTTTTAACCGTTCCCCGTCGTGGCCTTGTAGAAAGACTCATCGGTGAAGTTCCATGTGCTGCTGACGTCCTATGAGTTGATCACCATCGACATGGCCATCCTAGGTTCCATAGATTGGGCCTGTCTGGTGGTCGATGAGGCCCACAGGCTCAAAAACAACCAGTCCAAGGTGAGAGATTAGAGTTGAGGGTTTAAAGGACTGTTATGGAGGTAGTTTACCTGTTATGTGCAACATATTCCCTTATTCAGGATAAAGATCAATTTGGAAGTATAAGGGCAATGAGGCATCCCAAATTCTATTTCTCATTAGTTGGATACCTTCATTGTACAATGAAACTCCACCTAAACTGGTATGGCTGAAAGTACCATTGACAAATACAGAAGTGTTGCATTTCTAGTTGAATAATACTCTGTTTTCTCTCCCCTCCAGTTCTTCAGAGTGCTGAACAACTATCCTCTCCAGCACAAGCTGCTATTGACCGGTACACCTCTACAGAACAACCTGGAAGAGTTGTTCCACCTCCTCAACTTCCTCACGCCAGAGAGATTCAGGTGTGTGTGTGTGTATACACACATTCTGACCACATCACTTTCCCACTCAATCCCAACGACCACTTCACATCACCTGTATCACACCCCACTCATCTTAGCCCAGTTATTATAGAGTTAACCGTTACTTACTTCCCTGCAATTTCCTCTCTCTGTGTAGTAACCTGGAGGGTTTCCTGGAAGAGTTTGCTGACATCGCCAAAGAGGACCAGATCAAGAAGCTGCATGACATGCTGGGACCACACATGCTCAGGAGACTGAAGGCTGACGTCTTCAAACACATGCCCTCCAAGACGGAGCTCATCGTCAGGGTGGAGCTCAGCCCCATGCAGAAGTGAGTGAAAAGTGCATGGAGGGATAGGGTGTGGTGAAGGTGTACATTTTGAATAGTGGTGACCCAGTTGTATGTGCTGTCTAACTTGGCTAAAAGGGAGACGTGATCAAATATAAAGTTAGAATGATTAGTCATCGTCCATAGACTTTTACTTAAACACAGTCTTGCCTTGGGATACTCAACTCACTAGAACTTTACAATATAATTGGACTGTGGAAGTGGTATTAAATGTGGATTTTCGTGTTTTTTCTTTCTCTTTTTAGGAAGTACTACAAATTCATCCTCACCCGTAACTTTGAGGCTCTGAACACGCGCAGTGGTGGAAATCAAGTATCCCTGCTCAACGTGGTGATGGACCTCAAGAAGTGCTGCAATCACCCCTACCTCTTCCCTGTGGCTGCCATGGTATGACCCACTTATAATACATTTGAATGGGAATGGACCATGCTATTGTGATGGCTAAGTGGGGTAGTGGTGCATTCATTTTGTACAGTCTATTTTATACAGTCTTAGATACTATTTGCGTCAAGCATTTTCATGATATGCATTATAACTTTTGTAGTATTTTTCCTGTAAGGCTCTATATAGCTGACTCTTGATTGCCCCCCCCCCCCCAACAAAAAAACCAGGAAGCCCCAAAGATGCCCAATGGGATGTACGACGGTAGCGCCCTCACTAAGTCTGCTGGGAAACTGACGCTAATGCAGAAGATGATGAGGAAGCTGAAAGACGGAGGGCACAGAGTACTCATCTTCTCTCAGGTTAGTTAACCAACACACACATTATCAATATTTTATTTGAGTTCACGAAGTCCATTTATTTGAGTCCCTCACATTACATCAAGAAGGATTCAAACATTTCAAAGGTCTTGGATACAAAAAGCACACGCCTCACATGGACACTGCTTACTCATGTAGATTGTTTTTCCACTTGTGCATGAGCTTTATTTGTTTACTCACCACCCGTTCACGCCCTCTGTCGTAGATGACCAAGATGCTTGACCTGCTGGAGGACTTCCTGGAGAACGAGGGCTACAAGTACGAGCGTATCGACGGAAGCATTACCGGGGGCATGAGACAGGAGGCCATCGACAGATTCAATGGTGAGGCTCACCCCACACTGACTTCCTCATTCACTATCTAACTAGATCACTGTGTATACTGCAATTTCAGAGTGACTATTATATAGTTGTAGTCTTCAGATCTAAATTAGGTGTATATATATATATATTATATATATATATATATCCTATAATTGTTAAATATCAAGAGGGATTTATATACAGTACCAGTCAAAATGTGGACACGCCTACTCATTTAAGGGTTTTTCTTTAGTTTGACTATTTTCTACATTGTAGAATGATAGTGAAGACATTAAAATTATGAAAAAACGCATTTGGAATCTTGTAGTTAACCAAAACAGGGTTAAACAAATCAAAATATGTTATTTTAGATTCTTCAAAGTAGCCACCCTTTTCCCTTGATGACAGCTTTGCACACTCAACCAGCTTCATGAGGTAGTCACCTGGAATGCTTTTTCAACACTCTTGAAGGAGTTCCCACATATGCTGAGCACTTGTTGGCTGTTTTTCCTTCACGCTGCAGTCCAACTCATCCCAAATCATCTCATTTGGGTTGAGGTCGGGTGAGGCCAGGTCATTTGGTGTAGCACTTCATCACTTTACTTGGTAAAATAGCCCTTACACAGCCTGGAGGTGTGTTGGGTCATTGTCCTGTTGAAAAACAAATGATAGTCCCACTAAGTGCAAACCAGATGGGATGGTGTATCACTGCAGAATGCTGTCGTAGCCATGCTGGTTAAGTGTGCCTTGAAATCTAAATAAATCACCAGAAATGCACCATCACACCTCTTCCTCCGTGCTTCACGGTGGGAACCACACATGCGGAGATCATCCGTTCACCTACTCTGCGTCTCACAAAGACACGGCTGTTGGAACCAAAATTTGGACTCATCAGACCAAAGGACAGATTTCCACCGGTCTAATGTCCATTGCTCGTGTTTCATGGTCCAAGCGCGTCTCTTCTTATTATTGATGTCCTTTAGTAGTGGTTTCTTTGCAGTAATTTGACCATGAAGGCCTGATTCACGCAGTCTCGTCTGAACAGTTGATGTTGAAATGTGTCTATTTGAACTCTGAAGCATTTATTTGGGCTGCAGTTTCTGAGGCTCGTAACTCGAATGAACGTATCCTCTGCAGCAGAGGTAACTCTGGGTCTTCCTTTCCTGTGGCGGTCCTCATGAGAGCCAGTTTCATCATAGCGCTTGATGGCTTTTGCGACTGCACTTGAAGAAACTTTCAAAGTTCCTGAAATGTTTGGGATAGACTGACCTTCATGTGTTAAAGTAATGATGGACTGTTGTTTCTCTTAGCTTATTTGAGCTGTTCTTGCCATAATATGGACTTGGCCTTTTACCAATAAGGGCTATCTTCTGGCTCCTTGTGTTATTTCATCGTTTTGATGTCTTCACTATTATTCTACAATGTAGAAAATAGTAAAAATAAAGAAAAACCCTTGAATGAGTAGGTGTGTCCAAACTTTTGACTGATACTGTTTATTTGAAATGTTTTATTTTTATCAAATGAAATGCCATTTATGGTGAAACATTGGAATGAACTAGTCTGTAGGACTATCAGGCTAATCCTGTTCTTATAGTAAGCTATTTTACATTCATCAGCCTTATGTTTTCTGAAGCTCTTGATAGTTCTTTAATTCAATTGTGCGGGAATAGACAACCCAGATGGCCAAATTTGCCGCTGTCTGATATCAACGTCGGGTTATCTAAAGTAGTGTTTTATTCTTGTGGGGTTTTCGTTGAAATCGAGCTTGTTTTACCACGCAGGTGCATGCAATCTCAAATGAATTTCGTTTTAAGAATACCAGCGATAAAACAGGGCTCCAAAGAAGTTCTGAGTCTTTGTTGCAATAGTTTTTGGGGGAATTTGTTATCATCCCTGACTGTCCAGCTTTGGTTAGTTCTCAAACGTGATATTAATACACAATTATATAGGTCCATTTATCTTTTTTACAATTTGTATCGGGTTTTAAGAGATGGAATTCTCAGTAGGTGGAAACGGCGCCACGTTGCTTGTTTGAATTTAGGCGGGCCAGAAAACTGAATAATCCCTGGAAAGTGAATGATTATAGAGATAAAGCAAGTGATTGATGTAAATATAGATTGATGTATAGTGATTTGGTCTGAGTGGTTGATCTGTTTGTTCCTTAGCTCCTGGAGCGCTGCAGTTTGCCTTCCTGCTGTCGACGAGAGCTGGAGGTCTGGGCATCAACCTGGCCACCGCCGATACTGTCATCATCTACGACTCCGACTGGAATCCTCACAACGACATCCAGGTAACACACTTGAAACCATCACACACAGGCCCAAGTCAAGCCCAATGATCTTTGAGAATTTGATTAGTAGAAGTACTATGGTGAACCTTCCACCTAGCCTGTCAGAGGGTAAGGTGGAGCTATTACCATATTGCTTACACCTGTCGAATCCAATCAGATCTCCACAAGTGCTTATGGATCAGTTTATGATTGGGCCATTCACCATCTCCTTGTTCTCTATTATATCAACTTTTTATTAAGGTGGTTGCAAGGACGAAAGATTCATACTGTTTGTCTCTGCCTCTTTCTCATCTCAGGCGTTCAGCAGAGCTCATCGTATCGGACAGAACAAGAAGGTGATGATCTACCGCTTCGTCACAAAGGCCTCTGTGGAGGAGAGGATCACTCAGGTAAAGAGGCTGTCCCCTCTCCCGCAACATCACAATGACCTCTTCACAACGTAACATAACAAATCTGTATCATAGAATTGCTACCTTGTTGGATCCAATGAATGTCGTGTGTGTGTGGGAAGCGAGCTTCGTCTGTCGTCAGCGCTACTCATTTCAGTTCTTTGGCCTATACTGGCAGGAAGAAAGTCAATGCAGACATAGAAACATCCCACGTTCCCTCCCTCTCCAGGTTGCCAAGAAGAAGATGATGTTGACCCACCTGGTGGTGCGTCCTGGTCTGGGCTCCAAGACGGGCTCCATGTCCAAACAGGAGCTGGACGACATCCTCAAGTTTGGCACGGAGGAGCTGTTCAAGGACGAGCTTGGAAAGGGAGACAAAGAAGGTAAAAGGAACTAAACAGCTCCTGCTGTTGTAAACATGGATGGGGAGGGTGGATGGGTAGGTGGAAGGATGGAGTGGATAGTTGTTCCTCTGTTAAATCACCTTTCAGTTGTCTTGAAAGGGAGCAATGAAATGTTGTCTTATTGTATATTTTTTTATTTTATTTTTTTACCTGCCCACAGCAGGTTACTGGAAGCGTGTTGCAGGTGAACAGAAAACGAGCAAATGCCAGCAGATACGAACAGTCAAATACGATGATAGTTTGTTGGTTATTACTTATTAGGTGAAATTATCAACATTTTGGGTAAACCGATGTCTAGAACAGATTTAGTTCAAGATAAGGTTATGACAATGTTTATAACACGTTCTGATAATGTTTGGACCATGTTCTGAAAATGTTTCATGTCCCCCAGGTGAGAACAAGGAGGAGGACAGCCAGGTGATCCACTACGATGACATGGCGGTGGACAGACTTCTGGACAGGAACCAGGAGTCCGAAACCCCGGAGGAAACGGAGATCGGGAGCATGAACGAGTACCTGGGCTCCTTCAAGGTGGCCCAGTACGTGGTCAAGGACGAGGAGGAGCCGGTAAGTTTGTTTTGGGTCAAAAACACCATTTAGCAGACACTTTGACCCATAGTGATGTTTTATATTTTTAGAATGTCGACTCCCAAGTGGCCTTGTTGTAGCCCAGACGTTGTGAGTGTGTGTGTGTAACTGACGTCTCATTTGACACATGCACACTTGATCAATGACTCTCCTTTCCCTCCCTCTCTCTCGGGCCCCCCCAGGAGGAGGAAGTACAGAGAGAGATCATCAAGCAGGAGGAGAGTGTCGACCCAGACTACTGGGAGAAGCTGCTCAGGCACCACTATGAGCAGCAGCAGGAGGACCTGGCCCGCAACCTGGGCAAGGGCAAGCGCATCCGCAAGCAGGTCAACTACAACGACGGCTCCCAGGAGGACCGAGGTAGTAGACGGGGTAACAACAACAAGCGCCAATGCCATTACTTACTTACGTGTGTGAGAGAGAGAGTGGTGGGTGTGAGTTTCACCAGCGAAGTCTTAGTAACTGAGTGGTGTCGTGTGTTTGTGCTGGTTTGATTACTCCTCACCTGCATGAGGCATGCCTCTTCAGTTGTGGTGGCAATTTGAATTTTCCTCCCTTTTGCATTACCTCTTCAGAAAGGCTCTATGTCAGTCCTCAGAAAGCCTGGTAAATCTTCCGACATGCTCGTGATCTTCTATTCCCAGCAACAATCCAAACTATTCAGAATTACATTAACGTGAGCGGATATCTGTTCCAAGTCCTTGTTAGTTTTATGTTGGAATGGCAGCTTTCCTTTAACTTTTGACACCTGAATACAATGCATTGCAATGGCGAACTACACTACCCACAATGCACTGCACAGCCACCATGATCTCAGGCCCCTCACCTAGAGGATGAAAATGCCAGCACCCGCCCCTGTAAAATGTGGCACTCTTTAATCCTAGCACCCTAAGAGATTTGAAGAATAAGTTGGCGCGTGTGACTGAATTGCAGTTGTTTTGTATTTTGTACCCCTTCCGTTTTGAGTCGGGAAACAGTGCATCTCTTCTCGGCTCCTAACTGTACACATACTAGCTTAAACAATGTCCCACATGTGGTTTGAGTCAGCTACTCGCACTCGGGCACTGCTTGTGGACAAGTTGACACATCACCCCCATATCTGTGGCGTTGGTTTCCTTCTAGCGCTCTGTGCTTGGTCTGGTTGTCAACCTTTTACTCAAAGTCCACTTCCTTGTAGAATCTTCTTTCCCCCCCTCTTTTAAATGTTCATGTTTGAAGAAGTTCAGAGAAGTTTCTGGACTGTGTACTGAAATTGCGCCCCGTGTCTTCTGTCTCCAAGCAGATTGGCAGGATGACCAATCGGACAACAACTCGGACTACTCTGTGGCCTCCGAGGAGGGTGACGAGGACTTTGATGAGCGGGCAGAAGGTAAGCGAAAGTGTGTGTGGACAGACGGTGTCTCTGTCGGTGTTTACAAGAGTGGGTGTGTGTGTGTGTGTTTTTGTATGTGGTTTGTGAAGCTTAAGAGAATAACTTTTGGTGTTTTTCCTGTTTTCTGGCGGTGCAGCCAACTCTCGCAGACCCAACAGGAAAGGCATGCGCGGCGACAGGGACAAGCCACTGCCCCCCCTGCTGGCCAGAGTGGGAGGCAACATTGAGGTCAGCTTCCAATGTCCATCGATCACTGCACTCTGAACCAATGCTCTGCATGATCCTGAATGTGTTTGCAATTTAGCTTATCTACGGATGGGCCAACCCACCACTTGTCTCTTGGCATTCAATTGGCTTGTACAGAAATAAAGGTCAGGGGTCAATATGTGGACTACCTGTTAACGCAACACTAACCCTGCCTCTCTGGTGTTCAGGTGTTGGGCTTCAACGTTCGCCAGAGGAAGGCCTTCCTGAATGCAGTGATGCGTTATGGGATGCCTCCTCAGGACGCCTTCACCACCCAGTGGCTGGTCAGAGACCTGCGTGGGAAATCTGAGAAAGAGTTCAAGTGAGTAACTAACATGTTATAGTGTAAATCCAAAATAGTAATGCCTTGATATTGGTTGAATTTGTCCTCTATATTTTGTTTAACATCGGATCCTCTCTCCCACGCAGGGCGTACGTCTCCCTCTTCATGAGGCACCTGTGCGAGCCCGGCGCCGACGGAGCGGAGACCTTCGCTGACGGCGTCCCCCGCGAGGGGTTGTCGCGGCAACACGTACTCACCCGCATCGGTGTGATGTCGCTGATCCGCAAGAAGGTAGAGCCCAGTTCCTGGTTTGGGATAGTTGGGAGGAATTCAACTCAACACGCTAAAGTGTGAGTGTAGCTCGTCCTGACCGTGTTTTCCACCAGGTCCAGGAGTTCGAGCACGTCAACGGCCAGTGGTCCATGCCCTGGATGATGGAGCTGGAGGAGAGTAAAAAGGCTGCGGCCGCTGCAGCTGGAGCCCGCCCCGACTCCCCAGGGAAGACCCCCTCCACGGGCACGCCTGCAGACACGCAGCCCAACACACCCGCCACAGGTACAGACCACTACGCCCTCTTCCACAACCCTCTCCCCGGTCCTTGCTCTTCCTGCATTTCAGTCTTTCCCAGCTGTAGTGACCTATGGTCTGTAACCCAAAATCTCTGCAAGTACGTCCCGTGTCTTGCAGAGTCTAGACCCTCTCCTGCGATGATGCTTTTAACCCCTGTTCCCCTCTGTGTGCTCGCCCTCCCCAGCCCCCAAAACTCCCTCCACTGGCACACCCGCAGACACACAACCCAACACGCCTGCCCCAGGTAAACCAACTCTGTCCCCCACTCCCCCCTGTCTACCTCCACACCATCTCACTGTTCCAGGACTCTTGACATGCAGGGTCAAACACCGACTCAAGCTCTGCTGCTGCTATGCTGGTTTTAGTGAAACCACCCTAGGAAAAAAAAGAGGTGCTTGGGTGTGTAAAATGTGTGACTGTCAATCAGTGCTTGGAGATGTGGAAGGTGGATTAAGAGCTGATGTCCTGTTGGTTTAGCAGACGATCCTTCGAAGACTGAGGACGCCGCGAAGGATGGCGAGAAAGAGGAGAAGAAAGATGGCGAGGTGGAGAAGGAGGAGTCCAGAAAGACGGAAGACCCAGAGGTAAAGAATTATACACTTGATCTACATTGGTCAACAGACTAGAATAAGCCAATGTCTAACCAAAGCCAATCAATTTATCATACTTCTACATGGGGTATAGATACCACAGTATATATCATTGTTGTGAAGTTTGAGATGGAGCTCCTTGTCCAGAATAGTTAGTTTTAGTAAGTTTAAAACGCCTGTGCTGTTCTCTGTGCTTCTGGTTCTAAGGAATGTTCCTCTCTTTCAGGTAAATGCGATCCCCGATAAAGATGAGAAGACTCCTTCCCCTGAACCGAAAGAGAAAGATGAAGAAGAGCCCATGGAAACAGACAAGCCTACCAATGGAGAGGCGGAGAAGGAGAAGGACGGCGAGACTGCAGAGAAGCCTACTCAGGGAGGAGAGGAGACCAAGTCTCCAGCAGCAGAGGCCAAGATGGACGTGTCCGAGGTCAAATCGGAAGACTCCAAGGCCAAAGGTGATGTCGTAATAGAATATGGTTCAGTACTATTTTTCCACAGTACCACTTCTATTGCATTCTGTTAGACACTCCTTTGATGTTTGCTAATGTTCTCCCCCTTTTTCTCTCCATCCCTCTGGATTTGCAGCAGAAGAGAAGACGGAGAAGATGGATACCACTCCTGCCTCAGAGGAAAAGAAAGGTAGCTCCCCTCGCCATCATTCTCTCTCATTTTGCACTCGTCAATCAGCAAACTGCAGAAAAGGACATACTGTTGGTTTCCGTGCTTTGTGTCGGTCCACGTTTCTTCTTCACTCCGTTCTCTCTCTCACCCCATTTTCAACCTTGTTCTGTCTGCAGAGCAAAAGGAGGAGAAGGATGGCGTGAAGGCGGAGGAGCTGGCCAAGCTGCAGAACGGGGACAGTGTGAAGGAGGGAGCGGCGGCCAGAGTCAGTGAGGAGAAGAAGAAAGCCAAGACGAGATTCATGTTCAACATCGCCGACGGAGGATTCACAGGTAAGAGAACTGGAGTGTCAAGAGGGAAAGCATACCACAAACGCATGCGCAGATCTCCACACGTTCTCAGCAGAGTTTTGGTTGGTTTCATACATGGTTAAGCGCTACTCTTGGACTAAATAGCGTTTTCAATGGTCTCAGTTTCAACAAGTCTCAATTGTTACTTCAGGGAATCACTCTTTTTCTCCCCCCTACAGAGCTGCACTCCTTGTGGCAGAATGAGGAGAGAGCCGCCACCGTCACCAAGAAGACCAATGAGATCTGGCACCGTCGCCATGACTACTGGCTTCTGGCTGGCATCATACAGTATCCTTTTATACCACTGTTGACAAACTATGCTGCCCACCGTGGCTCTTTGCAAACAAACATCAGTGATTTACGGTCAAATCTTTCTCTTCAAAATGTAACCGGTGCAACGCTCATTGGAAAATTGCCTGTAGCAGGAAAAGTACAATCTCAACAGATCTAATAACTATGGCCAGCTTCAAGTATTGGTTAATGGTCACATACATTAGGCCAATATTGGGTCATACCGCAAACAGTGGGGCCAGTCTGTTTTTGTTTATCCCTTGACTCTGGCGCCCCCGAGACACGGCTACGCGCGTTGGCAGGACATCCAGAACGACGTGAAGTACGCCATCCTCAACGAGCCCTTCAAGGCTGAGATGAACCGAGGCAACTTCCTGGAGATAAAAAACAAGTTTCTGGCCAGGAGGTTCAAGGTATAAAGGCCTTTATTAACCCCTTATTAGCCATGATCATTTATAAGCCACCTCTTTTTATACCCCCCCCCCCCCCCCCAGGCCTGTTTGTCAGCCGGTCTCATTTTCACTCTTCTCGCGTAAAGATTTGTTGTGCTCCATGTACACACTGTGCATTTTGTATTGCTGTATTCTCATCCACTCCTGTGCTTCCCCATCTCCTCTCATCCCTCCTCCCCCTAGCTGCTGGAGCAGGCCCTGGTGATCGAGGAGCAGCTGCGCCGGGCGGCCTACCTCAACATGTCGGAGGACCCTTCCCACCCCTCCATGGCCCTCAACACTCGCTTCAGCGAGGTGGAGTGTCTGGCCGAGTCCCACCAACACCTCAGCAAGGAGTCCATGTCGGGGAACAAGCCCGCCAACGCCGTCCTGCACAAAGGTAAGCTAGCCAGCTGGCACTCGCCTAGTACGCCCGGGTCGAGTTCATTAGGGCACACTGTAGAAAAATGTTTGGCAACGGAAAATTAAAATGGTTCCTATGGTACCTCCCCATTTAACTTCGTGTCTGACCGTTTTGTGCCTACTGAACGTGACCCTGTGCAAAGGAATAGGAAGAATAGTGTCTCTGCTGACAGACCAAAATACATTTATCAACCTAACCTAAAGTACCTTGAGGCTTAGTTGAAGATTTGTAAAGTTAATAATAGATGTATTTTATACAGCACTTTTCATTCCAAGTAAGAAAGGAAGTATCTTAACAGGAGGGAGCATAATGGAGAGTCAGGCAGGGAGGTAGAGATATCATTCATCGGCCACCCCGTCTTCCATTGTCACAGTTCCTCCTTCGTAGATGGGCTGGATCGTCCACTACTGAAATGTAGCACCCACCTGGGTGACGCTTCGGCGACTGTAAGACCATCACACCTCAGCAGTGGTCCAGAAAAGCCCCCTTACAAAGTGTAATTCTGCATCTCTGTACACCGCTGTCCACTAGGAACTGGGGCAGGAGGCAAAAAGCCAATGCTGTTGATCTGGTGTTGCCGAGTCATTCAAATCATACTACTAGCTAGCTAGTTAGCCAAGCCAATATATATATTTGCAACAATTTATTTTGCTTTGTCATTATGGGGTATTGTGTGTAGATTGATGAGGAACATGAATCACTTTTCGAACAAGGCTGTAATGTAACAGCATTTGGAGAAAGTCAAGGCATCTGAATACTTTCTGAATACACTGTATATAGGCATATGTAAGTTGGCAAGCACTTCCATTCTCTCTTTCCCCCTCAGTGCTGAAACAGCTGGAGGAGCTGCTCAGTGACATGAAAGCAGACGTGACCCGTCTCCCGGCAACCATCGCCCGGATACCCCCGGTCGCAGTGAGACTCCAGATGTCCGAGAGGAACATCCTCAGCCGCCTGGCCAGCAGAGGCCCCGAACCACAGCCTCAACAACCGCAGGTAAGCATCCCAACCCAATGACGGGTGTGTGAATGTTTTGTGCACAAGTCTTGTCACGTTTTGTAATGTGCTTGTTGCGTTCTTTCTCTTACAGCTGTCACAACAGTAGCCTGGCTTAGCCCCCTTGAACCTCACCACCTCTACATTCCTGATCGGCACAGCAGACGATGATGCGCCCAAGCTTGAAACCACGGCCCTTTATATAATATGGACTTGCAGCGTTCCTACAGGCTGACTCCTGGACACTGTGGAAATAATAGCTATTTTAATTTTTCCTTTTGTTTTGACTTTATTAATATTATTGATATAATGTTATTATGATTTTTTTGGGACCTAAATAAAAATGTAATAAAGGATGTTTGTTTTTTTATCATGTGATTTTGTGTGTGTGTGTGTGGGGGGGGGGTGTTGAGGGAACGATTCAATGGTGTATAAGCAAGGCTAGTGAAAATATACAGAACAGGGAGGATCTAAGAGTGACTGAATCATATATTTGTTTTACCTCTTTTTGTTCCAGTCAAGACAAATTCATTTAGACTTTGAAGTAACAGACAGACTGATGAATGTTTATTTTTTTATTAAATTGGGGGGGGGAAATAAAATCACCTGCAGGCTGCCAGTTGGGGAACCCTGGCGTAGGCTGTACAGGGCCCTTTATATGATAAAAGGAAATGGAGTGAAAGGACCATGCACTGCCTGGACCTTAGTGGTACTGTGTGGCTGTTAGGAGCTTGGTGGCAACAACGCAAGTGTTGTGTGTTCAATTCCCACTGGGGACAGTCATATTAAATTGTATGCATTCACTGATGTAAATCGCTTTGGGTGAAGTCTCAATGACATGAGGTAAGATCAAATTCCAGTGAACCCGGTGGAGGCACACAGTCTATTCAAAATGTCTTGTGTTGTACAGACATTGTTCTTTTATACTTTATAAAAAAATCATTATGCACAACTGCAAAGAACGCGACCTGCAACGAGACCATGGGTGCGTTCGTAAATTCTTCCTGGAGTGCCAGTGGCATCTGGGTGTTCGTAAATTCAGCAGTTATTCTGCGCTATGGCACACTCAGGGCGTAAATTAGCTCTGGCTATCTACTCCGATTTCAGAGCACTCTCGTCTGAGTGTGCCAGAGCGCAGAATAACTGATGAATTTACAAACTCTCAACACCAGTTGAATATTGCCTGTGTCAGTAAACATCGGCAAAAAAGCTTCATTAAATTGTTGCCAGCAGCACAGTTAGTCACCAACGCTCTGGATAACATGATAACAGCCTAACCAGCTCCGCAAGGGTGAGTAAAATGGTCAGTGAGGTGTTCTCTCATTTATGTCTGGGAGAAGCTGGCCAAAGTTAGCTTGACTGCTGTGAGGTCAAGAACGACCAGCTCAACCTTGCTCCTCGGCCAGAGCGTCCAGCGTGCGCTCTAAACGCTCTGAATTTATGAAGGCTTACAAAGGCCCAGAGTGCGCACTGGCACTCCAGAGTGAATTTATGAATGCTCATTAAGTAGATTTCGGTTTCAAAACTGTAAGTCTTAAACACATGCTTAGTACTGTTAAAAAACACTGGGATTCAGATAAAGGTGCCTGAAACAATGTGACTACTACAGAGCCCAAGATGCAGCAGACCAACAAACAAAATACAATTACTTGGGGTTTTATTTTTCGGGGGCTGAGGGTCCCCCCCAAAATGTCCCCATGTTGGGGAATAAGAGATTTGAAAGTCTAGGTTTGAGATCAAATATGTCACCAATTACTGTTCCAAAATAAATTAGAATGTCAGATCTTTTACTTAATAGTGGAACTCTAAACATGCACAAATTCCCATTGGAACACAGCCACTTTAAAAGTGCAGGGCTTGTGCAACGTGCCATACCTTCATCTTACAGGAAGTATATATATATGTGAGGAGAAAGCTGAAGTCTCCATCTATCCATTGATGTAAATATATCCTCTGTCCGATTCCCAGTTCGTCCACTAGATAGCAATAGGAGAACACATGATGTCTCTTGGCCACTTGAAACCAGCTGCATCTGCTTTGCGTTGTGAATCACTGTCCCAAAATGGCTGAACGTATTTCTCAGCATGGGGGTTTCTTATGACAGTAGAAAGATTTGATTTCGATTTCCCTAAAAACAATTCCCAAAAAACAATGCCTGTAGCTTTCAAATAATATATACGTTTCTATTTTCAAAACAACCGCTCAGAGTTTGACTTGTTAATCGGGTTCACTTGATCTATTATTATGAATTAGATTCAAATATGATCCCATTCATGCAGAAATACAGAAAATCCTAAAGGGTTCACAAACTTTTCTCTTAGCACTGTAACTCTGCTGGCTAGGTTAATTTACTAACTGTGTTATGTATACTTGCTGCAGATAGATCCCTGTGGCTCAGTTGGTAGAGCATGGTGTTTGCAACGCCAGGGTTGTGGGTTCGATTCCCACGGGGGGCCAGTATGGAGAAAAAAGAATGTATGAAATGAATTGAAATGCATGCATTCACTACTGTAAGTTGCTCTGGATAAGAGTGTGCTAAATGACTAAAATGTAAAATGTAGAGGTGGAGGCATCAGAATCAAACTACTTGGAACTTGTCTAAACTCTTCTAGATGACCCAAAAAAGAGAGAACACTTCTTCCAAGTTGGTGTGAGAACAATATTTCTAAAACAGACATTTAAATCAAGGAGGTAAACTGAACTGAACTGCAGTGCATGCACATCCTATTCCATTGAAATCCTTGTTACTGGCTTACTCAGTACTGCTGAAACTCAACTTGTATGCATTAGAGAGGAAACGCGCCGGGACGATTGCTTCTGACCAAAACACCGGTTGTAATTTGTTGTCCTGTTTTCTAGGATGTTTTTCCAGAGGAATTCAGCCCCATGTATGACACATCCCTGATGTGGGACTTTTTCTCCAGACTGGAGAAGCTGCTTCCAACACCAACATTTCAACAGGTAGGTGCAATTTGGGAAGAGACAATTGTGGCAGTCTTGAATTTCTGATGTCTTTGATGTCTGGTAGTACTAACAGGAAGTTGCCCCACTGTGTATTATGTTGTCATATTGCTGAGTGTACCATAAATTCTTGTTACTTGGTCAATTGAATTTGTTGCACGTTTAAAACCACCTCCCGTTCTCAGACTGCATCCTGGCTCAGACCTGCCCCCTCTATGCTGAAGGAGTGTGCACAGTCTGTGACTCAACCTCAGCCTTTGAAGACTCTCCTCCACCACCACAGATGCCATGGCCATTTATTCGCTAATGGTAGACATTTTTGTTGAAGTTTTTCCATCTCTGTATTCATACAGTGGCAAATAAGATGTATTACATTTGAATCATGGTTGCATAACACCTGCTAGAGACTCACACGTCAGCCACAGTTGAAAAGCTCCCACTAATCAATGACACTTGTTATACCGGCTGCAGACAACATGTAAGACTGATGGAGTGGTTTTGATCTTGATCTGTAAAACATGCCTCTGTTAATGTTAGCAGTCAAACAGAACGCTTCTCCTTCCTGAGCGGTATGACGGCTGCGTGGTCCCATGGTGTTTATACTTGCGTACTATTGTTTGTACAGATGAATGTGGTACCTTCAGATGTTTGGAAATTGCTCCCAAGGATGAACCAGACTTGTGGAGGACTCCACATTTTTTTTCCTGAGGTCTTGGCTGGTTACTTTAGACTTTCCCATGATGTCAAGCAAAGAGGCACTGAGTTTGAAGGTAGGCCCTGAAATACATCCACAGGTACAACTCCAATTGACTCAAATGATGTCAATTAGGTTATCAGAAGCTTCTAAAGCCATGACATCATTTTCTGGAATTTTCCCACTGGAATTGTGATACAGTGAATTATAAGTGAAATAATCTGTCTCTAAACAATTGTTGGAAAAATTACTTGTGTCATGCACAAAGTAGATGTCCTAACCGACTTGCCAAAACTATAGTTTATTAACAAGACATTTGTGGAGTGGTTTAAAAATGAGTTTTAATGACTCCAACCTAAGTGTATGTAAACTTCCGACTTCAACTGTATCTCTCTGTAGTTTTCTCCATTAATCTTTCCCATAAAACATAGAACCACAGTCCCTGCCGCTGAAAAACATCCCCACACCATGATGTTTCCTACAGACGTGACGCTTGGTATTCAGGCCAAAGAGTTCAGCCTTGGTTTCATCAGACCAGAGAATCTTTATTCTCATGGTCTGAGAGTCCTTTAGGTGCATTTTGGCAAACTCCAATCGGGCAGTCGTGCCTTTTACTTAGGAGTGGCTTCCGGCTGGCCACTACCATAAAGGCCTGATTGGTGGAGTGCTGCAAAGAAAGTTGTCCTTGGTGGTTCCAAACTTCTTCCATTTAAGAATGATGGAGACCACTGTGTTCTTGGGGACCTTCAATACTGCATACATTTTTTTGTACCCTTCCCCAGATCTTTGCGTCGACACAATCCTGTCTCTGAGCTCTACAGACAATTCCTTCGACCGCATGGCTTGGTTTTTGCTCTGACATGCACTCTCAACTGTGGGACCTTATATAGACAGGTGTGTGCTTTTCCAAATCATGTCCAATCAATTTAATTTACTACAAGTGGACTCCAAGTTGTAGAAACACCTTAAGGATGATCAATGGAAACAGGATACACCTGAGCTCAATTTCGAGTCTCATAGCAAAGGGTCTGAATACTTATGTAAATAAGGTATTTCTGTTTTACTTTTTTTTATACATTTGCAACTATTTCTAAAAACCTGTTTTCACTTTATCATTATGGGGTATTGTGTGTAGATTGATGAGGAGAAATAAATAATTGTATCAATTTTACAATATGACTAATGTTACAAAATGTGGAAAAAGTCAAAGGGTCTGAATACTTTCCGAATGCACAATGTACAACAATACAGCAGTTTGTAAATATCAAAGTGTCACTACCGTAACAAAATACAATACTGTATCGATATTAACCGGTTTTGTATCAGTATTGACCGTTTCAGGTGTGGCAATTTCAGCGTATTTTCCACTTTCCAAATCAATAGATGCACAATCCGAAAATCATATGATACAATCCAGAATATCCGAATTTGTATATAATTGAGAAATTATACACGTACGGTTGTGACACTTCTGGACCACATTTAGATTTTCAGAGTTTAGCTCATTCTCAAGCAGAGGCACACATGATAAAGAATCTCAGCTAAGTGACCATAAGGTCAGTTGATCCTCTTCAAGGGGCAGTGCAGTCCTGTGGTTTATATATACTGTATCTGTTTCTACATTATGAGGTTGGAATAATACTGAACTTGTGAAAATTATAATGCCCTTTTAGTGTAAGAGCTGTTTAAAAAGACCGCCTGAAATGTCAGTTTGTTTTGCAAGGCAGCGGGTTTGGACCGCCTGGCTACATCACCAGACGGTATAAGTTAACAGACCAATAACAAAGAGAGTTTGCCCACCTGCCAATAATAGCTATACATCAGATTACATGTCCCTCCCATTAGACTCCAATTAAACACAAGAATGGAGCTATATACAGGAAGTACCAGTACCAGATCTATGTGCAGAGAGGTATGAGGTATTTGAGATAGATATGTACATATAGTCAGGGTAAAGTGACTAGGCATCAGGATAGATAATAACACGGGTAAAATAAAAAACAGCAGCAAATGATGAGTGTAATGTAGTGTGTGTGCGTGTGAATATAAAGTATGGTCTAGTGAGTGTGCATAGGATCAGTACAAGATAGTTTGTGTACCATTCATTGACTATATAGCAGTATGGCTATTTAGCAGTCTTATGGCTTGGGGTTAGAAGTTGTCTTGGAACCTGTTGGTCCAAGAGCTGACGCTCTGGGACCATAGCCACAGGAAGTAGTTTGGGGGTGCTGCAACTTTTTTCTCCGCCTGCACTACAGATGGCTATATCGGTCCGCTAATACAGGACTAGTAAAGGCCCAGTGCCCTACTGCAGCACCACTACTTCCTGCGGCTATGTACCGGAAGGTAGCAGAGTGAACAGTGTATGGCTTGGGTGGATTCTTCGGCAATTTTTCAGGCCTCCCTCTGACATATAGGTCCTGGATGTCAGGGAGCTCGGCCCCGGTGACACACCTCTCTGTGTCAAGGTTTTCAGAAGGCACTCCTTCAGAGAAGTTTTCAAAGTACATAATATACATAAAATGTGGAGCCGAAATGCTTCTCGGTAATGTGGAATTATGTCAGACATCACCTGTTCTATAGAATACATTTACTATGATTGGAAAGATACTATCTATTTGGCTGTTTTACAGAGAAACGGTCAACAGATGCTGTCCTTCGGCAAGTCAGTTTGTATTCCTTTCGTTCTATTTCCTAACATCTTTCGATATAGCAATATTCAGAAACGCAGGACGACTTCAAAGAGGACCACCTGGAACTCGACCATTGCTTCTTGTAGATGACGTCATGTTTGGAAGTAGCCCACCACTTTGTTTAGGCGACCAAAGGTATTGAATTTGGCTAGTACCACTGATATTAACCATGTGGTAACTTACTAGATGCTGTAGGCTACTAGCAACAAAATTAGATCAACATTATCGACAATGGCACTGGCAGACGATGTCGAATGGCCATGGTCGCCGGAGGAGACAAAGGCGCTGATCTCCGTATGGTCAGACGAACAGAATATTCTGGAAATGGAGCAAACATGTAGAAAAAAACATGTTTACAGGGAAATTTCGGAGCGGCTAAATGACCTTGGTGTCAAACGGACGTGGAAGCAGTGTCAAAATAAGATGAAGGCCTTGAAGTACAAATACAGACAAACACGAAGAGACCCAAACAGTAGTGGCCGAACAACCTTTCCATTATTTTCTGAACTGGACGAATTTCTCGCCGCCATGCCTGATATGACCGAGTCTAAGGAAACTGGCGACGAGGAAGATGGTAAGCAAAGGTTAAATGTGTAGTTTTCAGTGACACACCATCATCGCTAATTGTTTTCTTGGAACTATGTATGGATATAAATTACACAAATGGAGTAATATTTTATATTTCTCAAGATTTAAGAGTTTAGTTGTCGCCGGCTAAGTGTCTGTATTATAGTGTGTGAGCGATGTCACAATTTAGGCCAGTATTTGGGTGGGTATAATTTGTAATACGTTCCAACAGGAATCTGTTCCAAAAACTTCTAAAGTACAAGGTTGCCAACAAACAACGCATACAAAGTAGCTTGATCAATTCACCTAGCTAACTAGTTGCCGAATAGGCATCAACTCACCACGTAGCTTATTTTTAATGTTTGTCCAGAGTGAGGACAGAAATGTTTAGGAGTAAACGTGGCGAGTGAAAAACGAAATAAAATTACCATTCTAATCAAGTGACAAGTGTGGGTATAATTTGTGGAACGTTCCAACAGGAATCTGTTCCAAAAACTTAGCAAATACAAAGTTGTATAGCGGCAGAATAACTTTTTGTATTTACGAAGTTTTTGGAACAGATTCCTGTTGGAACGTTCCACAAATTATACCCACCCTGTCACTTGGTTAGAATGGAAATTCGTCCTCAGCCTTTCACAACACCCCAGACACACACGTTAAAGGTCCAATACAGCCGTTTTTTTAAAATCTAAATATCAAAGTGCCTGGATTAGGACCTGCGCCGCTTCCTGTGTGAGGAAGAGCATTAACCTGCAGGAGCGAGTTACTGCTTTGATGTTTGCAGAGAACGACAGGGTGTTGTCTAGGTTCTTGGCACTCTGGGTGGGGGACACTGGAGTTGTCAACCATGATGGAGAGGTCTTGAAGAGGGCAGGCCTTCCCCAGGAGGAAGAGCAGCTCCATCTTGTTGAGATTGAGGTGGGTGTCTGACATCCAAGCTGAGATATCTTCCAGTCACACAGAGATGCGTGTCGCCACCTGGGTGTTAGAAGGGGGGGGGGGGGGGGGTCATCTGCATAGCAATGAAAGGAGAGCGTGTGAAGATACGACTGAGCCAAGTGACTTGGTGTATAGAGAGAAAAGGAGAGGGCCTAGAACCAAGCCCTGGTCACCTGATAGGAGGAGAGAGAGAGAGAGTCAGCTTTGGCAGTGCTGAGAGCCTCCTTGACACAGAGAAGAGCAGTCTCCGGTTGAGTGACTCTCCTTGAAGCTTGACTGGTTCGGGTCAAGAAGATCGTTCTGAGAGAGACATGGAGAGAGTTGGTCAGAGAAAGTATACTCAAGTGTTTTAGAAAGAAGAGATACCTGTCTGTAGTTTTTTAAGTCAGAGGAGTCGAGTGTTGGTTTCGTGAGGAGCGGATGTCGTGTCAACCTTTTTCAAAGGGATTGACCATGTCGTCCGCAGAAGGGGGGGATTAAGGAAAGAGAAGGTGGAAAAGAGTATCCTAGGGTTAGAGGCAGAAGCTTGACATTTAGTGATATAAAGTGGCTTTAGCAATGGATACAGACGAGGAGGGAGTGAAAGGATGACCGGTCATCCGTAAGTTTAGTTTTCCTCCATTTTCGCTCCGCTGCCAACCGCCCTGTTCTGTAAGCTTGCAATGAGTCACTCAGCCACAGAGCAGGAGGGGAGGGCCAAGCCGGCTGGGAGGAAAGGGGACAGTGCGAACAGTGGAGGCTGGTGGGAGAAGCTATAGGAGGACAGGTTCATTGTATTGTCTGGAATGGAATAAAAGGAACGGAGTTAAGCACGTGGTTTCCATATGTTTGATACCGTTCCATTTATTCCATTCCAGCCCTAACAATGAGCCCGTCCTCCTATAGCTCCCCCCACCAGTCTCCACTGAGTGCGAGTCATAGGATGCGGGAAGGGAAGGGAGTAAGGTGGAACAGGCAGAATCAGGATACAGGAGGGAGAAGGATTTACCAGAAGGTAGATATGATATGATAGAAGAGGAGAGAGTAGTGGGAGAGAGAGTGAAGATTGTGACAGTGCATGACCATCTGGGTAGGGGCTGAGTGGCTAGGGTTGGAGCAGAGGGAGACAGAAAAGGACACAAAGTAGTGATCAGAGAGGGGGGGGGGGGGGGGGTTGCAGTGAGATTAGTAGGCAAAAGTATTGCCTGCCTTGTGTGGTAAGGGACTGGGAAAGGGTGAGGTCAAAAGAGGCAAGGATGGGAGAGAGAGCATTGAAAGAAATTAATTGAAGGGATATGTCGGGAGGTTGAAGTTGCCGAGTATGAAGAAGGGTGAGCCATTGTCAAGAAATTAGTATATCAAGGTGACCAAAATTCCATCCCACCAAAACAGGCTGAAATTTCAGGTGTTATTTTCAAACAGCTTTTACACTAAAGGGCATTATCATAATTTTCACATATTCACAGTATTATTCCAACTTCATAGTGTGGAAATATACACTGAGGATACAAAACATTAAGAACACTTGCTCTTTCCATGACAGACTGACCAGGTGAAGACTATGATCCCTAAATGATGTCACTTGTTTAATCCACTTTTTTTTTTTTGAGCCTTGTGACAGTTGAGACATTGGACACACCTAGTAAGCAATACTATACACATTAAAAAGTGAAATACTGTAACTATGTTATCATAAAAATACAACTCCAAGCTAGAAGTATCAGAACGCTTAGAAAGGTAGTTCTAACCTTAAATATGACTGGGAGAAGTGTCAAGAATAAGAAAGCTATATATTCCATAGTACACTAGAACACAGCAAACATGAACAACAGTATTAACATAGCTGAGGGAAATTGAGCAAAATGTCCACTAGATGACAGCAAACGGACCTATCACACACAAGGTTAGAACACTTAAAGGTAGTTCTGATACTTCCAGCTTGGAGTTGTATTTTTATGATAACATAGTTACAGTATTTCACTTTTTAATGTGTATAGTATTGCTTACTAGGTGTGTCCAATCAATTATGTAACCACTCCCTCTTCAAATTAGGGCTAATTGGAAAAGCTGTTCAAAAGAGGACATTGTATTATTTCTTTGTACTCCCTGACGAAGGCCATGCGGCCAAAACGCGTCGGATGTTTAAAACCTTGTTTCTATTGAACATGCCATACAAATAAAGGCATTTTAATTAATTATATGAAGAGTGCCTTGGTCCTCCTTTTTGAAGACTTTACATGTTGCGTTTCATATTTTTGTTCAGTGTATATAAAACATAGGAAAATCAAGTTTTTGACTGCACTGGGCCTTGACACAGGGTGCAGTGCCTTGAGAGCAGTTGTGGGGGGGGGGGCTAAGTGCCTTGCTCAAGAACACAACAGCAGGGCACAGTTTTTCAAAACTGTAGTTTTAGAAATCGAATTGGGTATTTCAACACAGAAAAATGCGACGCCGATTCTCGGAATAGGGATTCATATTTGGTAATCCAATCTGACCTTTTATTCAGGAATAAATGTTTTTGCATTTTTCCAAACCCAAAGGCTGTGATTAGGATTGTTTTGATGCCGTTAATCATGATCCCGCTGGAAGGGTGGCTACAGCGTGGATTTAGAAAGTTGAAAGGCACCACAAGCAAGATATTCAGTGTAACTAAGGTGGGGAGGTTTAAAAACAACAACTTTCATCTGAAAACCAAAGCTTCATTATGTTAAATTGACTGCAGTATAGTATGTGGTCAGTTGTTATATTGAAGTATCAAATAAAGGCATGTACTTACATGTAAGTGAAATGCAGGCTCAATTTAAACAAAAAAAATCTTAGTTACCTATATTCGTGTAGGCTCAAGTCTGTTTCACCATGAAAGCGGAGAAGTAATAGGCTATATAACCTGTCCAGTAAAAGGTAAATCTCTAGGCTACTGCCACCCACATTTAGCTAGCCAGCAACAAAACATCACCATGATGTGTGAGATCTGCTCATCTGTACGCTGCAATCGCAATAAAGGTGGCTTGGAACGTCAACAAAGTGTTTCTTTCCTACCAGGTCGTCCTCTTCCTCTGTCGTCTCTGCGTCTTTTGGTTCCTCCACTGTGGCTGGTGTCCGCAGCTCTATGGCAAGTTGTTCAGCGCAGAGACACAATGGACTACGGGTTGGTGGAGGAGTTTGTAACCACTGTGTTGGAGATAACCCCTGATCTGATGAGTTACAGAGAGAAAGTCCAGCTCATCATGGGGCTGCGAGCACAGGTGAGAAATTAAGAGGGGTGTGGTTGAGGTAGGAAGTTGGGTGACGTTGTGTTGTCAAAATCCCCCTGCAGACTGAAATCGATGTTTGTTTCGTCCTCTACAGTAAGGGCCCTGACAACTATACCATATTTGTATTACTAAGTGGAGGTATGCCATATAACTGATTTTACAATGGGTTTTGCAGGAGGCGGGGTAGCTTGCGCTAGTCCCACATGGCCAATCATATTAGCTGCACACTCTGATCATGCCGTCTGGATGGATAGGCGCAGAAGAAGGACTAGTCGGATAAATAACAACATTAATTGTTGCAAGACACTAAACGGAAGCTTTCTATGCTGTATTGTATCGACGTCTTAATTTGTTTTTACTTAGCTCGCACGCTAGGTGCCCATGCTAGCCAAACAGCTGTGGTCTTTCCAATGAAAGTAAGAGTCTTGTGGGCGTAGCCAATATGACGACGGAGTGACGTGGCTTCTCTTAATACAGGCTTCGGCTGTACTTTATAGTATATACCACATACTAGAACATTCCTATATCGTATTCAAATCAAATCAAATTTATTTATATAGCCCTTCTTACATCAGCTGATATCTCAAAGTGCTGTACAGAAACCCAGCCTAAAACCCCAAACAGCAAGCAATGCAGGTGTAGAAGCACGGTGGTTAGGAAAAACTCCCTAGAAAGGCCAAAACCTAGGAAGAAACCTAGAGAGGAACCAGGCTATGAGGGGTGGCCAGTCCTCTTCTGGCTGTGCCGGGTGGAGATTATAACAGCACATGGCCTAGATGTTCAAATGTTCATAAATGATCAGCATGGTCAAATAATAATAATCATAGTAGTTGTCGAGGGTGCAACAAGTCAGTTTACTGCCAGATTGGTTTGCGTCCAAAATGTTTCAGTGTTACCTGTTTGTTGTTGACAGCTGGTTCTGGAGTTGTGTCGCTCTGATCATTCAGCCGACCCGGAGACCATCCAGCCACACCTGAGCAGGATGAGGACCTGCATCATCACTCATAGAGAAAAGGAGGTGAGTGCCACTCTGTGATCAAGACTTGTAACTCTGCCACCCGGGTTAATTTACTAACTGTGTTATGTATACTTTCTGTAGATAGATACAGAGGTGGAGGCATCAGAGTCAAACTTCTTGGAACTCGTCCAAACTCTTATTGATGACCCACTTGAGAGGGAACACTTCTTCCAGGTTGGTGTGAGAACACATTTTCTGCTAAACTGACATTTAAATCTGGGAGGTAAACTGAACAGCAGTGTGTGTATGCACAATCTTGTCCTCATTATGAATGGTGTGGCTGTTGAACAAGTTGAGGAGACTAAATTACTTGGCGTTACCTTAGACAGTGAACTGTCATGGTCAAAACATATAGATTCAACGGCTGCAAAGATGGGGGAGATGTCTGTCCATAATAAAGAGGTGCTCTGCTTTTTTGACACCACACTCCAAAAAGCAAGTCCTGCAGGCTCTAGTTTTGTCTTAACGTGATTATTGTCCAGTCATATGGTCAACTGCTACAAAGAAAGACCTAGTTAAGCTGCAGCTGTCCCAGAGCAGAGCGGTACGTCAGTGGGCTAATATAAATACTATTCATGCCAGTCTCTTGGCTAAGAGTTGAGGAGAGACTGACCGAATCACTTCAATTCATGTTAACACATTTAACAGCACTGACACGCACACAGTTACCTCACCAGACATGCCACCAGGTATCTTTTCACACTCCCCAAATCCAGAACAAATTGAGGAAAGCGGACAGTGTTATATAGAGCCGTTATTGCATGGAACTCCCTTCCATCTCATATTGCTCAAATGAAAAGTAAACCTGGTTTTAAAAAAAACTGCTAAAGCAACACCTCGCGGCACAACGCCTCTCCCCTATTTGACCTAGGTAGTTTGTGTGTATGTATTGATATGTAGGCTACATGTGCTGTTTTTAGATGTATGTAGTTTTGTCCTTGAGCTGTTCTTGTCTATTAATGTATTGTGTCACGTTTCAACAGCTAATGAGGATCCTAATAAAATACAAAAAATGATATTCCATTGAAATCCTCATCACTACTCGGTTCTGCCGGATCTCAACTTGTATGCGTTAGCTAATATTGAGTTGACTTTGTTAGGTTCTGAACAAACGGAGTTAAAAACTCAAACGGACAACTAGGAAAAAGCTCAAACCAAGTTTATTCACCCACTGGGTCATACAGCTGCAAAGACAAGGTATGATTACACAAGCACATGTATTTATAACCTTCTAATAGGCGGGGTCAACTCTGTGCACGTCTAGACAGCCAATACATCTCTGTTGCTAGGCAGGAACTTAATTGGGCCCTCTCACTGCCTGACACTAGAACCTTTGTGGGCGTGGAATTGTATGTATGTGAGAGGACTGTAGTAGGAGAGTTGTTGTGGTGGGCCCCTCTGCCCCGCCCCCCCAACCCCCCCCCCCCCCAGAGGTTTCTTCTCACTTCATCAGTTGACTTGACCTCGAGATGCAATCGTCGCTCCTCCCTTGTTCTGCAGCTGGCCTGCCTTATCAGAGACTTAACTATTGCCGTTTTGCCTCCCTCCTTAGAAACAAGAAGGTCAATCAGTACGTTCTAGTCTGGAAACATGAAGAAGTATATTTCAAGCTTGAATCCAACAACGTATAGCTACTAATGATGTCAATAGAATGCATTTCATCTGTTGTACACCACTCAGATGCACTTTAATGTGTCTTCTAGGAAGTTTTTCCAGAAGAATTTGGCCCCATGTATGACACAGCACTGCAGACTCTGATGTGGGAGTTCCTCTCCAGGCTGGAGAAACTGCTTCCAACACCAACATTTCAACAGGTATGAGCAATTTGGGAAGGGCCAGCGGTGTCAGCCTTGGCTGATTTTTGAATTGATGTTGTCATATTGCTGAGTGTACCATACGTTCTTGTTGTTACTTGGTCAATTGAATTTGTTGCACGTTTAAAACCACCTCCCGTTCTCAGACTGCATCCTGGCTCAGACCTGCCCCCTCTATGCTGAAGGAGTGTGCACAGTCTGTGACTCAACCTCAGCCTTTGAAGACTCTCCTCCACCACCACAGATGCCATGGCCATTTGTTCGCTAATGGTAGGCTTTTTTTCCCCCAGCTCTGTTTTCATAACAGTAGAAAATAACTGTTTTGTAAGATTTTAAATCATGTCTGTAACCACCTGCTCAGAGACGAACAGGCCTGCTACACTGGACGTGTAACGTTTGCAGAGCGTGAGATGTTCCTGGTGTTTGAAAGGAAACCTGGGCGGAAGCAGCGTGGCTCTGCATTCATTTACGCTTAATATGTTATTTTCAAGATATCAATTTGGTAAAGAGCTGAGGCATGGGGCTGGAAAGATTAAATCGTTCATATTCCTAAACAGAGCTATGGATGCAAGGACTGACCATCCGTGATACCAAAAATAGTTTTAACCATGTTTTGAGGCTATATAGTGTTTTACAATTACGTTGTTTACAAACAATCTTATATTTGTGGTTCTGATGGTGTACGACAGTTGAACTAAGCTCATGAAGCATTTATAAGTTATATTCTTCAAGAATCAATGGGTATATAATGAATGTAAAGGTACAAAAAAAACATGTAGCAATCACAATAAGACATTTTATTGTTCTCTCTTTTCCACTATTTCAGCTCATTCATCTTGTGATGATGATCGCATCCTCTCTTCACTGTCTCACAAGTTTCCACCTTCAGAGAGGGTGGAAATGGACATTGATGAAGCACGCTCACATAGCCAGTCTATAGCCACATGTGCACCCAGAAAAGAAAGGGACACTTTGATAGAGCAAGATAATGCAGAGAAGAAGCTGGGGATGAGTTTTGACACGGTTAAGAAGGCAGTGGAAATGACGGATAGAAGGAACGAAGAATGGGGAGAGAAGAACTATGAGGAGAGACTGCAACATCAGTTGGATTATAATGTTTTACAGGTCGAGATTGTAGATGGAGAAGACGTGTCCTCAACGTCATTGACAACAGCCGACAATGTCGGACAGACCTGGTCCCCAAAGGAAACGGAAGCGCTGATCTCTGTATGGTCAAAGAAACAGATTCTTCAGGCGATGGAACGAAGTTACAGAAAAAAACATGTGTATAGCGAAATTTCAAAGCAGATGAAGGACCTTGGCGTCAAAAGGACTTGGAAGCAGTGTCAAACAAAGATAAAGGACATGAAGTTCAGCTACAGACAAACACTGAGGAACCCAAGCAGTAGTGGCCGAGTGACCTGTCCATTCTTTTCTGAACTGCACACATTTCTCGCCGCCACGCCTGATGCAACTGATATCCGGTTGCCTGAGTCGAAGGAAACTGTCAAGGTTTCAGATCCAGAAGTCATGTTCTCAGATCAGGATGAAGGGCCTTCTGTGGATGTCAAGTTAGAGAATCTACACGAGGAAATGGCTTCCAGAAAAGAGACACACAAGACACTCACTGGAATGAAAACAGAAGCGAGGAAAGGGGATGAGGCTTTTCACAGCCCTCAAAGTGACAGCAGGGTGAAAATCGGAAGAATATCCCACCGTTGCGAACAGATGGTTGAAGACACGTCAGATTTGGACCTTCAGCCCGTAGTGATGTTGACGCAACTTGATGAAACCCTTCTGATGACAGGTGAGTAAAACATTTGATATATCACTTAAAACAATAGATTAATTTATGGATGTTTTACGTGTGTAGAAAATGTAATTCCAAGTCTCAAGTTAGAGGTGAGTGACTACTCTCTGTATCCTCCTCTCAACACCAGGTGGTGATCCTCATCCTGTTTCCCATACCACAGGGCAGTCTTCTAAAAGAAGCAAACGTGCCAAAATATGCTCCTTTTGTGGGAAGAGTTTTGTTGAAGCAAAGGATTTGACAACACACATGAGATCTCACACTGAGCAGAGCCCTCACCAGTGCACCCAGTGTGGGGAAGGCTTTGACCACCCGGACGACTTACAAAAACATTGGCAGAATGATTGTGACGAGATGATGAAACAGGGGATCAAGGAACACCAGCATGGAAAGGACAGGATCTCAGGAGAGTCCAGTAATGCAAGTACTGATCCAAAAACATGCCATCTATGCCATGAGACATTTGAATTTCAGTATGTGTTGAAAAATCGTCTTATTGTATTTCACAAAGGCAAAAGCCTTTATAAGTGTCCTCTGTGTATGAAGGGTTTTGGGTACCTCCGTGATTTGAAGAAAGACCAGAGTGAAAAAAGAGGTTGTCCTACAAGTGAAGCCGTCAAAAAAAGGAAGGAGTTAGGGTCAAATGAAAATGTTGTCGGACTGAACTCGACCCCCAACAAGTGCCCTGACGTCTTCAAGTGCTCCTTTTGTGAAGAGATATTTTCTCGGTGCATGGACCTGAAGAGCCACTACAGTCGTACTCATCAATTTACGGGACCGTTCCCCTGCCCTTCTTGTCAGACGACTTTTGTTTCATTAACTGAGCTGCGCTTACATCAGAGAAATGAGTCCACTCCTTACCAATGCTCTTTGTGCCAGCGATCATTCTTATCACTCGATAAACTGACTGTTCATGAGAGAATTCACACAGGGGAAAAACCGTACCTCTGTGCTGAGTGTGGAAAAGGTTTCCGGGATGCAAAAACCCTGGAAGAACACTCTAAGATTCATATTGAGGGAGAACTCCACACCTGCTCCCATTGTGGGAAAAGTTTCAAGCGAAAAGAGCTATTGAAACAACACATGTTAAATCACAAAGATGCCGCTTTCATCTGCCCAGACTGTGGGAAGAAGTTTTTTCGGTTGGTATGGTTAAGAAGGCATATGTTAATCCACACTGGCGAGAGACCGTTCCTCTGTGATCTCTGCGGGAAGGGTTTCAAATCTACAGTTGAATTGAGGTTGCACACCCGGACACACACTGGAGAACGGCCGTTCAAGTGCCCAGAATGTGGAAGAAGTTTTAAGCAGAAGTGTCATCTGCAGATACATCGGCGGACACACACAGGGGAGCGGCCGTATCCGTGCACCGTGTGCGATAAACGCTTTTATGTCAGCAAAGATAGAAAACGACACATGCTCATCCATACCGGAGAGAAGCCGTTCAAATGTCAAGTATGTGGCATGGCTTTCAACCGTAAAGGGCATTTGAGGGTACACCAACAAACCAAGAGGTGTTCATATAGGCACACAAGTCCCCTACATAGCACATCATTATAATAAGTGGTTTCCTGACTGACAGAACTGGACCTGTTCCTTTAAGCCACATTTTAAGATCTGAAGCCAAGAAAAAGTATTTGTTTACAAAGTGACAACAATATAAACCACAGTTGTAGCCTATGTTTGTTTTTTTGTTACAATGATGGATTTTGTAAAGAACTTCAAGGACGTGTTATGTATGTGACTGTTATTACATTGTTTTTTTTAAAGGCATGGGCATAGCGTCTGGTTATTTTAGTTGTTAGTTGGGTCATTCCTAGTCTGCGGTGCTTTTTGGACCTAACTTTTGGGGGGAAAGTATCTTTTAGATTTTGTTGTTGTATTCTATCAGAAAAGGGACATGTTTGACTTTATGAAAGACATATTGGTCAAGCTCAGACACTTAAATGTTTAGGTGCATTTTCCAACCGGTTAGGTGCATAATCCTAACAGGGTCAACATAACTGGAAATTTGGAGCCTAAATCAGCCATAGCTCTGTGAGTGAGCAAGATTGAGGTAGCGTAATGGTGAACACTTGAACCGGATTTTTAACTTCCCTATCAAATGTTTTAACATTTTAAGGAATTTGAGTGGGACATACAGAATAACAACATGGAAAAATAGATGTTTATTTAGCTTTGCACCATTGGTGGGAAAACAAAGAAAGTATGACACTTCTTGAATAGAGAGAAATAGTAAATATTGGTGTCTTTTTGTAGGCACTAACTCCATGGTTCGTTGGACAAAGCCTATAGGGAAATGAATGACGTCTTTTGTAGGGTTTTTGGATAAACGCCGAAAATAAGGTCTGGGTAAACACAGGCTTAGGAGATCTGACCTGTTTTGTTCTATGAGATAATCTTCGTCAGCTAACTAGACTTTGAGTTTTGAAACATTTATGTAATAATAAACTAAACGTATATAAGATCTCCTAAGCCTGTGTTAGCCTCTGACCTTATTATCGGCATTTAACCCAAAACCCTATTCTTTCCCCACAGGAATGTCTGAACGAACTAGAGGTAACTCATTTCCGCTTTAAAGGACTACAAGCTGGCGAGCTCTATGTGGTGGCATTGTAGGAAGGGGCTGTTTTTAAAGGAGCATTACAACAAAATAACAGGGTGGGAAGTGACATCAGGGACACACAGAAAACAAATAAAATAATAAATACAATAATCATGAAAAAACCTTTTTGAAGAGCGAAATTAACTAGGACTATAAAATAATAAAAGCTTTTAAATATTTGATGGGTTCTATTTCTTATGGACGTTGATGAATAACACTCGAGTTCATGGCAAAAAACACCTACATCCACTAAAAAAATTGTGCAAAATGCATAAAATTCCCTTTCAAGATCCACATTTTTGTGTTTTTAAGGTAAGACACTTGACCTTTTATATTTAAAGCCTTTTGGAATCAACATTTTACAGTAAATAAGAAGTGATATTTCCCGGGAACAGAAAAAGCACCACATTGTAGGAATGACCCTGATGGTTTTGGCTGCATTTCAGTCATATTGCACAGATTTTCAGACTCGAGTCATATTGATTGGGTGCTTGAATTGTTCAACACCACAATGTCCATTTTTTTGGGTGACCGAAGTAAAATGATTATAAAGGATTGTGTTGTCATTGGGAGGAGTATGATTCAATGGTTTATGATCAAATTCAATGTTAGATTCTGCACATTTTGCTATGAGTAGAGAAAATATTGTAGTTTTAAAGCTACTTTCCTGGAATACTGCACATTTTGCTACGTGGTGAAGAGAAACATTTGCAATTTTAAAAACTAATTTCCTGCAATTATACACATTTTGCCTTGATTTATGCCATGTTCATACGATATCTGGTTGAATAACAAAATCAAGAGGGGCCCCCAAAAGGCTAGAGGGGGACCCCTGGAGGTGCTCTAAGTGCCTGGTCGGTAATTCATCCCTGATTATTACAAGGTTGAGATAGCTGGCAAGACTAATTTACCTAGGAATATATAACATTTTAACTGATGTGGGCTAACTGAGTGACTGACAACTACTGATGCACTACCAATTTAGAAATTGCAACCTTGTGTATTCTACTACCAACAGTAAATTGAGACTGGATTCCTAAAAAAAATATATAATCATTTTCACGAGGCCCCTTGAGGGTAAGTCCGCCACTGATAACTAAACCATAGGATAAATGGTAAGCCTTCTTGCGTAAACATTTTAATTCATAGGTCTATGATGAACATGAAAGCACTCTCAGATAAGTTTTCAAAGTACTTCATAAATATAAAATGTATTGCCTAGTTGAATAAATAGACATGCTTCTCTGTAATGTCTGAAATATGGAATTATGTTAGACCTCACCATTTCTATATGTATTATGATCAAATTGAACTCAGTGTGCAGACATTGATACCATCATCTGGACTGTTTTACAGAGACATTTAAATCGAACTTGCTTCGGTAAGTTGGTACGTATTCCTTTCAATTTCTAACATCTTTGGCAATATTCAGACACGCAGCACGACTGCAAAGAAGACCACCTGGAACTCGACCACTGTTCCTTGTAAATGACGTCATTACGTCACGCCTGGAAGTAGCCAGCCAAAGAGGGAGTAGTCCACTGTTCAGGCGACCGAAGCTTTTGAATTTAGCTAGGTACTACCACTAATATTAACCTTGTACTATCTAACTACGCTGCTGTAGGCTATTATCAACTAGATCAACAATGTCATTGGCAGACGATGTCGGATGGACATGGTCGCCGGAGGAGACAAAGGCGCTGATCTCCGTATGGTCAAACGAACAGATTCTTCAGAAGATGGAGCAAACGTACAGAAACAAACATGTTTACAGCGAAATTTCGGAGCGGCTAAAGGACATTGGTGTCAAACGGACGTGGAAGCAGTGTCAAAATAAGATGAAGGCCTTGAAGTGGAGATACAGAGAAACACTGAGGAACCCAAGCAGCAGCCGACCGTGTCCATTCTTTTCTGAACTGCACGAATTCCTCGCCGCCATGCCTGACATGCCTGAGTCTAAGGAAACCGACGATGAGGAAGATAATGGTAAGCAAATTGGAATGAGTAGTTTTCAGTGTCACACTATTCATGTGAAAAGATCGGATGTGATTGGTCGAAAGACCAATTGGTGTAAAAATTGGGTTGCCTGTGTAAACCCAGTCACACAGATCGTCTTCCAATAGTTTAAGGATACATTTAGATGGGCAGCCAAATTCAGTTATTTTTTCCCCCACTAATTGATATTTTGACCAATCACATCAGCTCTTCTCACAGCAACTCTTTTACAGAACTGATCTGATTGGTTAAAAGAACAATTAGTGAAAAAAATATCATAATTGGGTTGCCTGTGTAAACAATGTAACCAGGCTTAATTGCGACCACATATAGGTTCAAAAGAGAGAGCGCTGGCTGGAGGACAAGATTAGTTGAAATGGAAATTCGTCCTCTGTCTTTCCCAATATCCCCCAGACACACACGTTGAGAGGCACAGTGTGCAGCACCCCTGGATTGAGAACAGCTGGGAGAGTTTAAGTGCCTTGCACAAGAAAAACTGAGCCCTGCTGTTAACAAAATAAAATCTGATCAGATTTGGGCAAGGTGGGGAGGTTTAACTTTAAAAAAAATAAAAAATTGTGTCTGAAAACCAAAGCTTCATTATGTTAAATTGACTGCAGTATAGGTTAGTTGTTAAATTGATATGTGTCAAATAAATGCATGTAAGCTGTTATAAAAAAATCTTAGTCACCTTCATTCATGTAGTTTAATCATTTCAGTTTCACAGAAGGTGTAGAAGTAGTAACAAACTGTCCAATAGATGGCAAGCTTCTAGGCTACTGTATGGAGTGAGATAGCTGCCAAAAGGTTGAACATACACTACCGTTCAAAAGTTTGGGGTCACTTAGAAATGTCCTTGTTTTTGAAAGAAAAGCAATTTTTTGGTCCATTTAAAATAACATCAAATTGATCAGAAATACAGTGTTGACATTGTTAATGTTGTAAATGACTATTGTAGCTGGAAACAGCTGATTTTTAATGGAATATCTACAGAGGCCCATTATCAGCAACCATCACTCCTTTGTTCCAATGGCACGTTGTGTTAGCTAATCCAAGTTTATCATTTTAAAAGGCTAATTGATTATTAGAAAACCCTTTTACAATTATGTTAGCACAGCTGAAAACGGTTGTTCTGATTAAAAAAGCAATAAAACTGGCCTTTAGACTAGTTGAGTATCTGGAGCATCAGCACTTGTGGGTTTGATTACAGGCTAAAAAATAACTTTCTTCTGAAACTCGTTAGTCTATTCTTGTTCTGAGAAATGAAGGCTATTCCATGCAAGAAATTGCCAAGAAACTGAAGATCGCATGCTCTGCACTTTATTTGGCTAGTAGGCAAATAGTCAAATTAGGGTATAATGACTCTGACTGCATGCCTCCAGAAGGGGTGCTTTTCCTAAGGCTCATGGTGCTGTGGTGCTGCATGGAGATCAAACTCTTTAACTGGGCAGCAGTGTGTCGATGGAGGGAATAGCCTATACGGTGACTACCTAAGACCACTGCAGAGTTATTGTAAAGTGTGAGAATAAGCTTATGCCAGACTATATTTAACCTCTCCCATGTTATTTTCAAAGTCCACATGTTCATGATATTCGTCGCCAGACCCACTGGCTCCAGGTCATCTATAAGTCTATGCTAGGTAAAGCTCCGCCTTATCTCAGTTCACTGGTCACGATAACACCCACCCGTAGCACACGTTCCAGCAGGTAAATCTCTCACTGATCATCCCTAAAGCCAACACCTCATTTGGCCGCCTTTCCTTTCAGTTCTCTGCTGCCAGTGACTGGAACGAATTGCAAAAATCACTGAAGTTGGAGACTTTTATTTCCCTCGCCAACTTTAAACATCAGCTATCTTGAGCAGCTAACCGATCACTGCAGCTGTACATAGTCCATCTGTAAATAGCCCACCCAATCTACCTACCTCATCCCCATACTGTTTTTATTTACTTTTCTGCTCTTTTGCACACCAGTATCTCTACTTGCACATCATCATATGCTCATTTATCACTCCAGTGTTAATCTGCTAAATTGTAATTATTTGCTCCTATGGCCTATTTATTGCCTACCTCCTCATGCCTTTTGGACACACTGTATATAGACTTTCTTTTTTTTCTACTGTGTCATTGACTTGTTTGTGTTATTGGCTTGTTTATTGTTTATTCCATGTGTAACTCTGTGTTGTTGTCTGTGTCAAACTGATTTTGCTTTATCTTGGCCAGGTCGCAGTTGTAAATGAGAACTTGTTCTTAACTAGCCTACCTGGTTAAATAAAGGTGAAATAAAAACATAAAACCCGATTTGATATAAATCATGTCAAATTATTTTAAATTCATATAACCCCCTCCTACAGAATATGCTTTGGCAAAATTTAGTGATGAAATAAATATCTAAATATTGTAATATATTTTGAGTGGAGGAGACTCCAGTGGTCATACATAATTCATAGATTCACCAAAGATCTATTATTGTTCCGTGTTTCATTATTCCTGGTAGATACTGCTGGTTATCTTTCATTATTCCTGGTAGATACTGCTGGTTATGTTTCATTATTCCTGGTAGATACTACTGGATATGTTTCATTATTCCTGGTAGATACTGCTGGATATGTTTCATTATTCCTGGTAGATACTGCTGGATATGTTTCATTATTCCTGGTAGATACTGCTGGTTATGTTTCATTATTCCTGGTAGATACTGCTGGATATGTTTCATTATTCCTGGTAGATACTGCTGGATATGTTACATTATTCCTGGTAGATACTGCTGGATATGTTTCATTATTCCTGGTAGATACTACTGGTTATGTTTCATTATTCCTGGTAGATACTGCTGGATATGTTTCATTATTCCTGGTAGATACTGCTGGATATGTTTCATTATTCCTGGTAGATACTGCTGGTTATGTTTCATTATTGCTGGTAGATATTGCTGGTAGATACTACTGGTTATGTTTGCAGACAGAGCCCAGAGAATGGGGTGGTGCAATACTGAATTAGTCATATTTTGATAAGGTGCATGCATGGGGATGTCTACGTAACTTTTTTTTATACTGTGTTATGCTTGTTTGTGTGTGTTATGTTTGTTCAAACTCTGAACGGTATTATTGTATATGTCAGAATTGCAACACAAGATTTGTTCAAGCCTACAATGTTAGTCTGTAATCGTAACATGGTGTTTGTATGTTCACAGATAAAATTTTACGTTTCACGCATGGCTTTTCTTACGATCCTAACGATACATAAGTTCAACCTTTTGGCAGGTATTTCACTCCATACTACTGCCACCCACATTAGGCTACCCAGCAACAAAACCACATGACATGTAAAAGTCTGATAGTCCGCAATCGCAATAAAGGTGGCTTGGAACGTCAACAAAGTGTTTCTTTCCTACCAGGTCGTCCTCTTCCTCTGTCGTCTCTGCGTCTTTTGGTTCCTCCACTGCGGCTGGTGTCCGCAGCTCTATGGCAAGTTGTTCAGCGCAGAGACACAATGGACTACGGGTTGGTGGAGGAGTTTGTAACCACTGTGTTGGAGATAACCCCTGATCTGATGCGTTACAGAGAGAAAGTCCAGCTCATCATGGGGCTGCGAGCACAGGTGAGAAATTAAGAGGGGTGTGGTTGAGGTAGGAAGTTGGGTGACATTGTCCGCATGTAGGATTCCCTTGTGAAAGAGACCTTGGTTTCAATGGGACTCCCCATTAAGGTAAAAATAGAAAAAATCACATCAAAGTTTATTGGTCGCGTCCACAGTTTAGAAGATGTTATAGCGAGTGCAGCGAATTGCATACAGTATGTTACTTGCTCCTAACAATGCAATAAAATATCAAACAAGTACCGTAATTTCCGGACTATAAGCCGCAACTTTTTTCCCACGCTTTGAACCTCGCGGCTTAAACAATGACGCGGCTAATATATGGATTTTTCCCCCTTTAAATTTTTTTTGAAAGGAGATGACCAGTGGTTTCAGTGCACAGGAGGAGGAAGATAGTGACCAATGACTTTCTTGGTAGGCTACTGTTTACTGCAAATCTTTTATTTTCGTTAAAGCCTACTTATTTTTGTTACAAGCCGTGTTTCGTTAAAGCCTGTGTAAAGTTCATTTGTTTCAATGTACTGGTAGGCACCTGCGGCTTATAGACATGTGCGGCTTATTTATGTTCAAAATAATATTTTTTTTTTAAATTCAGTGGGTGCGGCTTATATTCAGGTGCGCTCAATAGTCTGGAAATTACGGTACATAAATAATTAAAATGGAATCATGTCTAATCAATCAATGTTAATGTTATATTTCACACACCATGATCATTGTTGAGTCCTCTACAGTAAGGGCCTCTAAAACTAGACCATATTTTTTTGTACTAAGTGGAGGAATACAATATAGCTAATTTACAATGGGTTCGGCAGCAGGAAGGTTGCGCTGGTCCCACGTAACCAATCATTTTTGCTGCTTTCTCTGATCATGCTCTCTGTCACAGTTTCTGTGTTAGCCAAACAGCTGTGGTCTTTTCATGAAAACAAGCGCCCTGTAGGCGTAGCCAATATGGGGACTGAGTGACATGGCTTCACTTGATACAGGCTTTGACTTTATAGTAAATACCACATACTAGAACATTCCTATATCGTACTCACTGCCAGATTGGTTTGCATCCAAAATGTTTCAGTGTTACCTGTTTGTTGTTGACAGCTGGTTCTGGAGTTGTGTCGCTCTGATCATTCAGCCGACCCGGAGACCATCCAGCCACACCTGAGCAGGATGAGGACCTGCATCATCACTCATAGAGAAAAGGAGGTGAGTGCCACTCTGTGATCAAGACTTGTAACTCTGCCGCCCGGGTTAATTTACTGTGTTATGTATACTTTCTGTAGATAGATACAGAGGTGGAGGCATCAGAGTCAAACTTCTTGGAACTCGTCCAAACTCTTCTAGATGACCCACTTGAGAGGGAACACTTCTTCCAGGTTGGTGTGAGAACAATTTTTCTGCTAAACTGACATTTAAATCTGGGAGGTAAACTGAACAGCAGTGCATACACAATCTATTCCACATCCTATTCCATTGAAATCCTTGTTACTGGCTTACTCAGTACTGCTGAACCTCAGCTTGCATTAGCTAATATTGAGTGGACTTGTATAGTTACTAATTATGCATTTATTTAATCTGTTATACTCGACTCTTCTAGGAAGTTTTTCCAGAAGAATTTGGCCCCATGTATGACACAGCACTGCAGACTCTGATGTGGGAGTTCCTCTCCAGGCTGGAGAAACTGCTTCCAACACCAACATTTCAACAGGTATGAGCAATTTGGGAAGAGCCAGCGGTATCAGCCTTGGCTGATTTTTGAATTGATGTTGTCATATTGCTGAGTGTACCATACGTTCTTGTTGTACTTGGTCAATTGAATTTGTTGCACGTTTAAAACCACCTCCCGTTCTCAGACTGCATCCTGGCTCAGACCTGCCCCCTCTATGCTGAAGGAGTGTGCACAGTCTGTGACTCAACCTCAGCCTTTGAAGACTCTCCTCCACCACCACAGATGCCATGGCCATTTGTTCGCTAATGGTAGGCTTTTTTTTGCCCCAGCTCTGTTTTCATAAGTGGAAAATAAACATTGTATTACATTTAAACCTGCTACCCTGAACGGGAACTTTTGCAGAGATGCTCCCATTGTTTGAAAGGGAACCTGGGCGTAAGCTATGGGTGACGCACTGTTTCCATTTTCAAGGTATCGATTTGGTAAACATCTGAGGGATAGGTCTGGAGAAATGTAACCACATATATTCGTAGACGACGCTATGGATGCAAGGACTGACCATCCATGATTCCAAAATGTATCATTTTAACCATGTTGAGGCTATAAAGTGTTTGTTTACAAGTATGTTTACAATAATGGATTAAAACAAGCATATACAGTTCATTCGGAAAGTATTCAGACCCCTTGACTTTTTAAGCGTTTTGTTATGTTACAGCCGTATTCTAAAATGTATTGAATCGTTTTTTTCTCATCAATCTACCCACAATACCCCATAATGTCAAAGCAATAACATGCCTTTAGACTCTTCCTAGAGCTGGCCGCCCGGCCAAACTGAGCAATCGGGGGAGAAGGGCCTTGGACAGGGAGGTGACCAAGAACCCGATGGTCTCTCTGACAGAGCTCCAGAGTTCCTCTGTGGAGATGGGAGAACCTTCCTGAAGGACAACCACCTCTGCAGCACTCCACCAATCAGGCCTTTATGGTAGAGTGGCCAGACGGAAGCCACTCCTCAGTAAAATGCACAGGACAGCCCGCTTGGAGTTTGCCAAAAGTCACCTAAAGACCCTGACTATGAGAAACCAGATTAACCGGCCTGATGAAACCAAGTTTGAACTCTTTGGCCTGAATACCAGGTGTCACATCTGGAGGAAACCTGGCACCCTTTTATTCAGCCACAGGGACTGGGAGACTGGTCCGTATCAAGGAAAAGATGAACAGTGCAAAGTACAGAGAAATCCTTGATGAAAACCTGCTCCAGAGAGCTCAGGACCTCAGACTGGACAACGATCCTAAGCACACAGCCAAGACAACACAGGAGTGGCTTCAGGACAAGCCTCTAAATGTCCTTGAGTGGGCCAGCCAGAGCCCAGACTTGAACCCGATCGAACATCTCTTGAGAGACCAGAAAATAGCTGTGCAGCAACGCTCCCCATCCAACCTGACAGCACTTGAGAGGATCTGCAGAGAAGAATGTGAGAAACTCCCCAAATACAGGTATGCTAAGCTTGTAGCATCGTACCCAAGAAGACTCGAGGCTGTAATCGCTGCCAAAGGTGCTGCAAGAAAGTACTGAGTAAATTGTCTGAATACTTACGTAAATGTAATTTCTTCGGGGGTTTTTTAGACGTTTGCAGAAATGTCTAAAAACCTGTTTTCGCTTTGTCATTTTGGGGTATTGTGTTTTAGATTGATGGGGGAAAAACTATTTTATCAATTTTAGAAGAAGGCTGTAACATAACAAAATATGCAAAAAGTCAAGGGGTCTGAATACCTTCCGAATGCACTGTATATTCTTCAATAATCAATGAGTATATATCATTAAAGTCACAGGAAGACAAAATATTTGATTTTTTTGATTTTTTCCCCCCCCAATGTTTCAGGTCATTCATCTTGTGCTGATGATCGCATCCTCTCTTCACTGTCTCACACATTCTCAGAGAGGGTGGAAATGGACATTGATGAAGCACGCTCACATAGCCAGTCTAAAGCCACATGTGGACCCAGAAAAGAAAGGGACACTTTGATAGAGCAAGATAATGCAGAGAAGGAGCTGGGGATGAGTTTGGACACGGTTAAGAAGGCAGTGGAAATGACAGATAGTTCTTCTCTCCCCATTCTTCGTTCCTTCTATGAGGAGAGACTGCAACATCAGTTGGATTATAATGTTTTACAGGTTGAGATTGTAGATGGAGAAGACATGTCCTCAACGTCATCGATGACAGCAGACGACGTCGGATGGACCTGCTGGACCCCCGATGAGACAACGGCGCTTATCTCTGTATGGTCAGATGAACAGATTCTTCATAAAATGGAGCAAAGTTATAGAAAAAAACATGTGTACAGAGAAATTTCTGAGTGTTTAAAGGACATTGGTGTCAAAAAGACGACGAAGCAGTGCCACAATAAGATAAAAGCTTTGAAGTGGAGATACAGAGAAACACTGAGGAACCCAAGCAGCCGACCGTGTCCATTCTTTTCTCAACTGCACAAATTTCTCGCCGCCATGCCTGACATGCCTGGGTCCAAGGAAACTGTCAAGGTTTCCGATGAAGTCGTGTCTTTGAATCAGGATATAGGGCCTGTGGATGTCGAGTTGGAGCATCTAAATGAGGAAATGGTTTCTAGAAAAGGGAAAGACGAGACCCTCACCAGAGAGCAAACAGAAGAGGGAAAGAGGGATGATGCTTTTTGCAGCCCTCAAAGTGACCGCAAGATGAAAATCCCCCCCAGAAAACTTTGTCGCAAACAGATGGTTGAAGATATGTCCTCAACAACATTGGTAGACAATGATACACGGACCTGGACCCTGGAGGGGACGAAAGCACTGATCTCCGTGTGGTCAAACAAACAGGTTCTTCAGATGATGGAACAGAGTTACCGAAAAAAACATGCGTACAGTGAAGTTTCAGAGCGGCTAAAGAACATTGGCATCAAAAGGACGTGGAAGCAATGCCAATCAAAGATGAAGCACATGAAGCACAGCTACAGACAAGCATTGAGGAACCCAAGCAGTAGTGGCCGAGCAACCTGTCCGTTCTTTTCTGAACTGCACAACTTTCTCGCCGCCATGCCTGACATGCCTGGTTCCAAGGAAACTGTCAAGGTTTCCGATGAAGTCATGTCTTCAGATCAGGATGAAGGGCCTTCTGTGGATGTCGAGTCGGAGCATCTAAATGAGGAAGTGGTTTCTAGAAAAGGGAAAGACGAGACGCCCACCAGAGAGCAAACGGAAGAGAGAAAGAGGGATGAAAGTGACAGCCGAATGAATATTGGAAGAAAACGGGCAGTTGAAGATGTGTCTGATTTGGAACTTCAACCCGTAGTGCCGCAAACCCAAATTGATGACAACCTTCTTGTGACAGGTGAGTAAAACATTTTTAAACAATATATTTATGACATGTATGGAAGTTGTGTGTGTAGAATTAATTCCATGGTTTAAGTTAGGGGTATGGCAGTTGTGTGTGTGTGTGTGTGTAATAACTGGGTTGAGAGTGACATCTCTATCCTCTGTGTCCTTTAACAATGGATCTTCTCTCCTCTCAACACCAGGTGGTGATCCTCGTCCTGTTTCCCATACCACAGGGCAGTGTACTAAAAGAAGCAAACGTGCCAAAATATGCTCCTTATGTGGGAAGAGTTTTGTTGAAGCAAAGGATTTGACAACACACATGAGATCTCACACTGAGCAGAGCCCTCACCAGTGCACCCAGTGTGGGGAAGGCTTTGACCACCCGGACGACTTACAAAAACATTGGCAGAATGATTGTGAGGAGATGATGAAACAGGGGGTCAAGGAACACCAGCATGGAAAGGACAGGATCTCGGGAGAGTCCAGTAATGCAAGTACTGATCCAAAAACATGCCATCTATGCCATGAGACTTTTCAATTTCAGTATATGTTGAGAAGGCATCTTATTGTGTTTCACAAAGGCAGAAGACTTTTTAAGTGTCCTCTTTGTCTGAAGGGTTTTGCCTTCCTCAGTGCTTTGAAGAAACACCAGAGTAACAAAAGAGGTTGTCCTACAAGTGAAGCCGTCAAAAAAAGGAAGGAGTTAGGGTCAAAAAACCCTTATGCCCGCATAACTCCAGGACTTTCCTTAAATACAAATAATTCCAAAACGTGCCCTGTATGCCATGCAACTTTTTCACAAACGTCTAGTTTGAAAAGCCACTATTTTTACCATCATGCCCCAGACAAAAGCCGCTTCAAGTGTCCCCGATGTTTGAAGGCTTTTGTATCCCACAGTCAAAGGAAGAGACACCAGCAGAGCAAAAGAGGTTGTCGGTTAGAGAGAAGTCACAAAAATGGGAGTAGGCCAGCATGGTCGCTGACTCTTAGGGAAAAGAAAAATGAGATTCCTCAGCCTTCCAGTACAGCAACCCAGGAACCAACAACCTCTCAAGTTCCCACCACTACAGCACAGTCCTCTAATAAAAAGACAATTCCCAAAGCATGTCCTGTATGCCAGAAGACTTTTAAATTTGAAGCAACCATGGTAAGGCACATTGCTTCTCACCAAAAGGAAAGTCTCAACAAGTGCCCTGACATTTTGAAGTGTACCTTTTGTGAAGAGATCTTTTCTCAGGGCATGGACCTGAAGAGCCACTACAGTCGTACTCATCAATTTACGGGACCGTTCCCCTGCCCTTCTTGTCAGAAGACTTTTGTTTCATTAACTGAGCTGCGCTTACATCAGAGAAATGAGTCCACTCCTTACCAATGCTCAGTGTGCCAGCGACTATTCCGAACACAGTATACCTTAACTATTCACGAGCGAATTCACACAGGGGAGAAACCGTTCCTCTGCGCTGAGTGTGGAAAGGGTTTCCGGAGTGAAAAACTACTACAATCACACTCTAAGAGTCATGTTGAGGGAAAACCCCACTCTTGCTCCACTTGTGGGAAAAGGTTCCAGAGAAGAGAGCTATTAAAACAACACATGTTACATCACAAAGATGCCGCTTTCATCTGCCCAGACTGTGGGAAGAAGTTTTTTCAGTTGGTATGGTTAAGAAGGCATATGTTAATCCACACTGGCGAGAGACCGTTCCTCTGTGATCTCTGCGGGAAGGGTTTCAAATCTACAGCTGAATTGAGGATACACACCCGGACACACACTGGAGAACGGCCGTTCAAGTGCCAAGAATGTGGAAAAGGTTGTAGGCAGAAGAGTGAGCTGCAGGAGCATCTACGGAGACACACGGGGGAGCGGCCGTATCCGTGCCCCATATGCGATAAACGCTTTTATGTCAGCAAAGATAGAAAACGACATATGCTCATCCATACCGGAGAAAAACCGTTCAAATGTCAAGCATGTGGCATGGCTTTCAACCGTAGAACACTTTTGAGGGTACACCAAAAAAACAAGTTGTGTTTATATAGCCATACAAGTCCCCTACATTATACACCCCTACATTACACATCATTGTAATGTTGGGGATTTGTGGTCCTCGATCAGTGTTTGGATTCATGAAAGTAATTTGTTGTATATTGCTCATTACATTTGAGAGTAGTAATTGTTACGTTACATATTACTCATCATATGAGCGAAACCCCACCGAGGCGCTATGCTCGGTGCTGAATCCTTCATTCACAATCGGCAATTGATAGCCTAATATTGTCACCCATCAGACTATTGCGATTTTAAACTGGTCTGTAGGCGACATCTTTTATATGTGTGAAATTAGTTTTGATCTGCCTTTAGTCAACTGTCAGGTGAAGGAAGGGCAGCGGGGGGAAACTAAGTCCTCCTAAGCAAGGCTAACGAAATGCAAACTACAGTGGGGTCCGAAATGATTGACACCCTTGATAAAGATGAGTAAAAATGACAATAATAAATAATTGAAATACTGAGCTATATTGTATGTAAAAAAAAAATTAAAAAAGGGAAATATTATTTTATACAATTGCTCACATGAAAAGATTTTGTTTAACAATTATTTTATTTTTTAAAGGTAGGGGTCAAAATGAATGCCTCGCGTTCATTGCAGATCCTTGATATCCTTCGTCTGCATTTATGGACCGCCCTCTTCAATTCAAACCATAGGTTTTCAATGGGTTTCAATTGCAAAATGGCATTATACTTGGAAAGATGGTTTAATCTGTGGATATTTGAGGCTTGAAGAATGATTGATGGATTGGCCGCTGTGGGTGATAATCCAGCATTTGCAGAAAGAGAAAATTAGGAATATACAGTACCAGTCAAAAGTTTAGACACACCTACTCATTTAAGGGTTTTTCTTTATTTTTACTATTTTCTACATTGTAGAATAATAGTGAAGACAACTACATGTACCGTACATGTGAGTAAAAATAGCTAAATAATTATACATACAGTACCAGTCAAGTTTTGACACACCTACACATTCAAAGGTTTTTCTTTATTTGTACTATTTTCAACATTGTAAAACTAGACATTGACATCAACTATGAAATAACACATGTGGAATCATGCAGTAACCAGCCAAGAGTGTGCAAAGCTGTCAAGGCAAAGGGTGGCTACTTTGAAGAATCTCGAATATAAAATATATTTGTTTAACGCTTTTTTGCTTACTACATGATTCCATATGTGTTATTTCATAGTTTTGATGTTGATGTCAATGTCTTGTCTTGCAATGTGAAAATAAAGAAAAATATTTGAATGTGTAGGTGTGTCCAAACATTTGACTGGTACTGTATGTATAATTATTTAACTACATGTACTGTACATGTGAGTGAAAATAGCTGTTAGTAGAATTATGGTTGTCTATTAGTTTGGTGCAATCGGGAGGGGTGGTAGGGGAATAAATTAAAGGGGATTAGAAAATATGTAAATAATTACATTTATATCATTTTGAATACTAGAATGGTCATGAACCTTCTTATGATGGTTCAAAGGTCAGTCATATTGGTCAGGGAGTTTGTCAACCATGGTTTGCCAGTGCTGTGGTAAGATATTGTGAAGAATTTACCTGCACTGTATTTGTGTTAGCTAGCAAGACAGTTTTAGAGGAATGACTCAATTTTTGTTATTTTTATTAACCGTAAATATGCCAACATTCCATTCAAACAATTTAGTCAATCCACAGCCATACACTGGCTGAAATCAGTTGAGGATAGGACTTAAGCCGAAACCACACAGTGACGCCGTCGACGATGTCAAAATTTGCTTGCGAGAGTAGAGCGCGTCAATTCACATACATTACGTAGAGTATGCCAACTTAATGTCATGAGAATCCACAATAAACGGTTGTATTTTTATGTTCGCTATGTAGCCCTTGTCAATTATTGTTGTGTTCCTTTTTGACTTACTTTATATGTCCTACGGGAGCCACTGTATCCGCCTCCTGTTCTGTTGGGTCACAAGGAGAGCTACCCTACCTACTGTAGCGGTTTATAAAGAATTTAGCTAGTCTCATTCTTTCTACATAACAGTATTCTCTCTCGAACAGAGTTCCAGGAGTTTGCCAGCCATAGCCTGCCTAGGCTATATGCCTGTGTCGAAATTAACAGGTAGGCATAAAGTTATTGTTTTCAAATATGTATTATTGACACTGGCAGCTAAACTTAACACTAAATATACACTTTTTAACTGTTAATTCCTAACATAAATTGCCAGAAAATAAGACGTTGTGCATTATCTGCTCACTTTACCAGCATTGCTTTGTGTAGACGCGAGAAAAATAAACGTGCTTTCTTTTTGAAGCACATGATGCCGTTGACGGTGTTGACGCTCGCGGCCCATCTGTATTCTCTCATTCCTGTTTGTACATTTTTTTTTTTATAAAAAAAAAAGCTTTTTGTTTGATTTGGCCTTAACAAGTAGTAAATGCAACTACTGATATTGTATCATATAATGGCACACAGCTTTCCAAGAACAAATCTGATATTTATACAGAAAACGTGTATAAAACTCATATAAACAGTATTTATTATTTGTCTATAATCCCATTACACAATTTCTGACATCACATGCCTTTTATTTTCCTACATATGTAAAAGCAGGAAATGCATCACCTATGCCTTTACTGCCATTCATTCCAATTAGACTGGTTTTGGATTTCTCCCTGACCAAGATGGCTGCCATTTTGGTCCCATTATGGAACTTTGAGGATACATGGCATACTCCCTGTAGTAATATAATAGGATCTCTATGGATAGAACCCACAAATAAGCAGATAAGATTGTGGGTTTAGACGTGTGCTTGAGGTTCTTATCTTGCTGGAAAATCACTTGCAGCCAAGTTTTTTTTTTTGCTAAAATGATCTGTTACTGGGTAGTTCATGATGGCGTTAGTTTTAATCAGCTAACTTACTTTCAGGGGATACATTAGGTGGCAATATCCAAATATTGGTTGATTTGTTAGTCATCTATAGCTACCTGGTCTCAGAACATTTATTCTGTACGTAAATCTGAAACATTCCATTAAGTATGATATTTTACATCTGTGCAGATTGTCCACTCAAGTAAACTGGGTGAACTATATTATTTCCCTCTGTTTACTGTCATAAACCTACACGGGGGTGTGTTTAGTACAGTGTAGTCAAAGTGAAACTCAATCATTTCGCATATCTTGTTGTCTTTCTTTGCTATTACTGTACCTTTTTACAGTGAAGTTAGATTGGAGGGAGGTATACAGGTCTTAAGGGAGAGAAAAAGGACATGTGGATATCGAAAGACCACTATACCTAACAAGTTAGTTCAAGACATGCATATTAATTTGAAAAACAGAAGAGACAATCATTGATTGGGAAAAAATGGAGGGAAACTCATTCAACATGGACCGATCGGGGTTCGCTTTTGAAACAGGATTCATTCTCCCCCTTTGTTCCAGCTCTATAACTTTTGTCCACGTGGTCCCCCCGCCTTTCCCCCCTCAATATATCAGAGAAATCCATGCAGTCATTAAATGTTATAAGCCTTGTGTAATGTCACAAATTGTCCCTTGAAGGGAAAACACACAAATGGGATGGGGATTGGGGGGGGGGGGGGGTGAAGAAAGACAAAAACACTTGGAGAGAGCGCCAAAAATAGAATAGATACTTTATTGTCCATTTTTACAACAGAAGTTGATTGATTTGCTGTCACAATACCCAACCTTACACACACACACACCCACAAGGTCCGGGGAAGCACAGCGTCAGCCACAGAGCAGCGTCACCAGAGCAATTGTAGGGATTAAGTGCCTTGCTCAAGGACACAGCGGCAGAGAATAACCCGTGAGGATAGAAGAGGGAGAGGCACTGCGCCGACGTCTACGTGTGCATGGTGGTTTTCAGATGGAAGGCATTGGTAAGAAGAGGGGGATGAAGGAGGGGTAAAGGGAAGGCAGGATTCACACGTGGATTTGGCGGCATTTCAGTATCTCGTCTTGCGCTTGTTGTCCGTCCCTGAAGAGGCCAGCTCAATAATAGAAATACACTGCAAGGGAGAAGATGAGAGACCATGTACAGTGCCTTCGGAAAATATTCAGACCCCTTCCCCCTCTGCCACATTTTGTTACGTTACAGCCTTATTCCGAAAAATGATTAAATACATTTTTCTCAATCTACACAATACCCCGTAATGACAAAGTGAAAACAGGTTTTTAGACATTTTTGCAAGTGTATTAAAAATAAAAAAAATACCTTATTTACATAAGTATTCAAAGACTTTGTTATGAGACTCAAAATTGAGCTTGGGCGCATCCTGTTTCCTGTTTCTACAACTTGGAGTCCACCTGTGGTAAATTCAATTGATTGGACATTATTTGGAAAGGCACACACCGGTCTATATAAGGTCCCACAGTTGACTGCATGTCAGAGCAAAAACCAAGCCATGAGATTGAAGGAATTGTCCGTAGAGCTCCGAGACAGGATTGTGTCGAGGCACAGATCTGGGGAAGGGGTACCAAAACATTTCTGCAGCATTGAAGGTCCGTGGCCTCCATCATTCTTAAATGGAAGAAGTTTGGAACGACCAAGGCTCTTCCTAGAGCTGGCTACCCGGCCAAACTGAGCAATCGGGGGAGAAGGGCCTTGGACAGGGAGGTGACCAAGAACCCGATGGTCTCTCTGACAGAGCTCCAGAGTTCCTCTGTGGAGATGGGAGAACCTTCCTGAAGGACAACCACCTCTGCAGCATTCCACCAATCAGGCCTTTATGGTAGAGTGGCCAGACGGAAGCCACTCCTCAATAAAAGGCACATGACAGCCCGCTTGGAGTTTGCCAAAAGGCACCTAAAGACTCAGACCATGAGAAACCAGATTCTCTGGTCTGATGAAACCACGACTGAACTCTTTGGCCTGAATGCCAAGTGTCACATCTGTAGGAAACTAAGCACCATCCCTACGGTGAAGCATGATGGTGGCAGCATCATGCTGCGGATATGTTTTTTAGAGGCAGGGATTGGGAGACTAGTCAGGATCGAGGAAAAAATGACCAGAGCAAAGTACAGAGATCCTTGATAAAAACTTGCTCCAGAACGCTCAGGACCTCAGACTGGGGTGAAGGTTCACCTTCCAACAGGACAACAACCTTAAGCACACAGCCATGACAACGCAGGAGTGGCTTTGGGACAAGTCTTTGAATGTCCTTGGGTGGCCCAGCCAGTGCCCGGACTTGAACCCTATCTAACATCTCTGGAGAGACCTGAAAATAGCTGTGCAGCGACGCTCCACATCCAACCTGACAGAGCTTGAGAGGATCTGCAGAAAATAATGAGAGAAACTCCCCAAATACAGGTGTGCCAAGCTTGTAGCATCATACTCGAGGCTGTAATCACTGCCAAAGTAAAGGTTCTGAATACTTATGTAAATGTGATGTTTTTTTTATACGTTTGCAAAAATTTCTAAAAACCTGTTTTTGCTTTGTCATTATGGGGTATTGTGTGTAGATTGATGAGGGGAAAAAATTATTTCATCCATTTTAGAATAAGGCTGTAACGTAACAAAATGTGGGAAAAGTAAAGGGGTCTGACTACTTCCTGAATGAACTGTAAATATCACAGAGTAAACAGTTGTTTCCTACTTTTGACATCAGACTACAGCAATACAAAAATAAATGTGCATGTATTTCACAAAACTCAAGTGAAGCAGACTTCGTCTGTAAGTGAAAATGTATACTGAACAAAAAATATAAAACGCAACGTAAAACAATGGCAACGATTTTACTAAGTTACAGTTGATATAAGGAAATCAGTCAATTGAAATGAATAAAGTAGGCCCAAATCTATGGATTTCACGACTGGGCAGGGGCACAGCCGTGGGTGGGCCTGGGAACGCATAGGCCCACCGACTTGGGAGCCAGGCCCAGCCAATCAGAATGAGTTTTTTCCCCTACAAATGGCCTTTATTACAGACATAAATACTCCTCAGTTTCATCAGCTGTCCGGGTGGCTGGTCTCAGACAATCCCACAGGTGAAGAAGCTGATGTGGTGGTCCTGGGCTGGCGTGGTTACATCAAATTTGTGGTACATGTGGTTTGCGGTTGTGAGGCCGGTTGGACAAACTGCCAAATTTGCTAAAACGACGGATGTCTCAAAACTTGAGACATCTGTGGCATTGTGTTGTGACAAAACTGCAGATTTGAGTGGCCTTTCATGCTGTTTAATCAGCTTCTTGATATGTGTAACCGATGTGAAATGGCTAGTTAGTTAGCGGTGGTGCGCGCTAGTAGCATTTCAATCGGTGACGTCACTCGCTCTGAGACTTGAAGTAGGGTTTCCCGTTGCGTTGCAAGGGCCGCGGCTTTTGTGGCGCGATGGGTAACGATGCTTCGTGGGGTGTCAGTTGTTGATGTGTGCAAGGGTCCCTGGTTTGAGCCCGGGTTGGGGCGAAGAGAGGGACGGAACCTACACTGTTACTTATGCCACATGTCAGGTGGATGGATTATCTTGGCAAAGGAGAAATGCTCACTAACAGGGATGTAAACACATTAGTGCACAACATTTTATGGAAAAGCTTTTTGTGTGTATGGGAAATTTCGGTGATCTTTTATCTCAGCTCATGAAACATGGGACCATCACTTTACATGTTGCGTTTATATTTTGATTCAGTATAGCTATATATGGTACTTACAGAAGACAACTCCAACACATATGACTCCTATGATTCCCATTATTATCATCATCTGGAGAAAAAAAAAAGAAACGATATAAAACCTTCAAATATGAACACTTCTATATTATCTCTAACACATTTCTGTATCATTTTTAATCTGGAGAGGGCTGAATCAAATCCCTTCAATGTTACTCTCTCATCATGACAGCTGTAACCTTGCTCTTTGCATATACACTACATGACCAAAAGTATGTGGACACTTGCTCATCGAACAACTCTTTCCAAAATCATGGGCATTAATATGGAGTTGGTCCCCCCTTTGCTGCTATAACAGCCTCCACTCTTCTGGGAAGGCTTTCCACTAGATGTTGGAACATTGCTGCGAGGACTTGCTTCCATTCAGCCACAAGAGCATTAGTGAGGTCGGGCACTGATGTTGTGCGGTTAGGCCTAGCTCGCAGTTGGCGTTCCAATTCATCCCAAAGGTGTTCGATGGGGTTGAGGTCAGGGCTCTGTGCAGGCCAGTCAAGTTCTTCCACACCGATCTCGACAAACTATTTCTGTATGGACCTCGCATTTCTGTATGGAGCAAACTGTTGGGTTTCCATGGCCAAAAAGTTGGAAGCACAGAATTGTCTAGAATGTAATTGTATGCTTTAGCGTTAAGATTTCCCTTCACTTGAACTAAGGGCCTAGCGCAAACTATGCTCGGCCATGGAAACCCATTTCATGAAGCTCCCGACGCTTCAGCACTCGCCGGTCCCGTTCTGTGAGCTTGTGTGACCTACCACTCCGCGGCTGATCCGTTGTTGCTCCTAGACGTTTCCACTTCACAATAACAGCACTTACAGTTGAGCGGGGCAGCTCTAGCAGGGCAGAAATCTGACGAACTGACTTGTTGGAAAGGTGGCCTACTACGATAGTGCCATGTTGAAAGTCACAGAGTTCTTCAGTAAGGCCATTCTACTGCCAATGTTTATCTATGGAGATTGCATGGCAGTGTGCTCGATTTTTATACACCTGTCAGCAGCGGGTGTGGCTGAAATAGCCGAATCCACTAATTTGAAGTGGCTTCCACATACTTTGTATATATAGTGTATATTGCTTGCTGTTGCTTCTCTCCATCTCTCTCATGGTTATTTACAATGTACAGTAGATCAGCTACTGATCATAAACAGATCAAACTGTAATGCGTTACATAGGCCGGGATTCAATCCAAGAGCAGCGGACTGGAAAGGTCAACCTTTTAAAAGGCAATTTCCAAAGCAAAATGCATGCACATGTCGGTTCAAGCGTAAATTACCTTTAAAAGTCTGCTCTATAATGTCCCTTGGATTGAATCCCAGCCATAGTAAACTCAGCAAAAAAAGAAACGTCCCTTTTTCAGGACCCTGTCTTTCAAAAATAATTCGTAAAAATCCAAATAACTTCACAGATCTTCATTGTAAAGGGTTTAAACACTGTTTCCCATGCTTGTTCAATGGACCATAAAGAATTAATGAACATGCATCTGTGGAACGGTCGTTAAGACACTAACAGCTTACAGACGGTAGGCAATTAAGGTCACAGTTATGAAAACTTTGGACACGAGGCCTTTCTACTGACTGAAAAACACCGAAAGAAAGATGACCAGGGTCCCTGCTCATCTGCGAGAATGTGCCTTAGGCATGCTGCAAGGAGGCATGAGGACTGCAGATGTGGCCAGGGAAATACATTGCAATGTCTGTACTGTGAGACGCCTAAGACAGTGCTACAGGGAGACAGCACGGACAGCTGATTGTCTTCGCAGTGGCAGACCACGTATAACAACACCTGCTGCACAGGATCGATACAGCCGAACATCACACCTGCGGGACAGGTACAGGATGGCAACAACAACTGCCCGAGTTACACCAGGAACGCACAATCCCTCCATCAGTGCTCAGACTGTCTGCAATAGGCTGAGAGAGGCTGGACTGGGGGCTTGTAGCCTGTTGTAAGGCAGGTCCTCACCAGACATCACCGGCAACAACGTCGCCTATGGGCACAAACCCACCATGGCTGGACCAGACAGGACTGGCAAAAAGTGCTCCTCACTAACGAGTTTTGATTTTGTCTCACCAGGGGTGATGGTCGGATTCGCGTTTATCGTCGAAGGAATGAGCGTTACACCGAGGCCTGTACTCTGGAGCGGGATCGATTTGGAGGTGGAGGGTCCGTTATGGTCTGGGGCGGTGTATCACAGCATCATCGGACTGAGCTTGTTGTCATTGTAGGTAATCTCAACGCTGTGCGTTACAGGGAAGACATCCTTCTCCCTCATGTGGTATCCTTCCTGCTGGCTCATCCTCACATGACCCTCCAGCATGACAATGCCACCAGCCATACTGCTTGTTCTGTGCGTGATTTCCTGCAAGACAGGAATGTCAGTGTTCTGCCATGGCCAGCGAAGAGCCCGGATCTCAATCCCATTAATCACATCTGGGACCTGTTGGATCGGAGGGTGAGGTCTAGGGCCATTCCCCCCCAGAAATGTCTGGGAACTTGCAGGTGCCTTGGTGGAAGAGTAGGGTAACATCTCACAGCAAGACCTGGCAAATCTGGTGCAGTCCATGAGGAGATGCACTGCAGTACTTAATGCAACTGGTCGCCACACCAGATACTGACATTTACTTTTGATTTTGACCCCCCCTTTGTTCAGGGACACATTATTCCATTTCTGTTAGTCACATGTCTGTGGAACTTGTTCAGTTTGTGTCTGTTGTTGAATCTTGTTGTGTAAATATTTGTATGAACAAATGTGAAATTTGCTGAAAATAAACGCAGTTGACAGTGAGAGGACGTTTCTTTTTTTGCTGAGTTTATAAACAAAAGCACTATAATACTGCTGCGGCACGTCCCATGTGGATTATACGCCAGGAAGACATAAGCATGACCATGACACTACTGCAAGTCAATCATCAAATCACATTCATTTCTAAAAGACCTTTTTACATCAGCAATGACCTAAACAGGTACACCGGTGTGATGTAGTTTATGCCTGTATGGCAAAGAATGATTCCATTTCAGAGAGAGGTTAGCCGTGATGAATATTATATTACAGCACAAGAGAGGAGAAAAATACAAATAAACTATTGGGGCGGAGACTGGATGACAGATTATACAAGGGGATCGTGAGCGAGAGGGCGAGAGAGAGAAGAGAGAGGAAGGGAGGGTTAGTACATAACAGAGGAAGAGAGGAATAGAGGGAGCATTAGAGTGAGAGGGAGAAAGGGATGAGCTGTAGGGGTTACATCACGAGTCGAGCCACAGCTGAGTTTATAATCCTGCATCACACTGTAATCCAGATTGGGATTTCTAACCACTCCCCCTCCTCAATGGACACACGTGATTGGACGGGCGACGGGACAGCCATCTGTGCTCAAAAGCAGAGGGAGGGGGGGGGTGGTTGGGGGTTGGTTGAGGGTTTATAAATTCATGCTGTGAGAAAGGTGGATTGAAGCATGGTTGATAGAAGGTTCTACATTTTGTGTCTGGTAAGGGCTCTACTCAATCCGTATCGCCGAAGTTCAACGTTACAGCGTGACTGAAATTTCAAGGCAATGTTCCCGTGTTAGCGGCTGCATTCACAATAAAAAAAGCGTTGCATATGTCGGCTCAACTGGAAATTCAAGTTACATTTCTACTGTGCAATCTAACACTTCAGCGATACAGAGTGAATAGAGCCCTAAGTGAGGTCACAGGAGAAAGGAGAAAACAAAGGCCTAAGATGGTAGTTGTAGGGGCAAAGGGTCACATAGACTGGCAGGATTTGCACTTTTGGGAATGTTCTGTTGGTTCCATATTCTGTTGGTTCCAGGTAAGCTCAGTCAAGCGCAGCTAAAGTGAAGGATTTCAAATACTGTATGAACCCAGGTCTGATATGTTGGAGAGAGAGAGTTCTCTCTGTATAGGGACATCATTTGTATAAAATGTCTGAGCACTGTGGAAATACCCCAATACCTTATCATGATATACAGTTAGTGTGTGACTGCCATGGTATGGTAGCCTGCACTATGCAAGCCTAAGCATAAAACAGCAAACTCACTTTATAATTAAAGAGTGACCTATGTGAAGGTTATTTTACAAATGACTCCTGCTTGTGTGAAGAGTTGCATGAGACCTGAAGACTTGTGTTAGCCCCCTGAAGTAATGCCTAGGCATTAACTCAGAGGGCTAATACAGACCTGCGGCGTGTAGGAGAACCGGGTTTGACCCCAGTCGGGCGCACACGCACAAACACGAACCTTGAGGTTTTTCCACCAGTACTTGTTCTTCAGCTTGGCAGCACTGCTCTCGAACTGTGAGGCCCCGGCTTGCAGCGCGTCGGCCCTGTCGTCCAGCTCCGACAGTCTCTGATCCCTCTCCAACACCTTGTCCACGTTCACACGCATGATGTCCACAACCTATAGGTGACAGGAGTGGAAAGGAGAGAACAGTCAGCATCATGCTAGTTTGGCCTTATCAGACCTCAACACTGTATTTCTTGTTGATGAAGAAACCTACAGGTATCTGCCAAAATAAAGGAAACACCAACATAAAGTTTCTTAATAGGGCGTTGGGGCACCACGAGGCAGAACAGCTTCAATGCACCTTGGTATAGATTCTACAAGTGTCTGGAACTCTATTGGAGGGATGTGACACCATTCTTCCACGAGAAACTCCATAATTTGGTGTTTTGTTGATGGTGGTGGAAAACGCTGTCTCAGGCACCGCTCCAGAATTTCCCATAAGTGTTCAGTTGGGTTGAGATCTGGTGACTGAGACGGCCATGGCAGATGGTTTACACCATGTTCATGCTCATCAAACCATTCGTGACCAATAGTTCCCTGTGGGGGGCATTGTCATCCTATGGGGGCATAGTCATGGTAGCCAAAATAATAGCCTGCCCAACATTTTTTTTATACATGAGCCTAAGCACGATGGGATGTTAATTGCTTAATTAACTCCTACACCACACCTGTGGGGAAGCACCTTCTTTCAATAGACTTTGTAGCCCTCATTTACTCAAGTGTTTCCATTATTTTGTCAGTTACCTGTAGAACGTCTGCAGTGGAGGCTAGCATTGCCCCGAATGGTCAGGAAATGAATTCTGACAGAGTAGAAGTAATGTGAACTTTTAACTGCCAATGTCAGTAATGTACGGTAGACGGTAAGGGCAGGACAGAGTCGACATTACCCAATGACCAGGTAATCAATCACGTCTGATCAGAACGGATGTTGTGAATCGTTGGTTGAATGCTACGGTATTTCAATAGCAACGTTTTTACCTCTATGGGCCCTCTTCATCCTCATTATGAGTGATTACAAAGGATGTGTAAACCTAAACTTTAAAAATGTTGATGTGACTCACACAGATGGCTAGAGAATACGTCAGGTTGTCTCCCTCTGTGATCAATGTTTCGGCCCCTGTAACCTCTCACTGACTCATCCCTATTTTCTTCGATCATTCTTCCTTTTATGGACCACTCATCCTTTAATCCCATCCTGCCTCCCATCACCTTGCCCATCTTCTCCACTTAGGACCCCCATCCTCCCATCGTTCTTGACTTTGATTTTCATCTTACGTCGTACTACAGTAAAGAGAGTATCCTTTATCCCTTCATTCTTTCCTCTCTTCTTTCCCCTGGCTTTATCCTTTCCTCCTTCCCTCTATTCATACCCTTCATTATCGTTTCCTCCCACCTTCCACCTGGTCTTTATAATAGTTTGCTTCACATATAAGCCTTCTGTACATCCCTGACAGATAAAGGTTGTTTACATGATCGTCTAAATAAATCAATCACACCGACATATCAAAAGAACAACACTTCAAAAACGGTCCTCTTTGAGTCTTACCTCGTCCACCTGTGCCTGTGTCTGCTGTAGTCGTCGGTTACTGGTGAGGTTGGGTGCTGGGGCCGAAGGCCCCCCCTCTCCCTCAGCGGCTCCCGAGGTTCCTGCGTCTGGGGTCGACCTGCGGAGAGAGAGAGAGAGAGAGGCATTATGTTCCTAACAACAGCAACTGACAAAAACCCACCAAAACGGATTATTTGTGTACCTGTTTGACATTTTACTCCATCGTTAGGGAATAAAAACATAACCATTTTGCTGCACGCACATAGACTTTGATTCTATCTGATCTTGCTAAGCCATATAGTAAGTAGGCTATACTAGCATTAGCATCTAAGTGAAGAATAACTGAAGTGGGCCTCTTCAAACACTATTAATAAGCAGTATTTGTCAGTTGTTTTTGTACATCGGCTATGGTATAAAATTGTCCATATGATGTTTAAACTATAAAAGGCAAATCATAGGCCTGTTCTATCATCATGGCTGAGCAAACCCTGACTAAATAACCCCTCGGGTTTGATTTGGTACAGAGCCTGTATTAGACAGGCTTGATTTCCACTGGCAAAATGGAGAGGGATTAGTGGGAAAAAGCCATGAAGGCTGCTCTTAACAAAGATGGATGCATCTTGTTCCAGATAAACAAGCCAGGCAAAGTGCTGTAGGCTAGTGATTAAAAAAAACGATCCAAATTATATATATTTTTTAAACACTACAACACTTCATAAAAGCCAATATGAAGATGAGCACAGTGATGAATATTGACTGAGTCATTGTGAATGAGGCGTTCTACTATTGATATGATGAGACTGACAATAGAGAGACATCTAGCCTAACATTTCATTGTAATAGGCCTGCTTTCTGTGATGTATTTTACTTTTCGGGGAGACTATTGGAATACTAAAATAAATATATAAGAGCAGCTGTTTTAATAGAGCTTTAGCTTAGCAGGACCCTAACCCATAATTGCATTTAGTTGACATTACCAAAACAAACACTTTCTCTAACATCCTAAAATCATTATTTAACACACCGTATCTCTATCAGACACTATTTTAGAAATACATCGTATACATTTAGCTGAATTAAAAAACAGGATACAATTCAGTTTACTCACATGTCGATGGTAGCTGCTTTATACTAAATAATCCGCTTTCAAGGGAGAGAGGAGAGGGAGGGCTCGCACAGTGAGCGAGAGAGAGAGAGAGCGAGAGAGAGACTATAGTTATGTTTGTGAAAGTAGTACTGTACACAGACAAGGGACTTTTGGTTCAGTACTCCGTAGGAATCCAGACGTCTTCTGTCACTTTGGTCCAATTTATTCCAAACTCTCTACTGAAACAACTGCGAGGGCTCGCCTGTGGAAAATGTCGATGAGCCTTTGACGCACGACTCGCAGTCGGCAAGCCTACAGAGTGATGCAGCAGGTTCCCTGTATGTGACCGTCCCAATCGATAGTTGTATAAACACTTCTAAATGAAGTCAAAACTCTAGATCCAAAGTTTTTGGATTGATATAGTCGACTACTGAAAAATATAGCCAGTGGAAATGATCACTTGCTTGTCGCCACGAGAAAAGTGCGCTCTCTCAGAATGTATAATTCCATCAGAAAAACTACAGCTGCTCTGACTTGCTTTTGTGAACCTCTAGGGAGAGCCTACTGCTTTGTCTCGTTTTTCTCAGACCAATGATGCTTGAAAGTAACTCATGTCAGCTTCTAAGAGTAAATCCACTGCAAAACAGAAATGGAACTAGCTCAACATAAAGTGAGTGAGTGTGCGTACACGGGAGTGAGTGCGTCTGTGTGCTGGTTGCTTCGAGCTTATGCATAAGCAAGAAATCCCGTTTAGGCAGCAGATCATTATGAAGTTGAGGTCATCTGTAGTGGTCACGTAGCAGAAAGGCTCTCCAGCAATGACTTCAAAGTCGAGTCATTCGTTTCTTGTTTGGCTTTTAGGAAAGTCTAAATGGAAAGCGAATTATGAAATAATTAGGGAGTATGCGCCCGAGGGGGAAAAATGTTGTCATGGAGATTAATAGAAACAAACAAACTCCAGGGACCAGAGTCTCCTTCAAGATATTTTATTCTGTACACCACTTCCATTAATACATTGACAGATTGTTTCCGGAAACCTAGAGGTTGTTCAGTAACAACAGATACAGTGTATACACAGTCCCAGATAAAATATATTGGTCTCACAGGAGTACACGTCATAGTTTGCAATCATTCTAATCTTCCTTTACAATGCTGCTGTTTGACAAATTCATATTGGAAAATCACCTGCATTTCAAATAATGTTGAGACTGGAACTGTAATGTGTTACTCTTTGACCACATATAATCGTATTATTTCACCGCTGTTACTAATATTCACATTTCAACAGATGGATTTATTTACATTTCGATTTTTTTCAAAAGTTTACTTGCTGAGCTTCTGTACACAGTTGCATGAAGAGGTATGGTAGTCTATTGGTCGCTATGGTGATAGAAGTCTTAAGACTGCTTTTGCTGTGTTGCTTGCTTCTGTACATTCTGCTGTGTTGACTTTTTTTTGTGGTAAAGATTAGAGAAATGACTAGGCAGACATTCATGTTTTTATAATATGAAAGATATGTTTTGAATCCCCAGAGAGGTTGAACAAGTAAACTCTGAATCAATTCCTGCAATTGTCATAGACAGACATACACTACATGGCCAAAGGTGCAGTATGTGGATATCTCTGTTTATTATCATCATGTGTAGGCCTATATATTTCTCCTTTTTCACGCATTTCTGGAACTTTGGCTACCAGCTTTGTGCCTTTTGTGCACTACTTCCACATGCTACACTAAATGACCAAAAGTATGTGGACACCTGCTTGTCGAACATCTCATTCTGAAATCATGGCCGGTAATATGGAGTTGGTCCCCCCCTTTGCTGCTATAACAGCCTCCGCTCTTCTGATAAGGATTCCCACTAGATGTTGGAACATTACTGCGGGGGCTTGCTTCCATTCAGCCACGAGAGCATTAGTGTGGTCGGGCACTGATATTAAACTTCATCCCAAAGGTGTACGATAGGGTTCAGGTCAGGGCTCTGTGCAGGCCAGTCAAGTTGTTCAACACCGATCTCGACAAACCATTTCTGTATGGACCTCGCTTTGTCCACGGGGGCATTGTCATGCTGAAACAGGATAGGGCCTTCCCCAAACTGTTGCCACAAAGTTTGAAGCACAGAATTGTCTAGAACGTCATTGTATGCTGTAGCGTTAAGATTTTCACTGGAACTAAGGGGCCTAGCCCGAACCATGAAAAACAGCCCCAGACCATTATTCCTCCTCCACCAAACTTTACAGTTGGCACTATGCATTCAGATAGGTAGCGTTCTCCTGGCATCCGCCAGACCCAGATTCATCCGTCGGACTGCCAGATGGTGAAGCGTGATTCATCACTCCAGAGAACGCGTTTCCACTGCTCCAGAGTCCAATGGCGGCGAGCTTTACACCACTCCAGCCAACGCTTGGCATTGCGCATGGTGATATTTGATATTAGGCTTGTGTGCGGCTGCTCAGCCATGGAAACCCATTTCATGAAGCTCCCGACGAACAGTTATTGTGCTCAGCAACGGGTGTGGCTAAAATAGCCGAATCTACTCATTTGAAGGGGTGTCCACATACTTTTGTATATATAATGTATATATGGTCTAGCCCACTGCTAAGGCATTCCCAGGAGTCAATGTGAATGTTTGATACACAGACAAATAGTCATATTGCCAGAAGTAGTATATAACCCATCAATTTGATTCTGCGCAAAACGGTGTATCTCAGAAGCACACGTGTCATTTTAAACCCTGCACAAAATAATATCTACAGACAGAGGTAACCAACATACATGCACACCAACAGGTATACTAGCTTTTTGTGTATCCATGAGAACACCCAAAGACACTCTCAATACAATGGACACCTTTTCAGTCATACTGTCTGAAATCTCTTTCTGAAAATCTCTTACATGGCTTCCTCTTCACAGTGTACATTTACATGTTATTTACATTCAGTAGGCTAACAGCTAGTAAAGGTGTTACATTTGAGCATTTTTACACAGCGTTACAATTACTGTTGAATACAGATCATTTTGTGCAACTTTATATGTGCAGATTTACAAACTGTACAATGTAGAGGGGGGGGGGGAATGTTTTTACAATACGCTTTCAGACATCAACAAACAAAGGAGCGGCCCGATTGAATCGTGTGGTTGAAATGTAAAGGTAATTTCCAATTGAGCCGACATACGTAGCGTTTACCGTGAATGCGGTCTCCGCGAACACAGAAACCTTTGAATGTCAATCGTGCTGTAACGCTGATATTCTGCGCGGATTGAATCGAGCCCTAGACGTGATTGTTGTTTACGTTTTCTACAACTGTAAACATTGAGCGTGTTCAAGTGCGATGAAACTGTGCCACAACCACAGACAACCACAGAGCTCACAAAGCAAATGGGGTTTTAACACACTAGGTGGTCTACCCGTGCTCAGATAATGAAGGTCTCGCGCTACGTAAAACTTGTCACCGAGTGACCTTGAACGAGCTCCTAAAGCAGTTATTCGCCTGCTAGCTGTGTTTTATTGTCCTGAACAGAATTAATATCTACTGTGCTTGTCCCTTTGTCAGAGGCATTTAAACTCATACCTCTTAGGCTCTACATTTAAAAAAAAGCGCACAAAAACGGCAGTCTGATTCACCGTTGGTTAATCAGAGAGCTTTTTTTCCCATTGCAGGTCACTGCTGGCTGGGTATGTATACACTTGCATTGAGTGAGTGCTTTTATAGGACGTGTTTATGTGGGTTGTGATATCAACAGTATCCCGGGGTCTACGTGCAGTATGCTCCTGTGTTTGGTTCTAGTTTGGGATTACAGCAATGTGCACGACCGTACAAAGCTAATGGTCCCAATGGTTTTCTTTTAACTCTAAACTTTGGAGAATAATTATACCTATGGCTTTTGTGAATTGTCTTTGCAAAACGACATAATATTATGCTGGGCATTTCATCTAAAAAAATATCAACTGTCATACTTTCATTGTCGCAATTGTAATAGAAAATAAATTAATAAATAGCAATAAAAATAAGTTATTTATTTATTTAAAAAAAAAATACTGTAGCTATCTGAATTTCAATGACGAATGAAAAAGGGATGAAATAAATAAAGTGCATGAATATGTAACCAAGCAAAATAAATAACAATAAAGTTGTGAACCTCTCTGTTAATAACATGTTGTGTACATACAAATGTTGGGAACCTCTGTTAATAACGTGTACATACGAATGTTGGGAACCTCTGTTAATAACGTGTGTACATACAAATGTTATGAATCTCTGTTAATTACATGTTGTGTACATACGAATGTTGTGAACCTCTGTTAATAACATGTGAACAAACGAATGTTGTGAACCTCTGTTAATAACATGTGTACATACGAATGTTGTGAGATTGATTAAAACGGCTTTACATCCATTCATCTTTCTATATGTTTCTCAGAAATTGTATCCATACTTTCAAAAAGGGAAAATGGAATGAGAAGGATATTAACTATAAATAAAATAGATTTTCATAGATGCTATCAAGAGCTAGACCCTTTCCCTTTAGCAAACTGTAAATGTTAATTTTGTTCAAATGTGACAGTACTAGATAATGACTTATCCTGTGCAATGTTTTTGCTAATGGTGCATTTTTTTGTTTGCCTTCAAAAATTCTGCTGATGTTTCAAGTCTGTAAATGCAATGTAACATAAGGCATTTGTTCCACAAAAACTGTGTGCAAATTGTTTTCGATTGGATCTTGATACATATAGCAAGATCAATGGGCAAACTTAACAAAAAGGTATATATTTTGATCGTTCATATCATAGAAATATCACAATGTTAAGAAATCCAATTGATTTCCTTATTCTAAGTGCCATTTAGTCCTACCACAAGAGGGCAGTGGTGACTTATGGCCCTGGAAAGAGTCTGCTGGCTTTACATAATTTATGGCAAAAAAATGTAAACTGGTTTTACATCATTTATGGCAAAAAAATGTAAACAACAGCACTATCCAGACTATGGTACATCTACAGGGCATCATCAGTAAGGGTTAGGACTTCCTCCATGGTAAGTGAGGGACGGTACCACTATTAACCTTGGTGTCACAGTAGGGTTCATCACTTTCAGAGTCTGCGGGTGGGGACACCTTATTCCTCTCCTTCTCTCCGTCATCAGAGTCTTCCATTACCGCAGTAACGAGAGGGGGAGATTTCCTGAAAGGGAGACGGAGAGGCGGAGTCAATACAACCGGCAATGACCTTGAGACAAGACGACTCGAACAGTCCGTGCTCATTGCCTGGTCCCAAAGCTGTTTGTGCCGTCTTGCCAGCTCCTATGGTCATTGGCGTTATAATGATCATAGGAGATGGCAAGACGACACAAACAGATCTGGTTCCAGGCTACCATACTCACAGACAGGTCAATGTAATGGCATATGAAATCTATCACTATCAGTACAGTTGGGAGAATTAAAGAGTTAACTTTTACTGTAACTAATTTGTAATAGATGCATCACCAGCACATATTTCACACATTAAGAATTGTATTTCGTTACATGGGTTACTGTTCGATGATTACGAATGAACTAGGTGCTTGGCATCACCCTGCGAGAGGAGTCACAGTTACAGCATAGATCTCATTCCTCTCGTCTTTTCACCTCTTTCTGGTGTCTAATACCAGCCGTATCTCTAGGGTGTCTCTTTGACTGTTTGGATATCTCATACAGGTATCTCATACTGATATCTCATACCTAGGGCATCTTTTTGAGCGTTTAGAGTGTTCAGCACCATGCGGAGGTGTCTGATACCTGTCTCCACTCTGGGTGATGAGTCTCCTGCACGTCTCCATCTGCACGTCCAGGCCTCGCTTCATGGAACACATCTCCATGTACTCGTGCAGGTGTCTGTTCATGTCACTCTTAGCCGTGGCCAGCTCCAACTGCGGGGAACCAACGTAAGACATTCGCTCCGGTTTAAAATTGTCACCACAACATAGTTATTTTTTGGGGGGGGGGGGGGGGGGGGCAGGATCTTTGCAAATGCAAAACCAAAGGCCGCAGTCATTTACATAAATCTTTTCTTATTTTTCGGTGTTTGCTTTTTGGTTGATTGCATTTGTACTTATCGTGGCCGTGGGGAACAGAGAATTTAGCAATTTAGTTAACAAGAGGACGACTTCTGGAAAGGAGTTCTATTCAAAGAAAAAGACTATACTACCTTCAATTTGTTACTTCAATTTAACTTATCATCTGCACAGGAACTCATTTCAACAGTGACTCATGTAAGCATATAGAATGACCGTCTTGTTTATTTCCATAATATAATAATCCCAGAGAAAGTTCTATGTATTTATGGCTCTGTTTACAGCAGTGCTTCATCGCTCTCTGCAGACTTTATAAATAGCCTTCTCATGCAGCAAAGCCCTCATATTGTACAAATAGCAGCGGGAAAACTGGTACTTAGAGAAGGGCTTTGTGTGTGTGTGTGTGTGTGTGTGTGTGTGTGTGTGTCTCACCTCGATCTGGTCGATGGTTTCCTGATACTCCTTCTCTCTGGTCTGGAAGAGAGACTCTGTGTCCTGTATTACCTTTTCTATGGACTCCTCCTGCTGCTGCTGCTGCTGTTGTGTGTGTGTGTGTGTGTGTGTGTGTGTGTGTGTGTGTGTGTGTGTGTGTGTGTGTGTGTGTGTGTGTGTGTGTGTGTGTGATGTGAGCGAAAGAGAGAGAGAGAACATTGTTTTGTGCTAATTTGCCTAATATAAATGAGATGAAAAGAACTTCAATCAGTATATGGAAATCTAAAACACTTCCCATCCATTGCCCTGCCTCTTTTTTTCTGATATTGTCTACAGATTTTTTTTTAAATTGTCACTATTATTTAAATTGTCCACTCATGACTAACCAGATTGTTATTGGGAATGAGAATGACTAACAGTACCGGGGTAAATCAAGATAAGTGTGTGTGTGTGTGTGTGTGTGTGTGCTACCAGCTTATCTACATTACACTGTGATCCAGGGATCAGGACATGCCAATGTCACAGTCGTACATGGAATGTGTTAAGTAGGACACAGACACACAGATATGGCAGCCCAACCATAAGAATGATTGACAAGCAGGAAGTACAGTGGCTTTGGTTAAAACATGCCCTTTAACACAGTTCTGGGATCAGCTTAGCCTAGCCAGCTCCTAACATTAACCATTACATTGGTAAATACACAACTTATCTTAGATCAGCCAATGTCTACCGGCAAGTATAGTGGCTTACCTCTCCCTGTGTCTCCACTGCCCCCAGAGTGTATCCTGGGAAATCCTCCCACAGCAGCAGAGTCTCCTCAGTCTCCTCCCAGGCCAGGCTGTCACAGTCGTCCTCGAACTCACACTCCCTCCTGCAAGACCAACAATAGTATGGCTTACCAGTTGTACATCTATTTATAGTTCACTGGCCGACTCTGATCCACTCACGTCTTACAAGTGACAGACTCTAGTCCTGGAGATCGGCAGTGTGTAGGATTTTTATCCAGCCAAACTCTTAACAGTCCTGATTCAAAGAACCATGGTCTGAAATTTAGACCACAAGCTTTTGTATCAAGTGTGTTAGTGCAGAGTGGCTCTCCAGGTGTGACGTTGGAGACCATATCCTAAATAGTTAAAGAGCAGCCAGAGAACTCACAACTGGTTCAGCATCCTCTGCATTTCCTCGTTGATCTGATTGGCTGATGTGCTACATGACTCCTCATCCTTGCCCGCCTCGCTCTCAGAGATGCTGGTTGGTTCGTCCCCGTCGCCGCCTTTAACCGATTGGGCCGCCTGTTTCCGGGGCCGGCGGGTCAGAGTGGAAGGAGGTGTGGCCATCTGCTAGATAAAGGTGTAACAACTGTGTAATAGCAGTGTAATAAAGGTGTAATTAACATGGTTATTAAGGTATAATAACACAGGTATGAGTTGACCTAGAAGATATGAGTGGACTTGCCTCCACAGAGTCGATCACGCCGTAACTATACTAATTAGCTAGAGTTAGCTTACCCTGGAAAAATCCTACACGTAACCATTACGGTGGTAAATGCTAAGTTGTACTTAAATCCGTGTCTAGGGGCTACTTAACAGATAGTATAGTTAGTAGTATAGTGGCCTATGAGCGGTCCTGACCTGGAAGATCTGGATCATGTCTTCACAGTTCCTCTGCTGGGCCACGTCACACAGGCGAGCTGTGATGTCGATGCGTCTACAGATGTCCATGTCCACCTTCATGGCCTTCTCCTGGATCTTACTGTCCAGATCCGACAGGTTCTGATAGAGAGAGAGGAGAGGAGAGCGAGTGACACTCGCAAAAGGAAATATGTGTTCCCAGATCTTCTTTGTGTTTTCAAAGACATTTCCTAAGTAAACTGTACCAATACCATAAAAGTAGTTTGTTCGAGATTTTTGTTACTCAAAAGCGAGTAGAGCTAAATTCCTATTCCACGCCATCTCTCGTGGGACTACTTTTGAGGTATACAAATCTCAACAACTTTTTGGGGTGAGCTATTCCAACAGTGCTACGAGGGACTCACGTTGCTCATAAGGCCTTTGAAGAGGACCAGCTCAGCTTTCAGCTGTTTCACCCTGAGGGCCAGCTCATCCTGACACACCTCACTCTCCTGGAGGTCCTGTGTGCACAGGACACACACACACACACACACACAAACACACACATACACACACAAAGAGCCTAATTTGCATAGCATGTATGACATAAAATATCTGATTATGAGTATAAGTACACCAAATCAACAAAATGGGTGGGGTATTGAATAGTTCATTTGTAGTTCTGTCTAGCTAAAGTAACAAAATACACTCTCTACTACTGCTTTCCAATCAACCCAGCTGATCTGAGGTGGAATCATCATGTTAGTGTGAAATATTAAAGGGATAATCTGCAGTTCAAACAATAACAAAGCAGTCACCCACCACATTTTTAGGTTAACAGCTTAGGGATGGGGCTGGAGAAATGTAACCAATATCAAATTCATAAACAGTGCTATGGACACAAGGACTGACCATCCATGTGCTCAAATTGATAGTTTGACCATGTTTTAAAGCTATACAGGGGTTGTTTACAATTACATTGTTTACAAACAATGGCGTTAAACACGCTTATGTTCTGAACAAAAATATAAAACGCATCGTGCAACAATTTCTAATATTTTGCTGAGTTACAGTTCATATAAGAAAATCTGTCAATTGAAATGAATTCATTAGGTCATAATCTATGGATTTCACATGACTGGGTGGGGGCACAGCCATGGGTTGGCCTGGGAGGGCATAGGCCCACCCGCTTGGGAGCCAGCCCAGCCAATCAGAATACATTTTTCCCCAAAAAGGGCTTTATTACAGACAGAAATACTCCTCAACACCTCCGTCCCTCCCCCCTCTCTGATGATCCCACAGGTGAAGAAGCTGGATGTGGAGGTCCTGATCTGGTGGCTTATGGTAGAGAAATGAACAGTAAATTCTCTGGCAACATATCTGCAGTCAGCATGCCAATTTCACGCTCCCTCAAAACTTGAGACATCGGTGGCATTGTGTTATGTGACTAAACTGCACATTTTAGAGTGGGATTTTATTGTCCTCAGCATAAGGTGCACCTGTGTAATGATCATGCTATTTAATCAACTTATTGATATGCCACACCTGTCAGGTGGATGGATTATCTTGATAAAGGATCAAATTCTCACTAACGGGGATGTAAACAAATTTGTGCACATTTGAGAGAAATCAGCTTTTTGTGCGTATGGAACATTTCTGGGATCTTTTATTTCAGCTCATGAAACATGAGACCAACAGTTCACATGTTGCTTTCTATTTTTATTTCAGTGTATTTTGGGTTCTGAGGGGGTTAGACAGTTGGACTAACCTCATGAGGTATTTATAGGTTTTATTATTCAAGAATCAATGGCTTTATATCATGAATAAAAAAATGTACGTAGCAGATTGCCCTTTATCATTGACACAGCTAAGGGCTTACCTCCTCCAGCTCAGCCACTTTCTCCTGGAGGTCCACTCTGACTGTGTACTCTTCCTCCCATCTATTGAAACACACACACACACACACACACACACACACACACACACACACACACACACACACACACACACACACACACACACACACACACACACACACACACACACACACACACACACACACACACACACACACACACACACACACACACACACACACACACACACACACACAGACACAGAGAGAGAGAGAGAGATCATATGGATGAGAATGGAGATTGATGAGGAAGTCATCACACACCATCATCACTGTCTCTTCTCTTTTGGGAACAGTATTGACGTCAGTATTCACTGTTATAACGACACTGCTTCCAGACAGCCAGTGTCAAAGACGCAACTTCCACTTAGACACCCAATTTTAGCAGCTCAATCCCACAATTGCCATTATTGTCTATTAGGGTACTCCAGAACCTCAATTATTGCAACCATCTGTGACTGAGGGTAGATAACTATGTCAAAGGCCAAAAATTGTAAAATAGTAACACTGGTTACAAATACCAGAGAGACAGAAATCAGACAGAGAGCCTAATATCATGTACTATAGGCTACAGTGTTGTGTTCATGCGGTTCAATAAAGTTTGACGGTGTTTGAATCCATGTTGTGTGCCTGATCTCCCTTACTCAGCTGTGTTACGCAACAGATGCAGTATGCATGTAGAGCACGCTGCTGCAACACTTACAGAAGGCGAGAAGTGGTGCCATATTGCACATTACCTCGACGCACTGTTATTGGTCTGCTCAGTGAATACAGTAGCCTGTTTTTAATGGTATACTTGGGCATCTTATACTGCAAGTTCTACAAGCCATTAACGGTATACACTTCATAAACTGAATGGAAAATTAAGTTGTATTCCATCTTCCCACAGCCCCCCTGGAAACTCATTAAACAAACACCAATTGTCTGATATTGTATTGTTATGAGACATTTTTTTTTTTTTTATGAGATCCGAGGCAAATGATTGGAAATGTTCCCGTTAAGCCATTTGACCTTCTCAATAAAAGAGAATTAGAGGAGGGTGTTTCGACTGGCGAGTCATAGAGGCTTGTAAACTGAGAGAGATGCCTTGTTGCCATTAACATTCAGACAGTGGACTACAGGCTGTAGGGAAGGTTACTGGTGTCATTTAGTGACGTCAGCGGCTTCTCATGGACGCTGCAGAGGGCGAGTGGCCGTACGGGATGGGTAGAGGGGGGGGGGGGGGGGGGGGTGAGAGAGAAAGAAAGACAACGGAAAAGAGAGTTTGTGTGTGAGAGAGAGAGAGAATAGTGGGAGCGGGAGGTGAGAGAAAAAGAGATCAAGAGATGGAGTGATACAGAGAGAGAGAGGAAGAGAAATAGGGAACGTGAAAGAGAGAGAATAATGTGGAGAGCCTCTGGAGCCACCACTAGCGGTCACAGCTTTCAGCACAGTGCTGCATTGCAGGTGCTGAGACAAAAACGCAGAGGGGCGGAGGAGGGGGAGAGAGAGAGAGAGAGATGGGGGAAGGCCATGTAAGTGACAAAAACAAGTGTACTGCTGACTTCTCTCCAGCCAACTCAGCCCTCTCTAGATAATCCTCCTATTGGATAAGAGATTGGCCAGTGCTGTTCTTCTAAATGCTGTGCTCAACTATGTTTGAACTATGATCCCCTACAAGCATATAGTGAAGCCTTGTCATGCCATATCATTTTGGGAAGTACAGGGGCAATTTGAAGACAAAAAGTAGAGCAGCTAAAAACACTTCAAGGTTTACAGAGTAACCAGAAGCCATCTTATGGAGGATGATGACGAGGATGATGATGGAGGACGATGACGAATGACGACGACAAAAACAGAAACAGATGTCTCTCCATTTCAACTCAGCTCTAAGCTACACAGTACTTCTGCAGCATGATCATCAGCTGGACAGCCATAGAGCCTGAAATATAGCTCTGCCTTATATTACAAGATATGCATGCAACTCATCTAGACCTTGCATGATGATGTAATGTTATTTTCTTGTGTTCTGGGGTGTAATTTGGTATGAAGAAAGCAAAAACACTCAATAGTTGAATGGGCTCAAAATAGGCTACTGTTCGTTGAGATACATTGCACTCCACATTTGTAATAGGAGAACCCACTGTAAATATCTCTAACACAATCATTTTTTCTAGTTTTCTATGACAAGACCCCTTTTATATATCCCCATTCTGACATGAGGTTGGCAGAATGACAGTGAGATGTTATGGTGGCTGTCGCTATAAACAGGATCACTGATTAGTAGACCCAGATGTGTGACTAGAGCAGGGCTGGAACAAAAGCCTCCACACCCCTTCGCTCTCTAGGAGGAGGGTTGGCCAATCCTGGGGTAGGGGTGTTGCCCTAATAATGATGGGCTAGAGAGAGACAATAAATGACATCACACATCAGGCCTACAAGTGACAATAACGTAGGCTTAAGGCCCCAGATCTTTAAACAATGATACTCAAGACTTCTTCATTCATACCTGCGTTTATACTCATCCCTCTCTCGTTTCACCTTTCCCAACACGTTGTACAGGGCCCGTATTTCAGGGGTGATGGTGTCGATTTGAACACCTACTCCGTCCGTTTGGGCACAAGGCACACCCATGTCTGTTACACGCGACTCCCGCCCCGCGCCAAACCTGCGGTCGTGGTTGTAGGACCAAACGGTGCCGGGAAGGAAACGGGGAGGCGGGATAGTAGACATACCAGTCCCAGAACTGACATATTTCTCGTTAATGTTGGATATATTGTTGGAAGTATCAGTAGGGGTTAATAAAGGACTGAGGGAAATATGTGGAGTGAGTTGGTTGGAATTGAGGTTGGAAGTCGAGTCAGTCAGAGTCGAGGTCCTAAATACTGATTTGCTGTTGGACTCAAAGGAGGGAGTTGTAGGCCTGTTGAGTGATGGAGAGAGAAGACCCCCGGGCAGGTATGCAGAGTTATTGACGTTCTGGAGTGGGATATGTCCGGGCCTAACTGCGATGGGCCCTACGAAACCAGTCTGGACTCCCATTTCCTTAGTCAATGGCTTTTTCCCGTGTCCTTCTGAATTGTCCTCATTATTTTCCAAAGCCTGTTGAAGCTGCTTCTCCAAAGCTTTATTCCGACGCTCCAGTTCATGAACTTTAGCCAAAAAGCAACGGAAGCGCAAATTCAAGGTCTTGAGAACACTGATGTTGGAACCCAAGTCGTTACGCAGGTCCATCGCTGCGGGGGGCGGCGGTGCACGGTGCATGTTGTTCTGGTGTAAATAAGCGAGTCCTGAAGGTGGCAGCGAATTTAAGTCCAGGCCAGATATGCCATCTTGTCCAAACCCAGTGTGGTCGCCCAAGATGAAGCCTGAGTCAGCTGCACCGTAGGAGTCTAGGCCTGTCATGGAAGAATCAGAATGGCTCCCCATCTGGTTATGCTGCTGTTGCTGAACCAGGAACGCGTTCTCCCCCAATAATGGATTCATGCTTGAGTATGAAAATCTGAAATGCTCAAAATCCGGCATCAAAACAGACTTCTTAATTTAGCTTGAAAGCTAACTCCTGATGAAAACAATAGCCAACTTGCTCTAAAACTATCCCTAAATAGCCTTAACCTATGACGACTTAGCTTATGCGTTCCACCATGACATAATAAGAAAACCGGAAAACAAATCAAATCATTTATAGGCTATAGGTAAATAGGTGCTATTAAACAAGTAGCCTATTCCAGGTCTTAAAATGAGACGCGCCAGTGATTGAAAGAGCCGCAGCAATCAAGCGGTGAAGGCTACGCAAGCTACCTGGCTGGCCGCAGTGCAACTACTAACTTTGGCGTAGGAGATAAGTCTGCTGAGGAAAACGTGCTGTCGGGACGATGGCCAGGCAGAAATAAACAGGCTACTGCGGTTTTTAACTACCGTCATGACTAGAGTAAACGCGCAATAGACATCCTCATTTTGGATAGGCTACTGCTTGGCTTGAGTGAATTTCCCGACACTTTTAATTGATATCATAATGTGTGTTTAACACCAATGGTATTATTATTTGTTTCAATGATTTTGTTTAAATTCTTTATTTCAATTGACATGGCTCACAATTTAGGAGTTTTACGGCACACTCAGCGTCACTTGGGGACGTCGAGCGTTCGATTCACGAAATGCATTTTGTTTGTCAAATCCCTTTCATTTCAAAATTACACAGAATACATGGAATTATTATGAACATGAACATATACAGTACCAGTCAAAAGTTTGGACCCTCTCATTCAAGGATTTTTCCTTATTTTTGACTATTTTCTACTTTGTAGAAAATAAGATAAATCCCTTAGATTGCAGCCCAAATAAATACTTCAGAGTTCAAGTAACAGACACATCTCAACATCAACTGTTCAGAGGAGACTGCGTGAATCAGGCCTTCATGGTCGAATTGCTGCAAAGAAACCACTACTAAAGGACACCAATAAGAAGAAAATACTTGCTTGGGCCATGAAACACGAGCAATGGACATTACACCAATGGAAATCTGTCCTTTGGTCTGATGACTCCAAATTTGAGATTTTTGGTTCCAAACGCCGTGTCTTTGTGAGACGCAGAGTAGGTGAACGGATGATCTCCGCATGTGTGGTTCCTACTATGGAGGAGGAGGTGTGGGGATGCTTTGCTGGTGACACTGTCAGTTATTTATTGAGAATTCAAGCCACACTTAACCAGCATGGCTACCACAGCATTCTGAGGCAATATGCCATCCCATCTGGTTTGCGCTTAGTGGGACTATCATTTGTTTTTCAACAGGACAATTACCCAAAACACACCTCCAGGCTGTGTAAGGGCTATTTGACCAAGAAGGAGAGTGATGGAGTGCTGCATCAGATAAGCTGGCCTCCACAATCACCCAACCTCAACCGACATTGAGATGGTTTGGGATGAGTTGGACTGCAGAGTGAAGGAAAAGCAGCCAATGCTCAGCATATGTGGATCTCCTTCAAGACTGTTGGAAAAGCATTCCTCATGAAGCTGGTTGAGGGAATGCCAAGAGTATGCAAAGCTGTCATCAAGGCTAAGGATGGCTACTTTGAAGAATTTCAAATATAACATATATTTTCATTTGTTTAACACTTTTTTGCTTACTACATGATTCCATATGTGTTATTTCATGTTGATGTCTTCACTATTATTCTACAAAGTAGAAAATAGTAAAAATGAAGAAATACCCTTGAAGGAGTAGGTGTGTCCAAACTTTTGACTGGGGCTGTATGTATGTATGTATATATATATTACAATGAAGCAAGCATGGCTTTGAACAGATGTTTTCTTTTGACTGGCTATGTACCATCTTAAAACAACAGGCAGGTACGTACAGCACAGAGGTCTATTAGGTCATCATTTTCAAAGGCTGATAGGAAGTTGTAGAATTATTGTAGAATGAATTAGACTGCAATAAAACTGGAATGGAAATAACCAACTCGTCACTTTTCAGACGAGCTATTATCTCTAATAATAGTAGTCATTTCAATGCACAGTTCTCCAACATGTAAGTGAATTACATGTATTGGTAAGAGTTGAGACCTTGAATGGAGGAAAGTGCTTCTTCCTCAACATCCTCTTCCTCAACATCTTTCTCCTCAACATGCAGGGCTGCGGGTACAGGAGCCATGACTTTTTATTTTCTTTAACTTGTGGATGTGGCATAGGTAGGAGCAGCTGTAGTCGGGCTGGAAGAGGTTTTCCCAACATTATCTTCCTCCTCTATGAGACAGAGAAAGAGAGCGAGAGATGGGGCATGTAAACCCATTTAGCCTTCAAATTTAAAAGGCACAAACTGTAACTTTGGCAATAAGACGAAGACAAACCCATTCATGTAATATTTACGATTTCCCCATCTGATAAATGTGAGATTGCGAGGCCCATTCGAACACACCATCGGACAGACAACTGATCTCACCCAGCTCCTGGAAGAGAAGGGGTTGATCTTCTTTGAGACACTTGAAGGTCATACAACTCTCATTTGATCCTGGGGGGGATCTTTTCTTTGTGTATTTGATCGTACGCCTCCTGTTGCATCATGCCCTTTCCAAGCAGGTAATCCACTATTACCACGGTGACCCTCTTAATGAGTGTGCACATCCACAAACGCAACACCTTGGATTCAGATGAGAAAAATAAGTGTTTATTTTTCAGGAAAACTTGTAATCTTTTACACTGGTGATGATTTGAAGCAAGATTATTTTTCACAAGTTACATGTTTATTTTGAAAAAAATGCAAATATGTGATATAGCATTTATTGCATCTCTCCTCAAAATGTTTTTCATAGTGCCTCTATGAGATGAATGGTAACCCTGAACGCTCTTGCTAACCCTGAACGATGTCATCTTGATCACGGTCCATATTTGTAAACTATTTCACAGAAGCAAGGCTGTAACGTAACATTTGTCAAAAGCTAAAGGGTCTGAACACTTTCCGAATGCACTGTAGTTTATCGGAATAGTAATAGATTGGACAGAAAACTATTTTTCCTCAGAAGTGCGCACCGGTTTTCCCTGTCGTAAAAAAATAAAAGGTACATTTAGTGACGGTTATGAATAACCCCTAGAAAGTTCACTTACATGAACAATAATAGCCTCTTATCTTGTTCCTGGTCTTGTGTTTAAAGAGCAATGATCTGTGTGATTTGAATGCATTGATCTCTTATTGACTTGATCTGACATACGTCACTGACTATAGCTCCTGCCATCATGTGACCTGTTTCTCGTCTAAGGAACCAACAACAATATGGAGAGTCAAGCATTTTTCTTTAGAATACAATGCACTACTGAACTAGTCTACTTTTTGCTTCCATCTGGAAAATGGTTTCAGTTAAATGGTTACACCCACTTCTGAAGAACTCTCAATCACTCCTCAGAAAAGGTATACTTTCACTTTCCACTAGGTGTTGACAGACAAGTCCATCTACACATCTCTTGTCAACATCATTTAAGACTCAGACTTGAGTAAATGGGAACATTTTAGCATGCCATTCATGGTCCAAATGATTAGTTATACAGCCTCTGTTGGGCTTTAATGGAATGTACCCTGAATGCCAAGTTTGATTCACAGAAATAAAATGTAAACAGATCTAAATTAATGCGTGGATTTGAACAATTCAAGCATATACAAGACGTGCTCCTGAGGACTGAGACGACAAAATCATTTTCAGAAACCGATGACTTTTATTGACAACTAAGGCACGGCAGACAGGAATATTCTGCAGGAAAAAAAACAGACTCAGTCTTCTGAACAGAACAGAGGTGTGACTTATTATAAAACATTGCTATAGACTTTACTACTGGGTTCTTTCTCTGGCGGTGGACTGGTTGGATGTCCGTTCAGGAGAAGGAAGAGGCCATGGGGGGGGGGGGGGGGGTTGGAGGTGTGTTGTGGAAACTTTACTCTTTGAGTGCCATGTGCAGACACAAGTCAATAACGCGGTTGCTATACCCGTACTCATTGTCGTACCTATGGGAGAGGGAGCAAGAGGAAGGAGTCTTTATAATGTATATAAATATTCAAAATTACAACATTGATTGTGTTGGGCGGGGGGGGGTTTTGGGGGTAGGTCTAGATAGATACATACCATGAGACCAGCTTGACAAAGTGGTCGTTGAGGGCAATGCCTGCCCCGGCGTCAAAGATTGAGGAACGTTTGTCGCCGTTGAAGTCTGTGGACACCACCTGGGGGGGGGGGGGGGGGGGGGGGGGGAGCAACAGGCTTTAGGCTCATTATGTGAAAAACTGAAATGAACAAACCAATTAACTCTACTGCTCTACTGCTCCCTAGTGTTTGAACTCAGGTATTGCATCATATGACCTTGAGGCTCAGTGCATGAGTGTAAGGAACGCTTGGGCCCTGTTGATGTACTCTTTAAAATCGCATCCTTCCTTATTTCCTTCATTGTGGTCATCACTGACATGACAGCAACACAGATCCTTACTCACAGCTATCAAATCATGTTAGATCAGATTTCTTAAAGTATGGAAGGAATGATGCATTTTATAGTATTCAAGCAGGGTCTTGGAATGGGAAAATATTTACCTGGTCCTCCGTGTATCCCAGAATTCCCTTCATGGGTCCTTTGGAAGCCTCCTTGATGACTCTCTTGATCTCTTCATAAGGGGCCTGAGGCAGACAGGAGAAAACATTAAAATGTAGAACAATGTAACCAAATGGAGACAAATGCCTGTTGCATGTTATGTTGACAGTAAGGAAATGTGCAAAAACAAGGGTAGCTTGTAGTTGGGTTGGAAGCGTGGGCAAGAGGAATTAGGTATTCGGAGTAGCTTTACTTGTGCATAACATCTATTTCAATAAAATGCCTCAAAAAGAGCAGAGAGAGCTGATTGGGAGACTTACAGCCTTCTCAAGACGGACAGTCAGGTCAACCACGGACACGTTGGGAGTGGGGACACGGAAGGCCATGCCTGTCAGCTTGCTGTGGGTCAGGAGGTTCAGTTGAAAAATGAATGACAGCCCTGGTTTTGATATACAGCTGAGGGATGGGGCTAGGGAAATGTAAAGCTTTGGAATATTCAGATGCGCCCTTAGTGAAAAGCACTATACAAATCCCATCCATTATCACCATGGTCGTAAAACCTCCATTACGAAACCAGTGGTCCCGGATTGGTTCATACCCGTTCAGCTCTGGGATAACCTTGCTCACGGCCTTGGCGGCGCCGGTGGAGGCAGGGATAATGTTCTGGCTGGCACCACGTCCATCTCTCCACAGCTTACCGGAGGGCCCGTCAACAGTCTTCTGTGTGGCGGTGACGGCGTGAACTGTGCTCTGGGGGAAGAAACAAGTGATATGGATGTTAGTCTAAGCAAGGTGTTGTTCATTAGGCACCAAACTGAAGAAAACGGGAAGTTACCATCTGAACTAATAAGAAAACCTAATTTAAAAATGTTCCACTGTGTACCCTAATGAACACAACCCAGGACTTGTGCAGAGCAGCAACATGGCTGTTGTTAGCATTAGCATGTACATTGACGTCTCTATTAATGTTAGCATTTACATCTCCACCAGTGTTGACCCACTTTTTACCGCTACATCCCAGTCCCTATGGTAATTGTGCTGTTTGGATCCATTCTTACCATGAGACCCTCAATGATGCCGAAGTTGTCGTTGATAACCTTGGCGATGGGAGCCAGGCAGTTAGTTGTGCAGGAGGCGTTGCTGTGAGGACATGACATCATTATCAATAATAATCAACATGCTCCCACTCGGAAAAGACGCTACGCCACTTCAACGTCTGTTACACCGACAACAAATCAGCATCTAGCCACTCCTCCACCCACCTTTGAACCACATTAAATCCTGTCTCTCTGAAATAAAAACCTGGACGCAACAGAACTTTGCCTTTCTGCTGGGTGTGTTCTTCCAGTCCAAACTCCAGAGTTTTGTCGTCAGGGTCTTTTCTACAGCTACACTCAGGGTCTAGAACTCCTTCCCTCCAACGGTCCTTCTAGTCCTGTCTAAACCTACCCATAACTCCCACTCCACCTCAGTTCCTTCAAATTTCTTGTTTGTTTTGCCTTTATGTTTCCTTTATTGCCCATTAGAAAAGCGGCATATAAGAACCATTATTGACAATATGACAGCGCCACAAATGTTGAGTAATTTAACATTGTGCCACACAGCCATAAAGTAATCATTTTAAGAGCAGCAACCTGTAGTTTTATTTTAAGCAAACCTGTATTAAAATCAATAGTTTTCCATGTTACCCAGTCTGATTTGTTGTTTTCTTACCTCAAGAGAAGATATGCGGCTGCCATATAATTTTAATACACGGTCTATGGAAATCCCTGTGAAGTAAACAATGCGAGTACACACAATTTGACAAAAATGGTGGAAAACAGTTCTGTTCCAAAATCTGTCAAACACCTTCTCTAGCGATATTGTCCCAATGTTTTCAGGCCACGTTTCATACTCGCATTCTCAGTAAGACTGAGAGGGAGGGTTTTTGACCTGCTGGAACTGAGTGTGTGTGTTTCAGTGATTGTTTGTACAAGTAACATATCACCATGTGGCAGGACTGTTTGTACAGGTCACACTGCGCCTTTAAAATAATGTTATGGTGGAGGGGAGTGGCTTACCTGACAACCTTCAGGGAGTTATCGTAATGATGGTGGTTGACACCCATCACGAACATGGGGGCATCAGCGCTGGGGGCGGAGATGATGACCCTCTTGGCACCTCCCTGCAGGTGAGCCTATGGTGGTGGTGGGTGGGGTGAGAGGTCAAAGAGTACATTTGTGTAACAAATACACAGCATCAAGGCTGCCTTGCTTGGTTCAGTCACATACAGCCGATGATATGCAAAATTGGTAGACTGGAGGCGATTAAAACGATTTACAACATGAAAATATATACAGCACTGTGCTTACTCACTGCTCACCCACAATATTATAGCCATGAAGTATTTAAACATATTTTTCACAGAATTCAAGTATAGACCATTGTCAATATGACCTACTTCCTACTGCTAGTGAACTGCGGTACTTACAGAGGCCTTGTCGATGGTGGTGAACACACCAGTAGACTCAACAACGTAGTCAGCGCCAGCGTCACCCCACTTGATCTGGGAAGGGTCCCTCCTGAAGATGGCAAAGAGATGGGAGAAGTTAGGATTAAACCACAAAACCAGGGTTAGAATAAATATATGAGTTGATCCCCCTTTGCTGCTATAACAGCCTCCACCCTTCTGGGAAGGCTTTCCACTAGATGTTGGAACTGCGGGGACTTGCTTCCAGTCAGCCACAAAAGCATTAGCGAGGTCAGGCACTGATGTTGCGCGATTAGGCCTGGCTCGCAGTCGGCGTTCCAATTCATCCCAAAAGTGTTCAATGGGGTTGAGGTCAGGGCTCTGTGCAGGCCAGTCAAGTTCTTCAACACCGATCTCGACAAGCATTTCTGTATGGGCCTCGCTTTGTGCAAGGGGGCGTTGTAATGCTGAAACAGGGAAGAGCCTTCCCCAAACTGTTGCCTCAAAGTTGGAAGCACAGAACTGTCTAGAATGTCATTGTATGCTGTAGCATTAAGATTTCCCTTCACTGGAAGTAAGGGGCCTAGACCAAACAATGAAAAACAGCACAGACCATTATTCCGCCTCCAAACTTTACAGTTGGCACTATGCATTTGGGCAAGTAGCGTTCTTCTGGCATCCGCCAAACCCAGATTCGTCTCTCGGACTGCCAGATGTAGGAGTGCGATTCATCACTCCAGAGAACGCGTTTCCACTGCTCCAGATTTCAATGGCGGCGAGCTTTACACCACTCCGGCTGACGCTTGGCATTGCGCATGGTGATCTTAGGCGTGTCTGTGGCTGCTCGGCCATGGAAACCCATTTCATAGAGCTCCCGATGAACAGTTATTGTGCTGATGTTGCTTCCAGAGGCAGTTTGGAACTCTGTAGTGAGTGTTGCAACCGAGGACAGACATTTTTATGCGCTACAGCACTCGGCGGTCCCGTTCTGTGAGCTTGTGTGGCTTCCCACTTAGCGGCTGAGCCGTTGTGGCGCCTAGACGTTTCCACTTCACAATAACAGCACTTACAGTTGCCTGAGGCAGCTCTAGCACAGCAGAAAACTGACTTGTTGGTAAGGTGGCATCCTAGTACGGTGCCACACCGAAAGTCACTGAGCTCTTCAGTAAGGCCATTCTACTGCCAATGTTTGTCTATAGAGATTGCATGGCTGTGTGCTCGATTTTTTATACACCTGTCAGCAACGTGCGTGGCTGAAATAGCCGAATCCACTAATTTGAAGGGGTGTCCACATACCTTGTTTGGTCCAGCCTACTGCTAAGGCATTCCCAAGAGTCAATGTGAATGTTTAAGATACACAGACAAATATCCATATTGCCAGAAGTAGTATATAACCCATCAATTTGATTCTGCGCAAAACAGTGTCTCAGAAACAGTTTCATTTCAAACCATGCACAAAATAAGCCAATGAATGTACCTGGAGCATTAGTAAAGAAAAGGAAAAACACTTACTCATGGAAAACTGTGATGTGCAGGTTGCCAATGATCAGCTTGCCATTCTCTTGTCTCACCTCACTGTGCTTCCATACACCGTGAGTGGAGTCATACTTGAACATGTAGACCTACAGAACAAGAACCTTTAGGGAGGTGTTCAATATGAGAACAGTAAACCTGTGCACCTGAGATTTTTCTAGAGTTTAACCGAAAGAAACCTGACCCACTCAAGGTCTGACTTCGGTAAAATATTTTTACATTTCTCCCTCAATTTCAGTAACCTATATTTTGATTTTACATTTCGGTGTATTAAGCAGTAGGCTGTGTAAAGTTCTCACCATGTAGTCCAGATCAATGAAGGGGTCGTTGATTGCGACGACGTTGACTTCACCGCTCTTGGCAGCGGCACGGGTCACCAGGCGCCCGATACGCCCAAATCTGAGAAGAGAATCTTTTTTTAAATCAGTCTTACAGGTAATTCATATATATGCAAATTCATATTACCACACTATACCAGGCGGTGGCAGCAGCCATGTGACGCAGGCAGACACACCCACACCTAAAAATGAGTCCTGCACACAAGGGTCAACGGATGGCTCAGCAAAGGAGTCAAAGTTCATCAGAAAGGAGTCAACATGCATCAGAAAGAACACAAGGCAAAAAACAAAAGGTTTGGTAAGGTGTTCTGGCAAAAAATACCTTGTTATCAATTTCCTTTAACAAGTCATTTAGTTCTAGTCAGCAAAGTTACAGCATACTATACTTCACAAACCGTTTTGGAACTGCTAACAGTCAGCATGATCTTTTAGTCAGTCATTAGACATCATTTAGTTTCCATACTTAGGAGGAGTGAAATATCAGTCTCCAGGTCGCAGCGTTTCGTCTTTCAACTGGGCACAGTAAAACTGTTGGGTTGATTTTGGGAAAGGGTCTATCATAACAAACTTTAATCTTCCAGCAGTTTAGTGACAGCTGACTATTGGTCAAATAAAGGTTAGAGGAATAGGATTTGTAAGAGTTCCTCCAAACTGTCTCGCTGTGATCTCTGAACTTCAGCTGAAAAGGTTAGCGGGATATTATTAGATGGGTAGAATAAAGGAATGTGACAGCTGAGGAGAGGAAAGATATAAGAGTGTTGCAAAGAGGCGTTGTGACAACCAAACCATAAATAAGTAGAGGATGGTAGTGGCCAGACCAGGGAGGTGTTGAACACACCATAGCAAAATGAAAATAAGCATTTCTTATTGCACAAGTTCAGGTAGTCCCTTCTCATTTCGGCCTGTATGCTTCTGTTTTCGTTTCTAGTGAAAGCTGTACAACCCAGGCTTGTGAATTTGAGAGCAAGCGCCTATGGTATCAACTAGACTCAGCCGCAGGCTTATTTTATTTGAGCGGATGGTCAGGGGCCCGGAACATAATTACAAATAACTGCAAGAAGCCCAAACGGATATAATATTGAACTAAAACAGAATCATTTCAAAACTTGCTTACATTTGTATACGATATCTCTATTATGCATGGGAATACTTTGGAACAGATTTCCAGAATTAAAAAAATATTTAACAAAAAAAAAATCGCTTGGAGCTGATTTGCGGGGGGGTTTTTTTCAGTCTTTTTATGTCCAACAACATGCATACATATTTTTCGGGGAAAACTTGGAGCGACAAATAAATTTTAAAAAAAAAAATCACCCGCGGGCCGGCCGCCAGCTGGAGAACCCTGGCCTATGGCATGTACAGTACAGAAGTGCAATGCAGCCCAGGGTCTATCCTGAGACCCGATCCTGTCATCAGAGACGTCTTATGTTCTCTTTAAGACAATACCATTTAAAAGATCCTAAATTTGCCCAGTGACAGAAGCAGACACACCCCCAAGTAAAAACAGGAGTCTTACACACAATGCATGGCCCAGCAGTTTGGTCAGGCTTATGAACTTGAGAGCAAGCGCCTATGGAATGTACAGTACGGAAGTGCAATGCAGCCCAGGGTATTACCTTGTCACCTGATCCTGTCAACAGCCTGTTCTTTTTAAAATATATCATTTTAAAGAAAAATATGCAACTTACCCATTGATTCCAATCTTCACCATTCTGCCTGATCTTGTCTAGTTCGCTGAAGGTAAAACCAAATAAAATAATAGGTAATTAACTTGTGCGTTACGTAGCCCAGCACAGTGTGAACATGAGGCAAAATTTGAATAAGCAACTAAAGTAATCTATGTACAACAATACATTAAGCATCACTGATAAACCGTCAATACAGAAAGAAACTAGCAGTGATAGATGCCACAAAATAGGTGTATCTATAGAATCCCAAGAATTGCACAATGCATACATGACATCAGAATAATTTCAAAGAGCCCAAAAATGTTTCTCGCCTAAAATACTCAACTATCCATGCCACGTAAGCTCATTTATTCTCTCTCATCTACACAAATTGTAGCCTGCATCTATACAAATTGTAGTTATACAAGACAGCTATTCAAAACGCCAGGTAGGACTCCACCTGCCGAAGTGTAAATTGCCACAAAGAATCAACGCATAATTCTACAATGAAATGTCAAATTGGCTACGAAGCCATAAAGAGATGAATAAGTACCGTTTGTGAGTTGCTCTGTCCACTATGTTGGCAAGGTGCGCTAGCAATTTATGTTCCTATAGGGTCCATGAACACGCCCCCACGTGAACACCAACTCATGTGCACACGCCCCTTCAGAATGTCAAGTCACAGATGGATGGGGAGCCAAGGTCGTTGTCGCAATCGACACGAACATAAATTACAGAACAGGAAATTCATTTGAATGTCACCCACCACTATTGATGTGATCATCTTGGCTACATTGCGTGTGGAATGAGCTGGATGCATCTTGGCCCCCAAAAAAGAGGAAGATTTGTATTTGGATGGATTTGATAGTTAGATAATAATTGTATTAACCAGCTGTTTGACATGAACTTTATTTAAAGGCTATAATCTTTGGGAAAACATTTTAATCATATTTTTCCAGGGCATTGGGTGTGCTTGGCTGCAAGACAGTCTTGCAGTGAAAGACAGTTGAAAGAACATGGGATGAAACCCAATGCTTCTTCGAGTGATAACAGTGTGTCCATCAATTGGCCTTTTGCCAAGGTAAGACCACAGCTGCACTTGGACTTGTCTAAAGTCAAGCGGGCTCATATTCAGAGTATGACACTTTGAGCAGTGCTTGACTTGGACAGGAGCTCATCGGAGCTGAGTACCGGCACCTCATATGTTCTACTGCTTGAGCTCCTGTTCCTCCTATAGAATATTAGCTCAAAAGTATTGTGGAGCTCCTGCACCTAAATATAAACAGTACCAGAACCCAAAATGAGTACCGGAACCCATTTCAGTCCAAGTCAACACTGACTTTGAGACATGATGGGGCATGTGATGTTCTGGTGCCCGTGGCTATGTGATATCCTGCATGAGCTGTAGGATGCTTAATGCAGCAAGATAAATTAGCGTTATCCTATATTCTGAGAATTTGGATGTAAAGGAAACTAAAGTGTAGATACTGAATGTTGGAGGTTCTTTATTACTTATCATGAACCTAAGCATCAATGTTCTCTGGACCAAAATAAACCTGGAGAGAGAGTGAGAGAGAGAGAGAGAGAGAGAGAGAGGACAGGGTAGTGTGTGAGTCGATGTAAGAAAAAAAACAAAAGTCACTGGAGGTTGACATTTACAAGATCCTCTATACCCCCCTTCCCCACCCCCAAGACAGGTGTGCATAGTGAGAGGATCTGTTCGTGCATAACCCAGAACTTGAGCCCAGAACCACTACAGTAGGCTACTATGCATGCAGAAATTGAGTCTAATTTATTGCCTACGCACAAACAAAAATGATCTACGCAATTGCCAGCACAATGTACACTGCACCGTCCCATCTGGACAAGAGGAATACCTATGTAAGAATGTTGTTCATTGACTATTGCTCAGCATTCAACACCATAGTACCCTCCAAACTCATCATTAAGCTTGAGGCCCTGGGTCTCAACCCCGCCCTGTGCCATTGGGTCCAGGACTTCCTGACGGGCCGCCCCCTGGTGGTGAAGGTAGGAAACAACATCTCCACTTCGCTGATCCTCAACACTTGGGGTCCCACAAGGGTGCGTGCTCAGCCCCCTCCTGTACTCCTTGTTCACCCACGACTGTGTGGCCATGCACGCCTCCAACTCAATCATCGAGTTTGCAGACGACACAACAGTAGTAGGCTTGATTAAGTTCTAAGTTCCTCAGCGTACACATCACAGACAAACTGAAATGGACCACCCATTCAGACAGTGTGTTGAAGAACGCGCAACAATACCTCTACAACCTCAGGAGGCTGAAGAAATTTGGCTTGTCACCTAAAACCCTCACAAACTTTTACAAATGCACAATTGAGAGCATCCTGTCGGGCTGTATCACCGCCTGGTATGGCAACTGCACCGCCCACAACCGCAAGGCTCTCCAGAGGGTGGTGCGATCTGCACAACGCATCACCGGGGGCATTACCTGCCCTCCAGGACACCTACAGCACCCGATGTCACAAGAAGGCCAAAAATATCATCAAGGACAACAATCACCCAAGCCACTGCCTGTTCACCCCTCTACCATCCAGAAGGCGGGGTCAGTACAGGTGCATCAAAGCTGGGACTGAGAGACTGAAAAACAGCTTCTATCTCAAGGCCATCAGACTGTTAAACAGCCATCCCTAACACAAAGAGGCTACTGCCTACATACAGACTTGAAATCATTGGCCACTTTAATAAATGGATCACTAGTCACTTTAATAATGCCACTTTAATGTTTACATATCTTGCATTACTCATCTCATATACTGTATTTTATACCATCTATTGCATCCTGCCTATGCTGCTCTGTCATTGCTCATCCATATATTTATATGTATATATTCTTATTTCATTCCTATTCTTAGATTTGTGTGTATTAGGTAGTTGTTGTGGAATTATTAGATTACATGTTAGATATTGCTGCACTGTTGGAACTAGAAGCACAAGCATTTTGCTACACTCGCAATAACATCTGCTAACCATGTGTATGTGACCAATATATATCTTTTTTATTTGAAGGTGGTGAAAGCGAGAGGCAGGCTGTGGGATCGAGGATAGCGGGCGTCACTTGAACGGTGAGTCTCTTGAGACTCTGTGCCTCATTCCCTTGTTCCTCTCACGCTTCCTCCTGTTCTACTGTCCGTTAGGAGTACCTGTTAAGAATTCCCCTGCTGGTGATCTCTGACACTCTCTTCATCTCTTTCTCAAGCTCCCCCAAACGTTAGCCTTGCTGCAGAAGATAGCAGAGCCATAAAACGGGGCATGGTGAGCTCCTTACTGTGCCCGGGCTGCAAGGCTCCTAGATAGAACAATAAGATTACTAATACATCTAACTGATACAGTGATTTTTATCACATAAAGTATCTAAAATCGCATAAAAATCTACACAAAAAGGAAATGCAAATATACTGTAGCATACAAAAGCAGATATAAGAGATCAGGAAGGGAGTTGAGGCAGTTTGTTTTTGGGAGCATCTTAAGCCTGATGAGCAGAGGGAGGGTTGCATCTCAACCTCCTGTAACTGTCTGTAACTTTGAGTGACCTGAGTGGCCAGGCCTCCCATTGGTCAATCCCGTTACAGCCTGCCCCTGAAAATCCGCTCACCTCTCCCACTAGCCACGGTTTCCCAGCAGCAGGTCAGAGTCTCCTGGCATACTATCCCCTGAGCTGCTCTCATAAAGTTGAGTGCGTATTCAAATGTATGTTTGACATTGTTGTTCCTATTCTTGGTATTGGGTTGGGTTTGTACTGCTGCCTTTATACAGTTCTTTGTTATCTTAAAGCGGTCATTGTTCTACTGGGCGATTGTTAGTGTTTTTATCATTCCATTCCATCTGTACTTCCATTTTATACTTATTATTTATGTTGTATTCATTACATTCATGCATGTATTCCTACTTCTGAGTCAAGAGGATGATTTCTTATTACGGGCTTATCACCCAGCAGAGGAATCTACAGTGGATCCAGAATTGCTGCTGGAGGTTGGCCCAGGGCCAGGCAAAGATCCTGGGGCCAGGGCCGGCTGTGCTCCTCTCCCTGGAGAGGGCTTTGGCACCACTGTTGATACAGGGAAAGACTCCATGGTAGGAATCTGCCTGGCCGCAGTGGTGGCCACCATGGGCCTGCCATGGTTTCGCTCCAAGTCGTAACATGCCTCAATTAAAGCCCAAGGCAAATGTTTACATAGTGATTTGGATAGGGGCAATTTGGCTGAAATCCTTCTGACATGTACAGCAACGCCTTCCAACTCCATTCCCGTAGGGTCAGATGTTGGCTATTGCTCCAGCACCACTCTTCATAACATAACTCATGACACATCCGTTAAATATACATTTACAATTGAGTTATTTAGCAGATGCTCTTATGCTGCTCTTATTACAGTCTCTGCATTCAACTTTTCAAGGGAAAACAACCACATAACTTAGTCATTGCAAGTAGACCCTTTTTCGATTAAACCCATATTTCCGTTAGACAATACATGCCATACTTAGGATGTTATTTGAGATTTCAACATCAACATGTATTGACTAGACTGAACTAGGGAGAATTTGGGGTGTTAAATTTGATAAATTGATGAGTGACCGTATGAAACTGGCTGCATAATCAGAGTCCCTGCAGATATTGTCACTGAATGGAGATTAATTGAAATTACTGGACACACAGTAGCTTGTACAACTTTCACCCTACATTTAAAACCATTAAGACAAGTATAAGTTATCTATCTCTGTGTATATCTTCTTGGTCTATATGCTACAGATGTCTGAGTATGCTAGAAAAGTGAGTTGAAATGAAATCAGGCTTTTCCTCTAAATTGAGCCATCTTCTTTCAGAGCACAGACTTCACATAGGGCCTAGGCGAAGGAAAGGTCAGCCTAAAGGTCAACCATACGGCAGATAACCTTCTCCATGGTCTGCCATGCTACTGTATACAGTGCACCCGACCCGGGGATGGCCTAGATCTTCCTCTTATAGTTTAAATATGTCAAAGGCTATGACATTTTGGCAAGGAGGTACCGAGATGCCGGCTGTGGGATCGAGGATAGACGAGGTGACAGTGTATTTCCAATGGTATGTTTTGCTAAGTTTGCTTTCCTAATTCCAGAGTAACTTGGTTTGATGTAAACCAGTTATATACTCCATAAATAGGAGAGGACATTTCCTGATGAAAATGTGTGCGCTTGCTCATCTATAGTGAGTATTGGCTACAAGTTATAGGCAATAGGAAGGGGGTTTGTTGGGTTGTTTTGGGGGGTGTTACACATAGTAAGGGCAGGGTGGTGAACGTGGGAAGAGAGAGTTCATTGACCTGGAGTAAACTTCCGTCTTCAACTGTATGAAGAAAATGCGGAGTGGAAATCGGAAGTTTACGTACACCTTAGCCAAATACATTTAAACTCAGCTTTTCACAATTCCTGACATTTAATCCGTGTAAAAATTCCCTGTTTTAGGTCAGTTAGGATCATCACTTTATTTTAAAAATGTGAAATGTCAGAATAATAGTAGAGTGATTTATTTCAGCTTTTATTTCTTTCATCACATTCCCAGTGGGTCAGAAGTTTACATACACTCAATTAGTATTTGGTAGCATTGCCTTTAAATTGTTTAACTTGGGTCAAATGTTTTGGGTAGCCTTCCACAAGCTTCCCACAATAAGTTGGGTGAATTTTGGCCAATTCCTCCTGACAGAGCGAGTGTAACTGAGTCAGGTTTGTAGGCCTCCTTGCTCGCACACACTTTTTCAGTTCTGCCCACAAATTTTCCATAGGATTGAGGTCGGGGCTTTGTGATGGCCACTCCAATACCGTGACTTTGTTGTCCTTAAGCAATTTTGCCACAACTTTGTAAGTATGCTTGGGGTCATTGTCCATTTGGAAGACCCATTTGCGACCAAGCTTTAACTTCCTGACTGATGTCTTGAGATGTTGCTTCAATATATCCACATCATTTTTCACCCTCATGATGGCATCTATTTTGTGAAGTGCACCAGTTCCTCCTGCAGCAAAACACCCCCACAACATGATGCTGCCACCCCCGTGCTTCACGATTGGGATGGTGTTCTTCGGCTTGCAAGCCTCCCCCTTTTTCCTCCAAACATAACAATGGTCATTATGGCCAAACAGTTCTATTTTTGTTTCATTAGACCATAGGACATTTCTCCAAAAAGTACGATCTTTGTCCCCATGTGGAGTTGCAAACCATAGTCTGGCTTTTTTATGGTGGTTTTGGAGCAGTGGCTTCTTCTTTGCTGTGTGGCCTTTCAGGTTATGTCGATATAAATGGATATAGATACTGTAGATATAGATACTTTTGTACCTGTTTCCTCCAGCATCTTCACGTGGTCCTTTGCTGTTCTGGGATTGATTTGCACTTTTTGCACCAAAATACGTTTATCTCTAGGAGACAGAATGCGTCTCCTTCCTGAGCGGTATGACGGCTGCGTGGTCCCATGGTGTTTATACTTGCGTACTACTGTTTGTACAGATGAACGTGGTACCTTCAGGCATTTGGAAATTGCTCCCAAGGTTGAACCAGACTTGTGGAGGTCTACAATTTTTTTCTGAGGTCTTGGCTGATTTCTTTTGATTATCCCATGATGTCAAGCAAAGAGGCACTGAGTTTGAAAGTAGGCCTTAAAATGCATCCACAGGTACACCTCCAATTGACTCAAATGTCAATTAGCCTATCAGAAGCTTCAAAAGCCATGACATTTTCTGGAATTTTCTAAGCTGTTTAAAGGCACAGTCAACTTATGTATGTAAACTTCTGACCCACTGGAATTGTGATGAATTATAAATGAAATAATCTGTCTGTAAACAATTGTTGGAAAAAATTACTTGTCATGCACACAGTAGATGTCCTAACTGACTTGCCAAAACTGTGGTTTGTTAACAAGAAATTTGGGAAGTGGTTGAAAAACGAATTTTAATGACTCCAATTTATTTGATACCTGGTGGTGAGTTATGCAGTCTCACCATTAAAATGTGCAGTCAAATCCATATGGCACATTGTGTCAGCTTCTTTAACTACAAGACCTACAACCCAGTATTTCCCCATAGTATGTTTTAAAAGGTTTGTTTTGCTAATGTTAAGATTTCCAGCATAACTTGGTTGATACAACCCAGTTTTATTCTAAATAGATACATGATACTAAGGTTATAGGTAAAGATTCAGGAAAGTTGTTTAAAAGTTAAATCACTTAACATGTTTGAGCCTAAAACACTTGTTTATGCCTCGTGTTAATGCCTTTAGGTTGTCCTTGTATCACTTATTTTGTCCTCCAGGAGCCAGCTGTCCTGCGTTTAGTTTTGATTACAGGACCTGTTTCAGGTGAGAGTTGGGCATCCTGACAACATGGCTAGTCCATCAGAGCTTGTGTTGAATGGTGGTGGTGGTGATGCTGTGGATGTTTTCCTCCTCAAGGACACTGGTGTTGGTGTGCCGGTCTTCTCAGCTGATCATGTAGCGGAGGCCATCTTTGGTGCTGAGACTCCAGGGCTTCGAGATGCCTGCTGTATGTGGTCCATATATATTCGGGTAGGGAGCACTAGTGGTTTGTAGACCAGGATTTTGGTTCTGGCCTGGATGTCGCAATCCTCCGAGACTCTTTTCCTCCGTCTTGAGAAGGCTCCAGTGGCACACCTTAGGTTGGCGGTGGTTTATTTCCGTGTCAATTTCAGCTTTGGAGGAGAGAAGGCTGCTATGTTAGGTAAAGTGGATTGAGCAGCAGACACTGAGGAAGTCTGCAGACACCACCTGAAGGATGAGTTGTGAAAAATTCATTACTTTACTACTCTCGTGTCTGAGCTTAGACACTGCAGTTTGTATTTGAGGCCCAGGACATGAGTAGGAAAAACTTGGGCCCTTTTCGATACTCTTACAAACATATCTTTACTTCCTCCCTTGAAATCCCTGATCTGACATTTGAAACCAATGCAGAGGAAAGCTTGTGCACACACCAATCCAGTTGTCATAGTGGTTTCTTGAACGAATGAGCGGTAACCTTCCAAAAACCACCAGGCTCTCTGGTTTTTAACTTTGTGCACTACGTCAGACACTGGCTTTTATCCGCAACAAGTCCATTTGGTGGAACCCCTACTAGTGGGAAAATGTATTTTGTTTATGCAGATTTTAGAATATTTGCAGGACAATCTGTTGGAAACCTAGCTATAGAGAAGCATTGGAGACCACTGGACTTTCAGTTGATTTACTAAATTGACACCAACCCTGACCCTAGTTACCACTAACAAAAGCATAGGAAATACTGATTGGGACACTTCCTTGCCTGGCTACCTGGACTCCTTGCGCCAGCCAAACGTTTGGATCCGAGTACCTCCCGACCCGTCACCAAATGTGAACACATTCGGGGGTTGTCCGAATGGTCCAGAACACACGTGGGTAAAGCGGCAGTTAGAAAACATGTCATTGGCTTTGATACGTGTTAGATGATCCAGTCGCTAATGACTTTCTTACAACACCCCTCGTACTTCCTCCTCACCACAATGTCAGTCTGACTAAAGTATGTAGCAAACGACAGAGCTTACGTCTTCACAAGCCGGATTGTCAGGTCAACCAGACAAGGGGTACATGGAAGCCATACCAGTCAGCTTGCTGCGGGTCCTAGTTCCTTTTAGATCCACACTATTACAAGCAAAATGTGGCTTAAATGTAAACATTAAAAGAACCTGTTTGAAGCCGTGTCCAATACTGTGGTTCATCTTAACTTATAGCAAATTGGGTGTGTCAACTACTGTAGACCAGCTCCATATGACTGCTTAAGAATTGAGATTCCACTAGTGAAAAGCAGTATACAATTCCTAACCATCACTGGTGATAAAAACCCATTAAGGAACCAGTGTTCATGGATTGGTTCATACCACAGCCTGTTCTGGCTGGCACATCTCTCCAGCTTAGAGTTCTGCGCATCTGTGTTCTGCGACAGGATGAGCTGTGGGGCAGAGACGTCAGTCCACGCAGTGTGGTGTTTATGAGGCACTGAGTGGAACACTGTTACATTAATGTTCCATTGCAAAACATTTCAGAACAGTTGCGTGCCCTAATGAACATGTGCTCTGGAAGAATGAGATGACAGTTCAATAACAGGACTTTTATTGTGAAGGAGTGCAAATTAAGCCACAGTGTAGTAAACAGAAATATTCTGCAGGCAAAAATACTCAATCCTCACACTGAACAGAACAGAGGTGTCTTAGAAAAATGTTGCCCATTGAGTTCACTGCAGGCTCTCTGGCATCGGACTGGTGGGGTGTCCGTTCAGGAGAAGGAAGAGGTCACGAGTGGTTGGAAGTGTGGTGTGGAAACTTTACTCCTTGGAGGCCATGTGCAGACACAGGTCAACAACACGGTTGCTGTAGCCAAACTCGTTGTCGTACCTATGGAAGACGGAGTTAGAAAATTCACAAAAACCTACAATCACGGGAACGTTAAGGATGTACTAATTCAATTAATGTTGCGATGGAACAGAATTACAACATTGATCATGTCCGAGTGAGTGACGCCCATGTCCATGAACTGCATTCAACTATGCAGTTCACACCTTTGTGGTCCAGCTGACACTAGACAGCATTGGATGCCACAAGTTCAAACATTTTTTTTTTCTCCAAATTGTGTTGCGCTTTGCCACACCGCAATCACAATAAGTTTATTTAATAAGCCCTTTTGTTATTTGAATGTTTTTTGTTGCCTGGTTTAGATCCTGGCATGGTATCAATTTGTGGATGGAAACTCTGCCAAATCAAAGGAAAGTGTCATGTTCCTCAAGGCTCTGTTCATTACATATGCTGCCCCTTGTAATGTTATAACAGTTGCAACATGCAATGCAAATGAGGCACAGCTTTACATGTCGATGAAACGGAGTCGGTGGACACCTGGTGTGAGCCCAATGTGTAGGTTTCTGCTATTACATACCATGAGACCAGCTTGACAAAGTGGTCGTTGAGGGCAATGCCTGCGCCGGCGTCAAAGATTGAGGAGCGGCAGTCGCCGTTGAAGTCTGTGGACACCACCTGAGGGGAGCAGCACGTTTCAGTGTAAACGATTAACCCATCACTAGACATTTCAGCCTCTGACCTTGAGGCCCATGGCATAGGAGTAGGGAACGGTTGCCTTACTTCCCAATCACTCCTTTCTCCAGAAGTGTGCTCTACGTCCATGCATTTGATGTGTTCCCTAACTAGCGCAACTTATTCAAGTTGTCACCTAATCAAGCGCCTCTAAATCAGCTGTGGAACACACCAAATATGTGGACTGGCTGGGGGTACTCTAGACCAAGGTTTCCCCAAACAGTCCTGGGCGCACGTTTTGTTTGTCAACCTAACACGACACAGCAGAATAACCAAAGCGTGATGAATTGGTTATGCGAGTCAGCTGTGTAGTGCTAGGGCAAAAAGCAAGATGCGCCCAGGGGGGGCCTCAGGACAGAGATCAGGAAACACTGATCTAGATCAATCTAATGATTTTAAATTTGTGGGAAGTAGTGTACAAGTGCACACTAAGAAAAGGACAGATTGGGACACGGTTGGAATGGGGAAATATTTACCTGGTCTTCTGTGTATCCCAGAATTCCCTTCATGGGTCCTTCAGCGGCAGCCTTGATGACCTTCTTGATCTCGTCATAAGGCGCCTAAAGCAGAAGAGCGAACAGGTAAAAAAAAAAAATATATATATATATATATATATATATATATATATATATATATATATATATATATATATATATATATATAGTAAAAATGTATGAAGTGCCTGTTGCCGTAATGCTGGTAACTTGCACCAAAATCCCAGTTCACCTCTAGTAGACATTAGCAAAAGTATAAAAAGGTTGATTGGGAGACTTACGGCCTTCTCAAGACGGACAGTCAGGTCAACCACAGACACGTTGGGAGTGGGGACACGGAAGGCCATGCCGGTCAGCTTGCTGTGGGTCAGAAAGACCCACAAAAGGTTCAGGATCCACACCATTATGGGCACAAGTGGGCCTCAAATAATTTCTTCAAAAAACAAAACCCTAGTAAAAAGCACTAGGGCTATATAAATCTCAGCAGTTAACACTATGATCATCAAACCTCCATTAAAAAACTATGGTCCTGGATTGGTTCATACCCATTCAGCTCTGGGATAACCTTGCCCACGGCCTTGGCGGCACCGGTGGAAGCAGGGATAATGTTCTGGCTGGCACCACGTCCATCTCGCCACAGCTTACCGGAGGGCCCGTCAACAGTCTTCTGTGTGGCGGTGACGGCGTGAACTGTGCTCTGGGGCGGACGACAACATTAGTCCATGCATGGAGCACCACTAAGATTAAAGGACTATGACATTCAAAAAGTCAAACGCTGAATGAAGATCCGTTCTTACCATGAGACCCTCAACGATGCCGAAGTTGTCGTTGATAACCTTGGCGATGGGAGCCAGGCAGTTAGTTGTGCAGGAGGCGTTGCTGTGAGGACATAATTGTTAGTAACATGACACTAACAGATATTTAACAATTAAACATTGTGCCACAAATTCATAAAATAATCAGCTGAAATTACAATACTTGAATTGAAATAGTATTACTCAGGACTGAAAGAAGTGAGAACACTGCACACTGAGTACGTGTTTGTTTCAGCCATTCTTTGTACAAGTCATAATTTGGCCGCAGGGAATTACCAATGCTCCTTAAAAGGTAACGCAACAGGAGGCTTACCTGACAACCTTTAGGGAGTTGTCGTACTTCTCGTGGTTGACACCCATCACGAACATGGGTGCGTCGGCGCTGGGGGCAGAGATGATGACCCTCTTGGCACCTCCCTGCAGATGAGCCTGTGGTGGGTGGTTGGATGAGGGCAAAGGTTAGGTTTGTGGAAATGCAAAGCCACTGAATGAACTAAGCCAGCCAACCTTTAGCACATAGCAGAAAAAGCCCAGTGAAATGCTAAAAAACAAAACATGAGTTAAGGTAAGAAGAAAAAAAAGGGTCGTAATTGAAACTGGGGTCATACTGCATAACATGCCTACCAAAATAAAAAGAACGCACACCAAATCACTAACTACCTAAAAATGTGACCATGGACTTCCTACTGCTAGTGAACTGAGGTACTTACAGAGGCCTTGTCGATGGTGGTGAACACACCAGTTGACTCGACAACGTAGTCCGCGCCAGCGTCACCCCACTTGATGGCGGTGGGGTCCCTCCTGAAGAAAGCAACGAGATGAAGTTGGGGTGAAACTACAAAACTAGCATTCCAATTACAGAAGTACAATGTTCCAATGTGTGTGAAACCCATAGGCATAATATACCTGTTCTATCCTACTAGAGCACTCAGTCAATGGGGCAGTTTCCCCAGAACCAGAGAGGAATCTTTTTTACTCCACCACTAAGCTTAATATGTGTGCACAACCATCCAACTGTGTCATTTGAACCAATGTACCTAAAGAATAAGTCAAGGAAAACCCACTCACTCATGGAAAACTGTGATGTGCAGATTGCCAATGATCAGCTTTCCACCTTCCTGCTTCACTTCGCTGTCCTTCCAAACACCGTGGGTGGAGTCATACTTGAACATGTAGACCTATGGAACAAGGGCAGGACTTTAAAGCCAGTAAGTGGTGGTACAGTAAACACGAGCAGCTAAAACTGGTTTGTGTACTGCATTTCTTAATGCGGTATGAAGTTCACCATGTAGTCCAGGTCAATGAAGGGGTCATTGATGGCGACGACCTCGACCTTGCCGCCCTTGGCGGCGGCACGGGTCACCAGACGCCCAATACGCCCAAATCTGAGACGAGAAGGAATCTTACAGTTAATCCTCGTGTATCATATTACCACACCAGCATGTGGCAGCAGCCCTAAACTGACATGTCTGGCAGCTCTACAACACCTGCCAACCTTGACATTTGCAGCCCAGAGCCTTTGTTTATGCCCAATATGGTTGGGTTGGTGCAGCGTGACCAGAAATGAGAAGTGCGGGGTTGAGGACAAATTGGAAAAGCAGGTTAAAGACCAGTCTGTTTAAGCTTGGTTGGCCTGTGCAGTTAAAGGGACATTACCCTCAAATCATAGCATTTTTTTATACACTGAACAAAAATAAATGCAACATATGACAGCAGTAATGTTCCATACGCACAAAAAGCTTTTGTAAAATTGTGTACAAATTTGTTTACATCCCTCTATGAGCATTTTAGCCTTTGTCAAGATAGTCCATCCACTTGACAGGTGTGGCATAATAAGCAGCGGATTAAACAGCATGATCATTACACAGGGGCACCTTCTGCTGGGGACAATAAAAGGCAACTCTACAATTTGCAGTTTTGTTACGCAACGCCAGATGTCTCAAGCTGAGGGAGCATGCAATTGCTATGACTGCAGGAATGCCCACCAGAGCTGTTGGCAGAGAATCATTTCTACCATAAGCCACCTCCAACATCATTTAAGAATTTGGCAGTACATCCAATCAGCCTCAACCTTGTCAACCCAGGACCTCCACATCCAGGTTCTTCACCTGTGGGATACTGAGGAGTCTTAAAGCCTTTTTGTGGGGGGAACTGATTGGCTAGGCCTAGCTCCCCAATGGGTGCGCTTGGCACCCAAGTGGGTGGGTTTATGCAACCCCTGCTCAGTCATGTGAAATCCACAGATTAGTGCCTAATTTATTGATTTCAGTTAACTAATTTCCTTATGACCTGTAACTCAGCAAAATCTTTTAAATAGTTGGGTTTATATTTTTGTTCAGGATAGCTAAATGTACATCTTGCCATCGGTTGTGTAGGTAGTTTCAGCATAAATTGGGTGAATAGTTAAGAGTTAGTTAAGAGCAGCCACATGGGACTGCTCCCTTACGTGAAGTGAATGAAGTCTGATGGTTACTGTTTAACTCTAGCTGATTACTGATAGGACCACATTGGTCAAATACTGTGAATGCTGGAGACTTTAGTTGCAGTCAGTGGTTGAGAAAAGCCTAGACACCACTGAAATACAAACTAAACTGGATTATAGTCTAGAATTCTTTTATATACACTTTTTTTTAAAGTCAGTTCCTGGCAGCTGAAATAACTTTAATGTACATAACATTAGCAGCCAATTACTGCACAGATTTGTCTTGTGATATATACAGACTAATCAAGTTCAGAGGGGATGATAAAATCCCTGTGATTGAGGATTCAGTGTCACTCATAAGGATAACCACAATGTTTAACTCATTTCAACTTTGCCCAGTGACACAAAATCCGACACACCCCCAGCTAAAAGGGTGTCCTGTTCACAAGGGTCAATGTATTGACCACCAAAGGAGTCAAAGTGCATCAGAACTGAGTAAAAACAGGATGAAAAACAAGCCTATTTGGTAACAGTATGAGCCAGTGAAATTGGCGTTGGGGAGCAAATTCCTTGCTGTCCTTTACCATTAACAAGTAATTTTTTTAAATCAATGAAGTTAAGTCATACTAAATACCTTTGTATGAGTCTATGACATAGGTTGAGGGACCTGAACAGTCAGGAGGATCTTTTGCACTCAATGTGAAGAGTTCAGTTTCCATACTGTATATAGGTCAATCAGCACATTCGTGTCCCAGATTTCAAATGGGCATCATTACAGGTTGATTTTGGGAAAGGGCTTCTATCAATCTTAGCTTCCTGCAGTTCAATTACAGCAGTCTATTGGTCAAATAAAGGTTAGAAGGATATGATTGGTCAAAGAGCTCCAAACAAAAAGAAAATCTGAACTTTAGCTGACAAGGTCAGCGGGATATTATTAGATGGGTAGAATAAAGGAATGTGACAGCTGAGGAGATACAAGAGTGCTGTAGAGGCGATGTGACACCTTAACTATAAATAAGTAGAGAATGGACATGAGAAGTGTTCAGACTAGGCTTGTGAACTAGCAGTTACAGTATGGCACGAGTTTTCCTCCAACTTGGTTCCAAAGTACACAAACTGTATCAAGGGATTTGTGCAATGCAAGCATGGGTCTCTTCTGTGACATTTTGAACTCTGTCCTCTAGTGCTGATACAAAAACCAGTCATTTCTTTTAAAAGTATTGACAAAAAGCAGGTTACCCATTGATCCCAATCTTCACCATTTTGCCTGATATGGTATAATACTCTGAAAATAAAACACAAATTAAAACCCAACAAGTAGGAGTAGAATGCACATTGACTAAGTACCCATGTCAGCGTTTCCCCAAACGTGTTTTTTGTTCTAGTAGTAGACAGCCGATTCAAATGATCAACGCATCATGCTTTGATTAGGCTATTTGAAATCAGCTTTGCACTACTTTGGGTCCCCAGGACTGAGTTTGGGAAACACTGATCTACGTATCAGATTAACAGTCACTATAGAGAGAAAACAAATAAGATGGCCATTACATCTGTGGCATCTATCAGCAGTGTTTTGTTAATGTACACAGTTGACATAAGTCATGGAAAATGTACTAAGTCTGCATGCACAGAAAACACATTTAAAACACACGTAGGCTAGCCCAAAGTTAAAAGACAGCTATTCAAAACACCAGGTAGGCCTACACTGCACAGTGCGTAAATCACATACAATTAAGGCATACTTGAAACTGTCAACTAAAGTTGGTTTTGGAACGCATAAAAGAGCAAAGAAAGTTTTTAAAGTACCGTTCTTGTATAGCCTCTGTCTGTCCACTTGTTCACAAGGGGAAGCGGGGACGAGTAAAGGTGCGCTCGCCTTTTATCTCCCCATTGAGTCCGTGGACACGCCTCCGCGTGCGCACGCCCGGTCAGAATGTCAAGGTCGCGGTGGCTAGTCAATCCACAGTAAATATGGAACAAAAAACCTGTACCATTCATTTGGACGGTGTGGACAGTCGTGCTTTGTACCCCCATTATTATTGTTTTGGTTAGATTGGCAGCATTGCAACTGGGCGCATCTTGGCAAAAAAATATATGTTCTCATTACCAGCCTAATTTGATATTTCATTAATATTGTAACGACCCTGGGTTTATAAGCGCGGATATCGACTCTGCAGTTCGAGCATGCTTTTGCGGCACAGTCGATAGCGAGCTGGACTTCGGGCTAGAAGGCCGAGGGTTCAAACCTGCCCCCTTCCTGTTTCATTACAATATAGCTACTAATAAATGAAACAGGTGAGGTTAGATGGATTGATAAACCAATTTGACAATTGTTAATACACATGGAAATACAGGTAGACTCAGCCAAATTATGTTACCATGAGCAGCACTGCAGATATTGGGTGCTTTTCCCTGCCTAGGCATTGCTGATGCCTGCCAGATCTTACAACGACTGGATCACAGGAGGTTGGTGGCGCCTTTATTGGGGAGGACGGGCTCGTGGTAATGACTGGAGCGGAATTGGTGGAATGGTATCAAATACATCAAACACACGGTTTTCATTTGTCTGATGCCATTCATTCCATTACCACCTTCCAGCCATTATTATGACCCGTCCTTCCCTCAGCTGCCTCCTGTGGCCTGGACAGGTATTTTATGTATCAGCTAACCACATCATATGTTATAGCAATCTGTCAGTCTGACATGGTCGATGACATGACAAGCAACCATTGGTTGATGCATGCAATGTCTGAGCAGTGGAAAGCAACCATTGAGATGAGCGAAATGCAAGACTTCGCTCTCACACAGTCACACACAGTATCATCCACCTGACAGGTGTGGCATAACAAGAAGCTGATTAAACAGCATGACCATTACACAGGTGTACCTTGTGCTGGGGGACAATAAAAGGCCACTATAAAATGTGCAGTTTTGTCACACAACACAATGCCACAGACGTCTCAAGTTGTGAGGGAGCGTGCAATTGGCATGCTGACTGCAGGAATGTCCACCAGAGCTGTTGGCAGAGAATTTTAATTTCTCTACCATAAGCCGCCTCCAACATAGTTTTAGAGAATTTGGCATTACGTCCAACTGGGCCTCACAGCCCAGGACCTCCTCATCCGGCTTCTTCACCTGTGGGATCGTCTGAGACCAGCCACCCAGACAGCTGATGAAACTGGGTTTGCACAACTGAAGAATTGATGCACAAACTGTCAGAAACCATCTCAGCGAAGCTCATCTGCATGCTCGTTGTCCTCACCAGGATCTTGACCTGACTGCAGTTCGGCGTTGTAACTGACTTCAGTGGGCAAATACTCACCTTCGATGGCCAATGGCACACTGAAGAAGCATGCTCTTCACAGATGAATCCCGGTTTCAACTGTACCGGGCAGCATGCTAGCAGATACCCATAGACTTCCAGTCATTGTGCTAGCATTGGCTCACAAAACTACCTCTAACTTCCATCATACTGGACACAGAGACATAAAAAATGGTATCCACAGGTTCATCTGACGCTGGGGAAGTACATAAAGGGCATCATGGACTAAATCCCAAAGTATCCCTTTAAGGTCACTACATTACCCCGTGTCCCCACGCTTCTCTATGCCAGATCCCTCACGTGTACACGTCTCTCCGATGGCCTCACGGGCTCCATCCCACTTCTGACACCAATACAGCAAATTTGGGGGGGTAGTGTGGCGATCCTCGCTATTTGAGCTACGTCACAAGTCCCACCAAGTGGGTTAATTGTATTCGTGCAATGTGTAGGGTTTCACACCAGGGACCCGGGTTCACTTCCCTTCCCTGCTGTTCGCTACAATGGTGTCAGAAGTGGGATAGCCCTACTAGCTTAAATAACAAAAGGACAGAGAGGGAATTACAGTTAATGCCAACAAGCGTTTTAATGTTACACAGCGGGGTAACGGGAGCTGCATAAAACTACATACCTAGCCTGAACTACAGTAGCTAGCCTTAACTCACAGTCCAGTGGGAGGTATTCCCTCAGAGAGATAATAATGAGAGAACGAAATGGGAGTCTTCCCCTAATTATTGCCGCGTTCAAAACAACTGGGAACTCGAAAATCTCTGACTTCTGACTTCAGTGCGTTCAAAACAACTGGGAACTGAAAAAAACTATCTCCGACAGAGAAGAATCGACTTGAACGGTCATCCAACTCGGAATTCCAACTCGGGAACTCGGCCTCTTTCTAGAGCTCCGACTTTCCAACCTGAAGATCACTGACGTCATGATTTGACCTCGTATTTATTCGAGTTCCCAGTTGTTCTGAATGCGGCATATATCCCTACAGAACCTATGCCTCTGTAACCGATGTTAAATGGCTAGCTCGTTAGCGGTGGTGCGCGCTAATAGCGTTTCAATCGGTGACGTCACTCGCTCTGAGACCTTGCTCTGCAAGGGCGGTGGCTTTTGTGGAGCGATGGGCAACGATGCTTCGAGGGTGGCTGTTATTGATGTGTGCAGAGGGTCCCTGGTTCGAGCCCAGGTAGGGGCGAGGAGAGGGACGGAAGCTATACTGTTACACCTCCCCCCTTTCCGATGACTATGACAACCCCATAAACAATTAAAGTGATTGCTGCTGCCAGTCCGGGACAGCATCTGCCCACGCTTAACATAAGACATTGATAAGATTTCCTAAAACATTTATATTACCATATCACAGAAAATATCCATGGTAAAGTTGTGCCTGCCTTTCGGTGTCGCCTTACCAAAATGTCACCCTCTTTGACATGATAAATCTATATAAATAGAGAGATATAGGCCATCCCAGGGTGCAGTGTATATGTATTCAGTAGCCTGGCAGATTATGAGAAGGTCATCTGCCATATTTTTAGGTTGACCTTTACTTCGTCTATGTGATTTAACTACTGCAAGGGTTCAAATGTGGGGTGCTGGAGAGCTACCACAGGCCTATTGCTTGTCATTTCACCTCATCTCCATTCAGTGAGTGACCATATTTGCAGAGACATTGATGTTCATTGTGCCTGCAGCCAATTACATATTGATACTCATCAATTTGTCAATTGTAACACTCCACATTCTCCCAAGTTCAGTCTAGTCAAGACATGTTGATGTTGGAAGCTCAAATAACATCCTAAAAATGGAACGTATCAGGAACCAGGAAGGACTGTGCCAATTTCATTTTCCATGTGGGTTTATCGAATGTGTGTGACTTGAACGATGATACCATGATAGAGTGGTGCTGGAGCAAAGACCAGCGTTTGACCCTGAAGGAATGGCGTTGGAAGGCTTTGGTGCAATGGATACCCTAAGGCACATGCGTCAAACTCATTCCACGGAAGGCCGAGTGTCTGAAGGTTTTCCCTCCTCCCTTGTACTTGATTGATGAAATAAGGTGACTAATTAGTAAGGAACTCCCCTAACCTGGTTGCCTAGGTCTTAATTGAAAGGAAAACCCAGAAACCTGCAGACACTAGGGCCTCCAGGGAATTCAGCAAAATAGCTTGTATCAAAACCACTATCTAAACATTTGCCTTTGCCTTCACTTGATACAGGCCACGACTTGGCAATAACCATGACGGGCCTATGGTGTACATATTGTAGCAACCCTCAGGAGTTGAAAGAGCTGTTGTGCACATTGCACAGAGTATCTGCAAATGTCTGTAGTTGTTTGGTTCATCTTTCTAACATTTCAGGAATCATTTGTTTATTCATGTAAACCTCAGTCCTATGCTCTAATAAAATAGAGATACATTTGCATGAAAATCAGCATTCATAGGGACAGTTCAGGAATAAGGGTTTTGATTCTGCTCTTCAGATACAGAACCCCTTGCAACAGGCCTCTGAATGCTTCTTGGCGTTCGTACCCAGTATTCTTGTAAAAAGAATCTTCCAAATAATCTCTACCCATGAATAAATTCCACATACAGGTAACTGCCAAAATAAAGGAAACACCCATTTAAAAGTGTCTTAACACGGCATTGGGCCACCACGAGCCAAAACAGCTTCAATGCACCTTGGCATAGATTCTACATGTATCTGGAACTATTGTAGGGATGTGACACCATTTTTCCACAAGAAATTAAATAATTTGGTGTTTTGTTGATGGAAAACGTTGCCTCAGGCGCTGTTCCAGAATGTCCTATAAGTATTCAATTGGGTTGAGATCTGGTCTGAGACAGCCATGGCATATGTCTTACATTGTTTTCATGCTCATCAAACTATTCAGTGGCCACTCGTGCCCTGTGGATTGAGGCATTGTTATCCTATGGGGGCATAGCCAATGCAGGCAAAATAATAGGCAAGTGGGCCTGCCCAACATTTTTATACATGACCCTAAGCATGATGGGATGTTAACTGCTTAGGAATTGCTCAGGACCACCATGTGCAGAAGTACCAGCTTTCAATATACTGTACTTTGTATCCCTCATTATTCAAGTGTTTCCTTTATTTTGGCAGATACCTGTATATATACACTACCGTTCAAAAGTTTGTGGTCACTTAGAAATGTCCTTGTTTTTGAAAGAATGAAAGAAAAGCAATTTTTTTGCCCATTAAAATAACATCAAATTGATCAGAAATACAGTGTAGACATTGTTAATGACTATTGTAGCTGGAAACGGCTGATTTGTAATGGAATATCTACAGTTGAAGTCGGAAGTTTACATACACCTTAGCGAAATACATTTAAACACAGTTTTTCACAATTCCTGACATTTAATCCTGGTAAAAATGTCCTATTTTAGGACAGTTAGGATCACCACTTTATTTTAAGAATGTGACGTCAGAATAATAGTAGAGAGACATTTATTTCAGCTTTTATTTATTTCTTCACATTCCCATTGGGTCCGACTTTACATACACTAAATTAGTATTTGGTAGCATTGCCTTTAAATTGTTTAACTTGGGTCAAACATTTCAGGTAGCCTTCCACAAGCTTCCCACAATAAGTTGGGTGAATTTTGGCCCATTCCTCCTGACAGAGATGGTGTAACGGAGTCAGGTTTGTAGGCCTCCTTGCTCGCACACGCTTTTTCAGTTATGCCCACACATTTTCTATAGGATTGAGGTCAGGGCTTTGTGATGGCCATTCCAATATATTGACTTTGTTGTCTTGTTGTCCAGTCTCAAAGTCAACAGTGAAGAGGCAACTCCGGGATGCTGGCATTCTAGGCAGAGTTGCAAAGAAAAAGCCATTTCTCAGACTGGCCAATAAAAATGTAAAGATTAAGATGGGCAAAAGAACACAGACACTGGACAGAGGAACTCTGCCTAGAAGGCCAGCATCCCGGAGTCGCCTCTTCATTGTTAATGTTGAGACTGGTGTTTTGCGGGTACTATTTAATATAGCTGCCAGTTGAGGACTTGTGAGGCGTCTGTTTCTCAAACTAGACACTAATGTACTTGTCCTGTTGCTCAGTTGTGCACCGGGTCCTCCCACTCCTCTTTCTATTCTGGTTAGAGACAGTTTGCGCTCTTCTGTGAAGGGAGAAGTACACAGCGTTGTATGAGATCTTCAGTTTCTTGGCAATTTCTCGCATTGAACCCACAAATGCTGATGCTCCAGATACTCAACAAGTCTAAAGGCCAGTTTCATTGCTTCAATCAGCACAACAGTTTTCAGCTGTGCTAACATAATTGCAAAAGGGTTTAATGATCAATTAGCCTTTTAAAATGATAAACTTGGATTAGCTAACACAACGTGCCATTGTAACACAGGAGTGATGGTTGCTGATAATGGACCTCTGTACACCTATGTAGATATTCCATTAAAGAAAAATCACCCGTTTCCAGCTACGATAGTCATTTACAACATTAACAATGTCTACACTGTATTTCTGATCAATTTGATGTTATTTTAATGGACAAAACGTGTGCTTTTCTTTCAAAAACAAGGACATTTCTATGTGACCCCAAACTTTTGAACGGTAATGTACATTTGTTATATAATGAATCCATCAGTGTCAAATTGGAGATAGTAGACACCATCTGGTATTTTGGAAAGCACAGGATATCCTATGGTCTATAATAGTGCAGTGATGAGAGCAGCTAGACATCTTGTGGCCAGATTGAACACTGCACTGGAGATGTAATACTTTGGGAATGGGCCAGCAGAGTACAATGTTGGATTTATGAAGTTATTTGATGTAGAAGAAAATAACATCTCAGAGTGATGCACTGTTGGAGAACTGCAGATTGATAATCTGTCAATACTATGCACGCAAACAAAGATGTCTTTATCTTTCTCAATAGAAAGACACCGGACTGAAAATGAATACAAGTAGTAAATAAACAGCAATACACCAACAAAGCTCATGATGATAGTAGAACTTTTAGAAATAAGAAATGGCATTTTACTCTGGTTGTTTTTTTTGTTTTTGTGCTTTATTCCTTGTGCTTTATTCCATAAGAATAGATAACTCCAAAAACAACACCCAATGTTTTGAAGTACATTATTCAATTAGTCAGAATACAAAAAGGTCATAGCATCAAAATACAGTTTCATTAGTTTTAATGTTTTACTAAATGAAGTTATATTCTTGAGGCTTCAGTCAAACCATACTGAGCAACGTAGCCAGTCATTCTGGATACTTGTACTTTTAAGCACATTTAAATGGTTATTCTTACAGTACTGATCAATAAGGCTCTTCATAAAGCACAGTCAGTCAAAGAAAGGCCTCTTCCTAATAGAAATATACAGGACGTTGTTGAATTTTTTGAGATGGGCCTATCAAAATGTCTATATATCAGAAAATATATTTTTTTAAAGCTTTACCATCTAGATTCAGTTATCAATACATTTTCCAGTTCACTAATTCCTGCTCTTTTGGGCAAACAACCTGCAATTCAGGTGATTGCTGTTTAAATGAATATGAGAGAGAAATTTGGTGCAGTTTGCTTCCGACAGCATTCTGAACTAGCACATCTAGGTATGTACATTCTCCTTTTCAGTCAAATCGACAATCTAGCTACATCAACGACTCCGCTTAATCAACCCACTTTCTTTTCAGTCCCCCAAAAGTCTGTTATGGAAATAACCAGTGAGAATATAGAGAATAGTTGGAGAACAAAAGAGTTGATACACGTGATCGGTGTGTATCAGGGCTGAATAGTGTTCAGTATAAAAGCATCCAGTACGAGTCGCTGTTACAGTCTATCATGAAGCAAAAAGAAGGGTATACGTCCCTGTAGTACTCTGCATAAATAAGCATTAAAGCAACCATCAAAAAGTTAAACAATAAAAAAACATATATATAGTCATGATTGAGGAACATCAATTAGGCTAACAGCTGTAACTACACCTCCGTCAAATGTCCATCTTCTTTCTGTTTGACAAAGAGAGGTATACAGGATAGCAGACCAGAAGTACCATTAGACACTGAACGGAAGAACACACACTGAAAAAGGGGAGGGGCTACTTGGACTTGGTCCAATAGGAAATGCTCATTTTGGTTTTGCGTTTCAACCCAACTCGTGATGGTGTGACCTATTAAACATGACCCCGCAGAGTCTATGTTAGTGTTTATGGATGTTTATGGAGGGCTTGCCATGTTTCAAAACAAACACTGGACCCTCCTTTGTAAACTCTACATCCCTCTAGCGTTATGATTGTTGGTTATGATCGTCTCTGGGTTCATTTTCTCTTCCTCTCCTGAGTACACCTTGGACAGTACCTGGGCGAAAGAAATGAGAGAACAAGAGAAAAGAGGGTGAGAGAGACAGAGAGAGAGAAAAGTACGTTCAGTGAGTTGGTCTCTTCCATGTTACAGGAGAAACATCTTTATTTTCCCATCCTAAATTCCAAGCTCTTCCTTGACTTACCATTTTCCTCTGGGTTTTGTCGTCAGCCCCACGCAGGCAAAGTGGAACCACTCAATGGAGCACTACAATGAGACACACACACACACACAGTACATTCTGATTAGTATTATTCCATTAGTATAGGGAGCAACTTTTATAATGCTGTGCTGTACACTAGTGGGTTACTCTTGGTCAAAATGTACCAAAAGGAACTAGCCTTTATTTAGGTTTTACTGAATTAATCTGTGATTTAAGCACCAAACATTCCAACACCATCTCTCATTTCTTGACACTACACTAATTTATAACTCAAGACTTTTTTGGTAAAATCACACATTTATGTCAAAGTGGTATTTTCTGTAGAAAAATTCTAGTGCCCTGATTTCAGGTTAGGATTTGGCTCATAGTGAATAGTTGACCCAATCAGGGTTGGGTTTCATTTCAATTCCACCATCTCAGGAAGTGATGTCATTGCTTCTCTCTATGAGGAAAAAAAAAGGGAATTGGAATTTACGTTTACTTCCTGAATTGAAAGGGAAATGACCCCAACTCTGGACCTAGTGCTCATGTACCGCTAGATAACCAATGGCAGAAAGCTGTGGACTCACGTCTGTGTTGTCACAGCCGATCATCTCTCCATAAGACACTTGGTGACACAGGCAGTAGGTGGGCTCGTTGGGGTCCACGGGCATGTCCAGCACGTCCGAGGGGTGGACGTTCCCAAAGTTCACTGTAGGGGCTGTGAACTCTGGCCTAAGGACACAACAAGGGAGGACAATGGGAATTAATACTGAGAGGAAGAGATGTACTGTATCAGAGACTGTTGTAAGGTACAGAGTGAGAGAAGACCAGAACATTTCAGTTCGGTTCAGGGAGTTATTGGAGTGGAGATGAGAATTTGCTGTCTAGCTTATATCTGGTACAAAGCATCAGCTTATGAAACATATGTTTCAAATTGTACATACGTTTGTGTTAGTTTGACTTTCTTCTGCCCGCTCTTGGGGCTGCAGTCGTCGTCTGACTTCGCCTTCAACCTCGTGCGAGCCACCTTCTTCTCTTTTGGCCCCCTGAGCTCACCTTACGAAAGACACAAAACTCTTCAGGCTATGGACACATAAGGAGCTTGCCTGGGTCGTGTTCATTAAGCACCAAACAGAAGAAAATAGACTCATATAGGGAGGGACTAATTGGACTTGTCCAATAAGAATAAGCCAGTTTTTTGTAAAACATTTTCCATTGCATGTAATTATAAACACGGCCCAGTTCCCAGCTATCTATAGGCTTAAACGTTGTTGTCTGTGTGTTTGTTTATGTGTGGACAGCAATGAGACAGCACTAAAAAGTAACGTGTTCAAGGGACAGAACCGAATGAAAATGAGCACAGTGTCAGAACAGAACTTACTCTTGTTTCCCTTGCTGGAGGTCGAGTCATAGTCGGTGCTCTCAATCTTTTTCTCCTTTAGGTCTGCCTCGAAGCGGGCCAGGTCTGTGTCCAGCCTGCGGATGTGTTTGTCCACCTGAGGGATCACAATGAATAACAGAACACTGACTGAGGCATCACATGTACAAATTACTTGACATCACAGCTTGTCTAGGCTAACTAATCACAGTGGAAGCAAAAAGTGTGTCCACTGCTGCTCAACATCAAAATATGTGCTATTCAACATTTCCAGCTGCATCAAACATGCTAATTGAGAATATAACATATCTTTCACTATGTAAGGTTTACCTGCAACCTGAGGTACAGATGACAAATTATACTAGAGTGCATGTTTACAGGCAGGCAAGGGTAACCCTCTCTCCAAAGAGAACCTTTATTTTCCTCACTACTAGTATGGACCCCAAGCAGCACTCCTATTCTCGATCTACTGTAACCATCCTAAGGTTTTACTCACCATCTCATAGGTCTGCATGGCCAGCTGGACCTTGTCATCTCCAAACTCTTTACACTTGCCATACGACTGCTGAATTTGGCGGAGCAGGGAGAGCTTCTGCTCCGAGGAGAGGGTGTGTGCATTTGACGTGCACTCACAAGCCAAAGAGTCTATCTGCCCTTTCAGATCTGAGAGAAAGAGAGATGAAATGATTTATTGTAAGTTGTGGTTACAACCATCATATGGGCTACATGCACACTGACTTTTGACTGGAGCTTGGATAAGTGTTTGCTACTTACCTGTTATGATAACAACAACAATGAGGATAATATCAGATCTGTGTGAGAGTCTCACCCTCGGTCCGTGTGTCCAGGTCTCTCATCAGAGTGAAATTCCTCTGTAGCTCAAATGGCAGGTTTTCTATACCTAGAAAAACAAGGTGTTGTACAGTATACTAAGTCATATATCGGTCCCAATTCAAATACAGCAGTATCAGTGTCAGTGGGCTGCAACATAGCTAGTGTGTGTTAAGTAACGTTACTAATGCTGGCCTATAAATATGTATATTATGTAAACGTAGGGAAACCACTGAATAGAACCATACGATACAATAAATTAATTTAGAATCTATTAAGAATGGTACAATTATGCACTGTTTTACTAGCTCGGATAGCAAGCGAGCTAACTAAGCTAGCTTTCTCGCGTGCTCTTCGTCCCTCGCTCTGGACTTTTCATTGGAGTAACGTTAGCCGAAACAGTAACGTTAACTGGGCTTCTCATCTCCTCAAACTCAGGTACTGGTTGTGGGAGTAGCTATGCGTGCATGTAAAACAAATACACACAACACATTACACAATATTTAGTAGGATGATAAATTACTATCTTACTGTCAAGGTAGTGTTCCAAATACATTCCCGCCGCCATCTTGAAAATAATAAACAAAGGTTTTTCCGGTCAGACAGGAAATATTCTTCGATGGGGTTTAACGGCCGTTGGCATTCAATGTTAATTGTGCATTACCGCCACCAACTGGACGGGGTATTGAATAAGAACTCAAAAAAACGTGGGAAAGTGGGAAAACGGCATCATACAAAATAAAAACACGTCAACTAAAAAAACCCACCCCACTTCTTTAATCACAGTCCACTCCAAAATACTTCTTACACATGCCCAGGGGCCTGTGATGGCGGTACATTCACCGACAGGATTTCTTGCACCGCCTCGGCTGTGACATCATGAAGACCCCAAAAACGTTCAGCGGCATTTCACAATGATTCCAATTTTCTTAGACTTTTTCTCCGCGGTTTAAGACCATTGCAGTAAATAATACAAAGTCCACCTTTTTAACATGTAGCATTTCACAATTCCTCAGTTGATGAAAAACTTTCACTGGTCGTGGTGGCTCTACTACCATTGCTTCTTCCCCGCCACTCGTTCCTTCCAATCTTCTCACTGCCTCCAGATAAGAGACATGCTGGACACTCCTTACCCTTGCCACCTCATTCTTCACCTTAACAAGGCACTCCAGGAATTCAGGCGCATGTTCATCTCCACAGTTGCAGCATTTCACCTCATCTGGCATTCGATACTCTTCCCTTCTGCACACACTTGACACATGACCAAATCTTTTACATTTATATCACTGAAGGGGCTTGTGTACAAAAGCTCTTACAGTGTATCTCATGAATCCTAACTTTATATGAGAAGGGAGAGACTTGTGCTGGAAACGAATAACTAATATCTGTGTTCTATTCAGTATGACCAGAACCTTGTTTAGAGAAAGGGATATCTCAGTTTCAAGGTCTCAGCTTAGAAAGAAGAAGCCTCGTGCGGTATTGGTCTGTCACATGTTATGAACCAGTATTGGTCGGTCACATGAATGAAACAAAACGATAATGATTAATTAATTATTCTAAATCATACAAATATAACTTGTCTGTGTATGTAAGACAACTACTGGGACTGCCCCAGCAGAGCTCCTGATTGACATGTGTACTATGGTGCATTGAGTTGGTTGGAACCTCTCCAGCGTGCTGATAATAAAGAATGATTAATTTAAGATTGACTTCGAGTGTCCCTGTGTAAGAATTTACACAACAATTTGGCGTCACGAATTGGATGATTGATTCTGCCTGCAGAGCTTTCCAGTTAGGGTCTGCGAGGAAAACCAGTGGCACATTTTATGAAGTGTGAGGGAAATTCCCGTCTGACCAAAACAGGATGAGGACCCACCCAGACCCTTACTGTGAGTTGCCCAGCAGAAGACACATCATCTGCAAACAATTGAGGGATGGCAACTGATTTCAGTAAGTCAATTTAAGTCAATTTGTATAAAAATAAATGATAAAACCAATGAAACTAAACATAAAGATGTAGAAGGAGGGTACCACTAGCCTACACAATAACACAAGGTGTTTTTGAATCCGGGGTGTTATTTACATGTATGGGAAGCAGCAAGACTATAGAGCCTAAAAAGACCATAGCATTTATGATTAAATAAACTACTGAAGCTATAGACACACGAGACTATAGATAATGTAGACTATACATATATATATTTTATTTATTTAACCTTTATTTAGCTAGGCAAGTCAGTTAAGAACAAATTCTTATTTACAATGACGGCCTCCCCCGGTCAAACCCGGACGACGCTGTGCCAATCACGGCCGGATGTGATACAGCCTAGATTCAAACCAGGGTGTCAAGGCTTTGGGTAACTGGTGAAAAGGAGTCAGGCGCAGGAGAGCTGAGATGCGTGGACAAGGTATTTAATACACGAAAAACACCAGTATAGAAACAATACAACGGTGCGTGAACTATACCGGTACCACCAAAATTACACGGGTGCATAGTACAAAACCCGGCAACAAAATACCAGCCGTCAGATACAGCCATCAACATAGAACAAACACGCACAATTACATGTGGGAAACAGAGGGTTAAATAATGAACAGGTAATGGGGGAATTGAAACCAGGTGTGAAAAACCCACAGACAAAACAAATGGAAAATGAATCAGCGATGGCTAGAAGACCGGTGACGTCAACCGCCGAGCGCTGCCCGAACAAGGAGAGGGACCGACCTCGGCGGAAGTCGTGACACAGGGACTGTAGGGACGCAGATGCACTGAGATTCAGTGCATTAGACCGCTGTGCCACTCGGGAGCCTGAGATACATGAGACTATAGATACTATAGAGAGTATAGATACTGTAGAGACTATGGCGACTGTAGAGACTATAGAGGAACCGTTGAAGATACATATGACGTGGAAGAAGGCTAGAGCTAGTCTTAGAGAGAAGACTAGAGCGAGGGCAAGTAACGGTACCATGCCCCGCTGACAGCTGTCTGTAGGCATTTATAAGATAAATGTCTACATGGTCTGCAGCCACTGGTAGAGAATAGCATAAGGTGCACTCTGTGCTATTTTATATGTATAGTGAAGATACATATGATGCATAGGAGGTAATTACAGAGAATTGTTGAAGATGCACATGGGGTAATAAGGGAGACTACCGAGTGTGTTTGGGAATAGTACTAAGTGAATGTGGATGTGAAAGTTGTGTATGGTTGTGTGAGTGTGGAAAGGACGTGTTAACCTCTACAGGATCCGTGGGTCGAGCTAACATAGGCTAATGCAATTAGCATGAGGTTGTAAGTAACAAGAAAATTTCCCAGGACGTAGACATATCTGATATTGGCAGAAAGCTTAAATTCTTAATGAAATGCACTGTCCAATTTAGCTATTACAGTGAAAGAATACCGTGCTATTGTTTGAGCAGAGTGCACAGTTATGAACTTGAAAATGTATTAATAAATCAATTAGGTACATTTGGGCAGTCTTGATACAACATTTTGAACAGAAATGCAATGGTTTATTGGATCAGTCTAAAACGTTGCACATACACTGCTGCCATCTGGTGGCCAGAATCTAAATTGCGCTTGGGCTGGAATAGTATATTATGGCCTTACTCTTGCATTTCAAAGATGATGGTACAAAGAAAATACACCAAATATGCATGGTTTTTCCTTTGTATTATCTTTTACCAGATCTAATGTGTCATATTCTTCAACAGTCATTTCACATTTCCACAAACTTCAAAGTGTTTCCTTTTCAAATGGTATCAAGAATATGTACATCCTGGCTTCAGGTCCTGAGCTACAGGCAGTTAGATTTGGGTATGTCATTTTAGGCGAAAATTTAAAAAAGGTGCTGATTTTTAGAAATTTGGATAAAAACTGATTGATAGAAATTTGGTGTTAAGCTGGTTGGAATTTGGATAATAAGAGATTGAAATGTGGTTATTAAGCAGACTGTACAGAGTGAATGAGAGCTGTCAAGGGACTAGCTCCAGTGTGAAAGAGGATTACAGAGTGCGTGAAAGAATGGATACCCCAACCAGTTCTGTGTGAGCTGAGTTTTTAGATCTATAACGTTATCTAGGGGTTCTGTCCACCACCGCCCATCAATCTACAGGTAGTGAGCACTGACAGGAGAAGCCATTGAAAGATATGTGTACCTCTCGGGCTGCTCCATTGTGATTGTTGCTGCAGTGTGGAGGTAAAAACCTAAAGATTTATAACGTTATAAAGGGATTCTGTATGGAGATATGAAAGGAGAAAGTACTATTTCCGAATATGCTGTTAAATAGAACACTCGTGAATATCTAAACCCCTGTATGTATAGAACACTGGTGTAGAAGAGGAATTTGTGATGTAGCACAAATGTATAATGGGTTAGTAGAGATAAAGTAACACAATATTTGTATAATGGGATACTAGAGATCTGATGAAGTAACAATAGGAATAATAATAATATACAACTTGCACACCCACACGTAGATGTACAAAAGTGGTGTAAATAGTATTCTGTTCAGAATGGTCCCTTTATGGATAATTTGATGAAGATGGGGTTAAAGCATTGTATGGGACTTAATTTACACCTAACCAATAAAACTATACACGTTTATGAGATTTCCTCCACCCTGGTAATACATTTTGAAATAAGCCCATACCCTGTTAAATAGAACCAATGATTTTCTGTATTCACCAACTCACCTGTTTAACGTGCTAGGTAGAGACTTATTATGGACAGAGTATGCCATCTACAGGGGACTGATAGACAGTGCAACTCAGTTAATATTAATATAATTCTAATATAAATATAATATAGTTAATTTAATCATATTGATCCCTCCAAAGCATTACATATGAATCTTAAAATAATAAACGTAATCAATATTGAAGCAGAAAGTGAATATCCAACAGAAATTTGAAATAAATATATAGTAACTTTTGAAGTTATACTAAAATGAAAATAATGCTTTCCAATATGGAGAAAGTTATTACATTTGTTTTGTTTTAAACCTTGCAATAGGGGGAAAAGCAGAATGTTGTTTGAGAGTGATTCGTGTGTTCGAGCGGTAGTGATTGAGGTATTCTTATTGGGAAGGGAGTCCAAGTTGAAGGAAACAGATATGGAGACTAGTGAAAGCAACAAAGTGAATGGTAATTGGCTTTCAGATAGCAATCCAATAATGCAATATCTCAGTAATTTGACGAAGTAAGACAGAGGGATTGAGCATTGCTACTTAAATTAGAGGCCGCTCACTCTTCAAGGCCTGGTCCACTGATCTCGTGTTTAAGCCATCTGGTGTTTTGGTTAAGAGATAAACTTCCTGTGGAACAACAGCCACCAGTACACATTGAACTCAAATAGGCTGTAAGAGAGACAGTGGGGAAATTTGGGACAGAGGTATGAATAATTGAATAAGAAATGTTTTTGACAATTTATTTCTAAATTCTGTAGTTTGGGTAGCACTAAGTCAGAAGGTAATGTCATCTAAAACAATAATATGTTTCCATTACGTGGAACTGTGTCCAGAATTGTAGATCCAAATTAATGTTTTTAGTCCCGAATATTGAGCTGATAAGCCAGCAATAACATTTTGAAGGTCCTAGCAGATTTGTTAAACAACAGGTTTTATATTTTGACTAAGTTCATGTCCCAGGGAGAGTTTGTACAGTATGTTGATGCAACAGGTCAAAATGACAATGATTTCAAGAGAGGGGCGCTGGGGGATTGTTTACTTTGGAAGGTGCCTATTCAGCTTGACGAGACACTGTGTCATCTGATGTGTCTGAAGTATAATTCTGTATAGACTGATGGAATGTCCGCTACCAGTTTTTTCTTCATGTTTATCAATGATACTGTATCTCTCCCTTTGGAAGGCTTCCTAAGGCAAGTGCCTTGGGAAAGCAGTTAAAAGTAGCCGGATCCAGCTGTTAAGGGAGCTCCCAAATTAACTAAGGCCATTTTGTTTGTTTTTACCCTACGTTTTACCACACACGCCAGCACCCACGCACAAACCCACCTATTATGAATATTTGTTAGTGGTGTTAATACTGATTTATGGCGTGGGGTCTTTCTATTTGGTTTTAGTGGGTTTTTCACGGGTTAGAAAGGATGCAACTTAAAGGGTACACAAATGACATTTTCTGAAGTTTCTATCATCAGAGTTTTCGTTGCACACATGTAAAATATCTTTAAATAATGTCTGAGGTACAGGAAAACAAACACTCACTTAATAGGGCTGACTGACCTCGGATCTCTGTTCTGACTTCCTGGTGAGGCCTGATCACCCTCAATAGAAAGACTGGAGACATTGGTTTTGATTTAAATGGGCTATGTAAACAATAATAATTAGAATAAGTTTATAATTGATCAATAGTCCCATGTGTGATTCGGACCAGGAGGCGGACAGAGAGAGAGCGCTGCCCCTGAATGAATGTAGTCTATTTTACCATTACGATGTGAGTTATGTGTCCAAAGGGGGAATTACCAGTCCCCTGGGGCCCTGGCACTTTGGTAAATAAGCAAATTGAGTTTGTTCACATGCCTGCCTATGAAATAAGAAATATGTACTGGTAATGGTTGACAGTTACTCCAAATGGATTTAAGTTTTCCCCACCTCGAGTGATATATGTGTATTGCTGTTGTTGTTGTTTTCTTGTCTTTGTTTTTGTCTTGCTTCAATAACAAATCTCACCAGATTGGGTTTGCTGGATGGTCAAGATTTCTCCCTAAGGATTAGACCTCTAACTCCCTGACCTGTAACTCTGCAGTGAGATCGCCAAGATGACAGGGAAGTATAAGCAAATTTTGAAAAAAAATTGTTTCAACTGTGTGTTGTTATTCTCTTTAACTTTTGTTTTAGAAATCTGTATTAATTAGGGCTAGGCCCTTTTTTTCTCCACTTCCTATCTGAATGACGTGCCCAAAGTAAACTGCCTGTAGATCAGGCCCTGAAGCCAAGATATGCATAGAATTGGTACCATTAGAAAGAAACTCTTTGAAGTTCGTAGAAATGTTAAAATAATGTAGGAGAATATAACACAATAGATATGGTCAGAGAAAATCCAAAGAAAAATCTACCAGAATTATTTTTGGGGAGAGATAAACTATCCTCTTAGAAAGGCAAGAGAAAGGTCATATTGAAAATTAGCCCCCTGGATGCAATTCCTATGACTTCCACAGGGTGTCAACAGTCTATGTTCAAGGTTACAGGCTTGTAACTTCAAAAAGGAATAAGAAATATCAGTTTTAGCAGATGGACATAGACTTGGAAATTCGTGTTTGTGTGCAAATGAAGACATTACGCACCTGTTAAAATTGGTTTCCTATTCATAATACTTCTTTCCGTAAGAAATATTATAGATTGATTACGTTGTAGGGTATCTGAGGAGTAAATAGAAACGTATTTTGACTTGTTGAAACAAAGTTTAGGGGTAGATTTTTGGATTATTTTCTCTGCATGCTGAACGAGTGGATTACTCAAATTGATGGCGCCAACTAAACAGACTTTTTAGGATATAAAGAAGGATTTTATCTAACAAAACGACACTACAAGTTATAGCTGGGACCCTTTGGATGACAAATCAGAGGAAGATTTTCAAAAAGTAAGTGAATATTTAATCGTTATTTGTGAATGTATGTGCCGGTGCCAGTGGAAAAATATTTTGATGTGGGGTGCCGTACTCAAACAATCGCATGGCATGTTTTCTCTGTAATAGCTACTGTAAATCGGACAGTACAGTTAGATTAACAAGAATTTAAGCTTTCAGCCAATATAAGACACTTATATGTACATAAATGTTTAAAATCCATAATATTCATGATTATTTATTTGAATTGCACGCCCTCCAGTTTCACCGGAAGTTGTCCCGCTAGTGGGACTGCTATCCCTAAGAAGTTTTAAGAAGAAGGTAGCAGTAATCATTTGTCATACAGTAAATCATTTGTCTGAATTTCCTGAATGAGCCCTAAACTAAACTGTTTTTCTGGTCTGTCCTCTCTCGAGGTGATGGCGAAGGTGACCACAGATGGTGTCTAGACGTCAAGGCTCAGGAGTAAACCCAGATGCAGACAGTTTCGAAGTAACAAAAGTTTATTACAAAAACAGAGGGGGCAGGCAAACAACAGGTCAAGGGCAGGCAGAGGTCAGTAGTCCAGAGCAGAGTCCAAAAAGTACATAACTTCAGGCAGGGTCAGGGCAGGCAGAGTTCAGTAATCCAGGGTGGTGTGACAAGGTACAGAACGACAGGCAGGCTCAGGGTCAGGACAGGCAGAATGGTAAAAACTGGGAAAGCTAGAAAACAGGAACTAGAGACAGACAGGAGCACCTGAAAAAACGCTAGTAGGCTTGAAAAAAAAAACTAACTGGCAAAAGACAAACAGAGAACACAGGTCTAAATACACTGGGGACAATGAGAAAGGTGGGCAACACCTGGAGGGGGGTGAAGACAAGCACAAAGACAGGTTAAACAGATCAGGGTGTGATGCATGGAAGGAATAATTAGATGCATGGAAGGGATAATTTGACCAAGAACAGTGTGACCCTTAACACCCCCTCTAAGCGGCTGAAGTAATGGTGACAATGGCGTTCAGTATGGTCCTTCACCACTTCTACCGTGAGACCTGAGTCCAAGCCAGCAACCTGTACACAGCATCCAGTCGAAGCTATCAGGAGTACGACATGAGTCCAATGGAGTAAGCATGGAGAGGGATCCCGTCCAAACTTCTCTCATGCTGCTGGTTTACTGGTGGGAAAATGGACAAAGACATAATGGACAAAGACATAATGAACTGTAAAGAATGTCTCTCAGGTGAGAGACATTACCAAGGGCCGTCCACTTTGAACATGTGCCATTGGGAGTACAAACTGAAACACTAGCTGAAGAAGAACATGAAGAAACGCCAGAAGGATGAGTACCGGGAGGGAGGGGGTGGTCAACCGTGCCTCTAATTGATTTAGGCTTATCCAAAATTGTTTATTTGGGGTATCAGGTTGATTGTGGAGGTCTGCACACTGTGAAAGTTATAGTAATTTTGATTAAGAAGGCATTGAGATACCAATGTGATAATAGGTGATGAGAATAGGTAATGCTTGAAATATAAGATGAATATACTGTATGTCAATGTAAATGTACATTCTGCCAGTATCGGTGTGTGTTAAATTGAGGGTCTTAAATTAGAGTGATAGAACTGGCATGAAGCCCTAAGGACTGTCATTCTAAATTTGGGTTGGATAATTTATCATAAGTTATAATTATGATTTGGAAAGGTGAGGCCATTCTAAATTTGGGTTGGGTAATTTATCAATAGTTAAAGCTATGATTTGGAAAGGCAAGGTTTCTAAAGACAGAGCTATGCCCCTAAATTGTGAGGAGAGCCACTAGATTATACCTTGGGCTAGTCTTGCCCCAATATCACTCTTATCAAGGTTGGTGTGAAACTGCTATATCACGTGTTCTCTCTCTTTCATGTGAAAGTCAATACGCATGTGCCCTGGATCAAATTCGGCTAAGACATAGAGAACCTCTAGAGACATGGAGAAGTTGGCAATGCTAAAATAATTGCATAAATTGGCTTTGAAAAACAGAGACTCTTGACTATCATTTGGCAGGTCAAGGGGGCACTTGTGCAATCATTGGCAATGAATGTTGTACTTTTGTCCCTGATCACTCTTCTAATGTGACTGATCTCGCCGAATGCATTGTCACTGCTGATGATAACCCAGAATGAAGGGCTTGAAATTATGAAGTGTCTGGTTTTATGTGTTGATTTCACTCCCATTAATAGAAGTATAACCTTTATTATGATTTATTAGAATCATATATTTTGATATAAAAGCTACAGTTGAAATGCTTACGTTAAAATGTTTTGATGATTATCACAAATTATGTGATAAGAGGAGGGAATGTGCTGGAAATAATCAATGTTTGTGCTTTTCTAATAACTCATTTCTGTGTTCTATTCGTGTGCTTTTGTAATAAACGTTTTTTGTGCTCATGTCAGTGACTGACTGAACGAATATTCACTATCAGTAACTGCAATTTGGCAGTACGCCCAGAACCTTGTTTAGAGAAAGGGATATCTCAGTTTCAAGGTCTCAGCTTAAAGAGAAGAAGCCTGGTGAGGTATTGGTCTGTCACATGTTAGGAAACAGTATTGGTCAGTCACATGAATGAAACAAAATGGTAATGATGAATTAATTATGCTAAATCACGCAAATATAACTTGTTGTAAGTTGGGTGGAACCTCTCCAGCATGCTGATAATAAAGAATGATTCATTTAAGATTGACTTCGAGTGTCCCTGTGTAAGAATTTACACAACAGAATCTTCATTCAAAGAAATGTAGCACAGATGAAGTGAATTTATTTTCTCCATCCACCACACAGGTCAGTCAACGTGCACCAACCACTCCATCGATGTCTTCAGGAAGAACCTTTGCCTTTATTTCTTGCACCACACCAGAAATAACCCCCTTGATAGGCGCCCGGCTATGAAAATCCATACAGGAAACATTCCACTCCATACATTCCACTACATATCTTTTTTGAGTATTAAAACACGCTTCTTCTGCTCAGCAGACACACAACCAATCTAAATAAGACCACTTCTTGTGACTCTCACCGACTCCACACTTTCCTCCAACACATTCCAAATTTTCCTCGAGATGTTCAACGGATTTCCAATGTAGCATTGATCCAAAACCCCTCATTTGGATTAAAAACGAGTCTAGCGGTTTCCTATTTTCCACCACAGCTTTACTTCTCTTGTTTCCCCAACACGGCCGCTCTTCACTCCGATCTTCTGTATCCTCCACCCGTCTGCACACACTTGAAACATGTCCAAATCCTTATTTATTTTACACCGTAGTGGTTTGGGAACAAACGCTCTTACTGCGTACCTAGTATACCCCAGCTTTACACATTGGTGGAAAAGTAGTGAATTGCCATATTTGAGTATAAGTAAAGATATCTTAATAGAAAATGACTCAAGTCAAAGTGAGTCACCCAATAAAATACTACTTGAGTGAAATCTAAATGTATCTCGTATTAAATGTACTTAACCTTTATTATTGTGGAAAAAGTACTCAATTGTCATACTTAAGTAAAAGTAAAAAGTAAATGCTATACATCAAATTCCTTATATTAAAACTTCTCTAGGGTAGGGGGCAGTATTTTGACGTCCGGATGAAAGGCATGCCCAAATTAAACTGCCTGCTACTCAGGCTCAGAAGGTAGGATATGCATATCATTAGAAGATTTGGATAGAAAACACTCTGAAGTTTCTAAAACTGTTTGAATGATGTCTGTGAGTATAACAGAACTCATATGGCAGGCAAAACCCTGAGAAAAATCCAACCCGGAAGTTGAAAATCTGAGGCTTGTAGTTTTTTCAATTGATTCCCTATTCAAACTATAGTGACTTAGGGTTCATTTTGCACTTCCTAAGGCTTCCACTAGATGTCAACAGTCTTTAGAACGTTGTTTCATGATTCTACTGTGAACATGGACCGAACAAAAGGGCCTGGAAGTTGATGAGTGAGGAAATGACATGAGCTCAGAGGCGCGCACTCACGTGAGTGTGAGCTGTGTTCCTTTTCTTTTTTGAAGTCATTGGAATTGTCTGGTTGAAATATTACGGACGATTTATGTTAAAAACATCCTAAAGATTGATGCTATACATCGTTTGACATATTTCTACGAACGTAAATCTAACTTTTTTTGACTTTTCATCGTGACATTTTGCGCGCGCTTCCTGCATTTGGAGTAGTGGACTGAACGCGCAAACAAAAAGGAGGTATTTGGACATAAATGATGGACTTTATCGAACAAAACAAACATTTATTGTCGACCTGGGATTCCTGGGAGTGCATTCTGATGAAGATCATCAAAGGTAAGTGAATATTTCTAATATTATTTCTGAGTTTTATTGACTCCACAAAATGGCGGGTTTGGTTTCGTGTCTGAACGCTGTACTCAGATTATTGCAAAGTGTGCTTTTGCTGTAAAGTTTTTTGAAATCTGACACAGCGGTTGCATTAACCTCTTACATCTAGACGTTCCGCTAGCGGAACACCTGCTCCAATATCCAATGATAGGGCGTGGCGCGAATGACAAATTCCTCTAAAATACAAAAACTTCAATTTTTCAAACATATGACTATTTCACAGCATTTTAAAGACAAGACTCTCCTTTATCTAACCACACTGTCCGATTTCAAAAAGGCTTTACAGCGAAAGCAAAACATTAGATTATGTCAGCAGAGTACCCAGCCAGAAATAATCAGACACCCATTTTTCAAGCTAGCATATAATGTCACAAAAAACAAAACCACAGCTAAATGCACTAACCTTTGATGATCTTCATCAGATGACACACCTAGGACATTATGTTATACAATATATGCATGTTTTGTTCAATCAAGTTCATATTTATATCAAAAACCAGCTTTTTACATTAGCATGTGACGTTCAGAACTAGCAAACCTCCGGTGAATTTACTAAATTACTCACGATAAACGTTCACAAAAAACATAACAATTATTTTAAGAATTATAGATACAGAACTCCTTTGTGCAATCGAGGTGTCCGATTTTAAAATAGCTTTTCGGTGAAAGCACATTTTGCAATATTCTGAGTAGATAGCCCAGCCATCACGGCTAGCTATTTAGACACCCAGCAAATGTAGCACTCATAAAAGTCAGATTTACTATAAGAAAAATGTTCTTACCTTTGCTGTCTTCGTCAGAATGCACTCCCAGGACTGCTACTTCAATAACAAATGTTGGTTTGGTTCAAAATAATCCATAGTTATATCCAAACAGCGGCGTTTTGTTTGTGCGTTCAAGACACTATCCGAAGTGTAAATAAGGGTCACGAGCATGGCACATTTCGTGACAAAAGATTTCTAAATATTCCATTACCGTACTTCGAAGCATGTCAACCGCTGTTTAAAATCAATTTTTATGCCATTTTTCTCATAAAAAAGCGATAATATTCCGACCGGGAATCTGCGTTTAGGTAAACAGACGAAAGAAAACAAAACATGGGGTCGACGCGGGCACGAGCCTGAGTCTCACAGTACTGTAACCAGCCACTATCCAAACGCGCTACTTTTTTTCAGCCAGAGCCTGCAAAGCCACGATTCAGCTTTTTGCCGCCTTCTGAGAGCCCATGGGAGCCGTAGGAAGTGTCACGTAACAGCAGAGATCCTCTGTAATGGATAGAGATAATCAAGAAGGGCAAGAAATTGTCAGACAGGGCACTTCCTGCATGGAATCTTCTCAGGTTTTGGCCTGCCAAATAAGTTCTGTTATACTCACAGACAACATTCAAACAGTTTTAGAAACTTTGGAGTGTTTTCTATCCAAAGCTAATAATTATATGCATATTCTAGTTTCTGGGCAGGAGTAATAATCAGATTAAATCGGGTACGTTTTTTATCCGGCTGTGAAAATACTGCCCCCTAGCCATAACAGGTTAAGGAGAAGTGTATCTATAATTCTTTGAATTACAGTTTAATGTTTTAGCAACGTTTATGATGAGTATTTCTGTAAATTGATGTGCTCGTTCACCGGAAGTTTTGGGAGGCAAAACATTTCTGAACATTACACGCCAATGTAAAATGGGGTTTTTGGATATAAATATGAACTTTATCGAGCAAAACAAACATGTTTTGTGTAACATGAAGTCCTATGAGTGCCATCTGATGAAGATCATCAAAGGTTAGTGATTAATTTTAGCTGTATTTCTGGTTTTTGTGACGCCTCTCCTAGCTTGGAAAATGGCTGTGTGGTTTTTCTTATCAAGGTGATGTCCTAACATAATCTAATGCTATGCTTTTGCCGTAAAGCCTTTTTGAAATCAAACAATGTGGTTGGATTAACGAGAAGATTATCTTTAAAATGGTGTAAAATACTTGTGTGTGTGAGAAATTTGAATTATGAGATTTTTGTTGTTTTGAATTTGGCGCCCTGCTATTTCACTGGCTGTTGAATAGTGTGTCCCGCAGGTGGGACGGTCACATCCCACATACCCAAGAGAGGTTTTAAGCAAACCAGACAACACTATGAAAATAATATAATAATTACGGACAGACAGGGGCACACTCCAACACTCAGACATCATTTACAAAGGCAATATTTGTGTTTAGTGGGTCCGCCAGATCAGAGGATGGATGGCAATGAGTAAGGATGACAATGCGTTCTAGTGATACTGTTGGTGCGTGAACCGGACCATATTTTTGTAAGGATGAGTAAGGATGACAATGCGTTCTAGTGATACTGTTGGTGCGTGAACCGGACCATATTTTTGTTCTGCCTGAGCATTCGAAATGTAACGAGCACTTTTGTATGTCAGGGAAAATTTATGTGAGTAAAAAGTACATTATTTTCACCAGTAATGTAGTGGAGTAAAACTAAAAGTTACAAGTATAAATACTAAAGTATAGTACAGATATCCCAAAAATGACTTAAGTAGTACTTTAAAGTACTTTAACTTAAGTACTTTACACCACTGGCTTTACATGCGTAGAGAGGTGCTTGCCATTAAAAAACAATAGAACTGACAAGGTTTTCCTCCATGACTTCCATCGACACCCAGAGATGACACCCTTAACAGGTGCCCTACTCTGGAGTTCAAATCACGATACTTTCATTGGCTCAATACTTGTGAGGCCCACTGCCCTCTTCCTCTGTTCCACACAATTCATCAGGACAAGCCCACTCCTGGTCACTCTGATTGATTTAACGTTTCCTAACATACAATTCACCCTCTTCGACACCCCCAGACGGATATCCCAGAGAAAGACCCTCATCAAAAATTGCATCCCAACAACAAACAACTCCACATAATCTTCCCCTTCTATTATCGACACTACTGTTTTCCGTTCTTCTTCTCCAACTAAACTACACAAACTTCTTGTTTCAAACTCGGCATTCACTTCCACCATGATTCCCAACCCAAGTCCCTGAAATCTTCTACTTCTTTGGTATTATGGCGGTCCAAAAACAAATGTTAAAGGTGCATGCCGTCACCTATTGGCTGTGTATCAGCCTACTATTCTGTAGTATGAATTCATTACACTTAGTCCCTGAAATCTTCTTCTTCTGTGTATTTTTATATGGCAGTTGGCAACCAACTTCAAAGGGGCAATCAGCATAAACGCTTCATGAGCTTAGTTCAACTGTCTTACCCCATCAGAACCTAAAATATAAGCTTGCTTTACTCCAATGTTAGTTAGCAAAGTCAATGTAAACAAACACTATATACCCTCAAAACATGGTTAAAACTATAATTTTGATATCATGGATAGTCAGTCCTTGCATCCATAGCTCTGTCTATGAATTTGAGAGTGGTTACATTTCTCCAGCCCTATCCCTCATCTTTTTACTGAAACAGGGGCGGGGCGTTTTCTTTGTTATTGTTTCAACTGCTGATTGCCGCTTTAAGGTGCAGTATGGCCAGCAACTCCATTGTGTATACAGATAAATTATCCGTTGCTCTTTTTGTCAGTGCCACCTTAAACTCAGAAACACTAAAAGCTGCCCCTGTCCTCCCTGTTTGAGGGTCCTTAGATCCATCAGTAAATATATTTTAAAATACATATATTAAATATAAATGTTAAAATATAATACTGTGTTCCTCATGTTCACTTACAATATTTACTGGAGCTACTCCTTTCTCACCAGCTCTTACCCTCTCAAGCAACCCTAGGTCTATCATTGGCTGAGGGAGCCACCAAGGTGGTATAGCAGGAAGAACCACAGAAGGGCTGAACTCCTTTTCAAACAGTCCCATCTCTCGCCATGCCATTACCTATCCACCCAAAGCTTGTATTCAGACTTCGTTCATGCTCCCAGCCATTCTAGGAGTGCAATTTTGTAAGAGTGTAATCTTATGTCTTTGAAGATTTACCCAATTACGCTATTGTTGGTTGTTTTCTCATCTTTAACAGCCCTTTCCCCAACTCTACCTGCAGTGCTGCCACCGTGGTGGTCCTGATTACTCCACAACATATTGTTATGGCTTGTGTTTGGAGTACATCTAGCTTTTCTAAAAGATGTCTGAGATACTGATCCATACGCTACACTACCATAGTCCAGTGATCCGACAGGAAATGAAGTCCGGGGGGGTCATCCAGTATGGGACATCCTTTTTCTTTTTGCGCAACCAAAATAAGGTTTTCACACATTTAGTACATAATAAAGATTTTCTATTACATTTCGGTTATTTCAACTTTTAAAAAATAAATAAAATGATTTGGGCCGATTTCTGTAGGCTGTGTTACAAACAAGATGAAATATGCATTAGGCTAATGTATTCAACAGCTGGCAGGCAACCAGATGGAGTGATTGGAATAATTTGGCCAGAGGATGCAGACAAGACATTATTCATTCATTCAATATTCATTGATTTATTATTTGTGGCACTTCAAAATTACAAAGCGATTATCTGAGTGGATGTCATCAATAGGTGGCAGTGTAATGTATTCTATCACCATCACAATTCACTGTCAGTAAAGAACCTGATGAATTGGAAGTAGTTTCCCCTACCACTGATCTAGAATCAGAATCGGTTTCTAGCTTGAGCACTGAAATGACAAGGACTGAGTGAGTAGCAGCACAGGTGAGATGCAAGGAATGATCAACCTATTGGGGCAAAAGCACTCGACCCACCAGAGACGCATCACTAAGAGAGACAAGCGCAAACACGAAGAGGGGTTGACAAACTGACAGGAGGAACTCAGACATGTGCACCACATGACTTGCAGACGAGTGTGAAAGGCTCTGAATTATAGAGATCAAACATGCAGGCACTCATACACACATGCAAATGCACTCTCTCGCTCTCCCTCTTTTTCTCTCTCTGGGCGCCCACTGCCACTCATCTTCCTCATCAGTTGTGCCTCTGTGTCAAGCAGGTTAAACTAGATTAGCTCATTATCTCACTTCCTCTCTCAGAAGCTGGTTTCAAAATATGCTGCTATTTTGTCATGAGGAAAAACATGACCGGTGCTAAAGCCACAAACCTGAATTTGTGTGTCAGCAAACGGCAGCCCCGACACTTGATTTGCTAAACTGAGGAATAGGGCTGGAGAAATGGAAGCACCCTGAAATTCATAGATGAAACTATATGGATTGAATCTGTATATTTGCTCCAGAAATTGTTTTAAAAAGCTATACTGTAAAGGCAGCAGTACAGCCAGACAAAGGTGGCGGCAGGTAGCCTAGCGGTTAGAGCGTTGGGCCAGCAACCAAAAAGTCACTGGTTTGAATACTTGAGCTGACAAGGTGAAAAATCGGTTGACACTTAACCCTATTTTGCTCCAGGGGCACCTTAATACTATGAAAACAACACATTTCACTGTATATGACAACAACAAAAAATTGCCACGTAATAATTGTGTTATTGCAACATACATCTTTTTGTTGTTGATTTTTTGGGGGGTTTGGCTGCTCTATCTAACCCTGTGGTCATATCAACACTGCAGCTGCAGCTGTGTTCTTCCCATAATTTGTGTGACAAGTTTTGGCACAGGGCTTCTTGACACAAGCAGACCCTAAATAGTATGCTACAATCTGCTACATTTACTGCTGTTCAATTATCATTTCAATTAATGATACACTTCAAATTAGTGGATTCAGCTATTTCAGCCACACCCATTGCTGACAGGTGTATAGAATCGAGCACACAGCCATGCAATCTCTATAGACAAACATTTGCAGTAGAATGACCTTACTGAAGAGCTCAGTGACTTTCAACGTGGCACTGTCATAGGTTTTTACTTTTCCAACAAGTCAGTTCGTCAAATTTCTGCCCTGCTAGAGCTGCCCCCGCAACTGTAAGTGCTGTTATTGTGAAGTGGAAATGTCTAGGAGCAATAACGGCTCTGCCACTAAGTGGTAGGCCACACAAGCTCACAGAAAGGGTCCACCAAGTGCTGAAGCCTGTAGCGGTTAAAAATTGTCTGTCCTCATTTGCAACACTCACTACCAAGTTCCAAACTGCCTCTGGAAGCATCCTCAGCACAATAACTGTTTGTCGGGAACTTAATGAAATGGGTTTCCTTGGACGAGCAGCCACACACAAGTCTAAGATCACCATGTGCAATGCCAAGCATCTGCTGGAGTGGTGTAAAGCTCACTGCCATTGGACTCTGGAGCAGTGGAAACAAGTTCTCTGGGGTGATGAATCAAGCTTCACCATATGGACAAATCTGGGTTTGGGGAATAGCAGGAGAACGCTCCCTGTCCGAATGCATAGTGCCAACTGTAAAGTTTGGTGGAGGAGGAATAATGATCTGGGTAGGGCTGTGGTGGTCATGAAATTTTGTCAGCCCATTATTGTCTCATGGTAATTGACCGTTAATTAACATAACCACTTTTAGCATATCCAGGCTCCACACATACAAGCCTCTGATGCTTTGGATCATCTGCATTTAAAATCAATTGAATATACACTATCACAATAAATGAATGATTTATTTTAGGCAGATCTAAAGAAACATTACGATATGAAGAAAATGTATTTCAGAATAACAGAATATGAGTTGGCCTACTGTATGTTATCTGGCTAGTAAGGTTCTGCTTTTCTTTTCTTAGTCAACCTTGTGTTCTTTTTCTCTGTGTTCTGGAACGTAGCCCTGTCTTTCATTTTTGTTCATTGATTTCACCTGTATTCGTTTCGCACCTGGTCTCATCAGCTCCCTATTTAGTTCAAGTCTTTCTGTTTGTATCGTTGTGAGGTATTGTTTGTTTTTGACTGCCTACCTGTGTTTGACCATTGCCTATGGCCACGATTCCTGCCTTCTGTGACGGCTTAATAAACATCTGCCTCGCTCTGTGCGTGAATCTACACCTTTTTATCCCTAACCTAAAAACGGAATGGATTCAGCGGAGCTACAGCGGCGCCTAACGCAGCAAGAGGAGCTTATGGAGGAAATTTGCCATCTTCTCCTGCAAGCCTATCCCTACTCCTCCAATGCCAGGTATCGTAACCCATAGCCCTCCTTCATTCATACCCATGCCTGGAAAATATGACAGTTCACCTGGGAAATGTCAGGGATTTCTGATTCAATGCAGCAAATACATTGAGCACAACCCCACTAACTTCTCCACTGACAAGAGCAGGGTGGATTTTGTTGTCTCTACTCACAGGCAAAGCCCTGGATTGGGCCACCGCCATATGGACTGCCAACAGCACAGAACTCGGATCCGAGACCCATTTCCACACCCTATTCAAAGAGGTATTCGATCATTCTCCCTCAGGTCATCCTATAGGTGACCTCCTCATGGAACTTCAACAAGGACACAATTCAGCTGCCAAGTATACCCTTGAGTTCCACACCATGGCTGCAGGGAGTGGCTGGAATGAGGCTGCTATACTTGCTGTCTACCGTAGAGGGCTCAACGGGGAACTTCAGGATTTAAATCAATATATTCGTATGTCCATCTCCCTCAACCACCTCATCGCCGACCGCCGAAGAACTCTGCCCAGGAACACATAACCTTCTCTTTCCATCATCCCGTCCGAGTTTTCCAGAGCCCATGGAGTTGGGCCACGCACCTCTCCAGTGTATCGAACGTCAAAAGCGGATCCAAGAAGGGCTCTGTCTATACTGTGGAGGGAAAAATCAGCTACTCAGCCATTGCCCTGCTCACCCCCCACGGAGAGATGAGACGGGTCCCCCTGCTGCCATTCAGGTAGGCGCATCCTTATTTCTAAATATCTCCCAGAAGCAATTCTCTGCCCCTGTATTGATAACAGTGAAGGGGGTTACCAAGTATGTTGAAGGCTTGATAGATTTGGGAGCAGCAGGTAATTTTATCGATCCCCAGCTAGTACAAGAGCTTGACATTTGTCTAACACCTGTCACCCCTCCCTTAAGGATTAACACCCTGGACAGACAGCCATTGGGCACGGGCTTCATCACGCACCTGACACAGTGTCACCCTCCAGATTGGAGTCTTCCACACCGAAACCATTCAACTCATGGAACTCTCATCCCCCAAACAGCCACTCATCCTCGGACACCCCTGGCTTTGTTGTCACGACCCTGCCATCTCGTGGCAACAAGGTGAACTACTGTCCTGGTCTTCTACCTGCTTCACCAGTTGTCTCAGCTTACCCTGCAGAGTCACCACCATTGATGAATCTGCCTTGGCAGTGCCACCCACCATACCATCTGAATACGCCCAGTATATCAATGTCTTCAGCAAAATCAAGGCCTCCCCTCTGCCATCACATTGCCCAGGAAACTGTGCTATTGACTTACTCACTAGAGTGTCCCCACCGACGGGCTGTTTACCCCCTATCTATCCTGGAAAATGAGGCAATGGAGAACTACATAGATGACTCACTCAAACGGTTTCACTCCTTCTTCCCAGGGTGCATCCAGCTTCTTCCGTGGATAAAAAGGACGGTGGTCTCCGTCCATGTATTGACTATTGTTCCCTGAATGACGTCACGGTCAAGAACCATTTCCCTCTGATCCCAGCGACCCTTGAACAAGTGGGCCGCGCCATCATCTATACCAAACTCGACCTGCAAAGTGCATATAACCTTGTCCGTATACGTGAAGGCGATGAATGGAAGATGGCCTTATCACTGCTCGAGGGCACTACGAATACCTGGTCATGCCCTACGGCCTTACTAACGCCCCCGCCGTCTTCCAATCCTTTATGAACGAGGTTTTCCAGGATATAATCAACTGCTTTCTCATCGTCTACATTGACATTCTGATTTACTCCTACTTCCGGAAGGAACACATACAGCATGTGCAAAAGGTTCCTCAATGGCTCCTTGACCAGCACATAAAAGTTAAGACTGAAAAGAGTGCCTTCCATGTAACCCCGATAAGCTTCGTTCTGACACTTGGCGGGGTCAGCATAGATGAGAACAAAGTCACCGCCGTCAGTAACTGGCCCAAACCCACCACCGTTAAGGAACTCCAACAATTCATTGGGTTCTCCAACTTCTATCGCTGGTTCATTCCGCTCCCCTCACTGCCCTTACCAGCCAAAAGACCCAGACCCTTCAATGGACTGCGTTCAACTTGAAACGCCTCTTCACCTTAGCTCCTGTCCTTCGCCAACCTGATCCAACCCTTCCTTTCACCCTGGAGATGGATGCCTCAAGTAGGAGCCATACTCTTTCAGTGGGTGTGCACACTTCCCAAATCACATCCCTGTGCCTTCTTCTCCAGGAAGTTAACCCCCGCTGAGAGGAACTGAACTCCTCGCTATCAAGCTGGCCCTCGAGGAGTGGCACCACTGGTTGGAGGGTGCAAAACATCCCTTTCTCGTCCTAACAGATCATTGTAATCTGGAATATATCAGTGGTCAAGAGGTTACACTCCAGACAAGCCTGCTGGGCACTTCACACGCTTCCATTTTCATGTTACTTACATCACTGGAAAGACAAACGTAAAAGGTGATGTTCTCTCGATCAAGTTTGACCTTCCGACCAGTAACTCAGATCCTACACCCATTCTTCCTGCCTCTTGCATTATGGGACCGGTACAGTGGAAGGTTCACTCTGCCATACAAGAAGCCCTAACCTCAGACCCGGCTCCTCCTAAGACACCAGTTGGGAAAAGTTACATACCAGCAGCTGTTAGACCCCAACTGATGCAATGGTGTCACACGTCTGTGAGGTCAGAACATCTGGGCATTACGAACCACCAAACTTCTAGCCCGGAAGTTCTGGTGCTCCTCACTGGCATCCTACATAAGGGTTTTATGTACTCTCTGTCCAGTCTGCACCCAAACCGAAAGCCCTCGTCATCTCCCTTCTGGGAAGCTTCAACCTTGCAAGTTCCTCACAGACATTGGTCCCACATAGCTGTTGACTTCATCACAGACATTCCTGAATCCTCTGGTAACACCACCATCCTTGTCATAGACCTTTTTTCAAAAATGTCTGGTTCCTCTTCCTCATTTACCTAATGCGTGGAATTGGCGGAGGGTGTTCTGTCTGTATGGGATTCCAGAGGACATAGGTGGTGACCCTTCTGTGACCGACTGGGGGTCGCCCTCAGCCTCTCCTCCGGGTACCACCCCCAGACTAACGGGCAGACAGAACACCTGAACCAAGAAATAGGGAAGTACCTCTGCCAACATTCTGCCTCTCCACATGACTGCAGTCAGTGTATGGCCTGGGCCGAATACGCTCAGAACTCACTCATGCACTCATCCCTCCACCTTACTCCGTTTCAGTGTGTCCTTGGTTACCAAACAACCCATGATTCCCTGGGAGGCGGAGCCTGGGACTGTCCCAGCTGTCGACGACTGGTTTCGGTGTATTGAGCAGGTATGGGAGACCGCTCACCAGCATCTGCAGGAAGCCTCTAATACCCAGAAACGCTTTGCCGACAGACACCGCCGACCTACGCCACTCTTTCACCCCGGACAGCGTGTGTGGCTCTCTACCAGAGACATCCGGCTCCGCCTCCCCTGCAAAAAGTTCTGTTCTCGCTTCATTGGCCCCTTCATAACCCATTACATCAACCCTGTCATGTACCGCCTCCAGTTACCCCGTCAGTATAAAATCTCCTCGTCCTTCGATGTGTCTCTGTTAAAACCGGTCACCTACAGTCCTCCAGTCTCTACCCGCAGTGCGCCCCCAGTGTTGGATGTCGGAGGGGAACCTGCCTATGCCATATGGGCCATCCTTGATTTCCAAACGCCTGAAGGTCGCCTCCACTACCTACCTACTACCTCCACTACCTACCTCCTTCAGGGAGTAGGAGCTTTTATTTTCTTAGTCAACCTTGTTCTTTTTCCTTGAGGTAGCCCTGTTTCTTTGCTCTGAAACTAGCCCTGTCTTTCATTGATTTCACCTGTGTTTGTTTCTCACCTGGTCTCATCACCTTCCTATTTTGTTCAAGTCTTTCTGTTTGTATGGTTGGGCGGTATTGTTTGACTGCCTACCTGTGTTTGACCATTGTCTGCCTGTGACCACCACCTGCCTTTTGCGAAGGCTTAATAAACATTTGCACTGCTCTGCGCATGAATCTACACCTTTTTCTCCCTAAGTATTCATTACAGCTATGCGCCATGACATACACTGTAGGCTTGTTAATTTAGCAGACAAGATAGGCTTATAAATCCCGTGCTACTATTTTATATGATTGTATAGTAAGAATAATATAACTGACCTTGGCTGAATAAAATAGAATGACATTTTTCACATTCCGAAAGCGAGTGCGCGCATATGAAGTGGCTATGTTGAGTGTAAAATTGCTCATTTGGAACGGGTCCTATACACTAGATTTGGAGATCTGTGGCAACTTTAGTGAATGATACAACCCATAGAATGCGTTAGAACTCAAAAGATATATATATATATATATATATATATATGGGCTATTGATGATCTGAAAAATCGCAACCAAAAAAAGCTTGCGATCTGTTGCCTCAGGCTGTACAAGTTCTCTCATCAATGATCATATTTTCACCCTTCTAACTACTCTCAATATAATTAGTATTTACTACTATGGAAAAGGAATTTCGATTTAGAATGGCCCATTGTCATATGGGCAAGACGATAGCGAACGGAGGGCAATATCCCGCGAGTGCGTTTTCACTCATATTGGGTAGACTACTCCGGTAATTTCGCTGCGCCACAGATTACATTCTGCTCAAACTCTGTATGCCAATTGGCTCTCCAACTCGGTTCCTGCAGCTACTGTACCAAGTGAAATCTGTTCTTGAACATGGATAGTAACATGGTTTTAAAACGAAACATATTTCATTAAACTGTTGACAGCACCTCTGCGCGCTGGAAAAAGGAATGGAGTGGAGGAGATGGAAACACCGTGGTGAGATAGATATTCTGTAGTTTAAAGTAATGTGTCAGTCAATTATGGGGCGGGAAAATGCCCTATTAATAGGCTATTCAAAAATAAATGTTTAATTGTAGGCTAAATCTGAATTTGTATAATTTGGGCTAGACCAATTATGTACCAAAGATATCTTAAATCAATGTTTTAATGTTTTTCTGCCATGTGTAATATGTGTATTAGGCACTGTATTGTATAAAGGCACAATCATTATTTTAATAAAAAAAGAAATCGGCCTTGGGCTCATTCATATATTGGCCTATGCTTATGCATCAGCTCTAATATGCATACGGGGGTTTTGAATGAATCGTCACTTTAGAAAGTGCTGTCCATTTCGTTGTTAGGCTTTGAAACAACATCCACAACGACCATGTTTACCACTCAGTTTCAACCTGTTGTTGAACTTCTTTCTTCAAATTGATCAATCACAAGGTGAGTTTTAAAATCAGTACTGTTTTGATAAGTGTTTGATGTGATTTTGGGGAAGACCCTTTCCTGTTTCAGCATGGCATTGCCCCTGTGCACAAAGCGAGGTCTATACAGAAAATGGTTTGTCAAGATTGGTGTGGAATAACTTGACTGGCCTGCACAGAACCCTGACCTCAACCCCATCGGACACCTTTGGGATGAATTGGAATATTAACTGCAAGCCAGGCCTAATCACCCAACATCAGTGCCTGACCTTACTAATGCTCTTGTGGCTGAATGGAAGCAAGTCCCCGCAGCAATGTTCCAACATCTAGTGGAAATAGAAGCAAAGGGGGGACCAACTCCATATTAATGCCCATGATTTTGGAATGGGATGTTTGATGAGCAGGTGTCCACATACTTTTGGTCATGTAGTGTATACTGTATACTGATTCTTGAAGAATATAACTTATAAATGCCTCATGAACTTAGTAAGTACAACTGTCCTATCCCATCGTAACCCAAAATATTCTGATTTGACGCCGTTGTTTAGGTTTTGTTGTCATTTGAGCCCATAGCTTCAAGTTGCTGTCAATCCTTTAACAGCTTCAGTGAAGGCTGAGTTGAATAGTACATTTATATAACATTCACTTAGGGGCAGACTTAGTGATTTGAAGGCCCTAGGCAGAGGCCAGTCTGAGCCCACCCCCCCACCCCACTGCGTTCACATACGAGATAGGAAATGTGCCACGTCCTTAAATTATCCGCCAATGATATGATGCCCACCAGCCCCACCTGTCCTCTTTAAAAACATATAAAAGGACCCGAACTCACTGCAGCGCACTCACCTACCCACCCAACACTCGGCACCATGTTAGTGTTCCTCTGTCTCGTCTCTCTCCTCAGCCTTGCTTTGGGTGCTACTGTACCAGACCAGGAGGAAGAGCTATTCCAAAATTCCTGCCTCATGGGCTGGTATGACTTCAATGGACGTTGCTATAAGTATGTTGCTTCACCAGTGGTCTGGGCTAATGCTGAGTCCTACTGTGTGTCTGAGGGAGCAAACCTGGCCTCTGTGCACAGTGAGTCAGAACAACAGTTCATCTCAACCCTGATCAAGAGTTTCGACCCTGCGGAGAGACCAACCTGGATCGGGCTGTCAGACGTCCACATGGAGGGGAGATGGATGTGGTCTGATGGGTCAAAGGTAGACTTTACCAAATGGCATGCAACACAGCCTAATGGTGGAGTGACAGAAAACTGTGTAACAACTCACTTTTCAGGCCCACAGTGGTTTGATAGAGACTGCAACAGCAATTTGTACTCCTTTGTCTGTGCCAAACGTCTCTGCAAATGAGCTGTCTTTCGAGATGGAGGGACTGTCCCTGGCTGTCCTGAGACTTCCATCCTGTAGAAGAAACCTGGTTTTCAATAATAAAGAAACATGTTTTATTGAAAATAATGTTGAATTGAAAATCATTGAAGGAGAATTGTAACTAGAACTAAAAAGGCTTTGTGTTTGTTTCAGCTGTCTTTTTCTTGTGTCAAGAAACCCTACACCAAAACTTAAAAGATATGACAAGAACACAGCTGGGTTATGTGGCAATACCCACTTTTCTGGAATGGCTGTAGTCCTGCCTTTGAGTCACAACTTATTCACAGAAAGGTTATCCATCTGCAAGTGGTGATAAATGTTAATAAAAAAATCAGTGCTAGCAAAGGAACTAAAATGATCCAGATGTGTGTACATTTTCCAGATTGGTTCTCATTCGCAAGGTTGAAAATATTAGCGAAACATTAGCAATACAACACTTCTTCACATCCCTGCAATGGATGTTTTTTGGATTATGATAAAGTAAGAAAGCAGTAGTTAGCCATTTCAGGCATTTCTAAGCAGTGTCCTTCAAAAACATTTACCTAACATACAGTTGTGGCCAAAAGATTTGAGAATGACACAAATATTCATTTTCACAAAGTTTGCTGCTTCAGTGTCTTTAGATATTTTTGTCAGATGTTACTATGGAATACTGAAGTATAATTACAAGCATTTCATAAGTGTCAAAGGCTTTTATTGACAATTACATGAAGTTGATGCAAAGAGTCAATATTTGCCATGTTGATCCTTCTTTTTCAAGACCTCTGCAAATCCGCCCTGGCATGTTGTCAATTAACTTCTGGGCCACATCCTGACTGATGGCAGCACATTCTTGCATAATCAATGCTTGGAGTTTGTCAGAATTTGTGGGTTTTGTTTGTCCACCCGCCTCTTGAGGATTGACCACAAATTCTCAATGGGATTAAGGTCTGTGGAGTTTCCTGGCCATGGACCCAAAAGAGCAATGTTTTGTTCCCCGAGCCACTTAGTTATCACTTTTGCCTTATGGCAAGGTGCTCCATCATGCTGGAAAAGGCATTGTTCGTCACCAAACTGTTCCTGGATGGTTGGGAGAAGTTGCTCTCGGAGGATGTGTTGGTACCATTCTTTATTCATGGCTGTGTTCTTAAGCAAAGTTGTGAGTGAGCCCACTCCCTTGGCTGAGAAGCAACCCCACACATGAATGGTCTCAGGATGCTTTACTGTTGGCATGACACAGGACTGATGGTAGCGCTCACCTTGTCTTCTCCGGACAAGCTTTTTTCCGGATGCCCCAAACAATCGGAAAGGGGATTCATCAGAGAAAATGACTTTACCCCATTCCTCAGCAGTCCAATCCCTGTACCTTTTGCAGAATATCAGTCTGTCCCTGATGTTTTTCCTGGAGAGAAGTGGCTTCTTTGCTGCCCTTCTTGACACCAGGCCATCCTCCAAAAGTCTTCGCCTCACTGTGCGTGCAGATGCACTCACACCAGCCTGCTGCCATTCCTGAGCAAGCTCTGTACTGGTGGTGCCCCGATACCACCGCTGAATCAACTTTAGGAGACGGTCCTGGTGCTTGCTGGACTTTCTTGGGCGCCCTGAAGCCTTCTTAACAACAATTGAACCGCTCTCCTTGAAGTTCTTGATGATCCAATAAATGGTTGATTTAGGTGCAATCTTACTGGCAGCAATATCCTTGCCTGTGAAGCCCTTTTTGTGCAAAGCAATGATGACGGCACGTGTTTCCTTGCAGGTAACAATGATTCCAAGCACCACCCTCCTTTTGAAGCTTCCAGTCTGTTTTTCGAACTCAATCAGCATTACAGAGTGATCTCCAGCCTTGTTCTAGTCAACACTCACACCTGTGTTAACGAGAGAATCACTGACATGATGTCAGCTGGTCCTTTTGTGGCAGGGCTGAAATGCAGTGGAAATGTTTTTTGGGGATTCAGTTCATTTGCATGGCAAATAGGGACTTTTCAATTAATTGCAATTCATCTGATCACTCTTCATAACATTCTGGAGTATATGCAAATTGCCATCATATAAACTGAGGCAGCAGACTTTGTGAAAATTAATATTTGTGTCATTCTCAAAACTTTTGGCCACGGCTGTACACTCTGAGATGGTGAATGCGCCACGTCCTTAAATTATCCGCCAATGATATGATGCCCACCAGCCCCACCTGCCCTCTCAAATAGATAAAGGGCAGGACGCACTGCAGCACACCTAACTGCTTATCAGTCCCAGCACAAATAATCAGAGCTGCAGACCTCAGAACCATCTGAGAGAGAAACGTCTGTACCATGTTTGTGTTCCTTTGTATTTCTCTCTCCTCAGCCTTGCTTTGGGTGCTGAACATGACAATCCCGTAACTGTCCAGGGTGAAGAGCTACCCTCAGGGGACTCGAATGCCTTTGGAATGTGTTTTTCAAGGCATTTTCAGTTACTATAGTATTGTATTTCCCACCAAAATAACATGACCTTAGCCCAAAAGTTCAAATATATACCAACATATGCATTTATAGGGGCATTGTTGCAGTTTTACATGTTATACAGAAACAATCTTTTACTTCTTCCTTGTTGGGGAGAGAGAGAGTGGTTAATACTTTTCAATTGGGAGCATTATTTAGTATCAATAGCAGCGAAGGGATACAATTTACAATTTCCTATTTAGAATCAGCAAACAAGACAATACAACATCTTTAATACATATAAATCTAATTATTATATATATCCTATATAAATTATAATGTCTTATAAATAATCCTAGTGCTGATGATAAGGTGGATGCTTATAGTGGAGTTATGATACAGTCAGACAACAAAGTCACAATAGGTAGACTAAAGTGGCAATGTGCGTTGCTCACTGGTTTCAAAATGTTGCAAAGGGGAGAAACCATCTCAGGGTAGCAAAATACTGACATCACCATGAGAGACAGTTAACCCAATACGCTTAACCAAAGGGTCAGTTGAGTCAGTTTATGTGTCCTAATGAAACCACAGTCGTCCATCTAGTCGCCGTGAGAGACGGCACATGCCGAGCCAATAAGCCTGTGAGTAAATAAAACCCTGCTGAATTGCTCCTATTCCACCTAAAGAATCGATCGTCACCAAGGGCAACAAACCGGTACAGTTGGGGGTCCCAAGGTGTGCTCTCTGTTTGGATTAGTGGGTTGTCAACAGTGGCAAGGCCACCACATCCATTCTAGATGTGCATGGTTCGCTGGGGGCCTGTATTCAACACAACACCTGAAGTGTCACTACGGCTATTACGGTGTGTGTGGCAGTTGTGCGAATGGCTCTTTTTAGCTATAGCAGTCAGTCTTGTAGTGAAGTCTGCTTTGAGCGATCCTGCATATGGTTGGGTTCCGATGAGGGGATGCTATGTGAAAAAGGTCTTTCTTTTTGATGATGTATCAGGGCAGCTCAAACAACCAGATGGTGAAACAAGGGTAAGAGACATTTATTTTGAGATTTCAAATAGTATTTGAACTCAGGTCTGGGAAGAACGTTACTGTGTGAGAGAAATAAGAAGAAGAATTCTGAAAACGTGAACATATGGTCATTGTGGGAAATGGAACAATCATAATTCGGCTACCACCATCTACCAATGACGGATTAATTAAGTTAGTTTTGGACCTCAGACAGGCTTGGAAGGCTATGCATGACAAACTTACACAAATTTAAACCACCACTAACCCTAAACTCAACCAATTGTAATTCCTTGCCAAAACTTAACCAATCACACTACTTGCCTAAACTTAACCAATCACATTAATTCCTGCTATCGAGGAAGAGCCGCCCTTATAACAAAGCTCCAATTTACAATACATTGGAGAGACATAATGTGTTTTTTAATGAGGTAGTGGGAGGATTAAGAAAGGGTTCCTGAGAGCGACTTCTCTCAGCCTGTGTCTCAAATGGCACCCTATTGGATTGCCATTTGAGACGCAGGCTCGGAGTCTCTGAGTCCTCTTCCCTGGGAGAGAGCAGCAGTGATCAGATGCTTTACCTTCGGCCGTCTGGAGGCGAAGTGAGCCTATTGATTAAGCTGTAGCTGCGAGTGTGGGGACGGTTCGTTATTTGTCTTTGCTGTAAGCTTTTGAACCTTGCCTTTTGTGGACTTTATATCACTATGTGTGTGGGCTGCTTGTTCTCATAGACTAGACGTAACATAGTAAACGTAAATCCGGGACACTCAAATTAATATGACATGTTCTGTTTGGTATGGTTACATAAGACAGATAGTTACTTAAGGCAAAGAAGAAAGTAGAGTGGTTGGGGGTTTCGAGTTTGAATCTCATCACAGACAACTTTAGCATTTGAGCTAATTAGCAACTTTTCAACTACTTACTACTTTTTAACTACTTTTTAGCAACTACTTAGCATGTTAGCTAACCCTTCCCCTAACCTTAACCCTTTCAGCTAACCCTTCCCCTAACCCTAACCCTAACCCCTAGCCTCGCTAACATTAGCCACCTAGCTAGAACTCTCTCTCTCTCTCTCTCTCAAATATTGTTCAGGCACCAGTGAGGTCAAAGTGAATATCTAAGTACTCTCCTACCATGAGACTCAGCTTGTGATAGACCAACTCATTGCCAAGAATAGGATTACCCATCAGCCCCTTCTCTTGGCATGTCTCTTTGTGATCACCTCTCTATGACCCCTAACCCCCTTCAGCGATGAAGTAATGAGTACGCACATGTGTGATGCATGCATGTGGAGAGATAAATATGCAGACATGATGTGCATAGACAAATATGCAGACCCATATGGACACATACAAGTAAAGTAAACACCAAATACATGGAAAGACCAATAGCTAGCCAGCTAGCCAATCAGCGAGCCTGCCAGCCAGCCACACAAACACACCCACATCGCACGCACGAATACACACACACGTGTGCACGCACACACACACACACACACACACACACACACACACACACACACACACACACACACACACACACACACACACACACACACACACACACACCCACACACACACACACACACACACAGAGCCATACATAGAAACATGGCTGTATGTTTTTCTGTTCTCTGTCACCCTTCCTCCTCTCTCTCCCTCTGTCACCCTCCCCCTCCCTCCTACAATATTAATTTGTGCATCTCAGCCTCACCCCTCCTTAACATGACTCAACGCATTCCCCCTTCACTCCTTCCTCCTCAGCTCCCCCTCTCTGTCTCTCCATCTGTCTCTCTCTCTTGGTGTAAGATGAATATGTTCAAGAAGAGATGTCACTCTTTCTCCCCTTATTCAGCCAATACCCACACCTTCATATTCTAGTTGTTCTAGTCTATTCTATATTAACCGATAGTTTTATGACTATCAACATGACCGAATTCGATGGCCAATGCTGTCAAAGCTTTGAGCTCCATAGGGGAAAACCCAGTATTCAACGTGTGAGATTTGACTCGGCGCATAAAAGCAGTCACTGGGGGAGTAGGAGAGAGTCAGAGAGCTCAAGGACTCGCCCATTGTCCTCCTGCCTCGCCTCACAACAATTGAATCACTGTCTGTGTTTATACGTATATTGTGGGAGTAAGACGAAGAGAGACTGAAGGAGGGAGGGGCAGAAGGAGAGGAAAAGAGCTGTACTGCATTGCCAGAGAGAGAAAGAGAGAGCGAGCGAGCGAGATAGAGGTAGGGAGAATAGAGCCATACTAGACAGGAGTTATACTTCAATCATTTGGAGAGTTGGGATATTAATGGCATTGAAGTAACAAGTACTTGCTTTTAATTATTTCAACGATGTCAAGTCCCCCCCGTCCCCCCCCACTCAGACACGTTGATTTACTGACTGACTGGGGATGCTCCAGCATCGCGACGCTGCACTCTATCTGTGTCTCTCTGTGTGTGTGCCAGCGGGTTTGACGAAGGTAAGGAGAGAGAGGGAGCGGGCGAGACAAAGGCAGAGCAAGAGGAGAGAGAGAAAGGGAGCAAGAGAGTGAGAGCGAGTGAGAGACGTGCACACACGCGCACACACACACACACACATACGGAGCGAGACGGGAGGAGAGAATAGGAGTGGAGAGAATGCCTGGCGAAAGGGTGGCGCTTCCTCGCTTGCTGCTTCCAGGGCCTCTGTGAGACAGACACCATGGGCTGCATCGGCTCCCGGACCATCAGTAAGCAGACCCCATCTTTTTCCCATCTGCTTTTCCCCCAGTGACGAGAGAGATGGAGGAGGGTGGGAGTGGGGGAAGGGGGACTCTGGGGGGGACTCTGAATTTCTCCTCTGAACCCGTAAGTACGTTTCTATGGAGACGTGTTGGTTAACGGGGCTCGGCAGCGTACGACTGAGGCTAGACAGAGAGGAGAGGTTTTTCTTTTGCATGGTGAATGCTGAATGTGGGGAATAGGGAGAAATGGCAAGGCGACGGCGTGACAATGGAAGTGAAGGCAATTTCTAGTGGACTGGAATACGGGACGACTCGGTTGACATTTCAAATGTATATGCCTAATGGGCTGTACGACCATGTGCGCATGGAGATAGGTGCGTGTGTGTGTGAGAGAGAGAGAGAGATATACAGAGGGCTCTGAGGAGACAGAGAGAATGAAATATGACAGTAGAGGTTGTTTACAATGATGTCAGGGGAGACGTATTAAAGGAGAGAAATAGAGAGAGAGGGGGAGAGAGAGAGAGGAGGAGAGACAGAGAAAGGAATGATGTGAAATCCTGTTAGCAGTGTCTGCATGGTGTACTGTTGCACATATAAATGTTGATGAAGAGAGAAATAAAAGGGAAAGAGGGAAGCAGAGAGAAAGAGAGCAGACCTCTGAATTTCATGATGGATGAAGGGATCGGGTCGAGGGAGGGATGGATGGATGGATGAAGGGAAAGTCATGAGGAAATGGACTTAGTTTGACTATGTGTGTGTGTGTGTGTGTGCGCACTCCCTCTTGTTAAACCGCCCTCCTGCCATGACTTAGAGCTAAGGTTAAGGCTAAGGCTGGCTGTGTGTGAGCAAATCGCAAACGTTCCCCTCTCCTCCGTCGGAGTGCGTCATGACCGGCGGGTAATCAATTGAAGCATGTGTGCAGCAGTGCATTACAGGTTAGGAGGTATACAACGGAGACACACACACACACACACACACACACACACACACACACACACACACACACACACACACACACACACACACACACACACACACACACACACACACACACACACAAACTCGGCTGGACTATGACCCGCATTGGTTGAGTCAGAACCGATCGCGGCAAACCCAGGTGTGAGCCTGGACGTGCTCCACATGTAGGTCAACGCTGCCAGTGGTTAATACAGCCGGCGTACCACCGTTGAGGTGTATGGCTCAAAAGAGCCTCGGTGCTGATCGTATCATGGAGCATGCTGGAGACTGAATAGAATTTCATGGTCTGTGGAACTGGTACGGTCCATCTGGCTGTGACATAGGGAGTGGATGATTTCACTGGAATCGATCCCGGGGTCCGACGGGATTGGATATTATGTAGTGTGTTCTACTGTCGATAGTGTAACGGAGATGAACTCAAGTGTGGTGTGTCGTTTGTTTGGGATTCGTCCGTAATGGAGAGTGATTGCCCTCTTTTATTAAACACTTCATCAAGCCTTGTCAGTTCCTTCATGAAAACAAATGTGGAGGCTCGCGGTCGGAGATGAATGAAATAAATAATGGGATGGATGGAAATTTGACCTTTGATTGTCATTGAGCCTGTAGAGGATGTGTAGCACGTGTTTCGACCGTGGTGATGAAAGCCGGCCTGGCGTTTTAGAGACAAATGAGTGTGTGAAATCAAGCTAGGGAAGGTGTTAGTGTGGACGTAGCATTTGGAGCAGTAAACAACATTAGAATTTTCCCTGTTCGCTGTAAGGGAGTTTTCCCTCTGACAAGGTCTCTCTACAATATGTTTTAATACGAAAGTCAATGTAAAGTCCATTTCAAACAAAGATAAAATCCCTCAAGATTGATAAAGAAGTAGTTTCGTCAGGTCTGTCTCTCTCTCTCTCTCTGTCATGGATTCCAGCGAAATGCTGTAAAATGTGTTTTATAGAATACCATAGTGATAACAAGACATGGGCATTTAAGTGCATCTCATCACATTCAACTTGCCGTTTGTTATCATGTGTGAACTTAGGTTGACTCGTATCCAACAGCAACAGCCCATTGCTGAGAGCTCCATTGTTATAATAAGCATATATTGCTATATATAGCTTCTGGTATGGAGTGAGGTTGATGGATGCGAGTGGAGAAGAGATGCTTCAAGTACACATGGGTCAACAGCACATCCCCATACAGTGTTTAGCTCCTTTGGGAAACATTCAGAGGAACCATGTTCCCCAGAGGAACGACGCCATGCCAACAAGACACCGTGATCTGATTCTACTGTATTCGACTGTTTTGCCAGAGGTATTGTTCCGGTGAGTTGCGTCGAGTGCCGAACTTTGATATTATATGCCGTTATGTTCACAATAGATGGCGTTCATGATGAACGGTTGAACTGTATTTATTCCTAGACTCCCTTATTTTCTGGGAGGAGAAAACAGAGTTCTACAACTGTGTTTATTCAAGGTTGTCTTGGTTTGTTCTGTGGTTATATTGAAGGAAAATGGGCATATCAATGTAAAACTCAGCAGGTTAACACACTTATTATAATGCTTCGTAACAGGCCTTATGAACTATGAACGAAAATGCAGTTCATTAAATAAATATATCCATGGCTTTTGAGAGATTCTACATTTGACCTAAACTTAAAAGGAATTGGTCAGTGGAAGTGGAAGCAATGAGAAATACAGCTGAGAAATTGAGGAATCACCGTTCATTCCGTGTAGTGTTTTTCTGTGTGTAACCATGACATGTTTCCTGTGACCTTTTCCAAATATCCCTAGGCCTTCATCCATCACATATCTGTAATTGACTTAATTTGTCTTTCATGGGTGGTGAGACACTTAGCAAGCCTCAGTGGCATTGGCAGTATTGGACGCTGATGTCATGTTTTCTCTTCACTCTTCAAACAGAGTCCAATTACTGAAAGCCAATGGATGTAGGCAATTTGCATTTTTTATAGTTTGTTGTAACCCTTTTAACGCCGTAATGGTTCATTACAGTAAATAAAATAATGAGTTAAAACCTGCATTTAAGGGTGAAATCATGTATTGGAAATATTGATGAATTAGCTGAAACTCTATGATGTACTGCATAGTTCAACATACAAGATACACTATGTATTATAATGAGGTACTGTATATTTTGAAGTACCAGATCAGGTCTGTAGGTTTTTTCAACAACAAAAAAATAAGATGATGAAATTAGGCCTAATGTAATGCGGAAATGAGAAACAGCTAAGCCGTTAAGTACAATGAAGAGGTGTTGTGTATTTATATTACTAGAATGTAAAGTATACAGTGTGAAACTGAACGACTAGTAAATAGACCAACTGGAACATGGAAATGACCATGAATATATCAGGAGAGAAGCCAAGGTCTGCATTGAAAGGGTCTGTTTATGTATACTGAAGGTGTTGCTTTTTCAACTAGACAAGTCAGTTAAGAACAAATACTTTACAATAACAGCCAAGGAACAGTGGGTTAACTGCCTTGTTCAGGGGCAGAACGACATATTTTCACCTTGTCAGCTCAGGGATTTGATCTAGCAACCTTTTGGTTACTGGCCCAACACTCTAACCACTAGGCTACCTGTCACCTGTATTTTCTTGTAAACTGAAGCTGTTAATGTTTCTAATTTGTACCTAAGGTGTTTATGTTTCTGTATACTGAAAGTATTTATGTTTCTGTATACTGAAGGTGTTTATGTTTCTGCATACTGAAAGTATTTATGTTTCTGTATACTGAAGGTGTTTATGTTTCTGTATACTGAAAGTATTTATGTTTCTGTATACTGAAGGTGTTTATGTTTCTGTATACTGAAAGTATTTATGTTTCTGTATACTGAAGGTGTTTATGTTTCTGTATACTGAAAGTGTTTATGTTTCTGTATACTGAAGGTGTTTATGTTGCTGTATACTGAAAGTATTTATGTTTCTGTATACTGAAGGTGTTTATGTTTCTGTATACTGAAAATATTTATGTTTCTGTATACTGAAAAAATTTATGTTTCTGTATACTGAAGGTGTTTCTGTTTCTGTATACTGAAAGTGTTTATGTTTCTGTATACTGAAGATGTTTATGTTGCTGTATACTGAAAGTGTTTATATTTCAGTATACTGAAATTATTTCTGCTTATGTTTATAAACAGAAGTGTTTATGTTTATAAACTGTACTGAAAGTATTTATGTTTCTGTATACTGAAGGTGTTTATGTTTCTGTATACTGAAGATGTTTATGTTGCTGTATACTGAAAGTATTTCTGTTTCTGTATACTGAAAGTATTTATATTTCAGTGTTTAAGTGTTTATGTTTATAAACTGTACTGAAAGTATTTATGTTTCTGTATACTGAAGGTGTTTATGTTTCTGTATACTGAAGATGTTTATGTTTCTGTATACTGAAAGTATTTCTGTTTCTGTATACTGAAAGTGTTTATATTTCAGTATACTGGAAGTGTTCATGTCTCTGCATACTGAAAGTGTTCATGTTTCTGTATACTGAAAGTATTTATGTTTCTGTATACTGAAAGTATTTATGTTTTTGTATACTGACAGTATTTAAGTTTCTGTATGCTGAAAGTGTTTATGTTTCTGTATACTGAAAGTATTTATGTTAAAGTATTTATGTTTCTGTATACTGAAGGTGTTAATGTTTCTGTAACTGAAAGTATTTATGTATCTGTATACTGAAAGTATTTATGTTAAAGTATTTATGTTTCTGTATACTGAAGGTGTTTATGTTTCTGTAACTGAAAGTATTTATGTTTTTATATACTGAAAGTATTTATTTCTGTATACTGAAAGTATTTATGTATCTGTATACTGAAAGTATTTATGTTAAAGTATTTCTGTTTCTGTATACTGAAGGTGTTTATGTTTCTGTATACTGAAAGTGTTTATGTTTGTAATCTGTACTGAAAGTGTGTGTTCATGTGATTGGTGAAACTGTCACTTTCTTACATAGGTCTCCTTCAATTACCCATAAACAAACACACTTCTCAACAGTCTGTTGAAGCCTGCTGTAGCTTGTTGTGCACTATTTAGCATCACTCAGATTGTTTGTTATTCAGTTATATTGAGTGTCTTAGAGATATTGCATTACACAGGAATGCCCCCCCCAATATTGATTTCATTAAAAGTGCTGACAGACTGACTGACGGATGCTCTGTATTGAGCGGAGTACACTCGCTGTGTCTCTCACACACACCGCATGGCTGATGACGGGAGTTGACTGACGACTTGCAAGGCGACGGACATGGGGCCAAGGTGACTGGTTGGTGTAGTTTGCTTGACAGGTGGTCACGGTTGAGCTGCTACTGACCTTTAGTGTGGAAGACTGCTAGTGGGCATAGGTGAAGAGGGGAGAGAGAGGGGCTCGGAGAGAGAAGGAAGAGGATGGGAGGAAGGAATTTGGGAGAGAGAGAAGAGTAAAGGTGGAATGGAGAAAAGAAGACAGAGAAAAGCATGGGTTGTGCTATAGATGGACATCAGTGGCTTAGGGTGGCTAAGTGTTAACTTCATCTCTGAGACATACCATTTGAATTAGTAGCATGTTGTTTTGGTCGTTTAATATCCAGTGATTTTTCTGCCATTAATAGTTTGGAATCGTTTTTTTCCCCTCGTAGATACCCACTGGGAACACCTTGGTTGAATCAACGTTGTTTTCACGTCATTTTAATGAAATTACATTGAACCAACATGGAATAGATGTTGCATTGATTTCTGTGCCCAGTGGGTATGTATTTTGGGTCTCATGCTTTTGTAAATTAGGTTGACAGTATTTGTGGTATCTCAACAGTTTTTTATCAAAACAATGTAGCGGTGTCCCGCTAGAACGCCCTTCGGCACTGGTACTGGAGCTGAGGTGAGTCAGACTTTGCCCTTCACCCTGAATCAGTGTCAGGGCGCACGTCAACCACTGCGTTTCACCACCAAGACGCCCCACTCGGCCCCAAGCGATCGCAAAAGACAGATGATGATGGTCCCAAACATTTCAGACCACGAGATCTGTCAGGAGTGATCGCGGCAGTGTCCGACGATGCTCCCTTCCCCCGCCTATTGCTTTGACGGCCCTCGCGGTTTCTGGCTTCCGCTCGGTTGGTCACAGTAGGATAAATGCTCCGTAACGGAACTCGCTCAGTGCAGCGCGAGTGGCGAGCCCCTGCTATTTCGCCCACTTTGTGAACATAGTCCTACCCTTCCCCAGCCCACACAATTGGTCGGAACAAAGCTTTTTTTCCCCCACCTTTGTAATTGTACAGTTGTATCATAAGACTCCTGTGACGGTTGAGACCTTACCTCTCCTCTCAAAAGGTTCAATATCTGACTCTGTTTTTGTTCAACAATGAATGCGGGAAAGAAAATTCTCTGCAACGAGACAAATTCTACAGCAAAGTGGAGGAGGCTTAGTTCTCTATAAGGTCAAGAGGTATGTCTGTCTAGTTTACTCCAAGCTGTTAGATGACAGCTGTTTACTCCAAGCTGTTGAAGACCTCTTGACAGGCCAGGGAGACAAGTGTGGGGTTAAGATGAGTGTGTTTGGGCCTGTTTTTTATTTGCATGTTTTACAGGTGGATAGACCTTACACATGAGGTGGTGAGATGTGGCAAAAACAAATGATGGCTTATCAACTGTGGACACAATTCACAATTCAGTGTTAAAATAATCTATGTGATGATTCTTTTAACACCAACAATAAAACATTCACCAACTTTTCATTCCATTGGTTAAGATGCAGGCTTGATAACATACTATAAAACTCACTGATACCATTCAAATATTGGTCTACTGGAACGCCCCATCCTCCTCCTCGTAGCTTTGTCCTTTTTTTTCTCTGCCCCATCTCAGTAAACCCTCCGTTTTTTCCCTCCATGTCCTCCTTTCTGGTTTTTCTTCGAGTGCCACCATCTGTTCCTCACCCTCATTTCCCCTCGGTTATCTTGGAGTTCCATCAGCTGTAGAGGTCTCTGGTGTGTGAATGTCTGATGGAGGAAAATGGCCTCCAGGTTCCCCTGGGTTGTCAACTCAGCTGTAGTTAAAGAGAGGAGAAGTGTTTTAATTCAGGTCTTAGAACTCAATTTGACTTTCTTTTATGTTGGATCTTGTTTATGAAAAGGACACTTTCAAGTGTTAAAAGGGCTCACATTCAGACGGGGCCCTTAGATAGGCATGAAGATGTGTTTCAATTCAGAACTTCCCCTTTTATGATGGATACTGTTCCTTTATGTGCGTTGCCCTTTTAAATGACACTTTAACTGTTAAAAATATTAAAGTGAGATGTTAGGATATAAAACATTACAGACAAGTGTTTTAAGGATTTTGAATTCAACTAATGACTTTTTTCAGCTTATTTCTGTGTGGAGAAGAGGGCACGCAATGCAGTGTCAATTTACAGTATGTGCCAATATAATATTACTTTACTGTATTTTCTGTATTTTGGGTATAATAATATAATATGTCTTACTAATAGTTTAATACTAAATGAAAAAGAAACCGTTTTTCAATGCATGATTTAATAGGCCTACTATCAAATGCATCCTAATGACAAAGCAGTTGTAATACCACACAAAGCTGTCGTTCGAGACCTTTGTGAACACAATCAGCAGAGGAATCTAAAGATCCTGGCCAATAATGACATTCTAGTTTTTCCCAAATATGCTAACAGCTGATGCGAATAATAATACAATGTTAGTGCTTTGTGTGAACGTCAGCGTAAATGTTCGCGAGTGCTACCAGCTCTACTCAGTAAAGGTTGCATAAGGTTGACTTCATGTTTTTCTTTCTGTTTTCTTCTTTGTTTCTTTTCTAGCAGCGGACGCTGTTCCTGTACGGAAAGATGGGGAGCAGGTATGGATGACATTTCAATGTACGTTTTATCCCCCTGAAGTGAAATATCACTTGTCTGGATTTTACACCATTCCAGCTCTACCCTCGAGTGCATTTCTTCTTTATGTCCAATGGATCCTTGAGCCAAGATGGCCATTGAGGAAAAGTGTAGTTTCATGTTTAAAAATAAAAAAATCTAGTAGTGAAACTGAGCGTGTCTCGCTCACACTGCTCCCTATACTGAGAGGACAATGATATAATGTTGCTCAGAGATGGTTTATATTGAATTTCTCACAAAGGCCACTGGAGCAGGTCTCGAGAGCCCAAACCATTATGTACCATATATAATCTCCCACTCCAGGGACATAGCATACGATCCATCTCTCTGCTTTACCACTGTTGCTGTTTTGTTTCTCTCTTTAAAGAGGCTACAAGGCTCAATTGCAATACACAGTGGGGTCTTTTCAAACAGCACAAAGAGCCTACACAATGACAACCAACAAGACAACCACAGATGTTTAAACATGAATAGAGCGTGTAGGCTACATATTCTACTATACATAATATGCTCTTTGAATATGTTTTACGGGACCCCCATCCCCATTTCTGTTAGATGTCTGACAAGCAACAATAAAACATTTTTCACCCCATATAGTTCTGGATATGATGGATGGATATGGATTGGCCAGGGGCTACCTATTTTTCGGAATTCTGTCAACACAGCAGTGGCAGCTGAGCTGAGGTAGATGCAGCCTCGTAACACATACGGTTCGAGAGACAGTATGCACTCCTCTGGACTGGCCAGAGCTTGATGGCAACAACAAGACCACTGATGTCTGATTGGCCGATTGAGACAAAAGTGTTTCACCAGGGGAAACCTGTTCGCAGAAATCACTGGGCCTGTTGCTAGGAAGAAGAAGTTCCAAGGACACTGACACCATGCTGCTCTTGCTCGCCCTTCCTGTTAATGCACATTTTAACCATGATAAATCATTTCTAGTGACGAATCCCACACCGCAAGCCCTCATAAATAAAGAGCAAGCACTGACCACGGTCACTTTTTTCAGTGAATAATTCAACATTTTGTGGGATTCTTTTTCTCCATCCCAACTAAAGCAGAAATCCTCTGGGCGGCTAGCTTGGACTTCATGGGGCTTGCTTAATCACTGTGACAACTCATGAGGTGCTTTTTGAGTTTTACTATTGAAGATTAACTTGCGGAATGCATATTCCTATAGAAACGTCTACTTCTGCTCCTCCCCTCTGGCGTGCAACGTTGCCGGAATACTAACCACCAGTCCTGGGACTCATCATTATGATTCACACCTGGACCTCATTACCTCCCCTTTATAGGTCCCTTCCTTTTGTTCATTCCTCAGTTGGTATTGATCCTGTGTTCATGCTATTTTGCTTCTGTTACACTGTCTCGTTTTTAATTTTACTAGGCAAGTCAGTTAAGAACAAATACTTTTTTACAATGACAGCATACCAGGGAACAGTGAGTTAACTGCCTTGTTCAGGGGCAGAACAACAGATTTTTACTTTGTCAGCTCGGGGGTCCAATCCAGCAACCTTTCGGTTATTGGCCCAACGCTCTAACCACTAGGTTACCTGTCTGCCATTTTATGTTTGTTGTTTCACTTGATGCAATGCTTGGACATCACATCCTTGACAGCTGTTTGTGATGCAGACAGAAGCAGCAGTACTCAACATCTTCCAAGGCCAGCCTTGTTCTTTCTGACAAAATGCAATGGCCAATGGGCATACTCCAGTTGGGCCACTTAACTGCCACAGAAGTTGCAGTTTCCCCTGGCAACTAGGTCCGAGTTGACTTCAAGCCTTTCCTTGTTATCATAACAATGGAGTATGATAGGCCTGATGATGGGTCAGATTCTACAATTTTATGTCTAGTGTATACTCCCGGTCGGTATTAGATAGAAACAAAAATGTTTCCCACACACATAGCTGCATGTAGCCTACTTGGACACCGGGTTCCCACAATTTCCCACTCTCCCACACCAAATAGCCTGAAGCTACAGGGCTCTTCTCGCAGGGTCTAATTCCCTATGTTGGAGCATTTTGAACCGTAGGTCGGGATCTTTGACCTGATTAAGCTATCTTTCTGCATGTTTTTTTATTTCTGTATAACTAAAAATCAACGAGGAAGTTAGCTCTTTTACAATGGGAGTCAATGGAAAACACTATTTGTTTCCCCCAATTTGGGGGTGTGATCAAGGGTAATTTCTTCTTATGAAGTGAATATCGACTCAGAGTATTGTAGGAGAATGACCTCGCACGGGGCACCATTTTATGTAGGTATTTTCCTCACAAGGGGCCCCATTTATGTAATGGATTGTCCTATTTATAAGGATGTGCTATGATACTATAAGATATTATTCAATTATGAATAATGAGTTGTATCCTATTATTGCGAGGGAAGCACTACAAACACAAACACTGACATCAATGGCAATAAAACAGTACTTTTTCTCTTTCGGTTTCCAAAGCCTATGGTCAAGCTGATATGAGAGAATCTATTCACACACAGACAGTGAATTCTCATCTCTTCTATCCTCAATTGATCAGTATTTCAATCGTCCACCCGCCCGCATCATTCAAATCTCTCTTGCACTTTTTGTATTCCATCTTCTTTACTCAGACGCTTTCTCTTCCTCCCGCCACCCAAGTCTTTACAACTTTACGACTACTGGTTTCATCCTGTGTATCTTTTACACACCTTATTTGTCAGTTTTGTTGTTGTTGTTGTATGTGTACTTATTTTAATCCTATCCCCTCTCTGTTGCGTTCCCTTTTCCTGGCTCCTCTACAAACATACGTTTTTCTCTCCTGGCTTTCTTCCTCTCCCTCCTTCTCTCTCTCAGCATGGGCGTGCCGAGTTTTCCTGGGAAGGAATCAATGTAAGTCCTGTGCTAATCTCGTCCTCTTCTTCCTCCGTTCCGCCACGTAGTTTGGCTCTCTCTGTCTGTAGATAAGCCAACGTTTTTTTCCTTCAGTCTCTCCTCATCCCACCTCCCTCCCTCTTTCCCCATCTCTCTATCTTAGCGCTGCTGCTAATCTACTGTACTGCCTGTGTTACATAGTATCTCAGGCTGGGAGATAACCAGCCTCATCTACAGTAGCTAACACTAGCTGCTAGCATGATGCTCCTTTATGTATCAATCATATGAATCACAGGCCCTACAGGTACAGTACACTGACTGCACAGTGAACTACTACACTACTGTGCTGACTATTGCTGGTTTAACCAAAGTGCTGATATGATTTGTGATGTGTTGGATAATGTAATGTATCTTTTGCTTAATATGGTGGTAGTTGTATTTGATCATTTGTTAAGTAGGATTTTCCCCTGTTTTATTTTATTTTATCGCATATCTAATCCTCAACCAACAATATTGTTTTACCCCCTCACAACAATTGGTCAGTCCTCTCCCTTTTCCCCTCTACAATTATTTGTTTATTTATTTATTTTCTCCCCTCATCCCTTTCTACAGCTCTCTATGGAGGATACTTCCTCCATCCTGCCTCGTCTGAAGAGGAACTCCAACGCCTACGGGATTGGTGCTCTGGCTAAGTCCTCACTGACAGGTGTGTCAGGTGTGTGTCTGTCCTGGTAGATGGTAAACCAGCCCCATGTTGGCTCCGGACAGGAAGAGGAGATGGAGCCAACATGGTCGCCCCTGTGGGTGCTCCTGTTTCACTTCCTGCCCCCCCATTGATACCTTATGCACACATCAATGGCCGGTTATGGGCAATTGATGGAATCCAATCAGATTTTTGTTTTTAAATACAAGTTTTAAAATAAGTGCAGAAACCACAATGCAACTCCACAGGCATGCTGGGAAATGTAGTGTTTTGTAGTGTGGTATTTGTGGTGGTGATTGTGATTGTTTATTGTGGTGGCAAGACAGTTTTATGGCTCTGTGCTTGTTTGTGCACAGAGCCATACAACTGTGTTGTGGTCGTGTCTGGTGAAGTTGAAGTACATTTGATTGATATCGTGTTTGTGTTTAACAGTCATATTATATCGACCTTGGAATAATAAAGACCCCAAAACCACTTTCCTTACTCTCAAAATAACTTTGCATAACGTTGAATACAAATCTACAATGAATATTCTTTTATGAATGACATTTGCATTTTATGAGAACAACACTATTTTTTAACTCCACTTGAAATAAATCAGCAAGGCTTCATTCATCCCAGCGTATTTGCTATTGCCCAATGGATTCAGTTCACACTCAATTGATTTAATTCGATTTTTATTGTTACCCCTTACTCTGAATGAATACATCCTTTGTTATCGTCAGATATTTGCACTTTAATTAAGGATTTGCATTGGGGCCTTTTGAGAATTATGTTTAAAGCAAATAACTTTTTTTCACATTTTAATTACAAACAAATGCTTAAAGTCTAATGAATCTCATCTTCTTGATTAATTTGATGAGTAAAGACTCAGAATATTAATGTGGCAAAATGAGTTCTGTATTTCACCCTTGTTTGCTCACCACAGACGACTGAAAAATTGATCATGTCAACAAGCCTTGACGAATAAATAGACAGCTTCTAATAATGCTGTAAGCCCCATCTACACTCCCTTCAATCTCCAACCATCTATAGCTCCTGAGAGACATGCATGAAAGAGGAAGAAGCCATTTTGTACCGAATTCATATTTGGCTACAGTACCATTGCCTCCCAGAAAGAACACACAAGCCATTAAGCATTTTCCACAGTTCCCAGCCCATTTCACTTCCTGAGCCCAAATCCATTGTAGGAGGTGACATATTCACAAATTGAATGTGTTGTGAAACAGTGTTCTCCCCCCTCTATTCTTTATTTAGGTGTGTCCCGTTCCATGAAGGATAAAGTAACTAAGCCCACTGCCATGGCCTCGGGCAAAGTGGCTCACATGATCGAATGGCAGAGCTGGAACACACCATCCACTGGGACTGAAGGGGCTGTGGTCACCAAAATCCCAACCTCGCAACGTGAGAAGGAGAGGCGGATGGAGAGCGAAATGTACAGTGAACTCAGTGAAGGAGAAAAGGAGGCCCGCTTCACTGCAGGTAAGAGTAAACATAAGAACCAATTACAATTTAACAAATCAATATGTCAATAAATTAGATTTGGGACCATGTCTTCTATTTTTGTTTATAAAGTCTCTCCCCTTGCTTCTCCCAGGATTAATGGCACAATTTGCCTTATCGGAGGCTACTTTGCTGGGCTGGAGATCAATGGAGGAAGATGGGATTTGTGCTGGCTCCAAACAAGGCAGTGTGGCACACCTCAGTGAGACCAACCAGGAGAGCATCACCAGCAGAGGTACAGGACTACAAACATGGCCACAACTCACAAATAGGGCAGCCATTTTATTAGACTGTTACGGGAATTAAGTTATCAATGTTCTTAAACCGAACTTCAAGTAAACTCCCCAGTCTGCCCCCCAGAGTGTGTAAGATTCTGGTTGAATGAAGCAGACGGATAGCCAGCCTACAAGGGTCAAAACGTTTATTTATGAGAGCTCTGAAATCCTTACAATGTACAAAGCCTTTTAAATTAACACACACACACACACACACACACACACACACACACACACACACACACACACACACACACACACACAAACTTACATCAGTAGAGAACTCCACCCCGCTTTAGGCGGCTGTATTTTTCCACAGTACACATACATTCCTTATCAAACCTTGCCACCTGTCTTCTAATCTCCTGCCAACTAGCCATTCCCAGGCCGTTGTTTCTCTCCCTAACTTAGGGAGGCATCTTCTCCTGTTCCTTTCCCAAGGTCGTCTTATCAACTCTGCCCTGCTCATTTTGAAGTGGTAACAGTGTCTTAGTTTTAAACAGTCTACTCACCCAGAGCTATAACCTTTATAATATCTAATACATTTCAACAGGTTATATGGTTTCTGAGTGAAATCATTTAGTCAAACCTTTAATCATATCATTTCCATTACAATCCACCCGATTGGCTAAATATTTCACATACACTATAACACATATATTTTTATTGGATTCAGAAATTTCACACAAAATCAAACTAATTCAGGACATCAAAGAAAACAAATGCATATACTGTCAACACATACTTTTCGATGACTGTTCTAAGCCTATCTCCAATCATAACTCTTCGGATTAGGATTTTTCGTTATGACGTTTATTTAAAGAAACAGTCTTCCTAAACGTTAAAGATGGTCTCATCAAACATGGGCTCCTCGTAATTGAATGAATCCTCCAACAGGCTCGGCGGTAGGTATTTGTCGTCCCACTGGTCTGAACTTGGAATCGGTCCGTATCGCACCATCTGCTCCGTTATAAATCTCTCCAGAGCCCTGGAAATGAGACCTCTCGCACACGGGACCAAACAACAACCACACAATACGAACACACTCATACAGGTGAAAGCAGCCCACAACACAGTGATTACAACACTGATCCGTCTGGAGCTGTGTTTATTAAAAAAATAACCATACAGCAATGAACCCCACTCATTCTACATACCCCGCCCCTTTCTGCCAGTAACATATCGAGAGTCAGTCTATTTTACCCGGTCATGAGGGAGGTGGTGGATAATTGGTCAGAGAACCTCTTTACTGCATCCCCGGTTTCATTCATGAATCTCTGTTGATTATGAAAGATGTCATTAATCCAATCCACATTTTTCTTTATTGTCAACCACCAAAATAATGTAGTGTGAAAGCCTTCACATATTTGAGTCATAGCTTTGTATTCATCTGGAACTTCCCTGAGGATGCCAATAGCATCCATCTAGACAAAGCTACTCCCATCCTGGTCAAAACTCCTCCTGTGCCTACTTTAGCCTCCTATAACTGGCCTCTGATGACTAATTCGAACTGGTTGGACCAATAACTCCAGGGCGCAAGTTCCTAACCACCCTTTGTGGTACTTTCTGTCGTTGTAACGTCTTGTCTGTGGTGTGGCGGAAAGAAGCGCAGGAAGCAGCGAACACTGTGTGGTAATTTTAATGGAACCACCCGTACAAAATAAAAGGTCTCCCAACAACAGGGAAAAATACAATGGACAAGCACAGTCAACAAACGCAGTTGACATACAGAAAAACAATCCCGCACAATAGGGTGCGGGCCAGCTGAACTAAATAGCCCTCTTAATTACCTAACTCAGGGCAGGTGAGAAAACATAAAAAAAGGGAAAAACAAAAAGGGAATCGGTGGTAGCTAATAGGCCGGTGACGACGACCGCCGAGCGCCACCCGAGCAGGAGGGGGCGCCACCGTCGGTAGGAATCGTGACAGTACCCCCCTCCTGACGCGTGGCCCCTGCAGCGCGCCGACACCGGCCTCGAGGCCGACCCGGAGGACGAGGCGCAGGGCGATCCGGACGGAGGCGGTGGAACTCCTTCAACATGGATGGGTCCAAGACGTCCTCCGCCGGCACCCAGCACCTCTCCTCCGGACCGTACCCCTCCCAGTCCACAAGGTACTGTAGGCCCCCCGCCCGGCGTCTCGAGTCCAGAATGGCCCTTACGCTGTACGCCGGGGACCCCCCGATGTCCAGGGGGGGTGGAGGGGCCTCCGGCACCTCATCTTCTTGTAGGGGACCAGCCACCACCGGCCTGAGGAGAGACACATGAAACGAGGGGTTAATACGGTAATAGGAAGGGAGTTGCAACCGATAACACACCTCGTTTATCCTCCTCAGGACTTTGAAGGGCCCCACACACTGCGGCCCCAGCTTCCGGCAGGGCACGCGGAGAGACAGGTTCCGGGTCGAGAGCCAGACCCTGTCACCCGGTGCGAACACCGGCGCCTCACTGCGGTGGCGGTCAGCACTCCTTTTCTGCCTAGCACTGGCCTCCTTCAGTGAGTCCTGTACTGCTTTCCAGGTCTCCTTGGAGTGCTGAACCCAGTCCTCCACCGCAGGAGCCTCGGTCTGGCTCTGGTGCCATGGGGCCAGGACCGGCTGGTACCCTAGCACACACTGGAAGGGTGACATGTTAGTAGAGGAGTGGCGAAGTGAGTTCTGGGCTAACTCTGCCCAAGGAATATACCTCGCCCACTCCCCTGGCCGGTCCCGGCAATACGACCTCAGGAACCTGCCCACCTCCTGGTTCACCCTCTCCGCCTGCCCATTGCTCTCGGGGTGATAACCGGAGGTTAAACTGACCGAGACCCCCAGCCGCTCCATAAACGCCTTCCAGACCCTGGATGTGAACTGGGAACCCCGATCAGAGACAATATCCTCCGGCACCCCGTAGTGCCGGAAGACGTGGATAAATAGGGCCTCCGCAGTCTGCAGGGCCGTAGGGAGACCGGGCAAGGGGAGGAGACGGCAGGACTTAGAAAACCGATCCACAACCACCAGAATCGCAGTGTTCCCCTGAGAGGGGGGAAGATCTGTCAGGAAGTCGATAGACAGGTGCGACCATGGCCGTTGCGGAACGGGGAGGGGCTGTAACTTCCCTCTCGGTAAATGCCTAGGAGCCTTACTCTGGGCACAGACCGAACAGGAAGAGACATATGACCTCACGTCCTTAGCCAAGGTGGGCCACCAATACTTCCCCCTTAGACTCCGCCCTGTCCTCTCTACACCAGGATGACCCGCCGCAGGTAGCGTGTGCGCCCACCGAATCAACCACGGGCACCTGCGCAGGCGCAGGATCCAACACCAGTGCCCGCTCGATGTCCGCGTCCACCTCCCACACCACTGGTGCTACCAGCCTAGAGGCTGGAATGATGGGAGTTGGATCGATGGGGCGGTCATCCGTGTCATACAGACGGGACAGCGCGTCGGCTTTAGTATTAAGGGAACCCGGTCTATATGAGATGGTAAACCTAAACCGGGCGAAGAACATGGCCCACCTTGCCTGACGTGGATTCAGTCTCCTCGCTGCCCGGATGTACTCCAGGTTTCGGGGGTCGGTCCAGATGAGAAAGGGGTGCTTAGCCCCCTCAAGCCAGTGTCGCCACACCCTCAAGGCTTTGACTACCGCTAGCAACTCCCTGTCCCCCACATCGTAGTTACGCTCCGCCGAACTGAGCTTCCCTGAGAAGAAAGCGCAGGGGCGGAGTTTCGGTGGCGCACGCGAGCGCTGTGATAGCACGGCACCCACCCCAGCCTCGGATGCGTCCACCTCTACTACGAACGCTAAAGACGGGTCCGGGTGCGCCAACACGGGCGCGTCGGTGAACAGGGTCTTCAACTTCTTGAAGGCTCCGTCCGCCTCCGTCGACCATCTCAAACGCGCCGGCCCCCCCTTCAGCAGTGAGGTAATGGGAGCCGCTACCTGGCCAAACCCCCGGATAAACCTCCGGTAGTAGTTGGCAAAGCCCAAGAACCGCTGCACTTCCTTCACCGTGGTTGGAGTCGGCCAATTACGCACAGCCTTAACGCGGTCACACTCCATCACCACCCCCGTGGTGGAAATGCGATAACCCAGAAAGGAGACGGCTCGTTTGAAAAACTCACACTTCTCAGCCTTAACGTATAGGTCATGCTCCAGCAGTCTACCAAGCACCCTGCGCACCAGGGACACATGCGCGGAGCGGGTGGCGGAATATATCAGAATGTCATCGATATAGACAATCACGCCCTGCCCGTGCAGGTCCCTGAGAATCTCGTCAACAAAGGATTGAAAGACGGCTGGAGCATTTTTCAACCCATACGGCATGACGAGGTACTCATAATGGCCTGATGTGGTACTAAAGGCGGTTTTCCACTCATCTCCCTTCTTGATACGCACCAGGTTATACGCGCTCCTGAGATCCAATTTTGTGAAGAACTGTGCTCCGTGAAATGATTCCACCGCCGTAGCGATAAGAGGTAGTGGGTAACTAAACCCCACCGTGATCGCGTTTAGACCTCTATAATCAATGCACGGACGCAGACCTCCCTCCTTTTTCTTCACAAAAAAGAAACTCGAGGAAGCGGGTGAGATGGAGGGCCGAATGTACCCCTGTCCCAAGGATTCCGTGACGTATGTCTCCATAGCCGCCGTCTCCTCTTGTGACAAGGGGTACACGTGACTCCTGGGAAGCGCAGCGTTAACCTGGAGATCTATCGCACAATCCCCTTGTCGATGAGGTGGTAATTTAGTCGCTCTCTTTTTACAAAAAGCGATCGCCAAATCGGCGTATTCAGGGGGAATGCGCACGGTGGACACCTGGTCTGGACTCTCCACCGACGTGGCACCTATGGAAACTCCTAGACATTTCCCTGAACACTCCTCCGACCACCCCTGGAGAACCCCCTGTTTCCATGAAATGAGGGGATTGTGACCAGCCAGCCAGGGGACCCCCAGCACCACTGGAAACGCAGGTGAATCAATAAGGAAAAAGTTAATGCTTTCCCTATGATTCCCCAGCGTTACCATGTCCAGCGGCACCGTAGACTCCCTGACTAGCCCTGACCCTAATGGTCGGCTATCTAAGGAGTGCACGGGGAAGGGGGAATCTATCGGCACCCGTGGAATGCCCAGCTTAATGGCAAGTCCACGGTCCATAAAGTTCCCAGCTGCGCCTGAATCGACTAGCGCCCTATGCTGGGAAGAGGGGAAAAAATTAGAAAATGAAACAGGCAAAAACACATGACCAACAGGGGGTTCTGGGCGAGTCTGGTGCTGACTCACCTGAGGTGACCGAGAAGTGTTCTGCCTGCCTTCTCGACTCCCAGACTGGCTCCTCCAGCACCGGTCGGCCGTGTGTCCTCTCCGACCACAGCTGGTGCAGGAGGAGCCACCTCCTCCGGTGCCCCTTGGCACGGCCCCCCCTACCTCCATAGGGGTAGGGGCGGGGGTGCACGGGGGTGGAACGGGCAGGACCCTCTCCGAACGCCCGCGGGCAGCCAGCAAATTGTCCAACCGTATGGACATGTCAATGAGTTCGTCCAGGGATAGATTGGTGTCCCTACAGGCCAGCTCCCTGCCGACGTCCGCCCGGAGACTACACCGGTAGTGGTCTATGAGGGCCCTGTCATTCCACCCCGCTCCAGCAGCCAAGGTCCTAAACTCCAGCACGAAGTCTTGAGCGCTCCTCGTCTCCTGCCTGAGGTGGAACAGCTGTTCACCCGCCGCTTTATCTTCGGGGGGGTGGTCGAAAACAGCCCGAAAGCGGCGGGTGAATTCTGGGTAGTGGTCCCTCGCCGAGTCTGGAGCGTTCCAGACCGCATTAGCCCACTCCAGAGCTCGGCCCGTCAGGCAGGAAACGAGGGCACTTACGCTCTCCTCTCCTGTAGGAGCAGGTCTGACGGTGGCCAGGTACAACTTTAGCTGGAGAAGAAACCCCTTGCACCCAGCCGCCGTCCCATCGTACTCCCTCGGGAGTGCCAGGCGAAGCGCGCCAGAGCCAGACGTCGTAGGAGGAAGAGATGGTTGTATCGGGGGGGGGGGTGTAGGTGGAGAGAGGATACCACTCCTCTCCCATCGTTCCATCCTCTCCATCATCTGGTCCATGGCGGATCCGATGCGATGCAGGACCGATGTATTGTGCTGGACACGTTCCTCCATTGAGGGTAGTGGAGTGCCCGCTGCTCCCGCTGATTCCATGCTCCTTCTGGTGGTGCGGGATTCTGTAACGTCTTGTCTGTGGTGTGGCGGAAAGAAGCGCAGGAAGCAGCGAACACTGTGTGGTAATTTTAATGGAACCACCCGTACAAAATAAAAGGTCTCCCAACAACAGGGAAAAATACAATGGACAAGCACAGTCAACAAACGCAGTTGACATACAGAAAAACAATCCCGCACAATAGGGTGCGGGCCAGCTGAACTAAATAGCCCTCTTAATTACCTAACTCAGGGCAGGTGAGAAAACATAAAAAAAAGGGAAAAACAAAAAGGGAATCGGTGGTAGCTAATAGGCCGGTGACGACGACCGCCGAGCGCCACCCGAGCAGGAGGGGGCGCCACCGTCGGTAGGAATCGTGACAGTCGTATGCGTCCTTTGCTGGTACTAGCCCACCCTACATCAGTTATAGGTGCGATGAGGTTAAGAATTTTCTCCTGTACTTCTAAACCTAACTCAGTCACATTAACGACTACCTTTCAGCCATTAAATTCATCTAAGTTCTCGGTGCCATTCATGTATATATAACACTGGTACTCATCAGGAATTAAAGTGAACCGAGGTGGGTTGGCTGAGTACTTCAATCTGGCCCACCCAATCCCTGTAAAGTTATTTGCTTTCCTCGGGAATTGTTTAATGTTTACCTTAAATTCTACATCTTGATCTTCTTTGGCTCCTTATTCTGTACGTCACTCATCAGTGTATTATATAGTTTATCTTTTCATTCTTATAAATGACAACAGTGTCGTATGATTAGTACCGGAAGGTGGTGGATCTGGATATATCAGAAAGGTTTCCAAGACTATGATGCAGCTCAGAGTCTCTACTCTTCCCAAAAACCGCCAACCCTCTCCTGCCCTTAGTCTCTCTGCTTGGTACCACCCCATACTCACACCTCTAGGAGCACACACAGTGATGAACGGTCGGGATAGGGAATCTTCGTTAAGGAGGTAACCCCCGGACCCTGTTGGTACTCGGTTCTTCTCCTAACTCTGTGTGGGATCAGCAGTGCTCATATGTGTACATACCTTCTTGCAGTGGATAACGTGGACCCAAGTGACTCTCTCAGCTTTTCTAATGGCAAAGGCAGTGGTTTAACAGAACCTGGTATGGGCCTTCCCAACGGGGCTGCTTCCAGTCTTTTCTCCTCAGGGACTGGATCCAGACCCAGTCTCCTGGTTGGATTGAGTGAATCACCTTCTCCTGTAATTCACCTGTTGGACACAAAATCTTGGACATACGGGTTTGGTTAACAAACAGTCTTCTCATGTGCTCTGCTAGTATATCTTTGACTTCTATGTCTACCTGTTCTGGTCTCTCTAACTCTGACATTTTATTTGTTCTACTTGATTAGCTAAAATGTCATCCATCATTTAAAGAGATAGATCCTAGTAAACCAACTCTAGGGATAATATCTTGACCTAATATTTTAGTTACCATAATCATGTCCACCAAGTAAGTTGGGAACGCTTCTACCCATTTGCTATACTTATCTATTATTGTTAAACTCCCCTTCTTCCCCTCTCTTCGGAGTAGTTCAATAAGGTCCATTTCCAAACGTTGGAGTGGATATTCTACAAATTATTATTTTTTTAAAGTAATTATCCTCTATGCCATTAAGTAGTTATCCTCTAGGCCCTTAAGTGATACTGACTTTAAGGAAATTTGTAGAACTGATAATCTAGAGATATGTCACGGTTTCGGTGTCTCTCTGGACCGACAGAAGCGGATATTGAGTTCCGCGCTCGAAGGACCAAATTGTTACGGCAATTAAGTTATCAATGTTCTTAAACCGAACTTCAATTAAACTACTCAGTCTGCCCCCCAGAGTGTGTAAGATTCTGGTTGAATGAAGCAGACGAATAGCCAGTCTACAAGGGTCAAAATGTTTATTTATGAGAGCTCTGAAAATCCTTACAATGTACAAAGCCTTTTATATTAACACACACACACACACACACACACACACACACACACACACACACACACACACACACACACACACACACACACACACACACACACACACACACACACACACACACACACACACACACACACACACACACACACACACACACACACACACACACACACAAACTTACATCAGTAGAGAACTCCACCCCGCTTTAGGTGGCTGTATTTTTCCACAGTACACATTACATTCCTTATCAAACCATGCCACCTGTCTTCTAATCTCCTGCCAACTAGCCATTCCCAGGCCATTGTTTCTCTCCCTAACTTAGGGAGGCATCTTCTCCTGTTCCTTTCCCAAGGTCGTCTTATCAACTCTGCCCTGCTCATTTTGAAGTGGTAACAGTGTCTTAGTTTTAAACAGTCTACTCACCCAGAGCCATAACCTTTATAATTTCTAATACATTTCAACAGGTTATATGGTTTCTGAGTGAAATCATTTAGTCAAACCTTTAATCATATCATTTCCATTACATAGACCTTTCGTTTTTAAAGTGCTAACTAAATCTCAATGAACAACACTCACTGAATCTGTTCATCCAATGCCATAGTGCTTTGTTGTGAAATTGAGAAGGATGTACAGGCAACATTTGATAGAATAGCATTTAAAGCTGAGATTCGCAACAGCGACACTGGCCGCCCCAGGAGCATTTGTTAATGTTTTTTGTTGTTGTTGAGGAAATGAGCATCCAGCATCGTGGTAAAAAATAAATCGTAGTACATACTTTGTTGATCGTGCGTGCAATGTTGTGCAATGATGTCCGATGGGAAGAGACAGTGTTCATTGTTTGAAGTAACACATTTGTTGTTGTAATCTTGCAAAATGGACATAGCAGGTTCACCGCTATGGATACCAGCTTTAATGAATGAATAAAAAAAGAATGTATACTAAATTAAGCATATACTTTTACACAACAATATTAGTTCCAAGTGCAAAACCACATAACTTAGCTATTATTTAGTTGTGAAGAGGGATCATAATTGACTTGTGAGCTCCACATCCACTCTTTACTGGACTGTGCTGCTCCATATTTTACTGTAGAAGGCTTCCAGCCACTTTGATTGAGCTTATTTACTCTGGTTTGATTGATGTCCTTTCCACTTCATTTGACAGGCCAGCTAGAGGTGCATCAGGGCTGCATGAAGAAATGTTGCGGAGAAACTCAAAATGGCAGCTGTGGCCCTGGTGTGTTTGGTTGGGTAGTGTTGTGTTGTAACAGAAAACCCTGGGGGAGCTTGTAGGTTAACACAAGGACTTAGCCTTGCTCTCATTAACAGCACCATACGGGCCTATTCTCTGCTATTATCAAGTCAGAGACCAAATCAAATCTGCTTAGAATAGACATTGTAATAACTAAGGCACAGTTTGCTCATTGTCAAGCGAGCTTTAATTTTAACCTTTAGATATGTTGAGCTTTAAATAAGTTGCCAATGTATTTCTTGTTGAAATGGTGATACTGCTGTAAATATCTTCTGATATCTGGTGATACCACTGCTTCAAGGGCCTTTGCTGTAAAGGTAAAATAAGGGTTAAATAAAATTAAAATGAACTCTGTGATACATCAAAAATCTGCTTTGTGCTCTGAGATTACAGGACACACTGAGTATACAAACCAAACACCTTCCTAATATTGAGTTGCACCGCCTTTTGCCCTCAGAACAGCCTCAATTTGTCGGGGAATGGACTCTACAAGGTGTCAACATGGATTCTGGCCAATGTTGTCTCCAATGCGTCCCACAGTTGTGTTAAGTTGACTGGATGGCCTTTGGGTGGTGGACCATTCTTGATACACACGGGAAACTGTTGAGTGTGAAAAACCCAGCAGTGTTGCAGTTCTTGACATACTCAAACCGGTGCACCTGGCACCTACTAAAATGTCCTCGTTCAAAAGCAATTCAATATTTTGTCTTGCCCGTTCACCCTCTGAATGGAACACATACACAATCCATGTCTCAATTGTCACAAGGCTTAAAAATCATTCTTTAACCTGTCTCCTCCCCTTGATCTACACTGATTGAAGTGGATTTAACAAGTGACATCAATAAGGGATCATAGCTTTCACCTGGATTCACCTGGTCAGTCTATGTCATGGAAAGAGCAGATGTCCTTAACGTTTTGTACACTCAGTGTATATCTTGTATGTAATCCAAAATGTTAACATATACTTCTCCCTTCATCCTTTCCTAACACAACAGACCAGGCGATGCATCACTCCTCAGCCGACGTGTGGCCCAACACCTACGTAGCCCAGGGCCTCTACTGCCTTTCCTCCTCCGACGCCTGGGAGCCAATTAGCAACGATCCCTCGGGCGTGGCCTCGCCAGCCGCGTACGTCATGGCGGGTGGGGGAGGAGGGACGCCCGGTGAGGGCTACGGTGAGGTGGACAATGTGGGGGGCTACATCCAGCAGCAGCAGCCCCAACAGCTCACCCTGCAGCAGCAGAGCCAGCTGCAGCTCCAGCAGTTGCAGCAGATCCAGCTGTACCAGCACCAGCAGCTAATGCTCTACCAACAGCAACAGGTGAGACAGACTGGACTGGACTGCCTCGTAGATCACTGTCGCCTGGTGGAGTTAGTGCTTCAGTGTCCTTGAGCTGTCCATGTCTATTGCTGTTCTGTATTATGTCATTCTGTATCATGTTTCATGTTTTGTGTGGACCCCAGGAAGAGCAGCCGCTGCTTTTGCAACAGCCAATGGGGATCCTAATGAAATACAAATACAATACAACATGGAACTGTCTGACAACCATTGTAAGACAGCAGTATGTTAGCAGTTTGCTGAGACACTAGTGTTATTAGCAGTTGTGATTTTAACATGTACATCTCAAACTCAAATAAATATAATTAGATGTATGCCAGCAAAGCCACTACACAACACAACACTGAACAATACATTAATTGGACTATAATGGTGACAAACGGTGCCCACAAACTATTATGGCCTACACAAAGCTGTCCCAACAGCAGAGTCCCAACACCTTACCACTGCTACACCTGGCTATCAGCGGAGCCTTGTCTTGTAGCGAAACAGTTCATTCAGCCTCATTTACCGCCTTTAAAAAAAACATAGCTTAAACAAATGTGGTTTCTACTGACAATTGAGACGTACAAACGATGGCATAAGGGGATGATGAGTGGATAAGAGGCAATCCGTAATTTCGACTAAGATATTAATGAGTGAGCTAGGACAGACATAGTCAATATAACTATTTGTTCAGCACTGTTGAAATGTACAGCGACAGAATTCAGAACAAGGGATGTTCTTACAGTATTCTCCCTGTACACCAAGTCAGAACCGTAGGATAAATAAAGGGAGCATATAAGCAGACAATGAAAGCTCTTACAATATTTGATGATGACATTTCTCTAAAAGAGGCTATAGGCTACATGTGCACCACTAAGTCAGAACAATAGGCTACGTTATGAGGGGAAAAGGGAACAAATTATTAGGGTGAGGCACATGGGCTACTAACAGCTTACCACACGACATACACTTAGTATTACTTTCTTAGCTACAGTATACATATCTCCCTGGCATATTAAATAATTTATGCTGCAGCATTCAATAAATTTTTGGACTCACCTTGTTGTGCTGTGCTAACTTGAACAGGAAGGTGGTGCGGCGGTCTTTCGTTGGCAAATTTTGTCATCAAACTTTGTTTACAAAGTCTGGCATTCTCTGGATTTATTGTGCTTTCTAGACAACTGGGAACTCTGAACTAAACAAGGTCAAATAAAATAAAATAAAATGTTATTAGTCACATGCGCCAAATACAACAGGTGAACCATACAGTGAAATTCTTACTTACGAGCCCCTAACCAACAATGCAGTTTAAAAAATAAAAATACGAATAAGAACAAGAAATAAAAGTAACAAGTAATTAAAGAGCAGCAGTAAAATAACAATAGCGAGACTATATACAGGGGTGTACCGGTAGACAGTCAATGTGCAGGGGCATCGGTTAGTTGAGGTAATTGAGGTAATATGTACATGTAGGTAGAGTTATTAAAGTGACTATGCATAGATGATAACAACAGAGAGTAGCAGCGGTGTAAAGGGGGGGGGGGGGGGGCAAAGCAAATATTCTGGGTAGCCATTTGATTAGATGTTCAGGAGTCTTATGGCTTGTTGGTAGAAGCTGTTTAGAAGGCTATTGGACCTAGACTTGGTGCTCCGGTAACACTTGCCATGCGGTAGCAGAGAGAACAGTCTATGACTAGGGTGGTTGGAGTCTTTGACAATTTTTAGGGCCTTCCTCCAACACCGCCTGGTATAGAGGTCCTGGATGGCAGGAAGCTTTGCCCCAGTGATGTACTGGGCCATACGCACTACCCTCTGTAGTGCCTTGCGGTCGGAGGCCAAGCAGTTGCCATACCAGGCAGTGATACAGCCAGTCAGGATGCTCTCGATGGTGAAGCTGTAGAACCTTTTCAGGATCTGAGGACTCATGCCAAATCTTTTTAGTCTCCTGAGGGGGAATAGGTTTTGTCGTGCCCTGTTCACGACTGTCTTGGTGTGCTTGGACCATGTAAGTTTGTTGGTGATGTGGACACCAAGGATCTTGAAGCTCTCAACCTGCTCCACTACAGCCCCGTCGATGAGAATGGGGGCTTGCTCGGTCCTCTTTTCCTGTAGTCCACAATCATCTCCTTTGTCTTGATCACGATGAGGGTTGTTGTCCTGGCACCACACGGCCAGGTCTCTGACCTCCTCCTTATAGGCTGTCTCGTCGTTGTCGGTGATCAGGCCTACCACTGTTGTGTCATCGGCAAACTTAATGATGGTGTTGGAGTTGTGCCTGGCCATGCAGTCATGAGTGAACAGGGAGTACAGGTGGGGACTGAGCACGCACCCCTGAGGGGCCCCTGTGTTGAGGATCAGCATGGCGGATGTGTTGTTACCTACCCTTACCACCTGGGGGCAGCCCGTCAGGAAGTCCAGGATCCAGTTGCAGAGGGAGGTGTTTATTCCCAGGGTCCTTAGATTATTGATGAGTTTTGATGGCACTATGGTGTTGAACGCTGAGATGTAGTCAATGAATAGCATTCTCACATGGGTGTTCCTTTTGTCCAGGTGGGAAAGGGCAGTGTGGAGTATAATAAAGATTGTATCATCTGTGGATCTGTTAGGGTTTCTGGGATAATGGTGTTGATGTGAGCCATGACCAGCCTTTCAAAGCATTTCATGGCTACAGAAGTGAGTGCTACGGGTCGGTAGTCATTTAGGCAGTTTACCAAGTGTTCTTGTGCACAGGGACTATGGTGGTCTGCTTAAAACATGTTGGTATTACAGACTCGGACAGGGAGAGGTTGAAAATGTCAGTGAAGACACTTGCCAGTTGGTCAGCGCATGCTCGCAGTACACATCCTGGTAATCCGTCTGGCCCTGTGTGGCCTTGTGAATGTTGACCTGTTTAAGGTCTTACTCACAATGGCTGCGGAGAGCATGATCACACGGTCTTCTGGAACAGCTGGTGCTCTCATGCATGTTTCAGTGTTATTTGCCTCGAAGCGAGCATAGAAGTAGTTTACCTCGTCTGGTAGGCTCATGTCACTGGGCAACTCTTATCTGTGCTTCCTTTTGTAGTCTGTAATGGTTTGCAAGCCCTACCACATCCGACGAGCGTCAGAGCCGGTGTAGTACGATTCGATCTTAGTCCTGTATTGACGCTTTGCCAGTTTGATGGTTCGTCGGAGGGCATAGCGGGATTTCTTATAAGCTTCCGGGTTAGAGTCCCGCTCCTTGAAAGTGGCAGCTCTAGCCTTTAGCTCAGTACGGATGCTGCCTGTAATCCATGGCTTCTGGTTGGGGTATGTATGTACGGTCACTGTGGGGACGACGTCATCGATGCACTTATTGATGAAGCCAATGACTGATGTGGTGTACTCCTCAATTCCAGCAGAGGAGTCCCGGAACATATTCCAGTCTGTGCTAGCAAAACAGTCCTGTAGTTTAGCATCTGCTTCATCTGACCACTTTTTTATTGATTGAGTCACTGGTGCTTCCTGCTTTAATTTTTGCTTGTTAGCAGGAATCAGCAGGATAGAATTATGGTCAGATTTGCCAAATGGAGGGCGAAGGAGAGCTTTGTATGCGTCTATGTGTGTGGGGTAAAGGTGGTCCAGAGTATTTTTTCCCCTCTGGTTGCACATTTAACATGCTGATAGAAATTTGGTAAGACTTATTTAAGTTTCCCTGCATTAATGTCCCTGGCCACTAGGAGCGCCGCCTCTGGGTGTACGTTTTCTTGTTTGCTTATGGCGGAATACAGCTCATTGAGTGCAGTCTTAGTGCCAGCCTCAGTCTGTGATGGTATGTAGACAGCTACAAAAAATACAGATGAAAACTCTCTAGGTAGATAGTGTGGTCTACAGCTTATCATAAGATACTCTACCTCAGGCAAGCAAAACCTCGAGACTTCCTTAGATATTGTGCACCAGTTGTTATTTACAAAAATAGATAGTCCGCCGCCCTTTGTCTTACCAGACGGCACTGTTCTATCCTGCCGATACAGAGTATAACCAGCCAGCTGGTTAAATGAAAGAAAATAATTATTTTTTGTGGTGACTAATCGCAGTTCTGATGTCCAGAAGTTATTTTCGGTCATAAGAGATGGTAGCAGCAACATTATGTACAAAATAAGTAAAAAAAGAAGTTACAAACAACGCAAAGAAACAAATAAAAAAAACAATTGGATAGGAACACGTAAAACATCAGCCTTCTTTTCCGGCGCCATCTAAAGGTTGAATCATGACGTAATTGATCTTCAGGTCAGAGCTCTAGAAAGAGGCCCGAGTTCCTGACTTGGAATTCCGAGTTGGATGACTGTTCAAAACGTGTTTTCCCAGTTCTCTTGAACTCACTGAAGTCTGAGATTTCCCAGTTCCAAGTTTACAGTTGTTTTGAATGCGGCAGAAGTCATGCTGGATTGACTGCATGGCCAATGTTGAATGTTTATCCTTTTAACTTCTTATGGGCAGGTGGGACGGTAGCGTCCCACCTGGCCAACATCCGGTGAAATCGCAGAGCGCGAAATTCAAACTACAGAATTATAAATATTTAACTTTCATAAAATCACAATTGAAATACATCAAAAATAAAGCTTAACTTCTTGTTAATCCAGCCGCTGTGTCAGATTTCAAAAAGGCTTTACGGCGAAAGCACACCATGCGATTATCTGAGGACAGCGCCCCGCATTCAAAAGCATGAAAAACATATTTCCACCAGGCAGGTGCGCCACGAAAGTCAGAAATAGCGATATAATAAATGCCTTACCTTTGATGATCTTCTTCTATTGGCACTCCAAAAGGTCCCAGATACATCACAAAGTTCGATAATGTCCTTCTTTATATCCATAAAAACTCAGGCTGGCACGCTTCAGTCAATAATCCACCCAGTTTCCCTCCATCAAAATGCATACAAAATGAATCCCAAACATTACTAATAAACTTTTCCAAACAAGTCAAACAATGTTTATAATCAAACCTAAACTATAAAATTTAAGACGGAGAATCGTTATTGTCTTTACCGGAGAAAAATACCAAAGAATACGCTCTCTTCCACGCGCTTGGAAACACTACAGCCAAAATGGGAGCCATCTAGAAAAACTACAATTTCTGGCTCATTTTTCCAAAAACCAGCATGAAACTCTTTCTAAAGACTGTTGAGATCGAGTGGAATCCCTAGGAACTGCAATCTGGGAGGATTTCGCCTTATAATAAAAGTGACAGCCATTGAAAACCATGGTAGGCTGATTTGTTTTGGGGGGGGATGGTTTGTCCTCGGGGTTTCACCTGCCATATCAGTTCTGTTACACTCACAGACATAATGTTAACAGTTTTCGAAACTTTAGAGCGTTTTCTATCCAAATCTACCAATTATATGCATATCCTAGCTTCTGGGCCTGAGTAACCGGCAGTTTACTTTGGGCACGCTTTTCATCCGGACGTGAAAATACTGCCCCCTACCCAAGAGAGGTTAAGCTTAGAAAAGAGACCCTTAAACCCAGACTTGGACCACACATCCACTCCACTGAATAGCAGGCTAGGGATTGCTTTGCAATGGTTGCAGTTAGCCATGGACTGCTTCCAAACCACTCAATTTTGCGATTTCCAACTTGTTGTGTAATGTTTATGTCCAATGGCCGATGAGCACCAATACGTTTTATCTAGAATTTCTCTTCATAATTTCTCTTCATATGACAAGGATTGAAAAGGATTTGCCTGCAGATTGTCAACTTGATTCATGATGATGACTGCTAGCTTGCTAGCTAAGATTTTGAAAGTATGATGTTGTCAGTCCAATCTAAGCCACTGTAAATATAACGTGATTTGACGTCATTTTGTCTGTGGCCAATGACCGCCTTCTTAGATGGGCACTTCTAATGTAACTATATGGAGAACCCAAGGGGCTTGAATTTTTGAGCTCTCCCCATAGATTTGGCGTTGACATAGTGTCCCCATGAGTGACAGAACACTGAGCCAATCACAGTGCAACTAGGGAACATTACCACTGACTACGCTCCATATTTTCCACTGGCTCCTCCACCACGTGTTACTACATTACACAGACTAATGTTTTCACCACACAATAATTCCAGGAAATATACATCCTTTTTACCTCAGTTTGGTAACGTTAGTATTGTTGGTGTTTTGACACTGCCTTTATTAACAGTTTTTTTTACATTGTTTGCAAACTGATATGCGACACGTATTAATACCAAAATAACATGCAAGACAGGAAAAACAATTATTAGCTAAACAAGTGGGGCTCAAAACAGGTGGGGCTCTGCCCTGAATGACAGGTCGACACTGGTTATTAGTAAAAAATATATGCAATGTTTTTAACCTTCTTACTACTAATTTAATGCTACCAATGCTAGTCCTACTAATTAAATACAGAAATAATTGTAGCTAAGAGCAACAGATGACTCATTCCCCCCACTAGCCATGAGCTATCGGGTCATAGGGAGGTTTCTTGATTATGTTATTTTTTGTCATGAATAAATGTGAATGAACTGTGTTCCCTATCTACAGGCAATGGAACACAGACTACACAGTGCAAACCACTCCCTCCAAGCCACGCCCAACAGCACCATCCACAGTCTAGGCCTGCCCACTCACCCTCGCCTGGCTGACCTATGGGGCTCTGCGCAGGTGGAGATTGTCGGACACATGAGCGGGCCAATGGCTGACATGGTTGTTGGTGTGGTCGAGACCTTAGGGGAGGAGCCAGAGGAGGAGAGCGAATGCATTCCAGAGCAACAGGAAGAGGAGGAGACTAAGGTGAGCCATGTGGTTGAAGAAAATGTGGTTGAAGAAAATGTGTTGATTTTAAGACTAGTGGTTTTTGTATTGTTTTAAATATCATCAATATTAACATACGCATTGATGCCTAATGGTACTAAGCATTGTCAATATTAACAGCAGGCCCTACAAGTAGGCATGGTTAAAGTAAGAAGAAATAGATGTCATTGTTGTAAAAAAGGTGTGAGTGTGGTACATTTACTATCATGATGTATTACAATATTGATTTACTTTGACATATGTAATGATGTTATACAGTGCCTTGCAAAAGTATTCATCCCCCTTGGCGTTTTTCCTATTTTGTTGCATTACAACCTGTAATTTAAATAGATTTTTATTTGGATTTCATGTAATGGACATACACAAAATAGTACAAATTGGTGAAGTGAAATGAAAAAAGTAACATGTTAAAAACAATTCTACAAATTAAAAAACTGAAAGGTGGTGCATGCATATGTATTCACCCCCTTTGCTATGTAGTCCCTAAATATGATCTGGTCATCCAATTACCTTCAGAAGTGACATAATTAGTTAAATAAAGTCCAATTGTGTGCAATCTAAGTGTCACATGATCTGTCACATGATCTCAGTATTTATACACCTGTTCTGAAATGCCCAAGAGTCTGCGTCACCACTGAGCAAGGGGCACCACCAAGCAAGCGGCACCATGAAGACCAAGGAGCTCTCCAAACAGGTCAGGGACAAAGTTGTGAAGAAGTACAGATCAGGGTTGGGTTATAAAAAATATCTTAAACTTTTAACATCCCATGGAGCACCATTAAATCCATTACCTGCCAAGAGAGGGCCGCCCACCAAAACTCACAGACCAGGTAAGGAGGGTATTAATCAGAGAGGCAACAAAGAGACCAAAGATAACCCTGAAGGAACTGCAAAGCTCCACAGCGGAGATTGGAGTATCTGTCCATAGGACCACTTTAAGCCATACACTCCACAGAGCTGGGCTTTACGGAAGAGTGGCCAGAAAAAAAGCCATTGCTTAAAGAAAAAAATAAGCAAACACGTTTGGTGTTCGCCAAAAGGCATGTGGGAGACTCCCCAAACATATGGAAGAAGGTACTCTGGTCAGATGAGACAAAAATGTAGCTTTTTGGCCATCAAGGATAACGCTAAGTCTGGCGCAAACCCAACACCTCGCATCACCCCGAGAACAGTGAAGCATGGTGGTGGCAGCATCATGTTGTGGGGATGTTTTTCATCGGCAGTGACTGGGAAACTGGTCAGAATTGGAGGAATGATGGATGGCGCTAAATACAGGGAGATTCTTGAGGGAAACCTGTCTCAGTCTTCCAGAGATTTGAGACTGGGACGGAGGTTCACCTACCAGCAGGACAATGACACTAAGCATACTGCTAAAGCAACACTCGAGTGGTTTAAGGGGAAACGTTTAAATGTCTTGGAATGGCCTAGTCAAAACCCAGACATCAATCCAATTGAGAATCTGTGGTATGACTTAAATATTGCTGTACACCAGCAGGAACCCATCCAACTTGAAGGAGCTGGAGCAGATTTGCCTTGAAGAATGGGCAAAAATCCAAGTGGCTAGATGTGCCAAGTTTAGAGAGACATATCCCAAGAGACTTGCAGCTGTAATTGCTGCAAAAGGTGGCTCTTCAAATTATTGACTTTGGGGGTGGGGGGGTGGGGGGGGATGCACGCTCAAGTTTTCATTTTTTTTGTCTTATTTCTTGTTTGTTTCACAAGAAAAAAATATTTTGCATCTTCAAATTGTTAGGCATGTTGTGTAAATCAAATGAAACAAACCCCCCAAAAATCTATTTTAATTCCAGGTTGGAAGACAACAAAAAAGGAAAAATGCCAAGGGGGTGAATACTTTTGCAAACCATTGTATTACGCTAATTCCCCTATGGTGGACAGAACGTGTTACTACATTACACAGACTAACATTTTAACCACACAAGAATTCCAGGAAATACACATCCTTTTTACCTCAGTTTGGTGAATTTAGTATTGTTAGTGTTTTGACACTCGGCCATAGATCAAAAAGCCATGACAACAGGAAGCAGCAATAGTATTTAAAAATATATATTTTAGCAATATAAATGGTACATTTAACATTAGATTTTAACAGGATTCTACTTTATCAGGTAAAACTATTGAATGAGACAAAAAAAAGTACTATGGTTTATTGATTTTATGTTTGTCCTGGCTACGACAAGTGTTTTACTTCAAAGTCCTCCAGCCACAAGATGTCATTCAAGGGTAATACATGGGTTATGGATTTATGATGTACCCACAGGTAGTTCCTCTTGACTGATCCTCACAGTTTGGTAAGTACAGTATAGTCAGTAAACCATCCATTTACTGTTTTCATAGGACGATGAGGTTACGTTAACCTTAGAACCAACTTTGACCCCGTCCCCGCTTAGAGAAGACGCAACCCCGATTGGAGGCACCAGTCCACAACTAGCACGCCCAGAACCAATGGCAGAACGCATACCCTTTGTGGTCACACCCTGCATTGTCCAATCATTGGAGGAGAAGGAAGAAGAGGTGGTCAAGGGGTCTATCGTTGCCGTGGCTACCAATTGAAGGGGATAGTCAGAAAGAGAGTGACAAACAGGATATACTTATCCATAATCCACCAATCAAGCTATTCTACCCCACCTCCAGCTATTTACCCACTCTGGGACTGAGAAAAAAAACAGAACGATTTTTCCTGGAGGAGAAAGTATTGGATACGACAATGATGAAAGGGAACTTTAAAGACAAATCTGTCGTTTTGCAGAAACGTGAGGACTTGTTTTGCAGTAATATTGAACTGATGAAATAAAATTGAAAGAATGAAGTATAGAGAAAGAAAAAGGACGCTGTGAAAAGATCAGTGCATTACAGAGAATCACAAGACCACCAAAAGAAAGTGCATGCTTTTGAAAGTAATTTAACATTAGTAGTAAACCGTATACAAAGTAATAATATATACACTACCGGTCAAAAGTTTAGAACATCTACTCATTCAAGGGTTTTTCTTTATTTTTACTATTTTCTACATTGTAGAATAATAGTGAAGACATCAAAACTATGAAATAACACATATGGAATCATGTAGTAACAAATAAAGTGTTAAACAAATCAAAATATATTTTATATTTGAAATTCTTGAAAGTAGCCACCCTTTGCCTTGATGACAGCTTTGCACACTCTTGGCATTCTCTCAACCAGCTTCATGAGGTAGTCACCTGGAATGCATTTCAATTAACAGGTGTGCCTTCTTAAAAGTAAATTTGTGGAATTTCTTTCCTTTTTAATGCGTTTGAGCCAATCAGTTGTGTTGCGACAAGGTACGGGGGGTAAACAGAAGATAGCCCTATTTGGTAAAAGACCAAGTCCATATTATGGCAAGAGCCGCTCAAATAAGCAAAGAGAAACGACAGTCCGTCATTACTTTAAGACAGGAAGGTCAGTCAATACGGAACATTTCAAGAACTTTGAAAGTTTATTCAAGTGCAGTCGCAAAAATGATCAAGCGCTATGATGAAACTGGCTCTCATGAGGACCGCCACAGGAATGGAAGACCCAGAGTTACCTCTGCTGCAGAGGATAAGTTCATTATATTTACCAGCCTCAGAAATTGCAGCCCAAATAGATGTCTCACAGATTTCAAGTAACAGACATCTCAACATAAACTGTTCAGAGGAGACTGTGTGAATCTGGACTTTGTGGTCGAATTGCTGCAAAGAAACCACTATTAAAGGACACCAATAAGAAGAAGAGACTTGGGCCAAGAAACACAAGCAATGGACATTAGCTGGTGGAAATTTGTCCTTTGTCTGGAGTCCAAATGTTAGATTTTTCGTTCCAACCGGCGCGTATTTGTGAGATGCGGTGTGGGTGAACAGATGATCTCCACATGCGTATTTCCCACCGTAAAGCATAGAGGAGGAGGTGTTATGGTGTGGGGGTGCTTTGCTGGTGACACTGTCTGTCATTTATTTAGAATTCAAGGCACACTTAACCAGCATGGCTACCACAGCATTCTGCAGTGATACGCCATCCCATCTGGTTTGGGCTTAGTGGGACTATCATTTGTTTTTCAACAGGACTATGACCGAACACACCTCCAGCCTGTGTAAGGGCTATTTGATCAAGAAGGAGAGTGATGGAATGCTGCATCAGATGACCTGGCCTCCACAATCCCCAACCTCAAGCAACTTGAGATGGTTTGGGATGAGTCGGACAGCAGAGTGAAGGAAAAGCAGCCAATAAGTGCTCATTATATGTGGGAACTCCTTCAAGACTGTTGGAAAAGCATTCCAGGTGAAGCTAGTTGAGAGAATGCTAAGAGTGTGCAAAGCTGTAATCAAGGCAAAGGGTGGCTACTTTGAAGAATCTCAAATATAAAATATATTTTGATTTGTTTAATACTTTTGTGGTACCTACATGATTCCATGTGTTATTTCATAGTTTTGATGTGTTCATTATTATTCTACAATGTAGAAAATAGTACAAATAAACAAAAACCCTTGAATGAGTAGGTGTTATAAAACTCTTGACCGGTAGTGTAATCATGATTTTTTTATAAAAACAAAAAAGGAAATAAAGTAATATTTATCAGTGTGTGTTTCTGTGTGTGTGCGTGTGCTTGCATGTATGTGTATGTGAGAGTGTTCAAATGTATGAATGTATGTATGTACAGTTTGTATGTATTTATGTATGTATGCAAAAATATATATATATTCTCGAAAAACATATTCTTGTCGGCAGTGGTATTGTGTGTGGTGTTCAATAGTTTTACACACAAACTAATCTCAGACGCACGTGACATAACAGACTGTGGGATGCGACCAACGAGCAGCTTTGTTCCGGTGTCCAGATTTCTGTCACTGATCAATTTGGACAAAGCTCCTGTGTGGCTCAGTTAGTAACGCATGGCTCTTGCAACACCAAGGTTGTGGGTTTGATTCCCACAGAGGACGAGTATGAAAAACTACTCAAATGTATACAGTCACTACTGTAAGCTGCTCTGGATAAGAGTGTCTGCTAAATGACCCCCACAAAAAATGTGATATATATTTCAGAAGGGGAGGGGATATTTGGCCCATAGACTTGTCTGAAACTTGCAGAGAGAGGGAGGGGCGGGTGGCGCTTCCTCTCCTTGTTGTAGTATATTTTCCCCCTAGAACTTCATTGAGCATCTGACACAATATTTTAGTTATTGGTTTCCGAGATTACGCACACGCACAAAAATTATGGATAATTTGTGACTGTTTCAGGAAGCTGGGCGTATGTCGCACATCGCTACTTCACAAGAGAGGGATTTTAACAGATATTTTTTGTTGTTGATCAAAATGTGTTTTTGGGCAGAAATGCCTTCTGGAACATGTTTACTTTCATGTGCCTTAATAACAAACTTGTTATACCATCTGTAAATATGAATACAATTGTTAAATTACAGGCCTAGTTGGTTAATTAACGGAAAAAGGCAAGAACCTCCGCTAGCCATGATTGGCTGAGATAATGGATGGGCTGAACATGCCGAGAGATGAGTTTGGATTGGTCTGCCATGTAGCATGCTTCTGTCTATAACATGAGCTGCTCAGTATGTGTAGATAATCCTTGCTTCCACAGCTTTTTTGAAAGATATGTTAGCCATGGAGAACTGCAAAACTGTTGCTACTGCTCAACAACATTGCTGACCTGAATTTAGCAGGCGCTATCGACAAAGATCAGTGGGAAAAAGCTGTGATGGACTACTTTCTGCACACAGTCAGTGTGAACCGGAGTGACTTGACACAACGGGCCAAACAAGCTGTACAAACAAAACGGAAACGACACAGGATTTCTTACTTAAAGGGGTTCCAGTCTGCCATGAAGCTTTCATCCATTTATACGGCTAAGAGTCTTGGTACATTTTCAGATATTAATAAGCTACACTTTCGGATATTATTAGTTTCAAATTTTGTCAGAAAGTTGTTTTCATTGCAAGTTAAGGCGACCGGTTCTCCTATACAGAACCAGAAATAGCTAGGAAAGGGAACCAGAGCTGGGAGCCCCGGGGACCCAGTAAACCGCTCGGCGCCCCGGCGCAGGCGTGGGTTCAATGTCTCCCCTCCCAGAGCACCCGGACGCTCTCATCTAAACATCAAACCTTGTTGTGTAATATGGCCTCTCTCTCTGGCGAAGGGCGGGCGGGGGAAAGGAGTGCAACCTCCCCAACCCCACCTAGCCACCAACCTCTGTGAGAAAATAATGTCTACGTCCTTGCGAAGGGCAGGGCGCCCTGGAATGGGGCGCCACATCGCCTGGGTTGCGTCCGACTGGCTCATCCCCTTTCCCCATTAGGCACGGCCGCATGACGCACCTGTGGGCAGGGGCGTCGGCCGCTACCGAAGGGGACTAGGGGTTGCCGGTGAACCGGGACTTCGCGGTTTAGAGTTATCCAAGCATGCAGGGAATGCACGTTTTGTTTCATCACAGCCTTCTGTGATCAGACTGATTTCGGCAGAACACTTAATCAGCCGTTCCCAGTAACTTGGACCTCCTTCTCCCGGTCGGAGCCGGGGCAGCGTTCAGGCCATCATTCTCTGATTGGCTGCCTGTCTAGGGGAACAGGCTTCGTGTCCAAGAGTTCCGCTGCAAATCATTGAATCTGGTGCAACCGCCATCGCATTTCCATGCTTGGCCGAAAGCCCCCTATTTCAAATATTCCAGGACCGACTACCCCCTCCCGTTAGCGATCAGTAGCCGTCACCATCTGCAGGACCCTTTTTACAACAGACCGGTACCGAGGTAACTCGTTTGCATCGTTATCGACACCTGAAAACAGGTGACCTACAAGGAGGGGTTGAAAGCGCCTTACCAGAAGGCTGCCTCCCTTACCTCCCTGCACTAACATGCCAGAGACAGTTCGCTCTGCCTCAACCAGAGGCTAGTGGCTGGGCAGAGTTGGGGAGGTTGCCCTCCTTTCCCCCACCAGCCCTTCGCCAGAGCGAGAGGCCACAGTTCACAGACCAAAAGGTTTAAGGCTAGGGTTGGCCTCCGGGTGCTCCGCCGCTGCCATCGCTGAAGCGCCGGGAGGGCTGAGGAGACATTAAACCCCCGCCTGCGCCGGGGCGCAGAGCGGTTGACTGGGTTCCCAATGCCGCGCAAGGATACTATGCGATACTCAATTAAGTGTATGGTTAGCTAGCTAGCGAACATTAGCTTGCTGGCTCACTAGCTAACGTTACATGTATGATCTGTGTAGTAATATTATTTGTTTCTCAGAAAGCCATTTGCATTGCTAGTTATAGCCTAATGTTAGCTAGCTTGCTAACATTGAACTTAGTTGGTTAACTTTAGCTACCTGCAGATTCATACTACAGCATTTCATGCGTGGTAGCTAGCTATGACAATCCGTTTTTATTGTTTAGCTAGCTAGCTACATGTCTAAACAAGACTCCAATTCGCCAGATGATTACAAGACCCATCAAGTTAACTAGGTGCCTCACATGTGAATCCTTAAAGAGATGGGTGGGACTAAGGCTTAAGAGGGTGTGAACGATGCTGAATAGTTGTAGATAAAGAATAGCTCTCCAGTAGGTGTACCAGAACATTCAAGGTCCATTTCTCAAAAGTGGGGTTACAAGTTTATCAACTTTCAAAGCAGAATTATTTTCCCATTGTTCCTCAACTGCAGCGTATGATATACCATTTTGTAGCTCTGAGTCTCTACTTCTATCCAATGTGAAAAACACAATTTCAAATTTTGCAACATCAGACCGAATCGAGGTGGTTGGTCATATATACTATTTAAAGCTCTGGTGGGATGCTTTTTGGCCACTGCATGCCAGGATTGGGCTCAATTTAGAATTTTGACTCCCATTCAACTCATGATTTTAAATTTTAATTGAATTGGCCACATCACAACAGGATGTAGAATTTGAACTTGAGTTTGAGTGACAGGAAGCAGAATTTAATTCAGTGCAATTCAAAGAAATTCCACTCAATCATAAAACATGAGTTTCATTGAGTCTGACAGGTCACACTTACAGATACCAATGAATATATCACTTTTCTCTGGAAAAGTGTGCGCTGCGGTCTAAGGCACTGCATCTCAGTGCTAGAGGGTCACTACAGACCCTGGTTCGATTCCAGGCTGTATCACAACCTGCCGTGATTGGGAGTCCCATAGGGCGGCGCACAATTGGCCCAGCATCGTTAGGGTTTGGCCCTCATTGTTTGACTGACTTGCCCAGTTAAAGAAAGGTGAAATAAAAATACTCTTTTAACCTTAGTGCTTAGAATAGCCAATTCTATTTTCATGATTGATATTAGGTACACAATGTATTTTTGTATAGACTACACCAAATATAGAATAGAAGAGACATTTGAATTTCACTGAATTCAATGATATTTCCTTTAATAATTTTTTTAATTGCAGTTCTGTATCCTGTTTACTACTTCAATTCAAATTCAATAATTTAATTGGAATTTATTAGACATTCTCAATTCAATGAATTCTGTATTGCTTGCCAGCTGGGTTAGGATTTAGAGAGTATACTGGGTCACTCACATCCACCATGGATAAAGGACAACTCAAATATCCCATTAATTCTGACATAGCTGAAAAGTATTAAAAGGGAACAACATTTATTCATTGAATTTTGGAATCTATTAGTTTCGCCCACAATGCTCTGAAATCTGGAGCGTTACAGTCCTGTAAACAATATGGCTTTTCTGGTTTCGTTACTGGCGTCTTACTGTAGGCTTCACCACCCCCTGTCTGTTTCTTTGTAACTGACTAATTGTTCTGTTGGGGGACATTGTTTTACGCCTGCCTGTAACGTTGATTACAATAGAGTGTGGGAGTGGAGCTTGGAACCACTCATTTGTTCACCAATTCATCAATATGACAAAGATGCCTCTATTGCTTTCAATTAACAGGCATGTTGCTTAGTAAAAAGTTTATTCAAAAAGCCTATGTTTATTTAATGTAAGTAGCATTAACTTTTGTAGTAATAGTTTTATAATAGTTGTATTCCTTTTTTTGTTCTAAATCCATATGCATTGAATAATCAACAATAAATCATTTGGCAGATAAGTTACTAACCTTTTATTAACTACATTAGTCATCGTTTTATACATTCAGAGAAAAATCGTCTCTACAAAAGATAAATAAATACACGACTAAAGACAGACAGATAAACATACATACTGTACATTCAGACATTAAAAAACAGATTGACAAAATATAATAGAAATCCTCTTCATTTCACAGACAGCAAAGATTCCTCTGTCCAAAATCTGCAGGTTTAAAGACATAGGGAGCAACCTGAGAAACTGTTTGAAGTAGAGCGAGAAAGAGCCAGAGAGAAAGAGGTTCATTCATAATTTAACTACTTTTCACATAAAACCCTGTGTCATACCGTTTCTTTTTTCTTCTGTGCTCAGTGTTGTCAGAAGAACATCGGGTTTTGTTCATTAGGGCATGCAAAGAGTAACATTTTATGATGTTTCGCAACGTAAAACAAATATGAGCATTTCTTATTTGCTGAGGTAGTCCCTCCTGTTTCAGTCCATTTCCCTCCATCTAGTGCCTGAAGAACACTACCCAGTTTTTTTTTGTTGAGGGGGGTAGGAAAATTCACCATCATAAAATCATTCAGCATGTGTTTGTTTTGTGTTCTCATCAAGTGAGGGATTAATCTAAATTACAAAGGGGGATGGATGGTGGCTGTTCCGTTTGTAGCCATAGCATTATTAAGTAAAAAATCTCTAGCATCATTACATCTGAGTTGGCTGTCGTCAGTCTGATTTAACACTGTCATCTATCAACCCAGCACGGTGATCATAGAACTCCCTCACAAGGTGGGACTTGTTGAATTTTTAGCTCTTGAAACACCACCGGTAGCCATTGTCTCCTGTTTAAATAAAGGTGGGTTAAATAAAGGTTAAATTAAAAAAATAAAACCAATGATCTTAAAAAGTGAAGTACTACTATGGAGCCCAGATTTTTTCTCCTCATGGATTCACAGACATCATTCACCGAGAGAGGAAAGACAGAGGGAAAGCTCGATAGTGAGAGAGAGAAAATAAAGGGATAGAGAAAGACTAAAAGAGAAATTCACACCATATAAAAAAAAACACGTTATAAAAAAAAGAAAACAGCACTCGTCTATAAGGCTAGATGGGCTCCTCATCATTACTCTCCTCCTCCTCCACTTGCTGCTCCGTGGCAGCCCAGAGGGCGGGGAGGGGGGTGGAGAAGGCAGCAAGGGGGATGGAGAGGGCGACAGTGAGGGGGATGGAGAGGGGCGAGGTGAGGGGGAGGGAGAGGGGCAACGAGTGGGGTAGCGAAGGGCTACTGTTGCTACTGCTGCTCCCTGTTCCGCTGCTGCTGCTACTACTGCTGCTGTTCACCTCTGCTACCTCCCGCCTCGTGCCCTCGATCCACACCGCCATCTCTTCCTCCTCCGGTGGCGGGGGAGGTGGCGGGGCAGGGGCATGGGGGACGACGGGAGCGGGGGAGAGAGGGGAGGAGGGGGCGGTGGGGGAGGCTGGGGCTGAGTTTGTCTGGGGCTTGGATGACTTCCGTCTGATGTTGCTGAAGCTGGCCAGGGGGGGGCGTAGCCGGACCCCGCTATGCGTAGAGGCCTCAATGGCCTTCTGGAGCTGGGAGAGAATGGGGTAGTGGGGACAGGGAAAGAGAGGGGCCACAGAAGAACACAACATTGAATTACATGAAAATAGCATGATAAGACTCATAAGGCAATAACGACTCAACACTTACTAAATTGTAAGGTTCAGTCACAAGCAAAAGAGAATGGAAAAACTGTAAAATAGAAAGAGAGAGCGATAAAAGAAAGTGGAAATTAGAAGATGACATTTTCTTACCTCTTTAAGTGCCACAACACCCACCAGTTTTCCGATACTGGTGACATAGGCATGACTCAGGCCCAGTAACGAGAAGAGTGTGTGGGTCTGGGACAGGCAGAAAAGGTCAGACGTCAAATTAGACCCCACTTCTAATTGCTTTAGGTTCAGCATTCTGCTATGGCTTCTGTTCTGAGCAAATCTACTGTCGGCTGTATTTCAGTTGTGTCTAGACATGATGTCAGATACTGTATCTCCAAATTGGTATGAGTTGGCAGCACTTCAAACCAACCTTGTGTAGCGAGGTCCTCTCCACCAGCTGAAAAGGGGAAGGATCTATTCGGATCTGATCAATTTCCATTGGCTTGTCCATCTCGGCCTCCTCCCATTCTTTGATCTGCACCAGCCAATAAGACACAAGGTGAAGAAACACAACACTGTAATTGGCTAAATACACTCTAAAGCGCAACCTTCAACGTCAACTGCCTCCATAAGAGATTTAGGGTTGTTGACACCTTTTAACCTTCTTATGGGTTTCAACATATTAGGCCAGACACTTTTGACAAGGACAAAAGTGTTTGAAAATCTACAAGGCAGCCTACTCTAATCATTTGGTATTGCATCAGGGGATGTTAAGTTCTTGGGACCTCACAAGTGGAGCTGAATGAGATCAGTTACCTCTTCCGGTGTCATCTTATCGGACAGGAGAGGGTTGGCGCAAGGCTCCTGATGAGTGAGAGAGAAAATAGCGGGGGGGTGTAAGATAAGACACTTTCTGACTAACGTCATGCACACATTTTAGTTGCCCACCCATTTTCTGCATCCCATAATGTAGTTGATTGTCGCTGTTCCATTTGTTGCTGTTCCAATCACTCATATTTGTCTCTTCAAAATATATTGAGTTATGTACCGTATTTGGTTGAGTACAGTGTCAAGAACAACATGTTTTGTTGGATGGATATACTCTTGTTGTTTTTTTAAGCCTGGTTGTGTGTGTGAAACATAATAACTTTTCAGACAGTCATGCGTTTAGGGTGCACAATTCAACCCCAAGGCTGTGCTAGCCAATGGAAGACTGCAACAATGATGGGTTTGTGTGGGAAAATTGACAAATCAATTTTGAAAAGAGAGATGGGACAGTAATTTGTGAAGCAGGAAAAGTATGAATCCAATTCAATTCCCAATACTTACAAGCGCATCCTTGAGTATAAAATAGTCATGGATTTGGCTTTTCAGAATGAAATAGTCACAAGTTTGGGGTGTACAATTCAAACCAAAGGCTGGCCTATCCAGTAGAAAACTGTAAAACTACAATCAGTGGCAAAATATTATGATCACCATTGAATAGGGAGACTGAATGTATGTTAATGATACTATTGTTTTTCATATTTGCAGTATAAATTGGTAATATGAAAAGCCAACCAGCCAAATAATAACCATATTTCATATGCTGATTTCCATATGAGAGAACTTAGAGGAAATATGTTTGACTAGGGAGCCTCTCTGAACAATCCCTATTTGCAAGTCCTGTGAATTCATTTGTCACACTCAATTAGATAAAGAAGTGTGATTACATAAAGAACAGAGCCCAGTAATAAGATTCATTCCACGCAAATATAATGGATAAATATTCATATTTCCTTGAAATATGGTTTTCAATGGAACCGCCAAGGATAGACGCCATCTACATCTCAACGGCTCATTACCTCAGTAATTCATTTGCTGTTTAAATTCTCGACTCCATAAATACTTTAGTGATCATTAGGAAGACCTTGGTGTGCTGAGCGATTAGTGCTTTTGAGGTTGGTTTGGTTTTGATTCGATTATGAAAAAATTAATTGAGGTTTTCGATTATTATAATTTTTCACATTAAATGCATTATGTGGGTTGAATGCTGTAACAACACAGAATAAAACAATTAATAAAAGTTCCATGATGGTAGTGATGCCCATTTCACTGAGTGTACAAAACATTAGGAACATCTTCGTAATATTGAGTTGCACACCCTTTTTCCCTCAGAACAGCCTCAATTCGTTGGGGCCGTGGACTCTACAAGGTGTCGAAAGCATTCCACAGGGATGCTGGCCCATGTTGGCTGGAGGTTCTTTGGGTGGTGGACCATTCTTGATACACATGGGAGACTTGAGTGTGAAAAACCCAGCAGCGTTGTAGTTCATAAAACCTCTTAATAAGGATCCGCCCCATTTCTTTCAATTTTCACCTAAAATGACATACCCAAATCTAACTGCCTGTAGCTCAGGACCTGAAGCAAGGATATGCATATTCTTGATACCATTTGAAAGGAAACACTTTGAAGTTTGTGGAAATGTGAAAGGAATGTAGGAGAATATAACATATTAGATCTGGCAAAAGATAAAACCTATAATTATATATTTTTTGTACCATCATCTTTGAAATGCAAGAAAAAAGGCCATAATGTATTATTCCAGCCCAGTCACAATTTCGATTTTGGCCACTAGATGGCAGCAGTGTATTTGCAAAGTTTTAGACTGATCCAATGAACCATTGCATATCTGTTCAAAATGTTGTATCAAGACTGCCCAAATGTGCCTAATTGGTTTATTAATACATTTTCAAGTTCATAATTGTGCACTCTCCTCAAACAATATAATGGTATTGTTTCACTATAATAGCTACTGTAAATTGGACAGTGCAGTTAGACTGACAAGAATTTAAGCTTTCTGCCCATATCAGATATGTCTATGTCCTGGGAAATGTTCATGTTACTTACAACCTCATGCTAATCACATTAGCCAACGTTAGATTAACCGTCCCGTGGTGGGGACGCCAATCCTGTAGAGGTTTTAACACACTCGAACCGGTGCACCTGGCACCTACTACCATACCCCGTTTAAAGGCATTTACATATTTTGTCTTGCCAATTCACTCTCAATGGCACACATACACAATCCATGTCTCAATTGTCTCAAGGCTTAAAAACCCTTCTTTACCTGTCTCCTCCCCTTCATCTACACTGATTGAAGTGGATTTAACATCAATGACATCAATAAAGGATCATAGCTTTCACCTGATTCACCTAGTCAGTCTGTCATTGAAAGAACAGGTGTTCCTAATGTTTTGTATACTCAGTGTATATTACATTCGTTTTTTTGTTGTTGACTTTATTATATAATTCCAAGTCATCTCATCTCTACCACATGGAGTGGACAAGTAGGCGCGCAATGGATTATGGTAATTGTAGTTAACTACCATGTTTTCTTGCGTTTAACTCAGTAGAATATTGGCCTGTTGGAAACTAAAACTCCCCACTACATCGCACAGTTCGGGCTTGATCTGATTTATCTCTATAGAAAATATGCATTGAACTCACAGAAAAAAAACTGAACGAAATGAAATTATTGTAGTTTAACTGAAGTTGGTCAATTACCGAAAAACGACCAACATGTTGGTTATTCGCTCAACACTAGCGTACACTCACGCACAGGTACTGAAACAGACACAGACATTCTGTAGACACACAGTTATAGACTACCTGTGACTGTCCCTCTGCCTGTTTGTCTTGGGAGGAGAAGACATTCCACAGAGTTCTTCTAACGGACTGAAGAGGGCCCTTGTCTGAAAAGGACAGATGATAAAAGATTTGATGGACGAGGGTCAAAGTCTTCTACAAAGGTATCTTGATGTTGAGATTGATAACTAAATAATTCAGAACTGTATAATAATATGAATATGCAATAAGCTGAATAATAATAGGGGACTGTTGCCAGGCACCCATAGAAGTATTGTTCCAGAGAGATGGTTCAACTCACCAGGAGCTGTGTGATTGGACGAGGGCTCCTGCGGTTTAGGGGACGGCAGGGGGCCATTTCGTTCTTCCTGAACTGGGGTGCTCTGGGAAATGTAACAAAACAGTAATTCATCACATTCACAGCTTGAACAATGACATAATACAATACATTCCTTGCCACATGACGCTTCAGTAAGGGTTTTCCAGCTTGCCCCTATAGAAGAACACTTTCTGGTTCCAGGTAGAACTTTGTCACCAAACAAAGAATCATTTTAGAACCCTCCGAAGAACCTTCTTGGATGAAAAAAGTTGCATGTAGACCGATGTAGAACCTAGTCCCTGTAGAAGAACCCTTTCAGAACCCTATTTTGCTACACCTACGATAACATCTGCAAATCTGTGTACACGACCAATAAACTTTGATTTGATAAATTTTCTAAGAGTGTGTTTTTGATTCCTTATGCACATTTACCCTCTCTGTCTGACAAACCTTATCTCCACTCTCCTCATCGTCTTCATCCACAAAGGCAAAGGATTCCCAGCTGTCTTTGGCATACTGGTTCTGTTCCTGTAAACACTGTTCCTGCCTGAAGATCCGCCTCTCTGCAGAGAGCCACCAATCACAGAGAGCATGGAGCTCTGACCGGTCGATGGAGCCCAATAAGATCATAGAATCTACGGGGAAGAGAGAGTCACATGATGAACCACTCAAGAAATTATTCGAAGACACTGAAATGTATCCTCACATTCACGAAAAAAAAACACATTCATTTTACCTGTTGAATCCACTAGTGGTATGGTTTTGAGAGAAATGGAGTCCAGGAGATATATCAACTCCCTGTAGGTGGACTGTAACGAGAGAAACTTCACTTTCCTAACCATGATGTCCTCCACAAAGATGTTATACTGGCTGTAAGTCAGAAGGAAATGCCAATCATTCATTCATGCTCAACACTTGTGTACTTCTGGTGTGTCTATGTTGAAGAATCAAGCATGCTGAGGAGGCCATATTGACACAAACAACTCATTGTTTTTCGCATGGGACCCTCAATGCAACTGGGTCCCTCAGAGCCAACATGTCACCTCGGTTGCAGCTTCTCTCTGCACACCTGATGTGTCCAAAGCCCAGCTCAGGGAGGTAAGGCAGTTTCTTGATCTGGATGATGGAGTCGTAGAGCGAGGGCTGCAGGCCCTGGGCCACCATGTTGGCCAGGATCACCGCCACCATCATGGGCAGGATGTGGGAGATCTGGCCTGTCAGCTCGAAGCAGATCACCGCCGTGGACACCGTGTGGGTCACCGCCCCGGTCAGTGCAGCCGCTCCTGGGAGAGAGGAGGGAGAAGAGCAGGGAAAGGGGGGAGGCAGGGAGAAATGGAAGACAGAGGAAGGGAGAGAGGGATGGGGGGGAGAAAGAGAACAGGGGAGAAATAAATCCTTTTCAGGTGGAAGGGATGTGTAGCTGGATGATCCACAGGAGAGGGAGATATGAAAACAGGGGGGGAGTGATGGGTGGATGGGAAAACGATGGGAGTGATTAATGGGAAGAGGCAACACAGTACTCACAGTCAAGGGACAAGGACAGGAGGGATGGCAGGAGGGAAAGTAAAGATGAGGCATGGGGTAAAGAACAAGGGATGAGGAGGAGAAACATCAGGGACTCAGGGCTGAAAAGCAGGGGGATGATTGATGTACAGAACGGCACGTGGGAATAGCGAAGGAAGAAATGGAAAAGGGGATGGAATGAAAGGAGCGGCGGTAAAGAGGGGAGGAGGGGGATGTGTAGGGCAAGAGAGGGAAGATGAAGGAGATTAATGGTAGCGTATAGGTTTATGGGTCACCGAGACAGCGGAGGACAGGAGAGAGAGAACAGACAGTGACATTTCACTATCACACCAAAGGCGGATGACGGGCAGGTACTGACAGAGAGAGGGAGAGGAGGAGGTGGAATGGGAGACTGACCAATGACAGCGTACCCTCCTGGGATGATGCGGTACAAGATTCCATCAAACAGAATCCCGTGGGGGAAGAGGGCAGCCATGATCTCCCCTACCAGTCGGCCGAAAGAGGCTCCTGGGGAGAAAGAGATGATGGTGGATATGGGAGGTGGAATGTCATGTTTACATTGCTATTATGTTGGCTATCAGACATTCATCCCCCCTCCTGCGACCACTCAATGATAATTTGACCTTCTTCTGAGCACTCATCTATCTCTGTGGCTCTCTAATGATTTTCCACTCTTTATATATGACATCTCATCCTTGAAGGTACACTGATTAAAAACTACCCAGAATGCTCTACTTCATGATTATCCATGATGCTTTATGCCATAGTCATGTACTGTAGGCCTACAATGGATCGCTCGATCAGATTATTTCACCACCGAACGATAATGTCAATTTCCATGAGACAAAATATTTCAAACTGATATGGAATTTGTGTTCATGTTTAGACTAATGGCATGTAATGGTGTGCTTCTGTTTACCGAGTATGAAGACAGGCATGAAGGCTCCAGAAGGGATGGGCATCGTCGTCGAAACAGCAGACATCCAAAACTGAGAGATGGGTGGAATGAAATGACTAACTGAGCAGAATGAATGCATCTTAGTACTTCCACCATAGTGTAGACAAATGATTTGACTTGAAAGGTATTTGTCACATAATAGACTACATTCCCGACCGCTCTATTCAATGACAGTTCTCCAATCCAACAATACCATTGCGACAAGATACAAATCTATTTATTCTCAATGGGAAACGCTAATCCTACTGATGCTAACACTCACAGTATTGCACTCTTATCCTCCAGTACACACAGTGGAAATCTCTAGGCAACTATGTAAAGTGTGATACTGATGGTGTGTTGAGGATTACATCTTCACTACAAGGTTCTTCTCTGTAGGAAATTCTTATTCTACTGAGATGAGAGACTCAACTAGGAGTCTGTCATTGTCATTGTCATTGTCATTGAGTGACGCTATGTGCGTTGTGTGACTATACTGAGAAACACTACGGGGTGGAGAAGAAGAAGAAAAAAAAAACGGAGCAGGGGAATGAGGAGGGCTACCTTCATGACGAAGAAGAGGAGGAGGATGACGAAGACGCTGACGTCGGCGTGCAGCCAGGCAGAGGAGCGCCCCAGGCCGGGGGGAGGGGGGGAGCCCCAGATTTTAGTCCAGGTGAAGTTGTCGAACAGCGAGTTGATGCATTCTCTGGGCATCAGCTGCATGTGGCATGAAAGAAGGGAACGGATGAGGGAAAAGTAATGGCAAGTGCTGTTAAAATGTTTTAATGAAACATTTTGTTAAAAAGTGTTAGTGTTAAAAGAGTTTGGGATAACTGTACTTTAGTCAGAACGTGTTCAAAATACTGCAGGTGAAGATTGCTTTGTGTGCATCACATATGTCGACCCATAGGCCTATTCAATATATTGCCAAAAGAGAGGTTTTGAAATAAATGCCAATACTGTACTGTGAGCAGAATGGTCAGTTTCAGAAATACCTCTGCATTTTAGCACCGTAGAAACGGGGCGCAAGTCAGATCTTAAAAAGGTGCTAAAAACATTGTAGCTTGAGGGTGAAGATGTCAACACACACAGGTGTTTCTGGCTGATTTAAAAACACACCTCATTCGCACTAACTAAGGAGGCTATTTTAAGGGGTCTCAAAAACACATGATTAACCTAGGGCTATTTCTACATAGCTGGGCAAAGAGGCTTCTTCAATTAATATCTAGCTAATATTGAACATCTAGATTCTACCCAGTCCAGGGTTAGCCTGGGTGCCAACTCCTTGTGGAATTCTCATGAGAGCAGAAACATACTGGGACTGGCAGCCAGCCCACTCGGCACAGACGTCAGGGCAACGTCTTGCTTCGATCTGCTTGAGTTGTCAACTAACTTGAATTCAACGTGAGAAAAGAAAATGACACCATGTCATTGGATTATTATTATTTTTAACTAAAAACGCACTTACGTGGATGACTTCATTCAAATCCAATGAGTTTAACGTTGATTCAGCGTCACCACTTAGATGTTCTGGGTTGAAATTACGTGGAGAGCTAACAATTTACACATTTTGGTAAATAGTTGTACCCTTTAGATGATCCTATGTGTGTCTCTGTAACGCCCTGGCCATAGAGAGTGGTTTTTTGTTCTTTATTTTGGTTAGGCCAGGGTGTTACATTGGGTGGGCGTTCTATGTTCCTTTTTCTATGTTTTGGTATTTCTTTGTTTTGGGCCCTGTGTGGCTCCCAATCAGGCACAGCTGAAGCTCGTTGCTGCTGATTGGGAGTCACACATAAGGAGCATGTTTTTCCTTTGGGTTTTGTGGGTACTTGTTTCTGTTTAGAGTATTTTCCTAACAGGAATGTTTGCTGTCGTTTTTGTTCATTTTGTAGTGTTCTCTTGTTTTTTTGTATTAAAATTCTAATGATGAACACATCCTCTGCTGCATCTTGGTTCCCTCTTCCAGACAGCCGTCACAGTCTCTGCAGTTACATTTTTCATGATCGAGAATAGTAGATAAGTCGCATTTTAGCCAAGCAAAACAATATTTGTAACACTTTATAATAATTTATGCTTATTCATGAAAGTGTTGTAAAGTGTTACCGACGTGTTTTCAAGTCCCGATAAACAGGGTCTTCTACAGAGTATAGTCATTTTAACAGTGACAGACAACAACAAAAAATGGGCAAACAAAATTGGAATTGAAATCTGACCTCTCCAGCCATGAACTGTCCAAATCCAGGGGGAAAGGTCAAGGTGGCTATCACTAAGGTCACAACACCGGGGAAAATCAGTCGGCTGGTGAAAGAATAAGGATTAAAAACAGCCATTCTCTTTCTACTTTCAACTCTATGTTACAACCCTATATGTGGTTCTCTGTAGCTCAGTTGGGTGCTTGTAACTCCAGGATAGTGGGTTTGATTTCCGGGACCACCCGTACGTAAAATGTATGCACGCGTGACTGTAAATCGGTTTGGATAGAATTGGCTGCTAAATAGGATATACAGTGCCTTCAGAAAGTATTCACACACCTTGACTTTTTCCACATTTCATTGTGTTACAGGCTGAATTTAAAATGGATTACATTTAGATTGTCACTGATCTACAAATTATGTTTTGAGAAATGTTTACAAATTAATAAAAAATAAAAAGCTGAAATGTCTTGAGTCAATAAGTATAACTCCAGGAGTAAAAATGTTTTCAACGAGTCAGATATTGAATATCCCTTTGAACATGGTGAAGTTATTAATCTCACTTTGGAATCGCTACAAAGATACAGCCGTGCTTCCTAATTCAGTTGACGGGTAGGAAGGAAACCGCTCAGGGATTTCCCCATGAGGCCAATGGTAATTTTAAACCAATTACAGAGTTAGATGGTTGTGATTGGAGAAAACTGAGGATGGATGAACAGCATTGTAGTTACTCCACAATATTAACCTAAATGACAAAGTGAAAAGGAAGCCTGTACAGAATAAAAAATATTCCAGAACATACAGTACATCCTCTTTGCAATAAGGCACTAAAGTAATACTGCAAAAAATGTGGTAAAGAAATTAGCTTTTTGTTCTGAATACAAAACATTATGTTTGGAGCAAATCCAACACAACACATCACTGAGTACCACTTCATATTTTCAAGCATGGTGTTGGCTGCATCATGTTATGGGTATGTTTGTCATCGGCAACATCGTTTTTTAGGATAAAAATAAAAGGACTAGAGCTAAGCAAAGGCAAAGTCCTAGAGGAAAACCTGGTTCAGACTGCTTTCCAGCCTGAACACAGAGCAGGACAAATACTTACCAAGACGACATTGAATGTTCCTAAGTGGCCTATTTACAGTTTAGACATAAATCGCCTTAAATCTATGGCAAGACTTGAAAATGGCTGTCTAGCAATAATTAACAAACAACTTGACAGAGCTTGAAGAATAATGGGCAAATATTGTACAACCCAGGTGTGCAAAGCTCTTACAGATTTACCCAGAAAGAGTCTCAGCTGTAATCGCTGCCAAAGGTGATTCTCACATGTATTGACTCAGGGGGTTGTATACTTATCTAATCAAAATATATTAGTGTTTTATTCCCCCCCAAAACATTTTTTGTTGTTGTAATTTCTTCCAATTTGACAGAGTATTTTGTGTAGATCATTGACAAAATATGACAAATCCATTTTAATCCCACTGTAACACAACAAAATGTGGAAAAAGTCAAAGGGTGTGAATACTTTCTGAAGGCACCGTATAACCTTTTCAATATAACTGCACCCTATGCCACAATATCCTCTTCAAAAATGTCCTGCTTCTCCTCCTATAAGACAAGATAACCCCCTCTGTCTCCCTGTAGGACAGGCCTAAGAACAAGCACCAATTTAAAACTTTCAAAGCTGACAATATAATTACCCCGTCCTGCTCTTTGTTGGTCTAATTTCAGTGTTCCCGTCCATAATCTACAGTGTAAATATGTGCAGCTCTGACAAAAGCAGCTGCACTGGTTGCTGCTAAATCATTCATTTGTATTAGAGCGAGTGTGTGTAACTCATTTATTTTTCAGGGACCACAGATTGCTTATAGATGGATCGTTCAATGTCTGGGTGATGGTTTGATTCTCTGTTTGTTATTGTAAAATCTACCAGTCAGCAACAATAATTTATTTGGAGGACAATGAATGATTCTATTCTATTTCTATTCCCATCTAAGGCCCTAGCCTGATCCTCTCCAATTCAGGTGTGCATTTTTTTCAAGTGTCTCATCAAAATACCTCCCCAATCCCTGTAACTCACTGTCTGGTGAGGAAGCGTGTCATGGCATTGGGTTTCCTCATGAACAGCACCACCTGGCGGTTCAGCCAGACGAAGAAAGCCCCCAGGAACCCGCAGGAGATCCTGAAGAGACAACCACCAGGACCTTTACCTCACTCACTCTCAAGGTCCAAATAAGAACAAAAAAGGTACATTTTCTGAAGAATATACACCGAGTGTACAAAACATTAAGAACACCTTTCTGATATTTAATTGCACACCCCTCCCCTTTTTGCCCTCAGAACAGCCTAAATTAATTGAGGAATGGACTCTACAAGGTGTCAAAAGCGTTCCACAGTGATGCTGGCCCATGCTTCCCACAGTTGTGTCAAGTTGGCTCGATGTCCTTTTGGTGATGGACCATTCTTGATACACACAGGAAACTGTTGAGCGTGAAAAACTCAGCAGAGTAGCTGTTCTTGACATAAACTGGTGCGCCTGGCAACTACTACCACACCCTGTTCAAAGGCACTTCAACCTTTCGTCTTGCCAATTTACCCTCTGAATGACACTCAGACACAATCCATGTCTCAATTGTCTCAAGGCTTAAAAATCCTTCTTTAACCTGTCTCCTACCCTTTATCAACACCGATTGAAGTGAACTTAACAGGTGATCAATAAGGGATCATAGCTTTCCCCTGGATTCACCTGGTCAGTCTATGTCATGGAAAGAGCAGGTGTTCATAATGTTTTGTACACTCAGTGTAAATGTGCTTGCTTCAGCTGTTAATTTAGTTAGTGTTGATCTAGCCTATAATGTATTTATTTCTAGCTCTGTAGTCTAGGAAGCTGAAGCAAGCATACCAGCAAGCAAAAGCATTCACAGCATCTCCATTCTTGTAATAACTACCAATATAAGAGATTTATGGCATATAGACTCAGATTATGCATTCATGTTGGGTTGTGACATAGAACTACACACAGTGTGGTCACCGTGCCCTCACCACGCTCCTGGGGCCCCCTCTCGACCCTTTCTCTCACCCGATGATGGCAAATGCTGGCAGCTCCTGGAGGTCAAAGGGGAAATCCATGCGGAACTTGGTGCGGAAGAGAGCAGTGATGGTGACTGTGTTGGACAGAAATACAGGGGAAGAGGGAGATAGAGAGACAGAGAGATTCTTAGAATGTACATTTGAAGTCGGAAGTTTACATACACTTAGGTTGGAGTCATTAAAACTCGTTTTTCAACCACTCCATACATTTTTTATTAACAAACTATAGTTTTGGCAAGTCGGTTTGGACATCTACTTTGTGCATGACACAAGTCATTTTTCCAACAATTGTTTACAGACAGATTATTTCACTTATAATTCACTGTATCATAATTCCAGTGGGTCAGAAGATAACATACACTAAAGTTGACTGTGCCTTTAAACAGCTTGGAAAATTCCAGAAGATGATATCATGGCTTCAGAAGCTTCTGATAGGCTAATTGAAATCATCTGAGTCAATTGGAGGTGTACCTGTGGATGTATTTCAAGGCCTACCTTCAAACTCAGTGCCTCTTTGCTTCACATCATGGGAAAATCAAAAGAAATCAGCCAAGACCTCAGAAAAAGAATTGTAGACCTCCACAAGTCTGGTTCATCCTTGGGAGCAATTTCCAAACGCCTGAAGGTACCGCGTTCCTCTGTACAAACAATAGTACGCAAGTATAAACACCATGGGACCACGCAGCCGTCATACCGCTCAGGAAGGAGACGCGCTCTGTCTCCTAGAGATGAACGTACTTTGGTGTGAAAAGTGCAAATCAATCCCAGAACAACAGCAAAGGACCTTGTGAAGATGCTGGAGGAAACAGGTACAAAAGTATCTATATCCACAGTAAAACGAGTCCTATATCAACATAACCTGAAAGGCCGCTCAGCAAGGAAGAAGCCACTGCTCCAAAACCGCCATAAAAAAGCCAGACTATGGTTGCAACTGCACATGGGGACAAAGATCGTACTTTTTGGAGAAATGTCCTCTGGTCTAATGCAACAAAAATAAAACTGTTTGGCCATAATGACCATCGATATGTTTGGAGGAAAAAGGGGGAGGCTTGCAAGCCAAAGAACACCATCCCAACCGTGAAGCATGAGGGTGGCAGCATCATGTTGTGGGGGTGCTTTGTTGCAGGAGGGACTGGTGCACTTCACAAAATAGATGGCAGCATGAGGGAGGAAAATGATGTGGATATATTGAAGCAACAGCTCAAGACATCAGTCAGGAAATTAAAGCTTGGTCGCAAATGGGTCTTCCAAATGGACAATGACCCCAAGCATACTTACAAAGTTGTGGCAAAATGGCTTAAGGACAACAAAGTCAAGGTATTGGAGTGGCCATCACAAAGCCCTGACCTCAATCCCATATAAAATATGTGGGCAGAACTGAAAAAGCGTGTGCGAGCAAGGAGGCCTACAAACCTGACTCAGTTACACCAGCTCTGTCAGGAGGAATGGGAAGGCTACACGAAGCTTGTGGAAGGCTACACGAAAAGTTTGACCCAAGTTAAACAGTTTAAAGGCAATGCTACCAAATACTAATTGAGTGTATGTAAACTCCTGACCCAGTGGGAATGTGATGAAAGAAATAAAAGCTGAAATAAATCATTCTCTTTACTATTATTCTGACATTTCACACTCTTAAAATAAAGTGGTGATCCTAACTGACCTAAAACAGGGAATTTTTACACGGATTAAATGTCAGGAATTGTGAAAAACTGAGTTGAAATGTATTTGGCTAAGGTGTATGTAAACTTCCGACTTCAACTGTATACATGCATACTATACAACATAGAGGAAACCAGAAGGCACCACCTAGCAGAATTTCTGCTTTCATTATCATACCGGAATAGGCCTATATCATTTCCCAGATACGGTTCTATGGGAAAGGGTTCCCTCTTGCCAAACATGTTTGTAGACAGCCATCACAAAGTGTTTTGCGATGCAAGCTTTTTGGTAAACACATACTGATGTCATAGTACATTAACCCACCTGCATCTTTGTTGAACACAGAGAGCACTCTGAATATGAAGGCACTGAAGGTGGCGGCAAAATAGCCTCTCCAGTAGTTCCTCACAGCAAAGTAAGTGGACGTCACCTCTATACTGAACAGCACCCCTGGTGGAACGACAGGATCAAAGAAAGACCGGCAAAATATCACTCAGATCTGATATTAGAAAATCTGGCATGTAGTCAAAGTCTAGATTGCATATTTACTATACACTGAAGGCTTGCTATGATGACCCGTCACAAATCCATATTTGTTTTAGGCTATTTCAGCACCATGCCTATATTGATTGTCAGACACATGACAATTGTTTCAGCTGATTTCCTAGCTTGCTTCATACTAGATGAATGGAAGGTGAATTGAGAGAAAGAAAAGGAATATAGGGTTGTACCTCCAAGAGGGGTACCGAAACAACAGCCCACCCCAACCGCACAGCCAACTGTGAGGATGTCTGTGTAGCAGTATGGGCTCTACTGACACACGGAGAGAGTGAGAGGGGGGGGGGGTGGGGGGTGGGGGGGTGGGGGGGTGACAGAGAGGTAAGGTAGAGTGAGGAAGGGGAGAGGCCAAGAGCGAGAGGAAGGGACAGACAGTTTGAGGGAAAGGGATAAGTGGATCCCATACCAGCAAGGAACAGAGGGAGGAAAAGAGAAAGTCAATGAAAAACGCCTAAAAGTATAATGCGAAGTGATCCGACAAAACTGTAATGTCCTCATTATTCTCAATGCTGGTCAAGTAACTGCTTACCTGATTGACTCCTGAGAAGAACATCATACACTTGCTCAGCACAGCAGCACAGATGCTGGCTATATGAACAAATGGGCCCTTGGGAAGCAATATGAAGGACAAATAGAAAGGGGGAAGAAACAAAGAAACTTTTAGTGGCTTTTTAGACAGCTGTAATCAGGGAATCAGATGTGAGTGTGTGTAACCCACCTCTTTCCCCACTGGCATCCCACTGCCCAGACCTGCAGTCAGACCAATGACCTTGGCAGTAAAAGCCTTGAGAGTCAGATACTCTTTCAGCACTACGCCTCTGAGAATGGTCTTCAGCTCAGGAATACCAGAGCCTGAAAGACAAAGACACACAGAGAGACACAGACAGAGAGAGCGTGAGACACAGAGAGAAACAGAAAGACAAACAGGGTGGTGAGGTGAAAGAGAGAGAGAGAGAGAGCGCGAGACAGAGAGAAATAGAAAGACAAACAGGGTGGTGAGGTGAAAAGAGAGAGAGAGAGAGACAGACAGAAACAAAGACAAACAGGGTGGCGAGGTGAAAAGAGGTCAGGGCAGAGAAAGAATGACAAAATCGCTGTTTTATAGGAAAAATATATATATACATTTGACTCAACAACAATTAAAGGGTCATAACTCTAGACAGACAGTGAGGACATCAGTGTGTCAGGCCAGGGCTAGGTAGGTACACAAGCAGAGAGGGGAGAAAAATCTATGGATAACAGATTGCGGGTAACAGGTCATTAGGGGCGGCGGGGGATGGGGAAAGTAAGCAGTAAACATTGAGCGTGTACACACCGATGGCTTGTGGGGCAACCAGGTGGCAGAAGGAGGAGGCGAACATGATGAGCACCATGGGATAGCTGACCCAGGCCAGGTACTGGAGCAGGACATTACCCCTCAGCTCCCAGTGAATCCACTTGTACACTGACATGGGGACAGAGGGATGGGACAGAGGGATGGGAGAGGAGGATTGGGGAGAGGGGTGAAAGTGAGGCATGAGAAGGAATGTGAGAAAAAGCAGGAAGGTATTGGAGAAGATGAGAAAAACAGAGGAGGGGGAGGAGGAAGAAGGGGAAGAGGGAGGAGGAAATGAAGGGGGAGACGGAACACGGGGTGAAGATCAGGGAAGAGGGTGGAGGATAAGGTAACGGAGGTGAGAAGAGAGGAGAAAGGGAAGTCGGTTATGACAGGGCAGACACAGACACAGACAGTCACAAAGAAAATATACTTTAAGATGGGGTTTTCTAGGGTCAACTGTCAATCCATCTGGACTGACAGATGTCTGTTTCCACTCGTAGATGTTTCTCTTGGCATTAGTGGTATTCTATATGAGGGGCACTGACTTGTTGAGCATCACCATGTTTCATTGAAATGTACACCGTAAAAAAAAAGATCTTGAGATTCAGTCAAAATGACTCATTTTGTCTAGCCAAGTAAACAACATTTGAATAATGTGTTGGGTTGACAATTTTTTTTCTTACATTTCAAAACGTATTAAATCAAATTGATTTTGCAAAAAACAGTATTTTTACTGTTCACAACCATGAAGTCAAATCAACAGAAGCAACATAACAGTAGTATTGACTGAACATATCAAGTTCAGATGACTTATAGTTATTTGGGGGGGCTCATTAGAATAATACCCAGCATGTTTTGCATCCGTGCGTTGTATATTTACATTTGGACATTTAGCTGACACATTTATCAGTTAGTGCATTCAACGTAGGTAGATAAACAACCTCATGTAAAAAGAAAACAAGAAAAACGTTTCTGTCAGTAGCTTTGTTTCCATTAACTTGCCCAGTAATTTTTTTGTCGACATTTAGAAAGAAAATAGCTTGCTAGCTAGCCATGTGAACTAACTAAGGCTAACGTACAGTCATGTCAGACAGTACAGCCAACAGAGGAAACTGCACAGCTAACACAATCACTTCAAGCTGAAGCTGGAAAGACTGCAAACTGCCTGCACTTCGTTTTGTTTGATATTTTTTCAATTTACATTTCTTTGTATAATATCCATAAAAATTATGCAAGCTGATTCATGATTTTCGACTGGCTGAGAAACGCTACCTGCCTGTCTTTCTGTATCGTCCCGACACGGTCATTACTATGACACAGCTGGAGATTGAATTTGAATATTGAAACAATGTTGCAAATGTCGGAGAGACAGATAGCAAGGTGTATACAAATCTCCGCTGTCGAAAACTAAATGTTAGTCTAAAAGAAATCTGAGATAATGTGAAGATGCTTTTTATAGTGGAGATCAAGTTTATAAATTGCCTGGCTGGGCTGATGAGACAGTGGATTGTGCAGTCAGATGGAATAGAGTAAATAGGCATTTTAACGTCATAGATTTAGCCAGTGGTAACTTGTGGAATTGACACCGGCTGAAATGCGGTTTTAACCAATCAGCATTCAGGATTAGACCCACCCGGTGTATAATTGACTAATATTTGCCATATTCTAATAATTCTCATGTGCCAACGTATCGCCACAGTCCGTCCCATGGTGAAAACTGCACTCCTGTAGATCTAAAACAATTGGATGGTGAAACTTGCCAGCCAACCAGAAAAGCAAGTTGAAGCAATTCAGGCACTCTTGAAAGTCAGGACAATCCTTGTCCTGCAAAGAAACATTATTTTTATAGTTGAAAAAAAATGGATTTTGCAAGCAGTACTGTAGGTATTTAGAATTAACTGTGATGTGGAGCTTAATAGTTATGTGGTGACATCACGTGCCCCATGTACCTTCAAAATCATTAGTCTATCATAATTTAAATCAGAAAACACAGTTTCCGTCATCATTTGTCGCAATAAAGACAGTTCAAAAAAAGAAAGTTTGTCCTATATCTGCCGTTTACATTACACATGTTGCAAGGATTTTTTTTGCAACGTTGCTTTTGTCAAATAAACCTGGGTCAATGGAAACCTGCCTACTGTTACTGAGAATGCCATTGTAGGTGAAGTGATCTGTTGGTTGGTTGAGTGTACTGTCAGTTTCGAAACTGGCGAAAAAGCTCACACATGAGCAAGAGACAGATGGGAGCATAATGTTCCCCACTGAAATGTACTATTTCATTTCAAAGACTTAGTCAGTTCTGAAATGGGTAATTTTCAACGTAGTTGTTTCAACTGGAAGTTGACACAACTTAAGATTTTAAGGCAGCCTGGTAACAAACTTTGGTAAGTTGAAAATAACTTAGTTTAGCTTTTCTGACTAGCAAATACTTGTCCTCTAGACTTAGGGAATTTGTCAAAACAACTTGAGTAGCTTTGTTAGCACAACTAAAAAAAAAAATCTGGTCATTTGACGAAAAGTATGAAGTTCATTCAACAAGTTATTAAATCCACATTTGCCAGTTCCACTAACTTTACTAGGTTGAAGAAAAACTTTAACTCCACACGAAATCCGGATTGGACTTGACATGGAATTTTAAAGTAGCCTGGTAACAAACATTTGTAAGTTGAATCAACAAATATTTTTTTACAGTGTACAGATGTGTCGTCCACATATCAGCGAAAATTGACTCTGTTTATGAATAACATCACTGAGAGGTAGCATATAAAATTAGAACAGTAGCGGTGCAAGAACAGAGCCTGGAGGGACTCCATCATACAAACTTCACTAAACTCCATCATATGGGTAAGTATTGTACCGTTTTGTAATGTTTGTTTTGCAAGATGAATTTTGCATATCAGGTTACCACGGAACCATTTTGCAACGCTTTTCGATAACCACTCACCCTAACCCTCCGACAATAAGCAACCAGGTGTCTAGTCTAGATCATTATTTATGGTGTAAAAGCATTCATGCAACTGTATGATCTGCCGGTTCAGTGGCTCAAATGCAAGCGTTATAAAAACATATTGCATCATCATAAAACAAGATTGTTTAGTATGTATTGCATTGTGGGTATTGTAGTACATTGTAGACTCTTGGCGCTGGTGTAGTCCATGGTCCAGCTGACCAGCGCCATTGAGACACCCAGCAGCACCAGGAAGATCCAGTCCTCTCCCAGCTTGGTGACTAGGAACCTCTGTATCCGCGCTACACAGTCTGAGCAAACAACAAGACAGACATGATTCACTTTAACACTGTTCGAGTTCATTTAACACCAGCGACCTGTGAAAGCAAAATTGCAAGATTATGTTATAATACGTTTATTGCATCAAATGGTTGTTTTATGCAACAGAATAAGAGGTTGTTAGAACGCTGATCTGTGTGTGTTCTACTGAAGGTGGGCCTCTGGAAGATTTACGATGCCTTTGGGTGATACCGCATTCCAGAGCATGAGTTCATGTTTCTGTTCTATAGGATACCAGGGAGAGATGACCCCAGGGCCAGACCTTGGTCTCTACACAAAGATAACTGTTTTTACAGAAGATACTGTCTGCTGTGAATTCTAAGTATCTTTCATACAAATCTTAACCTTGTGACCCATTCCATACATCTGTTGTTTGTGCTGTAGACTGAAAGGGGTGTATCTTGGCTATAAAGTACCTTTGTACCTTTGTCTGGTGGCTCTCAACGAATCATCTGAGGGTGATTCGTCGACCAGACATCATTACAGCACATCATTACAGCACTCAATCGATTCACTTTATGTGTGTGTTGTATTGACCTGCTCCCTTATTAATAAGTGAATAAAGATTTAGTTCAAGTATGACTCTGACTTGTGTGATAAGTTTGTCTCTCCTCATTTGATAGTAAAGAAATTAACCACCACAGACTTTACGGAACATGGACTCCTCACCTCTGCACTTTGAGTAGGAGGGGCGTTTCTTTATAGACAAAGGGTTGCCTTGCTCTGTAGCCATATGTGCATGTCCTGCCTCATCCGAGTGATGCAGACCCCTGTGCCTGCTGTGGTGCCCGTGTCCATGTGTGTGACTGTGGGGGTGGCCATGGTGGTGGCTGTGGTGATGGTGGCCATGGCGATGCTGCGGGTGGTGACCATGGTGATGGTGGTCGTGTTTCTTCCATTGTCTCGCTGTTAGCAGTCGGGTGGCCTCTCTCCGGCGGCCAGACCCACCCGGGTGCTCGCTGTATTCCCCATACAGCTGAAAGTGACAGGAGGAAGAGAGACTACATTACCTATATGTTCCTGAGCAAAAGACAATGACGAACTGCTGAAAATGTAGTTCAGGTAAGGTTAGAGGGCAAAAATGTCATTTTAGGATAATAAGAATAGTTTAAGATATTTTAATTTCACACCGAATGTGTATATTTTAAAGAAAATACATCATGCAGTATATACTATTATTATACATACAGTATATCTACATGTAACAGTTCATATATGTTTACATATGAAAATAAGAAACTTACCTTAAGGGAACATTCATCTATCATAGAAGAATGTAAAAGCAATATACATACACTACCGTTCAAAAGTTTGGGGTCACTTAGAAATGTCCTTGTTTTTCAAAGAAAATCACTTTTTTTGTCCATTAAAATATCAAATTGATCAGAAATACAATGTAGACATTGTTAATGTTGTAAATGACTAGGGTAGCTGGAAACGGCAGATTTTTTGTGGTATATCTACATAGGCATCCAGTGGCCCATGATCAGCAACCATCACTCTTGTGTTCTAATGGCACGTTGTGTTAACTAATCCAAGTTTAGTTAAGAGGACAAGTACATTAGTGTGTCTAGTTTGAGAAACAGACGCCTCAAGTCCTCAACTGGCAGCTTCTTTAAATAGTACCTGCACCAGTCTCAACGTCAACAGTGAAGAGGCGACTCCGGGATGCTGGACTTACAGGCAGAGTTCCTCTGTCCAGTGCCTGTTCTTTTGCCCATCTTATTATTTTATTTTTATTGGCCAGTCTGAGATATGGCTTTTTCTTTGCAACTCTGCCTAGAAAGCCAGCATCCCGGAGTCCCTTCTTCACAGTTGACGTTGAGACTGGTGTTTTGCGGGTACTATTTAATGAAGCTGCCAGTTGAGGACTTGTGAGGCGTCTGTTTCTGAAACTAGACACACTAATGTACTTGTCCTCTTGCTCAGTTGTGCACCGGGGCCTCCCACTCCTCTTTCTATTCTGGTTAGAGACAAAATAGAACAAGAATAGACTGATGAGTTTCAGAAGAAAGGTCTTTGTTTCTGGCTCTTTTGAGCCTGCAATCGAACCCACAAATGCTGATGCTCCAGATACTCAACTAGTTTTATTGCTTCTTTAAATCAGGACAACAGTTTTCTAACATAATTGCAAAAGGGTTTTCTAATGATCAGTTAGCCTTTTAAAATGATAAACTTGGATTAGCTAACACAACGTGCCATTGGAACACAGGAGTGATGGTTGCTGATAATGGGCCCATCTTGTACGCCTATGTAGATATTCCATAAGAAATCTTCCGTTTCCAGTTACAATAGTCATTTACAACATTAGCAATGTCTACACTGTATTTCTGATGAATTTTATGTTATTTTATTGGACAAAAAGTGCTTTTCTTTCAAAAACAAGAACATTTCTAAGTGATCCCAAACTTTTGAACGGTAGTGTATATTGATTGTTGCAGATTGTGGAAGAATTGTCATAATGTACAGTGAGCTCCAAAAGTATTGGGAGAGTGACAAATGTTTTATTGTTTTGGCTCTGTACTCCAGAACTTTGGTTAAAGTGCTCGGGCGGGAGGGGTGCAACTCAATATTAGGAAGGTGTTCCTAATGTTTGGTATGCTCAGTGTATATTACAGTAGTCAAAAGTTTAGTATTTGGTCCCATATTCCTAGCACGCAATTACTACATCAAGCTTGTGACTCTACAAACTTGGATGCATTTGCTGTTTGTTTTGGTTGTTTTTCAGATACATTTTTGCCCAGTAGAAATGAATGGTAAATAATGCGATTCAGAATACGATACAGAAAGACAAAACTCCTCAACATGTCGACCTTAAAATCTTACTGAGCGGAAGCATGTGTCTACGTTTGGATGAATTACAGCTGGACAGCCTCCAGACATCTGGTTAAGAGATAATACCAGCCTGCAGCTCTCCCACACAGACATGCAGACACACGTATAGAAACACGGACATACTTTCAGAAACACACACTAAAATCATTTCCTGTTATCTAGTAAATCTAATACGACATTACTTGGCTTTTATCACTTTGTAATTACAATACATATCTATCACTCAAAGATACATTCTATTACATGAATTTCTTACGGGGGGGGGGGGGGGTTGGTAAGCTACCACACCAACCAAAGATCAAGCCAAGAGCCAAGGTATGCGATCCTCTATCAGACAAGACCAGCAGTTGGTTGTGGGTAAGTATTTCACACGCTTTGTAAATCATGACAGACACATTTCACTATCAAACTGGACAGGTGGCAAATATTCCACTCCAATTCTAAATGGAAGACGACATATTCGAATTACGTGCATAAACGGTCAATTAAGTCTACTAATTACTATGATAAAAACCACAATCAAATGGCAGACCATCTTGTAAGGAATATGTTCTCCACTCCAATCTTTTCCACATGAACAGTTCAATGGTCTTCAAACCTATTTAAACAGACAAACCTTTGTCTATGTACATAATGAGGGGATAACATAATGAAGTTTGAGACCTGAATAATATCATAATACTGTATAGTTAATGTGGGCTTCCATGTAAAACACTAATTATTTTATGATTCATGTTTGCTTATTACCGTGACACTATGTGTTAAAGCTATTCTTATACCTGCTGCATGCAAAGTGAAGGCCTACATTGCAACTCCATACTATGGCCTTTTCTCAATTGGATTTGCTCAACCTCTGCGTCCTCTCTCCTCCATCCTTTCGCTCCGCTATTTGATAAAAGGTCAAAACTAATCGAGGAGAGGGAGCGTGGACGAAAAGGCGCTTGTATGAAATGAGACTCTCCTTCTCCGCCCGCGCTGCCAAGCGTCAGGCAAATTACGTTTACAGGGGTGGATGCCAAAATAAATGTTTAAAGTGATAAAAACAAATGAAGTTAGTTGTGCAAGACATTTTGTAGATAAAACGATGTGTGCCAGATTACAAAATTCTTTCAAGGACTCCGGTAGGAAACACGACTATCCTCGATTAAGGTGGCTGTCGCGGAGGGGAGGACACTCTTCCGTTCGCCTACTAACGAATTGACATCTTCTCGACCACCTGACCACTAGGTTTCTGGGTCACGGAGGAGGGAGGACAGAGAGAGGGTGGAGGACGGACTTTTGGCCTAATTAGAAAAGGCCTATTACACAGTAGATGGGCATATTGACACAAAACATCCTCCTGAAATCAAATGCACATCAATGGGGTGCTTGGGACAATATGCAATATGGAGTAGAACCCATACATTCACATATATACAGTTGAAGTCGGAAGTTTACATACACTTAGGTTGGAGTCATTAAAACTCGTTTTTCGACCACTCCACAAATTTCTTGTTAACAATCTATAGTTTTGGCACGTCGGTTAGGACATCTACTTTGTGCATGACACAAGTACTTTTTCAACAATTGTTTATTTCACTGTATCACAATTCCAGTGGGTCAGAAGTTTACATACACTAAGTTGACTGTGCCTTTAAACAATTTGGAAAATTCCAGAAAATTATGTCATGGCTTTAGAAGCTTCTGATAGGCTAATTGACATCATTTGAGTCAATTGGAGGTGTACCTGTGGATGTATTTCAAGGCCTACCTTCAAACTCAGTGCCTCTTTGCTTCACATCATGGGAAAATCAAAAGAAGTCAGACAAGACCTCAGAAAAAAATTGTAGACCTCCACAAGTCTGGTTCATCCTTGGGAGCAATTTCTAAACGCCTGAAGGTACCATGTTCATCTGTACAAACAATAGTACGCAAGTATAAACACCATGGGACCACGCAGCCATCATACCGCTCAGAAAGGAGACGCGCTCTGTCTCCTCGAGATGAACGTACTTTGGTGCGAAAAGTGCAAATCAATCCATGAAGAACAGCAAAGGACCTTGTAAAGATGCTGAAGGAAACAGGCACAAAAGTATCTATATCCACAGTGAAACGAGTCCTATATCGACATAACCTGAAAGGCCGCTCGGCAAGGAAGAAGCCACTGCTCCAAACCTCCATAAAAAAGCCAGACTACGGTTTGCAACTGCACATGGGGACAAAGATTGTACTTATAGGATAAATGTCCTCTGGTCTGATGAAACAAAAACAGAACTGTTTGGCCATAATGACCATCATTATGTTTGGAGGAAAAAGGGAGAGGCTTGCAAGCCGAAGAACACCATCCCAACCGTGAAGCACGGGGGTGGCAGTATCATGTTGTGGGGGTGCTTTGCTGCAGGAGGGACTGGTGCACTTCACAAAATAGATGGCATCATGAGGGAGGAAAATTATGTGGATATATTGAAGCAACATCTCAAGACATCAGTCAGGAAGTTAAAGCTTGGTTGCAAATGGGTCTTCCAATTGGACAATGACCCCAAGCATACTTCCAAAGTTGTGGCAAAATGGCTTAAGGACAACAAAGTCAAGGTATTGGAGTGGCCATCACAAAGCCCTGACCTCAAACCCATATAAAATATGTGGGCAGAACTGAAAAAGTGTGTGCGAGCAAGGAGGCCTACAAACCTGACTCAGTTACAGCAGCTTTGTCAGGAGGAATGGGCCAAAATTCACCCAACTTATTGTGGGAAGCTTGTGGAAGGCTACCCAAAACTTTTGACCCAAGTTAAACAATTTAAAGGCAATGCTACCAAATACTAATTGAGTATATGTCAGGAATATATGTCAGGAATTGTGAAAAACCGAGTTTAAATGTATTTGGCTAAGGTGTATGTAAACTTCTGCCTTCAACTGTATATACACACACTACCTTTATTGTTTAATGAACATTTCGATCAAGTGGTAAACGGATCTTCATCACATAATTTAGATACTGTGGACGTCATACACCAGACATAATTGAATTTGTGAAACAAAAGCTTTTGTGGGAAACCAACAACCTGTTGAGGGAAGTCTGAAAACCTTCTGATATACAGTTGCAGTCGGAAGTGTACTGTATACTATAAGTGCTCAGATACAAACAACATCTGCACAGTGCAGTTGACCTCTAGTTAACAATACCACACTAGGAATCAGTCAGGCCTAGCATTTAGGGAAAGGGGGATACCTCGTCAGTTGTACAACTGAATACCTTCCACTGAAAGGTGTCTTCCGCATTTAACCCAACCCCTTTGAATCAGAGAGGTGCGGGGCAGCCTTAAATAGACATCTACATCTTCAGCGCCCGGGGGACAGTGGGCAGAACGACAGATTTTTACCTTGTCAGCTCGGGGATTCGATCCAGCAACCTAACCACTAGGCTACCTGGCGCCCCATTTAAGCTTTGGGCTGCCTTTCAATAACCTTTCAACACCTCATAATTTAGTGTACATGTACAAGTCTGTCTCTGTGGGTCCTAGAAAGAGTACTGTACGTCAGTCATACACATGGATATGTATACCGAATAAAATTACCAACGTATACATGAGCTGCACACACACCATGACTTCCATTGGACCAGACATGTCACAGCTCGGCTTACCATGGGATACATTGACAAGAAGTATCATACCTGTATCAGCTCTCAGTGTCCAACAAACCTCTCACTGGTTACAAACATGTTGAGGAAAATCGGCACTATTATATACACTGAACCAAAATATAGATGCAACAATCAACAATTTTAAAGATTTTTCTGAGTTACAGTTCATATAAGGAAGTCAGTCAACTGAAATAAATGTATTAGGCTCTATTCTATGATTTTCACATGGCTTGGAATACAGATATGCATCTGTTGGTTACAAATACTTAAACAAACAAAAAAAGTGAGGTGATGGCGGAGGATGAATGGCACGAAAATGGGACTCAGGATCTTGTCACGGTAGCTCTGTGCATTCAAATTGCCATCGATAAAATGCAGATGTATTTGTTGTCCGTAGCTTATGCCTGTCCATATCACCATGGGGCACTCTATTCACAAGGTTGACATCAGCAAACCAGGCTGCTTATGGTAGAAAAATTAACATGACATTTTCTGGCAACAGCTCTGGTGGACATTCCTGCTGTCAGCATGCCAAATGCACGCTCGCTCAGATCTTGAGACATCTGTGGTATTGTGTTGTCTGACAAAACTGCACATTTTACAGTGGCCTTTATTGTCCCCAACACAAGTTGCACCTGTGTAATGATCATGCTGTTTAATCAGCTTCTTGATATGCCACACCTGTCAAGTGGATGGATTATCTTGGCAAAGGGGTAAAGAAGAAATGCTCACTAAGAGAGATGTAATTAAATTTGTGCACCAAATTTAAGAGCAATAAGCTTTTTGTGTCAATGGAAAATTTGGGGAATCTTGTATTCAGCTTAGGAAACCAAGACGTTTATATTTTTATTCAGTGTACATTGAGCCAGACAGAATATGTGGGGATTTTCTTTAATCAACATCCACATAAAAAAAATACAATAGTAAACTGAAGCAATAAGGCACAAAGGGGTGTGGTATATGGCCAATATACCACAAACCCCCGAGGTGCCTTATTGCTGTTAAAAACTAGTTACCAATGTAATTAGAACAGTAAAAAGTAATGTTTTTTCATTACTGTGGGATACAGTCTGATATATCCCGGCTTTCAGCCAATCAGCCTTCAGGGCTCGAATCACCCAGTTTATAATATGGTAAAAACACTCATATTTACTGTAGTGTTTTTGCTGACTTTACTGTCGTATTTACAGTTAACTTTAGTATTAATACTGTAGTAAAAGAACGGTAGTATTTACTGTAGTATTTACTGTAGTGTTTTTGCTGGCAATACTATACTGCAGTATTTATTGTAGTGTTTTTGTTACTGTAGTGATTTTGTAGACATTACTATGTGTTTTTTTAAATGATCTTTGACATAGAAGTAGAGTCTCCTGGAGAAATACCAAAAGAGCAAATTTTCCATAACATGTAGGTAGGTATGTAGGTAGGTAGGACTGGGATCTGAACGGATAGTTCAGAGCTTCTGCTCTTTTCTATAACCCGTAAGGAACACAATATATGGTCTATAATTGGCATGCAAGTTTCTCGATTCTGGGTGGCACAAATTGCGATATGGGGAAGGGGAATGGGCAGAGTTAAATACTGTAGAATTTCCTATAGTTAAACAAGTGTAGTGTTTTTGCGGACATTACTGTAGTATTTACTAGTGTTTTTTTGTTGTGGATAATATTGTAGCATTTACTGTAGTAAATTCTACATTCTATAGTAAACACTACACGATGAAGGGATATAACAGCGTGTAATATAGTATTCTACAGTATATTACACAATTATATAGCAAGCACATCACGATTGAAGGATTCAACAGTGTGTAATATACTGTAGAATACTATATTACACAATTATATAGCAAGCACATCACGATTGAAGGATTCAACAGTGTGTAATATAGTATTCTACAGTTTACTACAGAATTCTATAGTAAGTCCTGTGGTATTCTATAGTAAACTGGTGTATTTTTTCATGTGGGCACTTTCCCAGCTGTTGTCTGCCGATTCTGTGGACAGGATTTACTGACCGTGAATGTTTTATAACAGTGTGTTGTTGGATTTGAATGGCTGAATTCAACACAGTCAATTCAACACATCAAATCAGTAGCAGGCTTAAAAGAGATGAGTCCACAAAATCCATATAGCTGTAGTCATGGATCTGTTGGGAAACACTAGCCTCCAGAAAAGGAGTCAGAAATACTTTCAGTCCCCTGTAGTGCAGCAGTAAAGCCTTGTTACGCCACTTGTTATACTATACCAAGGAAGAAGAAACTTCTCTCCACCAACTCACCCCTGGCAACTAGCGCAAGGTGGCGTTAGCTGAAACACCAGCCTGCAATTGAGTGGAAATCCTCTACACACCATACTCAAGATGATAATGTTAATACTGGAGAAGAAAAATAAATAACGTCTAATAATGTTTTATATAAACATTTGTTTTTATTCTAAGGAATTCCATACTGTATGTTTGATTTTTTGAGGAAATTCTCCCCCTACAGATTCCTGATGAGGAGAGGCGTACGGCAAGACCCGCTCCTTTCTCTTTTGCCTCGTGGTTCCTGTACAAACTCAAGGCTGTCTCTCACATTCAGGATATACTCTGGTATCGCAACATCTTGGCAAACCCCTGGGACAGGAAGGCAAATCTCTTCAATGTAAAATGGAATCTTAAAGACTTCAACAAATCTATGTCTAGTAACACACAGAAATATTCAAACATTTACCAGGCATTTACTTAACTAGCATCTAACTGGATCTCACTCAGGACAGTCATATCAACTAACTGGTCAATGGATGTAATGCATGCCTATCATATGGCTATTCTACACAATATACTATACTACTTACTTATTTTACTGCTAATATACTACACAACACAATAGGTCATATGCTAAAGGTTTTGTAACCCTTGTAATATTATTACAAAATGGTTAACCTCACCATCAATTTGCTTGTCTATACATTGTGTCAGATTAGTCTTGCAAAGTGCCTGTATCAACACCTTATCAACAAGCTGGTTGATTTAAACGTTCAACATTTTTGAGCAGTCAACCCATTCAAATTCAAAATGATACCCGTGCGCCTGATCTACCTGTTTTATCACATACCATCACGTTGCTGCCCTCCATCAGTCTATTTCAGTCATCCTCTGCCTTTCCCTACCTCTGTCAGACCGTGTAATCCCCCTCTTTCTCCAGATTTCTCCTCCCCTCGCCAAGCTCCTCTCGCTCTCTTCTGCCTCTACACCTCATGCACCTCGTACACACTTTCCCTCTCTCCCCCTTTCTCACCGGGTGTAACTCTACTCTGGGAGTTATATTTAGCACCGGCGGGACCCAACGTTCACCGCTGCACACCTCTTACTCTATCTCCCGATCTCTCACTATCCGTCTGTCTGTCCGTCCCGCTGACCCTTAAGGACTTCTGAAAGGGGAGTTCGGTTCGTGTGGACGGACCGCGACACCTGAGCATGTTCGTCAAGCGGAAAGCGAGCGCGTTTATTAGAAAGTATATAGAGAGAAATCAACAAAACTCCAGTGTCAGATTTGATCAACTCACTGCAAAAACAGATTTCAATCTCACGGAACGTATCTGCTCGTAATCCTCATACCGGCTCTTTTTGTACTTCTCGCAATGAAGACAAGTACCTGGACCCACCTGTGAGATAGGGAGGGTGGATGAAAATCAGAGATAACAACATGAGAATAGATGAAGACTCCATGAGTACGTTTTCTGGAACAACGTCAGGCTGTTACTGATAGCTTGGATAGATCAAATACATAACGGTCCCGTTAAGAACAATCCCTGTTAGCGGTTGCAGGGCCCTCCACTGCACGTCGGCCCTGACAACACCCTTAACTGTATTCACAATATAGCATGTCCTCAAGTGACAGCCTAATGGCACCAGAAGAGACAAATATAAGACGCAATTGAAACAGCAATAGTATTAGTAACAAATACGAATCTACCCATCTACTTTCCTAATGTACTCTGCCTGCCGGCCTACCAGCCGGCTTTCCTCTGTCTGTATGCAGGTCCGTCCATCTGCTAGTCCAGTTGTCCTACAGACACATGACATCTACAGCAATAGGTCACATGACGGGGAAGGTCGGACAGTGTTGTGTGTCACCACTCTTATGTCATATAAAGTCAAACGTAACACACACGAAGGTCTTGGAAAATATCACCCAGTCTTACAGAGTATTAACCACATACATTCTCCGCATGTCTGTCAACAACTCTCCACATAACTCTCTATTGTGCCTGGCAATGGCATCTAGGCCCCCTTGTGATCTCATTTCTTGATCCTCCGCAGCACAATGACAAGGAGAACAGAAACAAAGTCCCGCTCTAAAAAAAGTGACACTTCTCAATATAGCCCGGCTCCCCGGGCGACAGCGTCAACACACGGTTATCCCAGTCCACATGGCCTGTACTAACACACACAGGTCATACAGTACATGCGTCCACTGGTGCGCACACAGACACACACAACCACCACGTGGACACACAGACTTACAGCCTATGACCTTAGCCAAAGGCCCACGGTATAGTACTACCCTGTTAAATACAATACGCCTCACCAATTTCCAACGGGTGTGTTTTTCTTACGAATCCCCTCCCAAAATAAAAAAAAATCGGAAAGTCTAATGGTTTAAGTCCCTCCAGATGTTTTGGAACACTCTGGACCCCCGGGGTTATCTTAGACTGCGTGACGAGCGGAGATTAACAAATATATTCCACATGCACGATCGGGTTACCCCCTTCCCACACCACACTGCTGTAAACCTAGATTTAACTCCGTGGATGAAATCCCACTTCCATGCAAACACATTTCTCCCAGGTCTACCTGAGAGCATGGAGAGGCACTTACCACCGTACAATACCAAGGAGGTCGTTGAACAGCCATCTATTTCTACGTAATAATGCATTATGTTTGTTGGTAATAAATGAAAGGAATTAAAGGTGGAGAGGATAATGAACAGGTGGCTGAGAAAGCGAGAGAAAGAGCGAGAGAGAGAGAGAGAGAGAGAGAGAGAGAGAGAGTTAAGACCCTGACGGAGCCTGAAGGTGTGGGGTCCTCAGACACAGACGCCTGTTGCCATGACCCTGTTGCCACAGTCACGGACCTGCTAAGAGGTCTCCGTGACCACCGTTACCAGACAGTGCCCCCCCCCATGCTCCCTATGCACAGACCGTAAAGAGCAGAGACGACCCGATATGTCATGCAAGAGATTGTGCAAGATTAATGTCAGAGATAGAGATAAAGTGATAGAGATAGTCTGCTGCTCCGTAACGCAATATGAGAGCAAATGGAAAAAGATAAGAGGAGATAGGTAGTGAGAGGAGAGAGAGAGAGAGAGAGAGAGAGAGAGAGAGAGAGAGAACGGAAGAGAGCGTGGGAGAAAGAACTGACCAGGGTCTGTTGGTATCTCAGAGCCTTCCTTTCCGACGCATCTGCGGCCATTGACACACTGTCACTGACCCAAAAATAAACCAGCTGTCTGTCTCAGCATTTCCAGCTCTGCGCCCGCGCCGGCGAGTGTGCGCAGGCACACACACCAGAGACACACACAGAGAGAAAAACTCTCTCACGCTCTCACACACACACACACATTCTCACACAGTGTAAACAAGCCCTTGCAACAGATCTCCCCACCACTCGGATTGCCCACCTCTGTCCCGGTAAGCAGTGCGTGTGAACTAACAGATGCCTCACACCTCACTATCCCCCCCCCCTCTCTATCCCGCTCTCTCCCTCTATCATTAGATAGGCTAATGGCGTACCCATCCTGTTGTCTGGGGCAACCCCTTAAGACTTTGAGCACCTGTTAATTAGAGTAGAGGTACAGCAGGTAGAAGGGGAAAGAGAGGCAGAAGGGGAGAGAGAGAGTGGTTCATTGGGCATGTCCTGCTGTGAGGGATGTTCCTCATTGGAGTTGGCGCTGCAATATGATGAGGGCGTAGCTATTGTACAGACTGTTCTTTTGGCTTCTTGGGTTTGGAGGGTTCAGGGTCCAGGGTCCAGCAAGGTTCAGGGTCCAGCAAGGTTCAGGGTCTAGCAACTGCTACTGTCTGGGGCAGCAACTCTACTGTACACTATTGAACAGTACACTATATAGAGAGCAGATGAGAATTGAGAAAACAGATGTTGATATGCGGTGCCTGTCAAATAGAAAAACATCCGTAACTCAGAAACATATTAAAGTGGCAATATATAACTTTTTGGGCAACCCGATCCAAATGCACAGAGAAATGTGAGTTATAGATCTATCATTCTACTTGAAAGCAAGTCTAAGAAGCAGTAGATATGTTCTATGTGCACTATATCTATGCTTCCCGTTCTTAAGTTTTGTTTTTGAGTCTTTTACTAGCGGTTTTGTACACCAGCTTCAAACAGCTGAAACGACAATATTTTTGGTTATGGAAAATATATTTCCGAGCGGTATAGATAGTGTACTGTAGAGAATCATTGTACCATCTTGTTTTGACAAACTGAAATTAGAGTTTTAGCAACCAGGAAGTGGCGGAGAGATTTTTGAATAGTGCAACTTTAAGGCACTTGTCATGTCCTGACCCTAGTAAGATGTAATTTTCTATAGTAGAGTAGGTCAGGGTGTGACAGGGGGTGTTTTGGGGTTTTCTATGTTTTCTATTTCTATGTTTAAGTTCTACTTTTTCTATTTCTATGTTGGGTTGTTTGGGTTGATCTCCAATTGGAGGCAGCTGATCCTCATTGCCTCTGATTGGAGATCATTTTTAAGTAGGGGTTTTTCGTCCTGTTTTGTGGGTTATTATCTTTTGAGTAGTGTTTGTTTCTCTCTGCGTCACGGTTTGTTGTTTTTGTGTATTCAAGTATTTAGTGTATTGCATTTAGTTTCACGGTAAATAAAATATGTGGAACTACGAACACGCTGCATTTTGGTCCGATCCTTTGAACAGCCGTGACAGCACTACTGAACTTCATTAAACTTGATTATCTTGGCATTTGAAATGAAATGAAAATGTCCAGAAAGGGGACAATTACATACTATGGTAGAGGCAGGGAAAGCACAGGAGTTCACACATCGCAAGATGTTTTCAGAGCATTTTAAAACAGACCATTTAGCGCTGATGTTTTGGGTGTTTAAAGTAACTCTTAAGTGAAAATCTCACTTTTAAAAGTTCATATTCTGTTAATAACTCATACCCAAATAATGTTGTTGACTCATTCTACACTCGTATTTGTAGCCAAAGCATAAATTGGAGATTAAAAAAATAAATAATTTAAACACACCTCAAACATTACATTTACATTTTAGTCATTTAGCAGACGCTCTTATCCAGAGCGACTTACAGTAGTGAATGCATACATTTCATACATTTTTTTTCTGTGCTGGCCCCCCGTGGGAATCGAACCCACAACCCTGGCGTTGCAAACACCATGCTCTACCAACTGAGCTACAGGGAAATACAAAACCATTAGGTGCCAACCGTATTTCTACAATAAAACGCAGTTGATTGCAAAAATGTTTTGTTGAGATGAGCCCTAATAATCACAAACATGGCCCATTTAGACATGGTGAGATTCACAAGGGGACAATAAAGGAAAACATACCTTATTTTTTTCTCAACCAAATTTGTATTTGGGATGTAATTACCATGTTTTGGAGCACATGCTTGTAGAAAGGGCAAAGTATTAAGTGTTGTGATACAGGTCTTTGGGAGGTTGTACACAAGAAATTGAATCACGAAATTTTAATTACTTTTTTTTGGCGACTTAAGCGATACCTCTCCCTCCATTCTACCGAGAAAAGATGGATAGTGGAAACCACTTGAGTCGCAACAAATTGAATATAACATTGCAGATAAAGTTTGGAATTAAGAGTTTCATGTGTACAAAACGTAAAGACCTGCATCACTAGTTTCAGTTTGTAAAAGACTGTATTTGAGAGTTTCTGTTCAGTTTTAAACAAGCTCCCATAATGCAGAAGGTGGATGAGGAAGTCAATTTCTGGTTTGAGATAAGAGTTTTTCAAACAAAAACAAAAAAACGAATGAAATCTTAAATGGTCTGGACAGTTCTATAACATGCCATTTGAATATTTTAAAATAAAAAAATACAGCTTTGGTTGTGAAAAGTAAACTTTTCCTTTAAGATCCATGTTAAACTGTCAGAGAGGATACATTGCCGAAAGCTCCCTGACCGGAGCGGTGGGTACCACCTCCCCTCACGCGGGGAATACGGGCCACAGCTCTGCCTGTACCCCAGGACTCAGCACTGGTCTGGTGACCTGTAATACAAAAACATTAGAAAATATCCTGAATAAAGATTATAAAATGCAACAATGAGATCGTTCAAATAAAAAGACATCGGTCAATAAAAATGTAATTCATTAGGCCCTAATCTATGGATTTCACAGGCCTGGGAATAGAGCTCTCTACCTGTTGATCAGGATCCATAAAAAATACAAGTTGGACGTGGAACAGAAAACCAGCCGGCATCTGGTGTGACGACTATTTGCCTCATGCAGAACTTGAATATTAAGTTATGAGTAATTTTTTCAGTCCATAAAACCAACAGTTTACATGTGTTTATATATACACACACATTCCTCCCCCCCCAGTGGTACAGTGGTACAGGTGGAGGCACAATAGAGAGTTATGTGGAGAGTTGTTGACAGACATGCGGAGAATGTATGTGGTTAATACTCTGTAAGACTGGGTGATATTTTCCAAGACCTTCGTGTGTGTTACACCTGATGTTGGCCAACCAACCAATGATGTCATACACCTGAGTTGGCCAACCAGCGGTCAACATGCATTAGTATTTTCTTATGACTGGAACACGCCGACACCATTAACACAGAAAAGCTGCTTTTTAACATACTTAATTAACATGATTTGGAAAGAAAACTATTTCACTGATATTTGAAGTAATTATTTGTCATATTTCATAGAAATCTGCAAACACTGGACAGTTACTTTAACAGTTAACAGATGGACAGCAAGCAGTTTGCATGGGTGTTTTTCCGATGGTGTTGGAAAACTGATGAGTGATTACAAAACACAAAAAAAACAACATGCCATTGCAAAGCCACTCACCGTGTATACAGTATCATACCACTGTAAGGCAGGGCAAACTTCCATTGCCTCATTCATGAGCTAGTGACAGTGCACCAAAAGCCTAATACTACCTAAGTTACTTCCCCAACGCCCTCAGTGCCTGTGATTGTTGATAGGGGTGGATAGAGCCGTTTCACTTTGAGAAAAGTAATGGAAATCGCAGGTGTTGACTGGCCACTTGGAGGCACTGTGAATCGACAACACCTTTGACCTTTGATGGACACCGGTGATTAGGAGGAGACTAAAATAGTTGTGAGGGCATCGCAAACCCACACACCGTAGCACTTTACACAATAAAACGACACACACACACCAAAAGTCTAAAAACAGAACTCACCGTGGTAGAGGTGATAAGGTTGAGGAGGAAAAGGTGCAGCAAAGGGCAGGGCTAACCTGTGAGAGTTACAAAGCAGAGAGACATGAGGAAAGAAACACACAACAGAAGAGAGAGATTGACAGAGAGGCTGGGAAAGCGGGAGATGGCAAATATCACAAACTGGATTTATCACATGGGGATTATAATAGACGATTGTTAACATCAAACGTGATTATACTACTGCTTCTTATGAGGAGCTAATATCAAATGTGAGTATACTACTGCTTCTTATGAGGAGTTAATATCAAATGTGAGTATACTACTGCTTCTTATGAGGAGTTAATATCAAATGTGAGTATACTACTGCTTCTTATGAGGAGTTAATATCAAATGTGAGTATACTACTGCTTCTTATGAGGAGCTCATATCAAACGTGAGTATACTACTGCTTCTTATGAGGAGCTAATATCAAACGTGAGTATACTACTGCTTCTTATGAGGAGTTAATATCAAATGTGAGTATACTACTGCTTCTTATGAGGAGCTCATATCAAACAAGATAATACTACTGCATCTTATGAGGAGTTAATATCAAAACGGGATAATACTACTGCTTCTTATGAGGAGCTCATATCAAAACGGGATAATACTACTGCTTCTTATGAGGAGCTCATATCAAAACGGGATAATACTACTGCTTCCTATGAGGAGCTTTGGATGCTGAGGACGTAATACCATTACACAATAAATGAGATTCAGCCTTACACAGGGAGCATGCCACGTAGGTTGACACAACATTTGTGAAGAAATGTACAGTTACGGTTAAAATAAATGGGTAAAATACATTGTCGACTAAAATACAAGGTCCAATATATTGTAGTGGTGTTTATTAGAGAGGGGTAAAGATAAATATTTTGTTCGGGCGCCAGGCAGGTATTAACTTAAAAGTTGAATGTTTTGTATTATGTGCTGTGTATGTGTGTGGGGGTTGTGTGTGAGAAAAGCATGTCAAAGAGAAATGCAGCCAGGCTGGTTGAGTGACACACATACTTGTAAAGAGGTGAGGGAGGGAAAACGCAGAAATGCTGTCAGAATGTGCTTCCTAACAACACTATGTGGAGGAGTGTACTGTGACCGCGACTCATTATTGTTACCTGAGGACAGTGACAGAATTAGGTGACAAAACAAAACACACCCTAAGCCTATATCAAATTTGGTATAACCACATCCAGGTTAGTCTTCCCTGTGGCTCAGTTGGTAGAGCATGGTGCTTGCAACGCCAGCATGGTGTGTGCAACGCCAGGGTTGTGGGTTCAATTCCCACGGGGGACCAGTACAACAACAACTAAAAATGCATGAAATGTATGCATTCACTACTGTAAGTCACTCTGGATAAGAGTGTCTGCTAAATGACTAAAATGTAAATGTAGGTAGAGTCAGGTAACTTTCACATGTTGAGTTTCACTTTTCCTTTGATTTATCCTTTATCTAAACAGGTTGTGACCTGAAATAAAGTAAGGTGAGAAGGACATAGCATGGCTAACCAATTTGTTTCTACCATAGTCAACTTGTCGTCTTGTATGATCATTTGGCAAGACAATGATAACATTGTTGAGTAAATACAGGTCCCCCAAGCTAGGCAGCCATGTTGTAAGTAAAGGATGTTATTATAGTATTATAATCCTAAATATGGCTGCATAAACAACACAACTGGTTCTTAAGGTGACAGTGTATTTGATCAATTTTGCCATTTTGAACATTTACATTTGACATTTGCACAGCAGTAAATCCATCCTCAAGCAAGCGGAAAGAGAATTGGCCCAATCCCTGTCCTCACAAGTTGATTCAAAATTGTAGTTCCATTTAAGAAACAAATGTCCAGGGAACTGTCAATGTATCTCTGTGGTGACAAACGAAAACAGGGGATGCGTCTGAAATGTCACCCTATTCACTATGTAGTGGGGCCCATAGGGCTGTGGTCAAAAGTACTGCACTATATAGGTCATAGGGTGCCATTTCAGATACACCCAGTCTCTTCCTACTATAGCCCCTAATAATTACTTGTCACATTGACCTGCCCTGAACCAGCCTACTGAATTTGAACAATGATATTCTGTCCACTTCCACTGTTGATAGGATGAGGTTATCAACGATTCCATTGGAGAATACTAGTCAGCCAGCCAGTCTGTGTTAGCATTTTTCAAATGTCATGCCCAAATCATATGGAAATAACTTCAAACAGCAGTGTCATCAGAGAATGAATCGCGACCAATTAAAGTCAGACTGTGTGATGAGACTAAATACCACCAATGACGCGGCACCAATGCCCCGGTGTCATGTAAAAAAAAAACTTCCCAGCGTGAAATAGTTTTTAATCATTCTGATCGTGTTCTGATTGTGACGTCATGCTGTAAAAAAAATTCTCCCAGCGTGAAAATGTTCCCGGTTCAATATTTGCACGCGCATCTCTTTATGTGGCTGAGCTCGTGCGTATGTTTCTCTCACACCCTCCTTAGACCTAAAAAAAATACTTCTGTGGGCACACGCATTTGCTTCACACATCTGCCAATCAACGGTGGCCAGGATTATTGATTCTGACCAATCAGAGGTTTGTTGAGGCGTGAGGTCCCGGACTCGCGCGTGAAATATATTTTTTGGCGATTGTAAAGACTTGGGCGCTATGTTTTCATTTGACAGTGCATATATCTGTTTGTTTGGTAGCTAAACAAAAAAAGTTAACTGCACACTTCTTAGAACAACCCATCTCGACCAGTTTACAGCTAATCATGCTAGCTAGCTAAATCAAGGGCGTGTGAGAAACATCTGCACGAGCTCAGCCATCCACACAGATGCGCGTGCAATTATTGACCGGGAACGTTTTGACGCTGTGAAATGTTTTACAACATGACGTCACAATCACAACACAATCAGAACAATTTCACGCTGGGAAGATGTTTTACATCAACCGGCATGCCCAACCCATCCAGGCTTTTACGTGATTAGGACACATCCTTAATGCCAAGCGTGGTATGCCATATTGTACACCTCCTGCAGTCAGTGTGATTATACTATAGCCATAGTCACACTACTGTATCTTAAATTGCCTCAGCATCAGATCTACCCAGATACCATAGTTACTCGGGATTCCAATATCTAGAGTTAATCTAGGTTATTCATTCAGGAAGCAGTCTCTCTGAGATTACATCAATTATACTAGCGCAGTCAAAACATATGTAGACAGAATAACAAAAACATGTACCGGGGTTCAAAATACTCACACTGACATCTTTATCGATGGGGGAAAAAGTGCAAAACATGGAAATTGTATGACACTTGTACAAGTGTACATTATTTTTCCTTTTCCTAAAGTAGACATTGATTAGTCTAGATCAGGGGCACTAAACTCTTACCCTACGAGGTCCGGAGCGTGCTGGTTTTCTGTTCTACCTGATAATTAATTGCACACACCTGGTGTCCCAGGTCTAAATCAGTCCCCGATTAGAGGGAAACAATGAAAGAATGCAGTGGAACCGACTTCGAGATGGAGAAAATGGACTCCAGATGTCTTTATGTGTCTTGTGTGACAGTAGAAGGTGTTGAATACTCCACGCTGCGTCGTTACAGCCGAGGGCTTTATGAGGCCGCTGACCGGTGGTAAATCTAACGATGATGCCTGTATGTTTGCTCGCTCCCACTCCTCAGGATGTCGTCCTACTCTGATGCTGATAATCAGTGTCAACCGGGGGACACCGTCTGTGGTAAGTGCTCCTCTCTCATGATCGTTTTTTTCTCTCTACTTCTCCTGCGTCGCCTTGTCTTGCACCTTCTATAACTTATATACCCATTAGCTGTTGGGTCTCCAAGCCAAAGGCATTGACTAAAAACACGCCATGATCTTGGACTCTTTAAGATTTGATAGACCAGTGTTTCCCCCACCCTGGTCTTCGAGTATCCTCAACAGTACGCATTTTGTATTGTAACCCTGGACAAGCACACCTGATTCAACTCGTCAACTAATCATCAAGCCCTCAATGAGCTGTTTGTCCAGGGCTACAACGAAGATGTGTAATGATGGAGATACTCGAGGACCAGGGTCGGGAAACACTGCGATAGACAATGTTATGGAAATAATAAGGAAATGTTTAACCAGGTTACATTTAGCTGTCCACTGATATATTTTTGGGGAGTTTTGCTAATCTTCCCACCAGTGTAAAAAGTGGGCTTTGACATTCTGTCACAAACTGGTTGTCCATTGACTGAGATTCTATTTGTGCTGACATATGATCAACATCACAGTCAATTTTTACACAACATCTTTGTGTTTTAACCAAACATATATGGTTATGCTATGTAAAGATAATTTGTCAAATTGAATAAATATGGAAATCTGCCTATGGTGGAGACTTGTTCCCTTTCCCAGCCTTTACCAAACAGAGCTGTAGCAAAGGAGCTGCAACCAACACGATGAAGCCACTTCAACCGTCTAGAAAACATTTTGGATAGATAACGCTACATAGGTAGCATCAGACCTGTGAAATATAGATTAGAGGCACTGGTTTTATTAGGTACCAAACGAGTATAAAGGAAACAACCTAGATTTGTCCAATAAGAAACACCCATTTTCCACTGCGTTCCCTAATGAAAACACTATACAATAGTTTTTGATCCGTTATACAGAGATAACAGAAATGTGTTGCATTTGCTGTCACAGTACTCATATCCAGCATGCACACAAGACAGGCTGGGAACAGCACAGGGTCTGCCGCATTGTCCGCTACGTTGTCACGTCTACAGAGCAGCACAGGTTAGGGGAAAGATAGTTCAGACTCTCCAGAAGATTTTAAGGAACAAGAAGAATGAATAAAAACCAGACTGTTAATTTCATAACAATTGGCTTTAAGTATTCCAGTTACTTTAGATGGCACACTGTAGGTAGACTCAGCCAAACAATCAAGGTGTGGCGCAAACATGTTGTACCACAATCTACACCTTTTTCAGTATGCTATTTCCGTTGCACTTAAAGGCCGAGTGCAGTCCAACTAGATTTTCCTGTGCTTTAAAATATATTTGCACACTACGAGGTTAGAATAATATTGTGAAAATGATGATAATGCCCTTTTAGTGTAAGAGCGGTTTGAAAAGACTGCCTGGAATTTCAGCCTGTTTTGGTGGGATGGACTTTTGGCCTGCCTGGTGACATCACCAGGTGGTAAATAATTTAATTGACCAATAAGAGAGTTCCAAACCTCTCTCCCCTCTCCACTCAGACCACTCCCAGACAGTCCAAGCTAAATTCTTGCTTGAGAAATTGCTCTTTACTAAGAAGCTATGTGTTGCTTTTTTGACAATTTCTTTTATTGAAAACAATCATAGTAAGTTACTTAATTGTTACCCAGAAATGATTTGATATAAAAACCGCTGCATTGGACCTTTAAATGAAGGCAGTGTACATATTGTAAGTAGCTTATGAAATAAGATGATATGAATGAGGAGCACTAAATCATCCCTGACAAACAGTAATTACGTGTCTGACATACAGTACCTGTCAAAAGTTTGGACACACCTGCTCATTCCAGGGGTTTTCTTTATTTTTACTATTTTCTACACTGCAGAATAATAGTGAAGACATCAAAACTATGAAATAACACATATGGAATCATGTAGTAACCAGAAAAAGTGTTAAACAAATCAAAATCTATTTTATATTTGAGATTCTTCGAAACCCTTGAATGAGTAGGTGTCCAAACTTTTGACAGATACTGTACATTCCTATTGGCATGTATTGTTCTTGCCACTTCAAGTGTATCCTACTCATGTTTCTGACTATCAAAACAAATGCCAGACCACACCTGCTTGCTTTTAAATGTCATGTACTATAGTGTTGACATAGACATTACAGAACACAAAGATCACCATTTCTGGGAGACAGACAAAGAATAGTATTGTAAAATAAGCTTCTTCATAGCCATCCTCAAAAATGTCCATTCTATATTTCTCTGGTTCTTTTACACTCTATTGTTGCCCAATGTGATTCACAAATGTTGTCCTTTTGCAGCACGGGGTCAGCTGTAGCAGGTTAGACGTTAAGTGCCTTGTTAAAGTGCCCAACGGTAGTAATACTCTAACTCTGATATTGATCTCTCTCTCGCTCTCTGTCTCTCAGAGATCACAGTGTACAAACAGGAAGTCATCATCGTGCCCATCCTGCTCCTTGCGAGCTTCCTGGTCACTCTGCTAATCGTTCTCCTGATGAGGTGCTGCCCTGGAAAGGGAATCCGCGGACGACCCAGCATAATCCTAGCCCGACCAGACAGTACCAGAAGGTTGAGCAGACACACACAGAGGCAAAGTGCCAGACAGAACCTACAGGGCATTGAGGGTAAGTTGGTGTGCACACTGATGTAATGCCAATGAGCTTGACTGATGAGTCAGCATACTTTTATCTTCCCACTCTGTACAAGTCTTTCTAGACAGATGGGTTGCTTCCGGCAATGTATTGACGCTCCAGTTGAATACGTCTTTACAAGTTGTGTGTCAGTCGGGACAGAGTGTCAAAGTGTTTATACAGAAACCCAGCCTAAAACCCCGAACAGCAAGCAATGCAGATGTAGAAGCTAGAAGCGCGGTGGCTAGGGAAAAACTCACTAGAAAGGCAGGAACCTAGGAAGGAACCTAGAGAGGAACCAATATCTGAGCGGTGGCCAGACCTCTTCTGGCTGTGTCGGGTAGAGATTATATGCGTACATTTCCATTAAGGCCAGATTGTTTTTCAAGAAGTTCAAACATTCATGGATGACCAGACGGGTCAGATAATAATCACAGTGGTTGTACAGGGTGCAACAGGTCAGCACCTCAGGAGTAAATGTCATTTGGCTTTTCATAGCCGAGCATTAAGAGGTCGTAACATATTATTTGTTAACTTGTCGTCTATTTAATAGGCTATTTACTGTATTGAGAAAATGTAATTGAATTGTGTATCAAATATCAACATTTGAAGGAGATGCACTGTATCTTTTGTGCTACTGATTTAGTCTGGTTTAGTCTAATTAAAAATGGATATGTTGGCTTCACCTCTCCATCTCAACCAAGAATCAAAGTTAAAGAATAGGACTAAATCAAATCAAACTTGATTTAAAGTGCATTTAAAGTTCAATTCGATTTAATTTAGTCCTAATCTTTTAACTTGTATTTTTGGTTGAGATGGAGACGTGAATCCAAAGTATCGATTATTCATTTGTAGACAAACTGGAATTAAAGGCAGACTAAGTCAGTGGAACAGATGGAACTATCCAGTTTGTCTACAAATTAATCCTTGATATGTTGGAACCACATCTCCATCTCAACCAACAATCTGAGTTAAAGAATAGGACTAAATCTAATTAAACTTTAAATGCACTATTCTTTAACTTTACTTTTGGGTTGAGATGGAGAGGTGAATCCGAAGTATTCATGATTAACTTGAAGATTACATTTGAATTCAAAGTTTGAAACCCTAGGCCTATATGTACTGTCTATTTGTAGTTGAACACTGGGTTGAATTGAAACAATAGCTGTTGACGACTTTGCAAACGCTATATAAGTCTAAATAGTTTAATTGATGACACTGTATTTAACTTATGAAGTATGGCTACATTTCATTTGCTCTGTTAAACCTACTCTTTGGAATGACGAATAGCAACAGTGAATATATTCAGTTATTAAGGGATCTCTCAATAATCATTCTCACGATAGCACATTGGAAGTAGTCAGTGACAAATATAAAAGCTGGGCTTGGTTAAAACCCTGGATGGGAGACCAAATGAATAGCTGGAGATCAACTTTCCACTAGGAGGTGCTGTAGATAGATCAACTCTCCACTAGGAGGTGCTGTAGATAGATCAACTCTCCACTAGGAGGTGCTGTAGATAGATCAACTCTCCACTAGGAGGTGCTGTAGATAGATCAACTCTCCACTAGGAGGTGCTGTAGATAGATCAACTCTCCACTAGGAGGTGCTGTAGATAGATCAACTCTCCACTAGGAGGTGCTGTAGATAGATCAACTCTCCACTAGGAGGTGCTGTAGATAGATCAACTCTCCACTAGGAGGTGCTGTAGATAGATCAACTCTCCACTAGGAGGTGCTGCCCAGCCTATTGTTTTTCTTATTTTTATGATAATGGATATAGAACAGCTGATGTTGTTTCAAAGGTACAAATGCAACATATTTTAGGTTTGTCTATGTTGAAAATTGGCCACAATGATGACATAATCCTATGGTTGAAATTTCACCCTCAAAAAACAACAGTTCACGTTGATTACTTTTTCAAATTCTATGTATTGTCCACGTTGATTCCACGTCACAATTGATTCAACCAGTTTGTGCCCAGTGGGTTATGATGCTCTAAGGTCTGGGATATCCGAGACTAACTCTGTACTAGAACTACAGTAGTAAGCATTTACAAACTTTGTAAAGCACATACTTAGTCAATTGCTAAAGCACAATGATTGCCATATTGTTTATTTTAGACTTTTAATGCAGTGGTGTAAAGTACTTAAGGAATAATACTTTAAAGTACTACTTAAGTAGTTTTTTGGGGGTATCTGTACTTTACTATTTATATTTTTGACAACTTTTACTTTACTACATTCCTAAAGAAAAGTATATGTACTTTTTACTCCATTCATTTTTCCCTGACACTCAAAAGTGCTCGTTATATTTTAATGCTTAGCAGGACAGAAAATGGTCCAATTCACACACTTATCAAGAGAACATCCCTGGTCATCCCTACTGCCTCTGATCTGGCGGACTTGCTAAACACATGCTTTGTTTGTAAATTATGTTGGAGTGTGACCCTGTCTATCAATAAATAAATAACAATTATTGTGGCATCTGGTTTGCTTAATATAAGGAATTTTTATTAGTAGTACTTATATTTTAGCAACTACATTTACTTTTGATCCTTAAGTATATTTAAAACCAAATGCTTTGACTTTTACTCAAGTAGTATTTTACTGGGTGACTTTCACTTTTTCTTGAGTAACTTTCTATGAAAATTGAGTACTTTTTCCACCACTGTAATTTTTACTTCTACTTTTGATACTTAAGTATATTTTAGCAATTACATTTACTTTTGATAATTTAAGTATATTTAAAACCAAATGCTTTTAGACTTTTACTTTTTGCTTTTTGGACTTTCACTTTTACTTGAGTAACTTTCTATTAGGGTATCTATACTTTTACTCAAGTATGACAATTGGGTACTTTTTCCACCACTGTGTTAATGTAAATGTTTGCCAAAACTAGACTAACTCCTGGCATATATTTATGTACTGGATTATGGTGTATTTATCTACTTTAAAAAGCTTACATAGGCAGAGACTTATTTTTGTTTTATATTGCATGAGTTGCATCTCTAGGTCTGAGGAATTTCATATATATAATTTCATATATGCGTAATACCCATCTGTTCACCTGCAGCTCCTCCTGAGCTGAACCCACTGGAGCATGAGGAGTTACCTATGAGCACTCCGACCCCGCATGATGCCCCAGACACCTTGTCTGCAGTACCGGAGACGCCCAGAGAGAGGCAGCATGGCTCTTTCAACCTAGTCACTCCACTGCCCCTGTCCTTCTTTGTCAAACCGAACGACTCTGTCACCCTCTACCGGGCAAGGATGGACAACAGAGATGTGATTCTACGGACACTTAAAGGTAACATTCTTTGATATACATTGGAGATATAAAATAGACGCTCCCATCCAGAGACTGACAGTCAGTGTATTGTAAGACCTTCAGGCTTGTGAGTATAAAACATGAAATGTTGGGGATGTTACCTGGTCTTGGTGTCACTATGACATCTTGATTCGATATTCAAATCAACAGACCTAGGCCAACCCATGACAAAAATGACTACATTTTCCTTCAGTAGCCTACTGCCAGGTATAGAAGGAAAAAAAATACAACACATTCGGTGTGTTTGAGGGGATCAGTTTGAGCAAGGCGAGGCACAGAATCACTAATCTTGATAACATATTGAGTAGTTATGAGGGATGTTAGGTCATTTGTAGATCAGTGATTCTACGCAGTCCAACTGCAATGTAGTAAATCTCAACATGCACCTTTTCTCCCCCAGAGACAGCTGATGCCAGCGAGGGCCAGTCCTTCCTGGGCTTTGCCTCCTTCCTGTCTGAGCTGGGGACCCACCCCTTCCTGCCTTGTCTGATAGGCGTGCTCTCCCTACATACCCCCCTCATCACTGTGATGGAGGAACTGGAGCACAGGGACCTGCTGGGGTTCCTATGGAGGTGTCGACAGGTATGGTACTCCCATAGAGATTGATAGAGGACTCCACTTTATATCTATGACCGCATGGGCAGCGCCACTGAGGCTACGACCTATAGGAATCCCCACCCAGTTGACTACTTTAAAATGGGTGAAGCATGGTGGCAGCTTTCAATGGCAATGTCCATGCTAAAATGGCTTATATCCATGATGAGTCCTCTATATATCTCTATGGGTACTCCTACATTGCCAAATGGCTGGGGATGTTCAATAGGGAGAACACTTTTTTAAACAGAGTGAAACGAAGAGGTAGGCTACTTGAACTTGTCCGAAGAAAGATGATTGTGTCACCAAAACATTTTGCTACAGACTGGAGTATACTGAACATGATCCTGATGTGTTAGGGACGGGTCTTAGCCAGAGATCTGCCTTGCACAACCTTTTACGTAAACCGTGAATTGTCGCCAGGTTTGCCTGAACATTCGAGTTGTACGTGGATCTCAAGAGGCTGAGCAAACACTCTGTAATCATATAGACTACAGTGAGTATGGACATGACCATTAGTGCTAGTGTGAATGGAGACTCACAGTGCTGTTTCTTGGCAGGACACAGGTGGGGAGTCCCCATGCGACATCACAGAGAAGCACATCTTCACCATGGGAGGACAAGTGGCTTCTGCTCTGGTTGGTCCCTCTCTCTCCATCTCTCTCTCCTTTCCATCTATCTCTGTCCGTATGTCTACAATTGAAAATGATAGTTCAAGTTGAATGCATATGCTATGAAAATGTCGATCTGACGATTCCATCACTTTGTGACAACTGATGTAAAAGGGTTAATGCACGCATATCATTTTAATTTATAAGTAGAGCCAATAGTTTTACCTGATCAAGTCATGTGTTTAGGAAAAACTCCTGGCCTTACCTACTTGATTCGTCTGTATGAATGGCTTTTACATGCTTGAATGTCCCATAGCCATTGTAAAACACAGCATCCTCTCTGTGTGATTCAGGAATACCTGCATGGTCAGAGCTGTATCCATGGCAACGTTGGAGCTCGGAGCGTGTTGGTTGGCAGAGACCTGACGGCTAAACTGTGGGGATTGGGTCCAGCATACCGCAGGAAAACACAAGCAGGAACTCCAGGAGAGCTGGAGAACACTGAGACGAGGAAGTGGCAGGCTCCAGAAGTATTGGCAAGGAGACTTGTCAGTCAAAGCAGTGACGTGTAAGTCGCCAATCTGATTGGCCATATAATACGAAAAAGTCATCAGACTTTTTGCTTTGACAGTGATCTTTCCAACCATCCTTTTTTGCACAGCTGGTCTTTTGGTATCCTGCTCCATGAAATGGTGACACTAGGTAAATGCTTTTCTAAATAAATAACGTATCATTACTGGTCTGTTGAACTGTTATAACCATCACAAATGTTGAACTTTTATCTCATGGATATGTTTATCATGTATACACACCCTAATAATCTCATTTAATCCTCCACTTTGTAGGTGACCCACCATTCCCTAAAGTCATGGCCAATGACCTTCTTCAATACCTCCAAAGGGGAAAGACTCAGAAGAGACCAGCTAATTGTTCTAACTCACTGTAAGCGACCACATTAAGTAATAATCCGTTAATAATGACCTAGGTTACCACAGGAAACACATAACAGTACTAGTTCTTAGACATTGGTAGAGGTGGCCACAATGATCCCCACAAAACCAGTTAAAATTGGTTACAAAAGCTACTGTACCTTTTTCAGGTATTCCATAATCAAGTCCTGTGGCCAGTACGCTCCACACGAGCGCCCTGCATTGGCTGAGGTGATCCGGAAGCTTCAATCAGGAGAGAAGAGTGCCAACAATAGGCCAGTTCTTCGAGTGCCTGGGCCACTGGACATTGAGAAGTACCTGCACGAGGCGGGATATGGAGAGGCCTACAATTACACTGTTCTCTGACTGGCTCCTGGGCTTCTTGTTTAAATCAAGGTCTTAAATGCAGTGTCGCTTTTTCACATTATCGTGAAGACTGCTGGATGAGCGTTTCAAATGTCAAAACACTAAATCTTGTTTATCTTTAGGTGCCATACTATCCTCAATACAATGTGAGAGACTGAAGAAACACTCAGGTATCAGGACATAACTATACTGAACAAAAATATAAACGCAACATGCTACAATTTCAACGATTTTACTGAGTTACAGTTCATATAAGGATATCAGTCAATTGAAATGAATTAATTAGGCCCTAATCTATGGATTTCACATCCCTTGGCAAGGGGCACAGACATGGATGGGCCTGGGAGGGCATAGGACCACCCACTAGGGAGCCAGGCCCAGCCAATCATAATGAGTTTTTCCCCATAGAAGGGCTTTATTACAGACAGAAATAATCCTCAGTTTCATCAGCTGTCTGGGTGGCTGGTCTCAGATGATCCCGCAGGTGAACAGGCCAGATGTGGAGGTCCTGGGCTGGCGTGGGTACACGTGGCCTGCAGTTGTGAGGCCGTTTGGACTTACTGCCAAATTCTCTAAAACTACATTGGAGGTGGTTTATGGTAGAGAAATTATCTGACAACAGCTCTGGTGGACATTCCTGCAGTCAGCATGCCAATTGCACGTGCCCTTATAACTTGAGACATCTGTGTTGTGACAAAACTGCGCATTTTAGAGTGGCATTTTATTGTCCCCAGCACAAGGTGCACCTGTGTAATGATCCTAATGTTTAATCAGCTTCTTGATGTGACACATCTGTCAGGTGGATGGATTATCTTGGAAAAGGAGAAAAGCTCACTAACAGGGATGTAAACAAATGTATATTTTTGTTCTGTATGTATATACAAAGCAACCTGCATTTTCCATGACAGACTGACCAGGTGAATCCAGGTGAACGCTATGATCCTCTTTGATGTCAATTGTTAAATCCACTTCAAATCAGTGTAGATGAAGGGGAGACAGGTTAAAGAAGGATCTTTAAGCCTTGAGACAATTTAGATATGGATTGTGTATGAGTGTCATTCAGAGGGTGAATAGGCAAGACACAAAATGTAAGTGACTTTGAATGGGGTATCGTAGTAGGTGCTAGGTGCACTGGTTTGTGTCAAGAACGGCAATGCTGGGCCTCTCAAGTGGCGCAGTGGTCTAAGGCACTGCAGTGCTAGCTGTGCCACTAGAGATCCTGGTTCAAGTCCAGGCTCTGTCGCAGCCGGCCGCAACCGGGAGACCCATGGGGCGGTGCACAATTGGCCCAGCGTCGTCCGGGTTAGGGGGGGGTTTGGCCGGTAGGGATGTCCTTGTCCCATCGCACACTAGCGAATCCTGTGGTGGGCCGGGTGCAGTGCACGCTGACATTGGTGCGGCTGGCTTCCGGGTTAAGCGGGCATTGTGTCAAGAAGCAGTGTGGCTTGGTCGGGTTGTGTTTTGGAGGACACACGGCACTCGACCTTCGCCACTCCCGAATCCATACGGAATCCATTGCCGTGATGAGACAAGACTGTAACTACCAATTGGATACCACAAAATTGTGGAGAAAAAGGGGTAAAAGTTTTTTTTAAGATTACAAAAAAATAAAAGAACGGCAATGCTGCTGGGTTTTTCATGCTCAACAGTTTCCCCGTGTGTATCAAGAATGGTCAACCACCCAAAGAACACCAGCCAACTTGTTGGGGTCAACATTGGCCAGCATGCTTGTGGAATGCCTTTGTAGAGTTCATGACCTGATGAATTAAGGCTGTTCTGAGGGAAAAAGGTGTGGGTGCAACTCAATATTAGGAAGGAGTTCCTAATGTTTGCTATATTCAGTGTATGTATGTATGTATGTATGTATGTATGTGTATTTCTATATTTATCCACTGTCTATATACTGAATATCTATGTGGCTCCAACGGAAAACCAAATGAACCTTCCCTGCAGGCTACAATGCCAGTGTCTTCCAAGGCCCTACTTCGGTCTCTATCCCACACTAGCAGATATATAATTCTACATGTAAACTGTGGTCACTCACACTTTAAAACCCTTTAAACAACCACTGTGCCATCAGTCTACCATTTAATCAAATAGAAATGGCTGAGTATTTCATCATCATAAAATCTAGCCCAGCAGGGAAGGTAAGTTAAAGGGAAAATCCACTCGAACAATCTTTTGGTATTACCCCCCCCCCCACACTTTTAATACAGTCCCAAAATGTTTTGCATGTCAGCAGTTTTGAACATATTCAAGAAGTGTCACCAGCCACACCATCATGATGCTGCATCGTACATGTATCTCATAAATCACCTGATTTTCCCTTTAAGGCATCTGCCGTACCACAAAGCAAAGTGAATCCTTTCTTTATTTTCTTAGTTGAGCTGGGATCCCTGCCTAACAAATATGCCTTGACAAACTCAGAAGTCTTAACCAGCCGTAGGACTGTCACGTAAAGAGCCCAACTAGCTATTGCACATAACAGTTAAGTATCCACAACACTCCTCACTTCAGTTGCAAAATAAAAGAACGACCACTTCTGCGTGTTGTCCTAGTAGTCGTTTTATTTTTGTGTTGCGTGATATTGACCTAGCCTTCTCCAAGCTTAAAATGTAAACACACAATTAACAGAGCACCTAATCATAAGATGATTCATAATAGCCACAGTCATTGCTACTGTAACAAGAGCCTTGGATAGGTGCAAGTTATGAGGAAAGCTATGAGGAAGACCACAACCCAGGGTCATGTTCATTAGGGCACGCAGCATGAAAATGACTGATTCTTATTGGATAAATCCAGGTAGTCCCTCTCTGTTTCAGTCAGTTTTCTTCCGTTTGATGCCTAATGAGCACGACCTTGGTGACTTTTTTCTGTCCACTACTGTAAATAGCTCTTCCTGTGTGTAAATCTGCAAAGACCTTACTTAAGATTAAGGATCTGAACTTTCTTTTACATTTTCGCCTAAAATGACATACCCAAATCTAACTGCCTGTAGCTCAGGACCTGAAGCAAGGATATGCATATTCTTGATACCATTTGAAAGGAAACACTGAAGTTTGTGGAAATGTGTAATTAATGTAGGAGAATATAACACATTAGATCTGGTAAAAGATAATACAAATCTAAAAACATGCGTTTTCATTTTTTTGTTTGGTTCCTTCATCTTTGAAATGCAAGAGAAAGGCCATACATTAAGATAAGATCCTAGGTGTAATTTAGATTTTGTCCACAAGATAGCAACAGTGTGTATGCAAAGTTTCAGACGTGTTCGGTGAAGAATTACCTCGCTACACAATATTTTGCATCAAGTCTGCCAGGAGTTTTCCCAATGTGCCGAATTGGTCAATTTATACATTTTCAAGTACATAACTATAGAGGACATACAAAAATGCTATGGTAATAAAACATTTAGTTTACACACTCCCAGGAATGTCATACATGATGGATCACGGATCAAGACCCTAAGCTTCACACATCTAGATGGCCGGGCGGGGTGGGTGTGGTGCTAGAGACAGCAGTGGGGTCAAACTGTAGAAACCAGTTCCTACATTTGAATATAAAAATTGATTTCTTCAAACAAAACTACATGTTATCTCTGGGACCCTCAGGATGACAAATCAGAGCAAGATTACTGAATGTAAGTACATTATTTACCTTCAGAGGTGAATGTATCAAACCAGTTGCTGTGATAAAAGTGTTTTGTTGTTGTGCACTATCCTCAAAAAATAGCATGGTATTTTGTTCCTTTAATAGCTACTGTAAATTGGACACTGCAGTTAGATTAACAAGAATTGAAGCTTTCTGCCCATATAAGACATGTCTATGTCCCGGAAAGTTGGCTATTGTATACAATGTTTTCTAGTCACATTATCGCATATTGAGCAACAACCGTCCTGGTTAAGGGACACCGATCCCGTTGAGGTTAAAAAACAAACATTTCAAATAGGCATGAGGGCATATAATCTGAAACATGTTTGGAAAACTGCAGTAGCCTATGGGATGGTATCACTTGGATCAGGTATCCCTGTACTTTAGATCCACATAGATTATTGCTGCCACTTCACAAACATTTTAAAAAGGATGTGTTTTTAATATAAATTCTGTGCACCAATTGTGAGTTACTTGCTCATTTCAGCGGACAGAAAATGTCTCCCTCTATTTATCAAGTTTTCTTAGGCCAATATATTTGCTACTCCCCAGTAATGGTTGGCAAAGGCAATGGTCCATTGCTTTACATGACCTTACCATTCCTAACGACTCGTAAAAATAAGGAATGATATGAAACACGTTTTTTTTTTTACGGACGACTCCGTTCTAGTACTATTTTTCGATCGTCGAAACTACTTAAAGGCCACAATTTCCACAATGATTTTCTACAGCGTAAACAAAGGCAGTCCAGCCAACAAAGGTATATTTAAATATATAGGCAAATATTACACACATATAAAGGGTTTTCTCACTCACTCACATAATATAACATAATACTCCACATTTAAGGTCCACGTTTTGTGGATAGAAGGCTCATTTTTCCGCTTTTCATTCTGTTTGTGACAAAACATAGTAAAATCAACAGGGACCCCACTTAATACGGTTCAAATGCATTTCAACAGCCATATTGTCACCTTTCTCTCTCCATCTCTTCTTTTTCTCTTGGGAGTACCTCTCCTTTCCTCCGTTCATTCTTCCTCTCAGTCTCTCAGGTTGTTGATGTGGGCACAGATCTTGAGGGCGGGCCCGAGCTTGATGTTCATGGTGGACATGAGATGCTCCTCTCGGAGTAGCAGCAGGGCCTGTCCGTCAATCTCCTGTGACAGGAAATGGTCCGCCAGCTCCTCACAGCCTGGGAGAGGAGAAAAGGAGGAGAGGAGAGAGGGAGAGAAAAAGGGAGGTTGGGAGTAAGAGAGGGCAGGAAAGAGAGAGAGGGAAGGGGAGACGGTAAGCAAGACAATAACATGAATAGCATTTACAATGGTGAAAATCTAATAGCAATGGCCTGCTACCTCAACACCATAGAATAATAGAGGGATTTAAAAAAGCACAACAAAAAAAAACATGTAAGATAACGGTAATTCTAGATTTCAAAAGCAACAGAAACACAGAGTAGCATTTGGGTGTTGTTGCATGACAACGCATGTCCTTCTAAGCTGATGGTATCAACCAATGATTTCTATAGTAACTGAAGTACAATATAGAGCTCATCTCTGTGGTACCAACCTTGCAGTGATGATATGAACTGAGACACTTCCTCCACACTCCACTGGGCGGGGCTGACGGGCAGGAAGTGGGGCACCTCCGAGCCCTCCAATCGGAGTGTGGGCGGAGGCTGGTGGCAGGAAGAAGAGGAGGCCGGGGAGAGGGACATGGGGTCGTCCTCTTCCTCCCCGCAGCTGGAGACGTCCTCCGATCGGCTGGACTCGGAGCGGCACTGTAGACAATGAACCAGGACTGTGTGAGAGGTACGTGTGCAACAGGGTAGTCACAACATGGCCACGCTTGAACACGACAAATATGGCATTACCGTCAAGCAGATTTTGAGGCTATTTGAGGATTGAAAGGTAAACGTTTAAATTAGGGTTAGTGAATTAAACCCATCTAGAGAGCGCCATACTTTCCACCCTTTTTAGTTTGGACAGACAGTGATACACGTGACAGAAGTCTCTTCAGTCATCCATGTCAGTTCACAAACAAGTGTACAACTATCAATGATCAACTGACCATTACCTTGACTGGTAAGGGTCTCCCGGCTATTTTGGCACTGGCGATTTCGGAGCTGGTCCTGTGGGGAACCCTCCTCCTCAGGACCCCGTCCTCGTCAGAGTGGGAGAGGTGACCCCCCTGTCGCAGGCGGAAGTGCTGGCTGCAGCTCACATTATACCTGGAGCAACATGGAGGAATGTAGTAGGCATACACTGAGTGTACAAAACATTAAAGACACCTGCTCTTTCCATGACATAGACTGACCAGGTGAATGCAGGTGAAAGCTATGATCCCTTATTGATGTCACTTCAAATCAGTGTAGATTAAGGGGAGGAGATAGGTGCAAGGATTTTTAACCATTTAGACAATTGAGACATGGATTGTGTATGTGTGCCATTCAGAGGGTGAATGGGCAAGACAAAATATTGAAGTGCCTTTGAACAGGGTATGGTAGTAGGTGCCAGGCGCACCGGTTTGAGTGTGTCAAGAACTACAACGCTGCTTTCACGCTCAACAGTTTCCAGCGTGTATTAAAAATGGTCCACCACCCAAAGGACATCCAGCCAACTAGACACAACTGTGGGAAGCAGAGTCAACATGGGTCAGCATTCCAGTGGAAAACTTTCGACACCTTGTGGAGTCCATGCCCCGGCGAACTGAGGCTGTTCTGAGAGCAAAAGGGGGAGCAACTCAATATTAGGAAGGTGTTCCTAATGTTTTGTAAACTCAGTGTATACTGACATATAGTAGACTTATAATGATATATAGTAGACATACAGCATACTGCAGTGAATTTGTACTATGACTGTACCTCTTGGAACAGGTCAAGGAGCAGAAGCGCTTGGTCCCTCTAAACTGTCTGGCCGGGGCGAAGCTTTTGCAGTACTCACACTTCAGCACTGGGAAGAGAACAGGAAAAGGTTTAAAGAACGATACCAATTGCAGTTTGTGGTCAAACCAGAGGCTTTGATGGAAACGTGACCTGGGACTGTGGTCTGAGCCGAACCTGTAGGTGTATTCACAGTCTCAGGCTGACTAGTGTCTAGATTGTCCATGGCCAAATCTTCGCCAGCTGGCTCCTTCACTGGCCCACTCACCTGTCAATCAAAATACAGGAACAAAATGTGTTGTGTTCAACAATACTGATTACAGGGAATTGAGAATATTGTCTACCGTGCATGTCGTTATTGTACAGTACATGTCAGTACATCTACAGTACATGTCATTATTTATATCAGGTGGTATATATCCCCAAAGGGTATGAATGAATGTTGTATATGAGAGCTACAACTTCTCCAAAAAACTACAAATCCCAAGGTGAATACTGTATGTACAGGGAAAGGTTCAGCTCCCTCCTGGATGACGAAGCCCTCTATGAGGTGGGTGAGGACGTGGGGTTTGACCACAGCCTGTTGAGGGGGGGCTCTCTCCCCCTGGCCACCCCCCATACGGGACATCGAGAGAGCAGGGGAAAGAGAGGGAGAGGGGGAGGGAGAAAGTGGACCAGGGCCTTGAGAAAAGAAGGGTGGGGGGAGAGAAAGGATTTTTTCATTTATTTTTGAACAATTTTAAACAAGTCTGCCTGGCCACAGTGGCTAAATCTGTGCAAACGTGAGGTTTTTGGAATCATGCATAGGTATTGATCCAAGGGGATTTGTCAGCTTGGTGGCTGGGCCAAGGTGGAAAATTGTCTCCTTGCACTCTTATCCTTTCCTCCTTTCAGTGGTCGTAAACGAGAGGAATGAGAAAGGCAAAGTATTGAAGACAAGTGGGCCCATTTATTAGCTGATTCCTTACCTGCTTCCATGGCGGAGGAGGAGAGGGCAGGGGAGTGTTCACTCATTGGAAGAAGGTGGGGAGGAGGGGGACCATCTTCGTCATTGGCTGCGACTGACTCGGATTTCCTCTTCATCGACTTACCCTGAGAGGAATGTCATTACTTCACAAATGGGATCGACAACCACTACGTCATTTAGAAACATCAGTAAATTGTAGTGTTATCAGTGCTATTAGTAATGAATAACTCACCTGGGGAGGCTGAGAACACATAGACTCTCCATTGGCAGCCACTACGGTGCTGCTCGCCTCAACCAAAGGCAGGGGTAAAGTGTGGGAGGAATGGGAGAGGGTGGGAGGAGAGATGGCTGTCTGGGACTGAGAGGAGATGCTGCTGGCCAAGGTGCAATTTGGATTTGGCTTCAGCCCAGGGCTCTGATTCTGATTGGCTTGCGCGTGCACGTGAGAGATGTGGGCCAATGGGAGGGCTTCCTGGGCTGATTGAAGGCTCTTTAAATCCGTCCGTCGGTTTATCACCCCTCCCTCTCTGGAAGTGATGGAAGCCACCATGGTGAGAATGCTGGCTCTGCTGGAACTACTCAGAAGAGTAGCTCCATCCTGGGAGCAGGTGTTCCGGGCCTGGACCAAGGCCAAAGCCTGGGGGCTTCCTATGGAGCTCTGCCTGGCTCCTACTATCTGGACTGGGATGTGCGGCGGGGGCTGGGCGGCACTAGTCTGATTGTTGGCGGGGGGTGCAGGGAGGATGGGAGGCGGGTTGCGGGATGGCAGTTGCAGGGGCACACGGAGACCCTGTTGAGTTTTCGGCTGGATTGGAACGGGACCGTTCCCGTGGCCTCCTTTGTCGTTAACAGTGCTTTTCTGCAGAGGCTGAACCACCAGCGTTTGAGCACTAACATTGGGCTTGATGGTGGCAGCAGCCACCTGGTAACTGTGGGACTGGGTGGGCGCATTGGAGGTGGGCACCAGAATGTGCGTCGCCGTGGCGGCGGAGGTTACCGTGGTGATAGCCCCGCCCCGGCCAAAGTTGGGTCCGGAGAGGAGGAGCTGTGAGGTGGAGGGTGAGGAGGAGGCGTTGGAGTGGTGGTTGCCCGTCTTGAGGTTGAGAGAGGACAGGTTGGTGTTGGAGCTCTGGATGTAGGTGGGGATCTTGATGTGGGACTGTTGCAGTTGGGTTGGTTTAGTGGTAGACTGTGGAGTGGACTGGTTGAACTGCTGGTGAGATGACTGGATAAGGGAGTAGGTCGCTGGGAAAGAATGAGGAAGGAAATTAATAACTAACAGGTAAGGAAGTATGCTAAGTATGTAAGGCTAGGTATGCTGCGATTTCACTCCCCACCTGTTTCACCCCTCTCTGGGGTTTCAGTCTTGACCCCGACCCCCTTGGGACTGCCGACACATCGCAGAGCCAGGTTCTGTACCTGGCCCAGAAAGAAAGGGGGAGATGAGTGTATAATGATTGATGGAAAGAAGAGGCCAGAGAGAGGGATGCAAGAGAAGAACAAGCAAGAGTTTCACCAATTTCAGAGCCCAATACTGTAGTTTGAACGCACAAATATTCAAGATTTTGCCTGGTCCCAGATCTGTTTGTGCTGTAATGGCCACAGGAACAGGCAAGACAGCACCAACAGGACTGGGAACGAGCTCTTCTAGATTACATCACTAAAGCAGGACTCACTCCAATGTTCTCAGTCACGAATACAAAGTTGATCCATACCTGGTCATTGTCTGATTGGTTGCTGGAGGAAGTAGGTGTATCTTCCCGTTGTTGCTGCTGCTGAGTCTGTGGCTGCTGGGTGACTGTTGCCATGGCAGTGGTTGCTGTGCTGCCAGGCATAAAGATGAGCTGGGAGGAGAGGGGAGACCTCAGAGACCGGTTCACCTACAGTATAACAAAAGAGACTGTCAATCAAAGAGTCCTTTCATAGAAGCAAATGACAAAAGCTGATACTACACTATACTCACACTCTTGAGCCAAGCCCAAACCAAACCAAGCTAAGCTGTACTAGGGCTGTTGTGGTGACCGTATTACCACCACACCAGCGGTTACCAGTCATGAAGGCAGTCAAATTCCACGTGACCGTTTAGTCACTAATTAGGCTTCTCCAAGCTCTGATGCTACTGCTAGTTATTAGTAGCCTACCACACTTGCTAACTGCCTGGTACTCAGCACTCTATTGTCCCTCTAATCATTCTGACATCAATGCAAATGTCATCGAAAATCTAATGAAACACTTAATGAGGGCCCATGAGCTCATGTTGCGCAACACTTCTATAGGCTATGCAATTGCGCGAGAAAACAAAGTGATGGCCTCTATTAAAAAGAGGAGGATCCCATCAGCTTTCCATAGGCTAGGCCTACTATATTTATTTCTCAACTTTCCTAATATTAAGCAAATATTAAGCACATTGCTTATCTTTACAACAGGAGTATAGCCTACCTGGCTGGGATGAGTGTCCTCCATTCGCTATTTAAGTGCAGAGATGACATGTATTTTTTCCCCTGCCCCTGTTTCGAGACATGTGCATGATAATGGTCCATTCTAAATCAAAACGGATTTCACACATATATTATTTAGTATATGTAAAGACAAGATTAAAGAATAGTCTTATGGGTGACAATATTAGCTTATCACTTGTGAATTATATATTATCACTTGATGCCCATCTTAAGGCAAGAAACAATGCCTTTTTTTTCTCTTCGAATCATAGTCCACACCTCATGTAGCCCATAGGCCTATATGTTTTGATAAGGTTTGTATCACAACTAACGTGGCCAAATAGAGCTTAACTGGCATACATAAGCAGCGCGTGAGTTTCGAGTTTCAAGTTTGGGGAAGATAACCATAAAAATGCACCTTTATAATAAAAGCACTTTTGATAATGGTGTTTTCCCACTAATGGAACATTCACGCTTATAGCCTACTGCTGTGTGCGCATTGCTGCGCTTATAATGTGAAGAAATAGCCAAATAGTTGATCAACATTTTAAGTTAAATGTTCTGATCTGTTGCGTCAGCCAAATTGCATAAAACGTTTTTTTGATGCTAGCAGTTAATTAATTTGGCATCTATCACATCCCACAACTGTCCCAGACTATGTTTGGAATATTTCTTTCTCGCACAGAATAGGTCAACTTTTGTACTATGGGGACAGTAGATTGATATAAGCTAGTACTTTTCTGTTTGTTAGGCCTACTCAACTTGTTGGCTGACAAAAAGTAAATGTGGACAGTTCTTCCAATATCTTCAATACGCACCCCGATGTGTCTGTCTTCACTTGTAGCCTGTGAGAAAGACCAGATCACATGATGGAGAGTGGTGTGAGTGAAAAGTGCTTCGGAGCAGGCAGCACTCAGTGAGAAGGGGTGCAAAAGGCATGGATTTTTTAGGGTGCATTATGGCCACACAAAGGGGATCCTGCCGGAAATTCGAGGCATTATCAAGTGTTTCTCAAATTGTGAATGAGAGACTGACGAAGTGTGTGCAGTCTGCGCAAAAAACAAAGCAGAGCTCATGCCTTTCAAGTGACTTTTTTCAAATCATCATTAGTCACATCAAAACATTTAGTTGGTAGAACAATTAAAGATACATTAATAACTCTAAATTAAGCATACCTATATCTATGTTAACCGCTCAACAAAGAATAGTCGCATGTGCGCACTCCCTCAAATCCTTTGGCAAAAATATCCTTTCTATTTTATTCAGCTTTGTTCAATTGTATACTTCAGACTATAAAATAATGCCATGGAATTCTAAGCAAATCTTGTCTGCTAAATGAACTAGTGTAGCCCACAGCCATAGCCAGATCAGGGCCTAACATAAGAACAACTCAGAGAATGCTATTCTCGAAATGTAAAAAAAACTTTTTACCCCCAATTTTGTGATATCCAATTGGTAGTTACAGTCTTGTTCCATCGCCGCAACTCCCGTACGGACTCGGGAGAGGCGAAAGTAATGCATCACGGGATTGAACCCGGATCTGTAGTGACACCTCAAGCACTGCAGTACCTTAGACCGCTGCGCCACTAGGGAGGCCCTAGAGTTTGCTATTCTGTTCTTCTGAAATAGACTACATTTTCTTCATATCATGTTTCTTTAGACCAGTCTAAAATAAATAATGGATTTATTGTGAAGGTGTAGGCTATATTACATGGATTTATTAGACTTTTTAAAGTGTAGATGTTCCAAAGGTCTGCCTCAGTGGCTTGTAGGCTGTGTGTGGAAGCCAGGAGATGCTGGCTTTAATTACTGTGAGATCGACAGTTATTTGCTTGACAATCCCCGGCTGACTAGATTTCGTGACCGTCACAGCCCTAAGCTGTACTGTGCTGACCTGGTTATACATCCACCATTATGGAATTGGAACTAAGCCAGCAAAGTTTTGTTCGGGTCGGCCTTATAGTGTGAATCAGGCAACAGTGCATGGGTTCTCACTCTCAGATACATCTGTCCCTGTCCTGCCGCGTTTCCGCCCAGCAGCACTGATTGGCTTATAGTGGATGTCGCGGAGGAGCCTGGGCCTATAGCGCGGGTGCTGGTTACGGCCCCTCCCCCAGAAGTGGTTACATTCATCTGAAGAGGAAAGGAAAAAAAGTGGACTTGAGAACAATCAAAGCTAACTGTATTGACTAGTTTGGAGACAATCAAACAATGCAGGTGCCAGTGATTTCAAATATATAGAATGTCATTAACATGCTCAAACAGCAAATTGTGGTTTTAAGTAAATATTACTGGAGTGGCCTCTTTGAAGCTGTATTCTTATCAGTGATTTTGGGTAGCACGCCTACTAGTTCTCATAGATGTGTAAACGTACAGATGTGACTGTTGTGCTTGTGGTCTGAGAGGTGCTGTTGGCGGGAGGGCTGGACTGACGACTGGCAGCAAGGGTGGCCTAGAACAGGGACAACAGGGACTAATGTCAAAAGCCACTGCCATACTGCATGGACAGAAGCTCTATCCTGGTCAAGTTTAGAGCAGTAAAAACGGACTATGTAGCAAACCTCATGATGACGTTTCAACATAGTGTACTGTCATCCTATAGCCTAAACATTCGCAACCTGACCATGTCAAAACAGCACCCATGTCCCCTATTCTGAGCATGCATTATTAGTAGGGGTGGTTCATAAAGATGCTTCTTTACCTGTTGTACTGCAGCCAGGTTTTGTAGCTGGGCATTGTTGATCTGTTGCTGCAGCATCAGCTGCTGGAAGTACTGCGCCGCGTTGGGCTGCCTCTGCAGTGCCTGAAGGGCCTTCAGTTGCACAAGATAGAAAACAGGGAGAGGGAGTAATGCCATTGCACTGTCAATAGCCTACAGGTTGATATACGAGCGCTTACAGTGATAATGAGATAACTACACTACAGGCAGGATTACAGATGATCCTGTGTGACACTGAGGACAACTTGGGATTGCCATGTCAGAAAAAGGCATTAGGCTATACATAATATCCCCATTCATATGCATGCACACCCACCCACAGTTACTGACCTGCACAGCCTGTCTCTCGTACAGGGACATGGAGTTCATTTGAGAGGGGCGGGAGCTCACCCCTGATGGAGTGGTTCCATTGGTAGAGCCCTGGTTTTGGTCCCCATCTGTCTCCATCACTGAGGAAAAGAAGAGAAGCGTTCAATCAAATGCCGACTAGAAAACAATGTCAAAAGACATGGCTATCAGTCACTGGTGGAAGGTAAAGGATTATTCACACTGCAGCTTTGTGGAGATGTGGAATATATCTGTCATGCCTGGATAACTAACATCTGTATTTACATGTTGACACGAAATTGTATCCATCAATCAAGAATGTCACGCCTCCTTTCACCCTTCTCCTGGCTGTGCTTGCAAACATTTGACTGTCATGCAACATAAATTCAATAGCTAGTAATAAATACATTATTAGTCGCTTGCAAGGTAAATCATTATTAGCTAGCTAGCTATGAACATGTTACACAGCTCACTTGTTGCACTATAATTAGGAGCAAGTTGAGTGCTGCTAGCCATTACAGTAGTTTGCTAGCTAGCTACAGTACCTAGCTGCAGCCAGTGCTAGCACACAAGCTAGCTACTGTGACTAGTTAGCTACCCGTGCCCATCGTATGCTGCAAATCCATTGCTCACCGTGGACGTCGGTGTATTGCCACCTTTGTTTCTCTCTCGACTTCAGTGCGTCGCAGTGTGCAACAATTCCCTTTGCACGACGATATTACAGTACATTCAATTAGGTTGTTGATATTTTGCATAAAATTGTGTGGAGGACAACGCCTCCTTTTGATGTTTGTACCTTTCCGGCGCAAAGGAATGACGGCACACATGGGACGCGTGCCAAAATGTTATTAACAACAACATAGTTACAATGTCATCTCTACCTGCAATAGCAACACGGTTAATATGTCATGTAATTGCAACAATGTATGTGATGCTCCCTGTTACACTGTAGCTGCATCTCGAAAATACTCCTGCATCCGCTACTATGAACTTGATTACCCCAATTTTGCGATCATATAAACACATTTCCCAGAAATCATTGTTTCATGTGTGTAAAATGAAAGAAACCCTTTTACCTTCCCATTAACTGAGATGCGTTTGTAAGTAAAGCTACCGTTGCGTTTTGATTTTAAAACAAGGTTTAAAAATGTACTTACTTTGGCCGCTTTCCTCCCAAGCTTCAAGCTCTAAACCTGTCACTCAAAATGGTCTCTCCCAGCATCACCTAGTC